>NC_052020.1:53163588-53787755 GCF_015832195.1 Motacilla alba alba | reverse complement strand
CTGAAAGTTCTTGACAGAATTAGCATTGCCAAGTGCAGTTCAGGCAGCACTTACACTTAGCTCTAGGGGTGAAGCAGGAAGGTCCAGACTACCAAAGCTCAGCGACCTGTTCCCACTGAGGGCAGCCATGGGCAGGCAGAGCCTGTGTGTGATGAGACCCAGGAGCTCACACGTGCTCTGGAAAGTGATGGCTTTCCTGTTAATGGCTGTATCCTGAGCCTCCCTGGCCGCAGTCAAAGTGAATTCCTGGAGGAAAATGCAAAAATACCTACTTGCCCTGGGTGCAACCTGGCTGCCAGAGCCTTCCTGAGGTGTGTGTGGTTTCCCTCTTCTAAACAGCCTTTTGTGGATTTGCCCAGCCTCTCCTTAAACTCACAATCGTTTTTATCATTTCCAATATCAATTGTACCAAAGGGATACACGGGGTTATGTCTTGGCTTCCTTCACCAGGGCACAGCAGGCTCCCTGCTACTGGGAGAGGCAGAGGGGATTTAGGGCATTGTATTGGAAGGGCTCAGTGCATTTGGAAGCTGTTAGAGATCAGCTTGCACAGGGCTTTTCTTCATGCCCCTCTGCAGTTACTGTGATTTCTTGGCACTGAGCTTTAGTGATTCACCTGAGTGGAGTCATGCACAAGGCAGCGTGGCTCTGAGGGGGTTTCCCACCACAATTGGTGTGCTCAGCAAGTCCATCAGCTGAATACAAGGGATCTTGCAACTGCTAAGCCTTCTAGGGTAGGGGGGAGACTTAAAAGAGATCAGGTAATTGCCTGCACTAATCAGAGCCATAGACTTTACAAATCAATCTTGGCTCAGTTGCTGGAGAAAAGCAGCTTCAGGACTTGAAGGGAGATGACATAGCTAGAAGGCTGGTTTTGGGAGACAGGACTGGGTGTTGGGAGGGCAGGATGGATTTCCTAAAAATGACAGAAGCCAAAGAGCCAAAATGCAACCCAGAATTGACTCCAGAGCCTATCTTCCTGCAGCAGGCATGGGGCAAATAGAATCGCCAGGGTGAATGAGTAACAACCTGGTTAGAAAGACAGAAGAGAAGGCAGAGAGATACCATAAGGCACCAGGGGCAGCATCACTCGGGGTCTAGGGAGGAACCTGGCAGTCAGTGCTGCAGGTGGCATTGCCAGACAAAACAGAGAGTGGAAGAATACGCAGCATTCCTCAGCACCCAATCCAATGCTCATTCCAATCAGGAGCTAAGCTGCTGCTCTTTTCAGCAGGGAAGAGGGGTGCAAGGCTTTGCATAATTTCAGCAACACCCCCCCACCACCACCACTGCTATGCAGCAGTTCTACTATCCAGAGTGTTATTAAGAGGGTTTTTATTCACCAAATGACACACCATTTGGCCCCACCTGTGTCTATTCATGCTATCTGTTTGTTGCAGTGCTTGTACTGTCCACACCATCCCTCTGAAGCCACTGCCAGCATAAACTGGATGTTGCTGGTGTGCTCTCAAGGTAGGATTGCAGTAGGTTACTCAGAGGACAAGGAGCAAGGCAGGGCAGGAAGTGAGCAATCAGCCCGGCAAGTCCATGGGCAGATGTCCACACAGACATTCCAAATGCACAGAACCACCGCAGCTGCAGAAGGGAGGGCATCAGTCAACAAAACTTGTCAACCTGCAATTCAGCACCTCGAATGGGCAAAATCCTTGGTGGCATTAACATTTCTGGATTGATTTTCAAGATCTGTGTTGCTTGAACTTGTTTATCTTGTGTTTAGCTCTATGATCTGATTAAATCACAAGTCAGCAAAAGAAGTAGGCTCAAAATTTTTGTGTATGCCCAGCAGTTCTCTTTAAGGTGTTAGGATAGAATAGGATAGTTCCAGTTGGAAGGGATCTGCAATGACCATCCTGTCCAGTGTCAATATTTACCTATGAAAAGCTGTGCCTGTTCTCCCCAAAGCCACCTGCCTTGTCTGGTGGATATGCCCAGTACCTCCCACAGAGAACCAGACTGAGCAGAACATCCAGGTGAAGTCTCACCCACCTCTGTTCTATGGCCTTTGTCCTGCCTTCTATCTGCTGGAAATGCATCCCCACCCATTACATCCCAGGAGTGGACACACCACTGCCAAGGCCATGGCAGCTGGTGGATCTCAGTCCTCCTGCTCTCAGTGGAGGCACTGATGTGTTCTCTTTCCCAGTCATTCCCAAGTCTTGAGTACCTGTTGGATGGCAGAAACTCTCCATGAGCTCATGCTCACAGCAACTGAATTTTCTCCTTTTCTCCTACTTTTTCCATCTCTGCTCTACTGGGACACCCCATCTCCTCTGTACTGGCAATGATTTTCCAGTCTTCTTGTAGAATGGCTCCAGCAGCTTCCCCCAAGGCTTTCCCTGCTACTCACATTGCCCTGGCCAGTTTCTTACCTCACCACAAGATTTCTACCACTTCCCATCTGAGGGTATAATTTCCCAAATGGCACTTTATCAATTGGTCTGAGACCAGGCAAGTAGTGTATCGATGCAGTAGATCTAATCTGGAAGATCGGTTCTCTTATCAAAGGAAGCTAACAGGTTAGGCTGGCATGGTGGGCTTTGGGTAAGCTCTGTTGGATCTTATCTCATTTTCTGTTTGCTCCCATGTTGGATAAGTACTTATCCCTTCAAAGCTTCTTTCAAAGCCTTTCATCCCACTGAGGTGAGATTACTCCAACCTGTGTCTGTCCTGATCTCACCCTTCCTCTCTACTTCTTCCAAATTTGTGCACAGATGGAGTGTGTTACATGTCCTAATATGTGAGCTTCTCCAGGTCAGAGCTTGTGTGCTGCCTTCCTTCCTGCAGAAAGTTTCACTGCAAGCTTTCAGCAAACAGCAACAACCAAAAACAACCCAACCACCCCATAAGAGGATGGCTCCAGCACTTCAAGAAGGAGAGGAAAGATGAGGGATCAGGGAGTGTAGGGACACAACAAGGGCTACCAGTTTTAAACTGAAGGAAAGGTAGATTTAGATTAGATATCAGGAAGAAATTCTTTCCTGTGAGGGTGCTGAGGCACAGGGTGCTCAGAAAGGTTCCATGTGAATGCCCCATCCCTGGCAGTGTTCGAAGCCAGGCTGAATGGTGCTTTGAGCAGCCTGGTCTGGTGGAAGGTGTCCCTGCCCATGGCAAGGGGTTTGGAACTGGATGATCTTTAAGGTCCCTTCCAACCTAAATCAATCTGTGATTCTGTGATTCCGAGGTGCAGTGAGGTGGGGAAGGAAAGCGTGGCCTCGTTTCTCCCGTTCAGGCTTTGGAAGGTAACACTTTGGCCATGTGTCTGCCCACCTGCAATAATTATACAGCTCCCCGTCATCTTTTAGATGCACACTCAGGATAATTAGTTTATCCCCTCTTGAGGCAGTGAAATTAAACTTGTTTTTTCCATTTTACAGAACAAAAAAAAAGGCATGGGGGAACTAGATCTGTGTCATATAATACCATAATCACATTAATACACCTAAGAGCCATGTAATGTTTATTTTAAAATCTTTAGTCACACTCTTCATTATTTATCCAGCCTTCTATCTACTGGAGATCCATCCCCTTACACCCTAGGAGTGGACCATGGCAGCTGCTGGATCTCAGTCCACCTGCTCTCAATGGAGGCACACTTTTTACAGTGCAGTGAAAATCAAAATGAGGTTTTGGTTGCTTAGTGCACAAAAATTGCTTACTGTTACCAAAAGTATAAAGCAGGTTTCCACAGAAAAAGAAAAAAAAACAAAAACCAAAAAACCCAGAGCCTCAAAGGTGGTTTCACTCACCTTTTTTAGCAAAACACATTTATACTCAAAACACGCCCTTACAAAAACTACTGTAATCTATAAGTTCATAATACATATTTTAAATTATTTTAAGGTGTTTGCCTACTGGAAGTCTTCAATTTTTTATATACCTGGCCACATCAATACATTTAACATTATGAGATGGTTGGCACTTGGTTTCGCTCGGGATTACTAGAGGAGAGCTGCCCAATCACCTGACAGGCTCAGCCCATGGGGGTTTCGGTGCTGTCACCCCCTCCTGGAGTGGGGCCAAGCACCCACTGCCTGTGTTTGCATTCCCTCCCTCGTGCTGCCTTTTACCTCGAACCTGGAGCTGCGTTTTTGCTGCTTGGCTCCACCAGTGCAGCTTTTGGAGGCAAGGTGTGAGCGTTCCCTTCCATCCACACTAGAGGATGCTCTTGGGTCAGCAGTGAGAGACGAACCGCCTCTCTCCCTTCTCAATCCGCACGGCTTCCAGGCTCACAAAGTATTCCAAGGCTTAGCCAAGGCTTAGGCGGCGTTTCAAGGCTTAAAAAGATAAGAAGAAAACGTTCACACGTACAAAAGTGTAATTCAAGTGACAAAGCAGTGACAATAACTACTTACCCGGCTTTTGCAATGCTATTACTGCTCAATATTGATTTAAAACCAGCATGGAGGCAGGCAGGGACTTTGATAAGGCCATTAGTTGTTTGCTAGGGGGGGTTTCAGTCACCTATTTGTGATATATTACGTGAGACGTAAGGCTCCAGGGAGACCCTCCAGTACCTAAAGGAGAATACGGGGGAGTGGGAGAGGGGTTTTTACATGGGCAAGTAGAGACTGGGCAAGGGGAATGGCTTTAGACTGAAAGAGGGCAGGTGTAGATGAGCTATTAGGAAGAAAATTGTCACTGTGGGAGTGGTGAGGTACTGGAACAGGTATCCCAGAGCAGCTGTGGCTGCCCCATCCCTGGCAGTGTTCGAGGCCAGGCTGGATGTGGCTCTGAGCAGCCTGGTCTGGTGCAAGGTGTTCCTGCCCATGGCAGGGGGTTTGGAACTGGATGATCTTTGAAGTCCCTTCCGATCCAAAACATTCTGTGATTCTGTAATTTTGACAGCAAATAAGGGGCATATTAAAGGACACTTATAAATCCTTATGTCCCTTTATTGTAGACAACAAGGAGGGAAATGAGGAAATTTGGGGTTGGTATGCATTTCTCTAGCACTGTGCAGATGCACCCACCCACCACAGGACCCATCTCCCACCAGGCAGGAGTTCCCCAGGCTCAGTGAATATTCTGAATTTCAGCCCATCCCACTGGAACAAGGGAATTTCTGCAGATGTTTGTGTTTGTACCAAACACATGTTTATAATGGCAATAGTATCTTGCTTTGCCATGTTTCATTTTTCTGGTTTGATAGACTTCCTCTAAAATCCTCCTTTTCTGCAAACTTCCTCATTTTGCAGGATGAAACTTACTGTGGCACACAGGAACAAATCCAGTCTAACAAAACACCTGGATGCATGTTGAGACTGTCCAGTGAGATCCAAACTAATAATAAAAATGGATTTTAAATGAAGGGCTTGATATTTCAGGGGAAGTTGGAAAGCCCAGGGGGGATTTTTTTGGTTTTTAAAAATGGTCCTGGCATTCTCAAAACAAAACTGAAAGAAAACCCAACCACTAAAAAGCACATTAATTTCAACACAATGTGACTACAGGAGGCTGTGTCCATCAAAACTGCACTAAAACTCCAGCTCAGGTGGCTCTTCAGGGGCCCAGCACCTGCAAGGCTACAGCCAGGAGAAACCTTTCCCAGGAAGAAGGCTTCCTCCAGCCTTCAGCCTTGCCAGCCCATCCAGCAGAGTTTATTTCATGCACAAAACTTCCTGTGGTTTGCTCCTGTCTGAAGGGAAGGAACATTTTGACCTCTCCCACAGCACAAAGTCACCCATCAGCTGGAGTGATGAGGAAAGCCACTAATGCCTTTGCAGCCCACATATGAAATCATCAAGCCCCGTGCATCATAGAGCTGGTATGGCCCCAAGCAGCAAGGTAACAAACTGTACCACTGCTGAAACTCCTCTGGTGGGGAAGTTTGTGCTGCTGGGTGAAGTGGTGGTGGGAGAAACAGTTATGAAAGCAGGTTAACAGCGTGACTGGTAGTAGTGATGCTCACTTGGGACTGACTGCAGGTTGCAATTCAAGATCTTGCTGCAGTCCGTAGAGCATCTTAATCACTCAAACTGAAGCTAAAACTCCTGCTCTGAACTTCAGACCCCTCATTCAAATTTGAACCTTTTTCCTTGGAAAATCTGCTTTCCATATAAATCCCCAGACACTCTTTCCTCACCCCAGAGACATGTGAAATGTTTGGCCTAAGCAGCTCCATGTGGTAACAAATCCCAAAGGCTAATTGTGTGGAAAAGCATTTCCTTTCATCAGATTTAAATTTTCTGCCTTTTAGCATCGACTGCACCCTTTTTCTTGCATCATGGGAAAGCAATGTTTAATGCACAGGGCTGGAAAGAGCCCAAGACCACCGAGTCGATGCGTGAAGGTCAGTGGGCTGCCAGCAGCTTTGAACAACTGTTGATCATCACCACCACCACCAAATTCCAAACAGATTACCCAAAAAGGCCAAGGCCAAATCCCTATTTCTAGGCTAGAAAAACAGATTCTTCCAACTGTTGTTATGGTGAGGAATTCAGCTCATTTGCAGATGACAGGCAGAGCGGAGCTGTCAGTCACGGGCAGGAGGAGAACACCCAGGGCTTGGGAAGTTGTACCTTTTTCCTCTGTTTTGCCTGGGTAGTTGCTAACATTGCAAGCAGCTTTTCAGAAAAAAATGCCAAATCAATCCTCTATTATTTTGAAACAAAGCAGTAGTTATTCTGACTTGTCTCAGCAGCATCTCTGGGGAGGGAGATGCTAGTTTCAGAGTAAGTTTTATGAAGAGCTGCTGAGAGAGCTGGGGGTGTTTAGCCTGGATGAAAAGACATTCAGGGGAGACCTTATCACTCTCTACAACTTTCTGAAAGGACTCAGGTGAGGGTCAGCCTTTTCTTATAGGCATCCTGTGACAGGATGAGAAGAATTGGCCTGAGGCTGCACCAGGGTAGGTTCAGGTTGGACATCAGGAAGAAGCTTTTCATGAAAGGGTGGTTAAGCATTGCAATGGGCTGCCCAGGGAGGTGGGGAAGTCACCATCCCTGAAATGCCTGAATGTGGCACTCAGTGCCATGGTTTGGCTGACAAGGTGGTGTTGGGTCAAAGGCTGGACTTGACTCTGGAGGCCTTTTCCAACCTTGATGGCTCTATGACTCTGGGATGTCTTTGCGACATCAAGAAGTTTCCTCCTTCATCCCCAACTTCCCTTTGTCCTCCCAAGCATCTGCAGGGCTCCTGGAAAGTTTCCTGCCTTTGCCTGAGGGGTTCTGTATGTGGGCTCTGCAGAGCTCAGGCGGAGGCCCTGAATTTGCCCCTGCTGGGAGAGTGACACAGGTTTGGCTGGAGGTGGCTGGACCAGGCTGAGGATGCCCCTGTACCTCCCTTGCAGCCCAGCCCCTCCCAACAGGGATGAAATAACTAGCTGATTATCCTAATGGAATTGCAATTAAAAATTAAGCATTACCACCCAAATCCTTTGCTGTAACAATGTATAGGGCAAGCTTACAGATTAGTTGGCAGCTCTCAGCTATCCCCCATTCATGTGCATAAACTCCACTTTTAAAAAACAACTGTTCCTGTAACCTGCATCCCCAGATAAACCAGCACTGCTTTGCTCCCTTCTCTGAGAAGATGTGGTGTGCAGGGGGCAAATGCTCATCAGAGGCAAGAAAGCTCTGGGGTAAATCTCCTTTTTATTGTCCGTAGATGTAAACAGAGGGCTGGAAAGAAGTTGGCTCAGAAAATACCTGGCTCAGGAAACAAATGAAAAAGTGGTGTTTGGGGACGTTATCTGAAGGGCAGCAGCCAGCCTAAGGCTCAAATCTTCTTCCATTTAAGTCAATAAACATGAATTTCATCTAAACTACTTAGCAAAGATTTCTTCACAGATCCTTCTTTCAAAATATTTGAGTGAAAGAAAGTAAGATTATGATTTTTTGGTAGTTTTGTGGCCAAGAAAATGTAACCAGGTTATCAGAGTGGAAATAGTGTCACTTGTATCACCACAGGGACAATCTCAAAGTTGGGGTTGAGGCAGAGATATGAATATGCAATTTTGGGGAAAAGCTAGAAAATACACATTTGGCTGTACAATATAGCCAAATATAGGAATAAGAAAATTTGAAAAGTCAGAGTTCTGAGGGGTTTTTTTTACATTTCAGAGGGGTTTTTTTGCTATTCCTATTTGAAAATGGTTGAATTACTGTTTTGAATACAATCTCCTTAATAACTGGTCTGATTTCCTCAAACAAAATTCATCAAAATTCATTCCTCAAACATTCATTCATCTGGGATAAAAAACACCCCACCCTTTACTTTATCCATCCTCACAGTCATCTCTGATTTAAAAAAGCTTCCACACTAAGTTCAACATGAACATCTTTTCTGTGCATGTCCTACACACAGTTGGAGGGGCTGGTTTGTGTGTTCATAACCTCAGCAGTTACAATTTTGCTTAAAAACAATTTGTCTAAAGAACTCTGGAACAGTCACATTTGTTGCCTGCTGTACACAAGCCTCAGAGCAAGGTCTGCTTGCATTCACATGTCATTAAAGACAATATTGACAAATTAATGAAAGGTACAAGTGGAAAAAGGTTTCAAACACTTGACAACAATGTAGGGACAATTTTACATTGAAAGAGAAATTTAAATTTAAGATTGAAAAAGAGCTGCTCTCCTCCAAAGAAGCAGAGAAGGAAGTGGAAGCAGCAGCAAAAGTGCAGACAAAATGCTAAGGCAGCCTCTACGTGCAGAGGGGGAGATGGGGGAAGAAACTGAGCTACAGGTTCTGTTTGTTGTCAGCTAAAACCAGCAGAAGACACACAGATAATTTTCCAATCCCAGTTTATTTCCCTTTCTTTATGCTTATGATGCACATACTGATTAACACAATTTTAAACAAATCCTGAACTCTTGCATAAATTCAACTTCTACAGATAGTTTGGAGGGAAAAAGTAAAGATAAGTGTATGAAACCAAAATATTTATACAATTGGTTTCTTTACGAGGGTGGAGGTGATTTTGTTGTGTTTATCTCTAACAAAGAGCCAGGCTGATATTATTTTTCACCTCAAAGGGCAAAAGCTTGGCTTGACAAAGCTTGAGGCAGGGGTAGAACCCACATTCTGACCATGTTCATCTCTGACGTACCTTCAAAATAATTTCCTTCTGCTTTTTTTGTTGTCTCCCCACTGCCTTTTCCCAACTGCCTTCTATAACGGGGTCTGTGCTCATGGCATCCCCCATATGGGGGTGGAGGGGCTCACCTGGGCTTGCTAAAAACCCTCTGTCCCTTCTGTGCTGGACTCTGACAGTGGCTTTGATTTAGTTCAGTTTGTTGCACAGTTTTGCATGCTCAAATGATGGAAAATTGCACAACAGGCTGAGTTTGATTTTTTTTAAGGGGATTGAGAGGTGATATGGAAAACAACACGTCAAGAATCCTCTGTGACCCAGGTTTCCTCTCCCACATCCCACGCTGCAAATGTTTCATATCCTCAATTCGGTTTCTGGGTCGCTCTGGCGCTTCTCCCAGCCCCAGCCACGAGGAGCTCAGCAGGGAACCAGACCCTGCTCCATCACCCCACCCTGCTAAGGCATTCCAGCCCCACATGCAGACTGGATGGGCTGGGAAGTGCTTTCCAGCTGGGTGTGCAGGACCAGGCAGCAAGGGCACCCTGCTGCTGGCAAGAGCAGAGCTCTCCCCCATCTCACAGGACACAAGATTTCACCCAAATATCTTTTGCTGTTCTCTGTTCTAGGGAGAGAGGGATGTCTGTGGGAGACAGCAATGCTGCAGGAGTGACTCCAGCAATACTGGCTCTACCACAGCCAGGAGACAAGCCCTTTCTGCTCTTTACCCCTCAAACTCTGGATGTTTACAGTACTGCCCTCAATGCATTAGTGAAGACATTCCCTCACATCCACTGCTTGCCAAAAAGCAAGTAAATTTAACTCAGTGATTCAATTCAAAGCAGTCTGAATCATCTTCATCCCTGGCTATGGGTGTCCAGACACCACATCCAGCCACACATGCATTAATAAAGACTTAAAAATAGACCATGGGTTCCTCTAGACCTGGAGTTACAAATCTGATCCCAGCTAAGCAAGAGACCCAGCAGGGACCACCTCAGCGAGGGGGTGCAGTGCAGGTGGTTTTCCTAATGTATCTCCAAGGGGTGGTGGCTGGGTCCCCCTGCTCTCCTGAAGCCTGTGGCTGGGGAGGGGGCACTGGAGATGCTCTGGCAGTGCCAGTGCTCCTGCCTTGCCTTGGCTTAGGTGCTGACAAACAGAGGATCAATTATTCATCAACTAAAAGGCAGACTTCTATTACAACAGATGTTTCTCTGAATGTTTGACACTGCCCATTAACTCACCCTTTAATTTTAATTGCTTAACTAATGGCTGTGTTCAAGGTTAAATGAGCTTAAATCTTTATTCTTCTCCTGCGCTGCTTAATATAAAGGTACTGTTGGACTAACAGGGAAAAGGGAGGGAGAAGGAACCAAACCAAGCAACACCTTTGACCAGACACAAACAGGCAGCCAGTTTATCCTCCAGATGCCTCCCTAGGGACAGACACAGACACACTTGGGCATGGTTTTCTCTGAAGCAGAGAAGTGATGGAAGGATCCCTCAGGCTGAAGGTGTCTGTGGGTTGGCAAAGCCAGGCTGAACCAGAGTCAGGAAGGAGGTGTCTTGGGGTGAGCATCCTTCCTGAAGCCAACAGAGAGAGGGAGGTGAGAAGTGTTTGAACATGCTGTTTAGGTACCCTCCAAACCAAGAATTCAGCTTATAGGAGTAATTTAGGTTTGTAAGTCATGAAGTGATGGCCTGGCATGGCCAGGCTCCTCTGCTTCCTCCTTTAAATATTTATAGGCCATGGGAAGAGCGGAATTTCCTGGCCATCAGGGCAGGAGCTCTGAGGAAAAGAAGAGGTTCACCTCACTGCCTGGACAGCAAGGAGGGATCATCTCTCAGAGGATACAACCTCAAAGAAGTGCTGGGCTGCAGGGCAGGGGCCATGGTCCTTACCTCACTGTAGCCACAGTCGTGCCATGTGCCAAGCCAGTGCTTACCATGCATTTTAGCTTGGATCCCTCTAGGAAAGAGCAACGTAGGCACTGCTGATGCCACAAAGGGTGCCCTGCCCCGCCCCCCACTCCCCATCTCAGGCACAAGGATGTCCCCACAGCAGTACCTCCCTGCCAGAATCAGTCCCTTCAAGTCACACCAGAAGAAAGCAAAAGGATGCATCCTGGAGAGGTCACATCACCAAGCAGGAGGCTTCCCCTCAGCTCAAGCAGGCTCAAAGATACCTTTGGCATCACATCTCTTGACCTAATTCAAGAATGCGTGGCACAATTTTTCTAGCAAAGCCCATGGATTTAGTTTTGATAGTTCAGATCTACCCCCAAAAAATAAATTACCAGTATCAGTAGGAACAGTGGGAGAGGCAGGACCAGAGCCAGCACTCCTCAGCCCAGCGAGCAGCAGCACCACAGCACCTCCATCCCAGGAGAGGGACTTGATGCACATGGTCAAGAAAAACACTATATTTTCTGTATCTCACCACACTAAGGACATGAGGGAAGGAAAGTGGAGGCAGGCAGATGAGTAAGTTATTTTTTCCCAACATAGAGGAGAAAAGGAAGCACACCTCTTTCCTTTCTGGCTTGCTTTCCTTCCTTTTGTCCCTCTCTCAAGAGGTGAAGGAGCAGAGATTAATGCACGCCATTTTCCAAGTTGTTCTCGTCCCTCAGGGAATGTTGGTCCAGATAATTCTTGTCCATTTTGTGAACAATTTGGAGACTGAAAAGTGAGCCGACCCCATGCCAGGGGTAGGGCCTCATCTCTGCTTTGCTGGTGGAAGTCTGGCCCAATTCAGCCATTACAGACAAACCAGGCTCTAACACTGTGTTCCTACTGTGATTTTGTAAAATTCTTTTAGAAACACCTTTCAATTGGATTCTGGAAACCAAGTCCCTTCTTTTTGTCTGGGAAACATTTGGAAGGTAATATGGAATGGGGCTCTGATGAATCTCACCTAGTTGAAGATCAGATAAAAGGACACATAGCAATAGGAAAAACAGGAGGTGTGGTTTTAAGCTGACAGAGGACAGGTTTAGATTAGATATTGGGAAGAAACTCTTTACTGTGAGGGCAGTGGGACACTGGCACAGGCTGCCCAGAGAAGTTGAGGCTGGCCCATCCCTGGGAGTGTTCAAGGCCAGGTTAGATGGGTTCTGAATAACCTGGTCTGGCAGAAGGTGTTCCTGCCCATGGCAGTGGGATTGGAACTGGATGATCTTTAAGGTCCCTTCCAACCCCAACCATTCTCTCATTCTATGACAATGTCCCTGCTCATTGCTGGAGGGCTGGACTGAATGATCTTTTAAGTTACCTTCCAACACAAACTATTCTATGATTTGCCAAGGAGGTTACAACCAGTTTCTTCTCTATCATTGTGCATCAGCCACTGCTACGATTGTGACCTGGAGCATGCCCAGGGCTGGTTGTCCATGTGGGAAGTGGGAAAACCATTAAAGGACATCAGCCCATCCCCTGTTGCCACCATCAACGTTACATCACACCCGTCAAGATCAGGGCTGGCTGTGGTTAAACATTCTCTATGCCCTATGGACAGTTTAACATGAGATGCTCCTCCTTCCTGACAGAGTCTCTTCTGCTACAAATCAGCACCAAGGAAGACAAAAACCTGTGGCCTTCTGATTCTGCATGCAGCAGGAATGCTTCCCAGCCCTTCTTCTCAGCTAAGCTATTACAAAGTGGAACAAGCCTCTTTAGCTCATTTTCTAAACTGAAAAGAAGTTCTTAGTTTAAGTTGCTTTTTTTTTTTCCTCTCCCCCAAGCAGGCTCACAAGGACATCCACTCATTTGATTTTGGCTCCAGCTCAGCAGCGTTCGGTAGTGACAACCATCAATCCTGCCAGACAGCCGATGGCACAGACTGCTGGGAGTGGGCGATCTCCGTTTCTGAGCAGCTCCGCTGCAGAGTGCGTGGCGCTCGGACGCGGGCTGGCGGGCAGCCAGGCGCTCAGCATCCTCCTGCCACCCACCAAGGTGTCTCTGCAGAGCAAGGTGCCGGCGCTGCGCCGCGCCTGCCAAGACCACGGCGCCAACCGTGCCAGTCCTGCAAATAGACACGGGAGCGCGGAGCTGCTAATCCTACACGCTGCCGTGTCGCAAAGTTCACCACACACAGGAGTCTTTTTTTTTTGATCCTCCTCTCCCCCCACAGCACCAAGTTCAGCCTGAGTAGTATTAAGCTTAAGTTTATGGATGGTTTGGTGCAGCCCAAACTTTGGCAGGGAAGGGGAAGGTTGCACCAAACAGCGGCAAGGTCGAGGTCTGGTTACTGGCTGGCCCCTACCCTTCTGTGAATATTGGGTTTCTGAGTGCAGAAGTGAGAGTTTCATTCTTTGTTCTTGAACTCATTCTTTCCATCCCAAGGGCCAGTGGAATGTAATCCCTCCAGATGCCAGCACCTCTTAGGAAATTGTAATATAGCAGCTATGCCTTGTAAGTGGCTTATTCATACATGGAGAAAATAATAGGAATATCCTTGGGGGACGGTTTTTAAACAGTGCACAGTGACACAATCCAAGGGACAGGTGGGATTTACTTCAGCTGAGGTTTGTCCCCAAAACCACTCATTTTCAAGAGCAGTGGCAGAACTGGCATTTTGTCTTTTATTCTTAGTATGTTTAAAGGCTCTTCTTTCTGTTTAAAACCATCAGTGCTTCCTTCCTGGGGCGGTAGTCAATGCTTTTAGGGTTACTGTAAATAATCAGTCAGCTGAGCAAATTATCCTGTCCACTGACACTAACAGATTCCACAAGCTACCAGGAACTTGATCAGCTTTTTTTTCCCTCTCCCTATTGTTATAATAAAACAAAGATTTGCCAAAAGACCCTCTTTGCAGCAAAGTAAAAGAAATGCCTTGTGGATAGAGATTCCAGGGAGCATTCTCAGAACTCTCATCGACCAACTCTGAATTAAGAGGTTTGCCAAAAAGAAAAGGCACACAAGAGAACAAGGGAGCCCGAAGAGCCAACTCACACATTACCACACGACAAAACTGAAAGGGAACTCCAAACCCTGCCAGTGTGGCTGCCCACAGAGCCTGCCAAGAGCCAGATGCTGCCACAGGGATAATATCCTCCAGGGCTGGGGAGCCAGGCACTTCCCAGCCTTCTGAGCTGAGAACAAGGGGATAGTGGGGCAGCTGTGCACCCCAAGCCCATCATATCTACATGAAAAAGCCTCGAGAGGAATAGGCAGGTCTCTTTAGGGGGAAAAAAAAATAGAGGAAGAAAAACAAAACCCACCAGGGTATCTGCTTCTAACTCAGAAACTCCATTGGGGAAAAAAATAAATAAAAGCTGAGGGGGAAAAAAAATTGGGAGTCCTTCTGGGTAGTGCTTTTCCTCCTTATGCAAAGCAAACTGCCACTGGCAGCAGGGGGAGAGCAAACAGGTCAGGCAGGGGAAGAAATGACACAGAGCAAGGGAATAAGCAACACACTTTGCAGAATTAGGAACCAAACACACATATTCAGGAACCCAGCACTCACCCTGCTCCAAGCAGGCTTTTATTAGTAACCAGTCCCGATGGTCTGCTGAGATTCTGCCGAGAAAAGGGCAAGTTAACACAGACACATCGGTGTTAACATTACCCTCGAATGGAAGCGGCATAAACACAAAATATTTGTTTCGCTGCTACTGTGCAACATCTGTTGCCGGTGACTTACTCACTGCGCGTCTCCCTCCCTCGGGGTTTCAAAGTACACGAGGAAGAGGGAGAGGCTCGCAGGTACCGGCTCCGCTCGGACCTTGAGCAACACCCGAGCCCGCTCAGCAGCCTCTCGTGGGCAAAATTCTGCACCACTGAGCTGGAGTTTGCCCCCAGCCGGGGCTGAGCCTCGCAGGATGCAGCCAGCACGCCAGGCGCTTTCTATTTTCTGCGATTTGATGCCTGCACACGTGAGAGTCTGCGGGGATGGCAAACCTGCAGACTTTTAACTGAAAGGCTGCCAATCTAATACTTTCCTTAGCAGATTTAAAAGAAAAAGGGGGGGAAAAAGGGGGAAAAAATCAGACTTCAACCCATTTTTTGAAACCAACGGAATCAGTCAGCTTTTGCTGCAGTGCCAGAAGCCAGCCATGCAATAAGAGCTCTCACTACATCTATTTTCCTTCCACAGAACCCTTTAACACCACACAGTTGTAAAAGCTAAGGGAGTTTGTGCCAGGTCATGATGTGGAGACAGGCTCTCCCAGGGAAACTCCCAGCACTGACATTTTAGCAACAAGGCTGTTAGATGTGTCAACTTGAGAGGAGAATTAAGAGATCCAGATATCATGACTGTGCATGAAATCATCCTGGGGGACAAATTCGGGTTTTGTAGTTACATTCCTGATACCTCCCCACACTCCCCTGTGCTCCATCAGCTGTGCACAGCCCCATTGCATACCCTGAAGACCGAGTAAGCAGAGAAAAACACACACAAAAAGGCATGTTTCGGAAAATCATTTCCAAGATAAATCTCCTAAGTTTCCATTTTCCAAAAGCAGTTGACATTTTTTGTTGGGCTTGAAACAAACGAAACAAAAAGCTAGAATTTCTGATTTGAAGGTGAACACAAAGCATTGCAAGAACTTGCCAGAATGCTACTGGAGGCACAGTGAACACCACGAGGAAGGCACTGTGCTCATACCTAACTTCAGAGCAGTGCTCAGTAAGTTTTGTCATCTTTTCATGTTTGAAAATACTGTAGAACAAAGTGTTGTCTGATCTTTTAAATTCTGGTTTTACAAGCAGCAAGGCTAAAAAAACCTGAGCCAAATAAAACAGGTAGTTTTTTTGTTGGAAGTCACGGGAAACTTTTTAGCCTAATATTAGGGGAAAGAAGCGTTTCTGATTCTGCTGATGATGAGAAGTTAAATGCAGCCTTTGGAAGTATTGCAGCTTCTCTGCCCTGCTGGAATTTGGGGCTGCTGGGAGCCAGAGCACCTCAGCCCTGTTACACAAGCAACAAGAAGCAGCAGCACTATCACCATGCCATGATTTTAGGGTCAGAGCCCTGTTCTTTGCCCTGAAAATGATCACACCTTTTGGGTTCAAGTCTGCAGCCTCAGCCTGTGACCTCCTCAAAATTGTCCTCATCAGTGGGTGCAGAGCCTGGCTGTCTTCTCTCTCTCTTTGGACAAGTCTTGCCCTTGCAGGAGGGGATCCCTGCTGGGCAAGGGCTGCTATCCCAGGCTTATTGCGCTGAACGGCATCACTGACTTCATCTCCTTTCCTTCCCCAGCTTCAAAAAGGTCCAGACAAGACCATATCAAGTGCTTGAGGCTGTACCACCTCTGGATACACAAAGCTGAATGGAATTCAGTGCTCCATTTTCACGGCACTGAAACTGGGATTGGATTCCAGCTGAGTGGCTCGACAGAGCTCCTTCAGACCTGCTCCAGACCTAAAGCAAAACTCCATCCCCTGGGTAAACTTGAGCCTAAGGAAAATTGTCACATTCCCTGAGAGGCATGGAGCTGAAAGTTCTTCTGCCTGGTGTAGGAGAAGCACTGGGAGACAAAGTGCTGCCCAGACCAGGGGATGACTGAGCAGGACTGATTAATCCTGCTTCACCCTTCCACCAGCCCGAGGCAGAGCAGAGATATGGGCACCTGCAGCACCGGGTCTCACAGATCAGATGTTTCTCTGCACTCCCCCAGCAGCCCCAGATCCTTTTCCCTCCAGCGGTGGATTTCTCCACCACACTCTTGCCAGCTGAAGCATTCAGATCTTACCAGGCCAAAGGCAGGAAGGACCCTCACGTTCACTACCTCATTCACTCCAACACCACCACAGGCTGCACAGTCCCACACTGGTGCAGCCCCAGCCCAAAAGGTCTCACCAGGTTAATAACCCCTGGTGTAACCTGGTCCCTGTCCCCCTTTTCCTAGCATGCTCTATCTGAATACCCTCGTTTTGAATTAATGCAAGAGAAATTACTTTCATTAGTAAGAGGCTAATGAGGTTATTTCTGAAGTCAGAACCAGATGATCAGTTTGAAGGATACAAGAAAGGGAAGGCAATCTCGCTTGGGGTTTCCCCTCTACACCTCTAAAAATTTAAATTGCGTTCATTAAAAAGAGATCAAAATTCTACCTTAAGCAAAAGCCTAAGACAAGGCCCAGAAGAACTCAGCCTACTGCTGGCCAAGCAGGGGTCAGTCCCTAAGAGTGTCCTGAAGAACAAACACAGCCTTAATCTTGCATGTTTTATGGAAGGCACTTGGGCAGGCACAAACCCAACAGCCTGTTTCTCATGCTGGCCACCTACAGACAGCAGCTTATGCCCTGGGGCCTCCTAGATCTTCCTGGCTGTGAGATAAAACACCCAGGGGGCTTCAGAATAAGCTCATTGTGCTGTTCAGCTGCTTTGCCCAAGACTGCATCCAGGTCTAGTTTATAAACTGGGTCAGTCCCCCACACAGACCATTTTTACATCTCAGGCATCACACTGACAGTAGAGACTGCCTCTTTATCCACCTAAAAAGGTAAAACATCAGAGCATATGACCTGCAGTAGATATTAGGGTGAGAAAAAAAGGCTTTCTAAGCTAAGGGAGAGGTGAGCATCATGACAGACTGCCCAAGGAGGTTCCTACAAGCAGGTTAGACACATATTCCTCAGGTAAAACTGATGGCAAGTTGCCCCTCACCAGGAGCAGGGCAGACCAGATCCTAGACAAGGTCTTTTCCCCCTTGGTCTTGTGCCAAGGATTTTGTGCATATCCTTTGACAGCAACATGGTGAAAGGGTTTGCCTACAAAACATTTCCAGGAACAAAACTCTTAGATATATAAAAACTTCTCTGAGGAAATGATTAAAAGGAAAGCAGCTTCTTCTAACAGCTGATTAGACATCAGAAGAGTTGAAACCCCAGTCAGTGTGACTACTCCTAGTCTACTAAAACCAAGATATTTTTATTTAATTTACAGAGTGAGAAAGAGAGCAGCTTCTGCTTCTCCAAATGTCACTGGTCCTCCATGAGCTAAAAACACCTTCCAGCACATGAGAAATGTAATGTTCCTGGTCCTCTTTCAGTGCTCATTGCCACAACCTATTGCACAGATGTGATGGATTTTTGAACACAAGATCTATTATGTTTCCTGCCAGAGGCTCAAATGCACACAGGCACTGAAAACACATTGCCAGGTAGTTACTTTTTATACTGACTCAGTATTTGCTGGCAGTCCCTGCCAAGCATTACTTGACTCTTACCAATAGGTTGGAAAGTCAGCACTCCTAATGAAATTCTTCATGTTATCTGAAAGATAATCTCCCCCCCATCCCAGAGTAAAATTCGAGTGATTCTCACACTCAAAGAGAAGGCAAAAGGCAATGCAAATCCCCAAGGCAAATTCTTACCCCAAGGAACTTGTGATACCCAAGGCAGAACTGGCATCACCCTTTCTGCCCCCCTCCTGTCCCACACAGCATTTGTTCTACAAAATCCTGCTGGACTTGAGCTGTCTTACGGCCCCACAGGGGAATTCATCCCCTTATTGCCCTCACCTCGGAGAGCTTTATACTCTGGTGCTTTTCAGTCCAAGCACTCTCAGCACGACCTTGGGAACGAAAATGGCACCGTCTCCTTCCCATCCCGTGCCAGCCAGGAAGTCCAGCGCCTGCCAGACACCGCAGAACATCACAAAGTGCGAGGCAAGTTCTTCCCTCCCAAAGCCAAATCAGCCATTTGATAATTAACCAGCCGGGCCGAGCCAGACGAGCCCCGAGAGGAGGGTGAAGCTCTCGCAGCGCACCCGCGCCCCGCGGGGAGGCCGCGCTGACCCCGGCCCCGCTCGCAGACACGGCAGATGTGCCGGGCTTCCCCACGGCCTCCCCCTTGCCTGGCAGATGCCGGCCTCTCTGGGAAAGCGCTAAATGGATTCTGCTGAATCACTGCAGCAGATGGTTCGTAACACCACCTGGATAGCACAGAAGAGAGAGAGAGATAAAGAAGGTTGGGGAACAGAGAGTACCTAGCGTGTGGGCTGAGCTATCCCCAGGGATAAGTAACCTGTGGATAAGATTGGCATTTGAACTTGTGTTTTCCCAAATTCCTGTGTTATTAAGACTGAGAACATCAATTTTCTAGAAATTCTATCCTGACATCTACAACATACATTGTTTAAAACCCTCCTTGGGAAAAGCCTTCAAAACCCACTGGGATGCCAGAGCCCACTCTTTGCCACCGGGAAACGCTGGCAGCACTGACTGGCCCAGGTTGCTTTGCTCGTGGGAGCATCAGCCTTTATCCACGCCCAAACCAAGCTCCTCTAGCTGGGGTAGGGCAGAGCAGAGGCTGATGTGTTGGAGGCCAAAGAATATTAAGAAGGATTTACAAGAAGTTGTTGAGTTTTTGTTGTTTGAGGGGCTTTTTTAGAGCCAGGTTGGCAAATACTTCAGTTTTCTGCAACAGATCATTTTGAAAGGGCAGGGGAGCCAGCTGTGCACAGAAGTAAGCAGCTGTACAAAAGAGAACAACAAACAGGAAACAGGTAACAATAACCAATGTGTTTGCTCACTCCCCTCCTGTTAAACAGCAATTTTTAATTTATTTATTTAATTTTTTTATTGGGATGAAAAGAGCATGTCAGGAAGAGCGGAGGGCTACAGCACATACACAGAGGGTGCCTGCTTGGAAAGCACTTGGCTTTCCACCTCTGCAAAGTAAGAACCTGGGATCCCTTGGTCTGATTGTCCGGAGACATGGCTGCACAAAGCTGCTCAACCTGCAGCACTTCCAGCTGGGTCTCCCTGGCACAACACACCAAGTCACTGGAGATAAGGTGCTCTCCAGGCAGTCAAGTCACAGCTCCGCTCATGATTCCTCCTCCTCCTCCCAGGACAAGGCGTTTTCACACACCAACTGCACTGTAGGCTAGACTCCATTTCACTTGAGCCCAGCTTTGTCCTACATAGGCTGTTTTTGCTGGGTCACACCTGCCATTGATTCCCTCAGAAAACAGCTGCTGTTCACGTTCTGCTGTTCACCTTGCTCAGCACAACGGAGCAGAAAGACACTCGTGGGCAAGCAAAGCTCAGGGTGGCACGAGCTGACCTCGAGCACAGCAGAAACTGGAAGGTGACAGTACTGCCAACCAGCTGGGCAATAACACAAACATCTCTCTACCCCAACTGCTTCTCATGGGGGACCTCCCTCACTAAAATCATGCCAGAATTTAATCAATTTAAGCAATAAATAAGATCCATCCTCACAGTGCTTCCCCACAATTTAGAATCCACCAGCACCAGGGACTCTCTTATGGGTCAGCATGAATTCTCCTCGTGCTTTGGAGGCACTTGGTCCAAACCCAGACCCCGTCACCTAAGCCAGGAAAAAGCCACTTCTCTGTGGCAGCATTTGGTGACACACGGCCAGATGCACAGCCACCTCTGTGTCTACCAGACCACTTCCAGAAGGCACTTAAGACTTCAAAACAAAAGCTAAAAATAAACAAAACCATTTCCCAACACTCATCCCAAGGAGAACCAGGCTTTGCAAGGGCAGCACGAACCCAAGCTGCTGGCATGGGCACAGCTGACCCCTGCCAACCTAAGGAGCCCATCACGTGCTGTAATCTTGGAAGATGACAGCCCTTGCAGCATGGGATTAGGACAGCAGATGCTCCTGGGGGTCACCCCCTTTCCTGTAGGTCACAGGATCCCTCCCAGCGTGGCCAAGAGCTGGCAGGCAAGGAATCCTGCCCAGAGCAACCCCATTGCTTATTTGGTACATCCACAGCCTGCACACCCCCCTTCCCAGTATCCACTTAGTGGCCTGGTTTCTTCTCAAAGCTTTTTATATTTCACATTCCTAAGATTTAATTATGTTATCAGAACAACAGGCATCGGGATTTGGAGTGCCAGAATTCACATTAGCAATTGCTATCAACAAAGAAAATGGGCACAGCATGCCCATGCCAGAGGAGATGTGGGCTGCTCTCCTCAATCTACTCACGGTTATTTATAGCCTGTTTGCAAGCCATCCACCTCCCAGGTTTAGCTTCAAGCTTGCTTCTTTCTGAGCACCCTCTCTCTCAAAGAAAAGCCTTTTGCCTCCTCCTTCCCCAGCACTACACTCAGATTTGGGCAAATTTATTTAATTTTTGGAGGGGAAAGGGCAATATAAAACACCTTTGAATCCACAACAGCAGAAAAGACTGGAAACAGAGTGCCACAAATAAGCAGCTGCACGGACACCTAACTCTCAGCGGCAGAAATTAAAAAAAAAAGCCTAAAAAAATATATATATTTATAGTTTTTAACACTTCACCACATTGCAGCAGATCACCACGCATCTTCAGCAGCTTTCAGCCCTCCCCACAGATGGGGATGCAGGCACAGGATCTCTAAGGAAGGACACATGCTTGAAGGCAAGAAATACCCACCTATTTTGAGATGATTGCGAAGAAACCGCTACGTGGTAGCAGGAGGGGAGAGAGAGCTGTGCCTCCACACCAGCATTAACTATAACCTGCTCATCCTTTAACCAGCACCACTTCGAGGCAGTCCCCTCTGCCAGGATCTTTTGCTTCCAAATAATCAAGAAACACAAGACACAGTGCCACGGTACAGGTGCAAACCTCCCCTGAGCAGCAGCCAGCACGGACAGCTCGTGCCTTCTTCCTCCCAGTCCCAGCTCCTGCTAAAATCAGCCCAAGGATTGAGGCAGGTGTTAAGAGGAAGGGGTCAGAGCTCAGCTCCCCAAGGCTGGGAGAGATTCTGCACTTAACAGAACGCCCTCATGCCAGTTAGCCTGCACTGTGCTGGCTCAGCCCGAGGGTGCCAGGCTGTCCTCACACACCACGTCACCCCCGTGTTCACAGGTTTGTCACCTGGCCACCACCAGCATCACTCGGGACAGGGCTGGCCCACAGCTGCCCCAGGGCATCCACGGAGCACTGAGCCCCAAAACAGCCCCAAAAACCCTGGTCAAAATGCAGAAGTGGTGCTGGGTTAGGTCTAGCCCAGTCACTAAGGAAATGTTCAGTCAGGCTCTGACTGAGACACGGCAGCTCCTTACACGCCTAAAATTCCAGATGGCCCTGAAAAAGAAAGAAATTATTAGAGTACATTGTAATAATTTTTTTTTAAAGCAGCAAAGTACAAAATACTTGCAATCAAAGTAATCATTATTAATACATCATAAAAAATGGCAAACACCACACCCCTTCTGCTAAAGGGGAGAGGAAGCTCAAGCTTACAATTCTAGCACGTTTTATTTCATGTAAATTTATAAAGACAACAATCCTAGTCACGATTGTCACATTGTACAGCACATACCAATACAGTTGCAAACAGAACTCCACGCAAAACTAAGCGCTAACAGTAGCCTGAATCACTCTTCCTGCGATTGTCATATCTAGACTAACAGTATTACACTAACACTGAAGGAAAAATAGTTCACTATAAAACAGTGATAGAACATTTTTATAAAATATATTCCATTCCAATAGCTTTTCTACATACTGTATACTATAAAACTCTCCCACAAAAATTAGTGTCTTTAAATATACATATTTAATCTGAACTGCACCAAGATTAAAAACAATTAAAAATATCAATGATTTTTTTTTTTACATTAACTTCACAGTATTTGTTTGTAGTAGAAGACAAATCCAGTGTTTAAAATGCAGAGCAGGACTGTTCCCTATGGAGACAGCAACTGCCCCACAGAGAAATAGTTTATGAAGAGACAAGCGTTAAGTGTGCCATGTTTTAGTACTTCTCCATAGAGCCATGAACCATTTTGAAAACATGCTCCGAGCTATTGCAACTGAAGAGACACACAGAGAAATAGCCAAAAAGAAGTCACCTTAAGAACAAAAAATAAGTGCAAACATTTCTTTACTTTAGAATTTCAAGCTAAGAGGAGTGGGAACACAAATACCAGACTATGAGAACAGTGTGTTCATGATGTAGTCAAGGATGAGAAAGTCTTTTTTTTTTCTTATTAAAAAAAAAAAACCAAAACAAAAACAACTTTTGCCCCATATTCACTGCAGCACAGAGCATGCTCATAGCATCAGTTTAATGAACTATTTCTATACTAAGATCAGACAAAAACTTGTTTCGACTTTTCCCTGCTCCATATGCTAATGATGTTCTTATGGCACATCCTATTTTATGATCTTCTAAAAAAAATAAAAACAAACAGTAATTGAAGACTGAAATGCAAACAAAAGTGTCACAAGAATGCAAAATTAAGATTACCAGCTTCAGTAATGCTGACTCTACATTAAACTCTTTACATGTTGCTCAACATGCAAAACCCATTGTTATAAAATTTAAAGTGTAAATTAACTAGTTTTGAAATAGATTAACAGTAATAATTCCACTTCAAAAACAAAACAAAAAAATCTAATAAATACTATATCAAGTATCTTCAGGAGAAAAAATAACTTAATTTTAGTAGAAAGAAAAATAACTTAATTTTACTAGATTTTGTTCAGTGCTATTTCCAATCACAGCAAAAATAAAAAAAAAAGAAAAAAAAAAAGAAAAAACTGATTAAGTAGAATAAGACCACAGTACCAAAGCCACTTATGTTCAAGATACAGTACTCTCCCACAACTTTCATATGTAACAGGTTCGGCAAAAATATTTTACAGTTGAGAAATTAAACTGAAAACAAACCCCAAAACTATAAATAAAAGCAAAATTTCACATTACATGTACATTCATAGTTTAAGAGATGAATAACAAGAGGCTGTAACAAGTATATCCTGATTTTCCTTAAAGAGGAAGTACTTATAATAAAAAAAAAATTCAATCCCATATTATTTATGTAGGTAGTGCTCAGTTTTTGGACCAGAGGGGGAAAGGCATTGGGAAGTTTCTTCTTCATAAGATGCAATACAGTATTTTAAGCACAACTTTTAAAAATAATCTAAATCAGTGCTTCAAATTCATTTCAAAACACACGCTTAAGTTTCACCAAACAACTCCAGGAGTGTCAAGAAAGCTGGTGAGGCAATGCTAATGCAGCAGAAGGACATTCACACCCCTCAGATATTATTATTATTATTATTATATTTCAGTCCCATGTACATGTACCTTGAATGGGTAATTTGACTGGAAGGGAACAAAGTGATATCCACCGACATGCACAGACCAAATGATGATCTAACAGGCAAGAAAGTGAATCATCTGGAGTAAAACTGGCTACAGTTACAGGCAGCCTCAGTTTACAAACAAACTGAAAAAAAACAAAAACCAAAAAACTACCCCCAACAACTTCCCCTGAAAAGCTGGAACTTGGGGAAGAAGTTGGGCCACGCTTTCCCTCCAGCGGTTCATCTTCACGCTGCCTCTTGGGAACACCAGCAATTGCACACAATTTGGCTCAGAGGGAATTACCAACTTCATAAAAATAAAATAAAATATAATTTCACGCTGCCGGTTTTAGCATGGCAGCAGACTTTTCGGGCAAGACAGCAGGGCATCTCCGAATGCACAAGGCATGAGTTACCTTGAACTGTGAAACCCCAGAAACCTGGTATCAGGAGGGGTATTTGGCCACTTTGTAACTGCTGTCCCCTCCAAGGGTGATGGGATCAGCCTCTGCACGTAGATATGGGAATGAAAATATTCACATATTATACAATATTTTTGTATGTCCTAGTGTGCATCCTTCAACATTTCGGGAGTGAATACGCTGCAGACACAAAGTGTTTTTCCATCCACATTCTATGCTCAAAAGCAGCTTTTCAGCAGGTCAGCCCAGTGAGGAGGATGGGTGGGAAGGGAAAATTTAAGTCAAGTCCCAAGGCAAAAACTTCTCATTTAGATTTCAGGACCAACTGCAGAACAGTATTAATGGAATAAAGAGAATAAAAAATGACCAGTACCAAAGATGCAGCCAGGAATCCTCAACCCCTTGAAAATTTGGGCCAGTTCAATGTCTCATCTAGCTCTAAAAAATAAAAGTACATCTGCCCACTCTGCAATGTGTGGACAGGTTTCTCTACACCAAAATGTATTTAAATCATAGTTCATCTCTTCAGATGTTTCTCTGCAACACACAGAGGGCATCTGGGGAACTTAATGGAAGCCAAATTTTCCTCCAGAACGTGCTGATAATCTTTTTTCAAAAAAAAAAGGTTAAAAAAAAAAAAAAGGAAAAGAAAACCCAAACCAACAAAATCCTGACCACAAAGCAAGTACTTCCAGTGTGAAAACTGATGCCAAATCATTGCAGAATTACTTAAGATCATTTCACATTAATAATGTAACATGGGTGCACAAGAGAAGACCTAAAGGACCGTGCTAGGAAGGGAGAGTGGCAGGGGAAGGGGGGAGATGGAGAGGTGGAAGGATTGCATTAAAAGGCCTCTGGAGTGTATACCGCTGCATCTTTTAAAGATCATATACCTGAAGTGAATATCACAAAAAAAAAAATAAAGGAAAGGGAAGAGAAAAACAAAATTAAAATTCAGATGCTGCCTTTTTTTTTTTTTCCTGTTTTGTTTTAAAAGGGTTGGGGGGGGTTGTAGATAAAAAAACAAAACAACCAAAAAACAAAAAGAAAAACCAAAAACCAAACGAAACAAAAGTCATACATCTCAAACAACCAAGGACTTGACAAGGCCACAATGAAATTTGCGGATATGTCTGTACAGATCCCCGGACTGCGTGAAGCGTCTCTCGCACCACTTGCACCCATGGGGTTTCTCCCTGGTGTGCACAACCGCGTGGCGGCTGAGGTTGTGGGAATACTGGAAGCTCTTCCCGCACTGGCCGCAGGTGTAGGGCTTCTCCCCCGAGTGAGTCCTCTCGTGCCTCTTTAGCGTGTACATGCAGGAAAAAGTCTTTCCGCAGAGGGTGCAAGTGGGGACCGACCCGTCGGGGGACAGGCGGGTCCGGGAGCCCTCCTTGTCACGGAAGTGAGAGCTCAGGTGCAGCTGAAGGATGTGCGGGCTCGGGAACACCTTGCTACAGAGGGGACAAATGCAGATATGCCCAGGAGGCACGAGGACACCCGAGGAGATGTCCGACGAGTCCATGTCGTCCTCGCTCTCGTCTCGCTCTTGATCTATATCCTCCTCTCGGGCATGAGAGCTGCCATTCCCCGCGAACATGTGTCCTAACCCTGTCACTAGGCTTTTGGCTGAATTCCCAAAATGCTGACTCTCTGGACTCCTGGCTTCGCTGTCCTCCTGATCTGACAGCAAGTCTTGTTCATCTTTAACAAGTGGCTCGGTACCCTGCTGCTGGCTGTCGGAAGCCAGCTGTCCAAAGACATAGGAGGGGTGTAAGGAATCTCTCCCCGGCACGGGCTTGAAAGACAAATCCAGCGCGCAGTCCACATCACTCGAAGCCAGGGGATGGTTAACAGACCTTTGGGACAAAGGTCCTGTGGAACTATTGACATTAGCCTTTGTTTTTCCAGCTGCTGCGGCGCACGGTTCTGCCTCTGTCGGCACAGAGCTGACACTTATATGATCAGAGGACCAGGCGGGGTGACTGCTGACCTTTTCTTTGCCTGCTGCTCTCTCGTATTCTGCAACGCTGAATTTTTGTTTGTTTCCTGGGTCAAACTCGTGGACCAGGGGCACTCCGGCGTCTAGAAAATGCTCCGCTTTCTCCAAACTAGCCGCCTCATCATTAATCTTCTCTTCCGAACATAATTCTTTATCTTTCAACTTGCCCTTGCAGACTTTCACAATGTCATACATGTGAAGGTAGCTCGCCGCAGCCAGCACATCTTCCACTGGGAGACTGTTGAATTCCAGCTTTCCCTCGTACATGAATTCGAGCAGCAGGCTGAAGGCAGGGGCTGTGACAATGTCACTGTTCAGATGCACAATATCCCTTTTGTCTAACTGGTCCCTGTAGAAAAGATGGAAGTACATACTGCAAGAGGCAAGAACGGCTCTGTGAGCTCTGAATTGAGCTTCTCCAACTAAAACAGTACAGTCACACAGGAAGCCCTGGTGACGCTGCTGACTCAGACACTGCAGCAACTGGCGGCTATGGTCTGGAAACTCCATTCTTCCTTCATAACCTGTTCAAAACAGGAAAAACTTGAATGCTACTGTAAACTAAAGCCTCCTAGCAGCTGTAACAAACAGATCGGCTTTTTGGTAACCCAAGCCAAAGAAACAGCCTTGGAGATAACATTTACTGTTAATTGTCTGTAATAGTTTTATTAAGGGGGGAGGGAAAAAAAAAAAACCACCAACACAACATGTTTCTCATCCTTTCGCACCTGCTCCGAACAGGAAAAACTTGATTGTAAGTAAACAAAAGCTAGTAAAGCAGCAGCCCCTCCAACCTTTGTTTCTCCCACTAAGCACTTTAATAAAATTATGCAGAGGAAAGCGCATACACACTCCCGAAAAGAAAAAAAAAAAAAAGCATCAACTCCCAGGCTCTCTTCCCAGCAACGCTAACTTGGGGCATCTTTTAATAAAGCATATTCCCCGCGTCACGCACGCACACACTCACACGCACATTTAAACTTTATCCTCAGTCGTTATGCACCGAACCACAACAAAACAGCGGCGGCTCTGCGGGGAGGGGGGCGAGAGGCCCCGGCCCCCGCACGCGAAAAGGGCGGGGGGGGATAAAGGGGGGAGGAAAAAAAAAAGTTTCCCTTGAAGTTATTAAAAGGCAAGGAGGAAAATAAGCGGCGGAAGGCCGGCGGGAGGGCAGGACTGAGGCTGCAGCAGGCTGCGTGCCGCGGCCAGGCGCTTACCTTCCGCGGGGCGCGGCGGGGCCGGCCGCGGGCGCGGAGCCGGGCGGGCAGGAGGGAGCGCGGAGCGAGTGCGACCGAGGCGCGGCGGGAGGGAGGGAGGGGGAGAGAGAGAGAGAGAGAGAGGCAGGCGGGAGGGAGGAGGAGGGAGGGAAGGAGGAGTGCTCGGTTTGCTAATTACACCGCAAGCTGGAGAGTCAGCTGCTCTGACTTCACTGCGATGGAAATGCTACCTCCAGCTGTGCGCCTTTTAATGCCATATGTTACTCCAAATCTCGCTACCAGCCAACCACAGCTTGCTGCCTTTTAAAGTTCCAGCAGCCCCATTTATAGCCCGCGATTAAATCCCACAAACTTGCCCCGAGCCCGCCCCCCCCCCTCCGACACTCTCGCTACCACCGGCCCCCGGCCCGGACCCCACCTCCCGCCGCAAAGTTGCTCCCCGCAGCCCGCCGCTGTGACCTTCGCCGGTGCCCGGCTCCGCGCAGCGCTGGGGGGGCCGGCGAGGGGAAGCACCGCGGAGCCGCTTCTGGGATCTCCCCCTTTCACAGCCGCGCTCCCCAACTTTGCGGGGAGGACTTTCCCCCGCCGGGGTGTGGCGTGGCGGCGGGTTCCCTCCCGCGTCTCCCCGCTCGGCGGGTCCCCCCGCGTTACTCACCGGCGGGCGGCGGCGGCGGCGCTCGGCGTCCGCATGTGCGCGGCGGCGGCGCGGGCGCTCCGCGGGCGCGGCGCGGGGCTGTGGCGGAGCAGGTTGTTCGCCGGCCGCTCTCGCGATACTTTCGCCGCCGCGAGCCGCGGGTGCGGGCGAGGGTGCGGTGGCGAGCGGCCGTGTCCCCGTCTGGAGCACACAATGGCCCCGCCGCCCCGGCCAGCCCCGCCGCCGCCGGCCGGTGCGCGCTGCCGGCTGCGCCCTCCCCCTCGCCGCCTCCTCCTCCTCCTCCTCCTCCTCCTGCTGCTGCCGCCGCCGCTGCTGCTGCTGCCGCCCTCCCCTCCCGGCCGCTGCATTGGCAGCGCCGCCGTCCCGCTCCCAACTCCGCTGCGCCGCCGCGGACAGGGCGCGCCCGCCCGCCCGCTGCAGCCCGACGTGCCGCGGAGCGCGGGGCCGGGGCAGCGCGGCCGCGGGGCTGAGGCGAGGGGCGCGGCGCTGCCCCCCGGCCCGCACACACATGCACACGCACACACGCGCCCCGGGTTTGTCTGTAGTTGCGCGCCAGCTGATAAATACCAAACGCCGACGGATTTTTCAAGATGACCTTTTCGATAGTTGGATTTGAATTTTAAATTTTAATTAGATGTAATCGCATCAAAAGTGAGCGCCCCGCGAGGAGGGGGCGCGGGGCTCCCGCCGGGGTTCCCGCCCCGGTCGGACCTGGCAGACGCGGCCGAAACCCGCTGGGAAGCTGCGGCTGCCGGAGCCCCGGTGCCGCTCCGGCCCCGCGGGGAGCTGCCCGGGATGTCGCGGCTCTGGCTCGTCCCACAGCCTCGGGGCTGCGGCAGCGCCGGGAGGGGAGGCAGCGGGCTGCGGATCGAGGCTCCGGGTCGAGGTGGATGTTGACGTTTTTGAGGGATGAATGTGAGAGTGCTGGTGGGTAAGGGGGAGTGAAGGGGTCGCGGAACACCGGGGGCACTTCAGAGCTCCCCTGCGAACGCCGTGCGTGGTGCCAGCTGGAGTCTCCAGACTGTGCTTTAGTCTCCAACAAGTACAGCAGGGAAACTCCTTTCCCTTTCCTTCCTCTAGGTTGCTTTGCCTAGATTGTAATATCTGCAAAATAGCAACTTTTTTTTTTTTTTATGAATCCATTTTCCCCACATTTTTCTGCAATGGTAACATTAGCACCTTAAACTTCAGGTTTAATTTGGATTTAATCCAATTTAATTTGCATCTCTGATATATTAAGGCGCTTTGTCACAGGAGCTGAGGTCTGCATCACCAACACCACTTTTCATCCACAAACCTCAACTGTTTAACTCCATTGGCAGTGAATGCCAGGATATTTGGGGTGGGTTTGAGCATTAATGATTGTCACAAAGCCCTTCTCAGAGTAGCAGTATTTGGTAATACTGTCAGCTATAAGGTTCAAATTGGAAAACTCCAGCTCAGAATGCGGAGGTGCCCAGCTTCAGCAAAAGAGTTAAAGGTCTTGGGGTTAAATCTGTCACCATTCAATAAAGCTGAGAGCTTTATCTATTTGTCCACCATGGCGGACAGGACTGGGGAGCTCTGTGTGTTTAAAGACAGTGTCGTCCTGCAGTCACAGCCTGCACAGGCTCCACCAAAACTGGAGCAATTTCTTCCCCAAAATACAAGTGCAATCTCCATGAAGTTACTCCGTGGATTTGCTAGCATGTGGAGTTTTGTTGTCTTTGTACATTGGAAACGTTAGGCAGAATTTTGTACTTGTAAGAATTAGGCTTCTTGGCAGAAATACCTTGTTTTGTGTAAGTAATAATTCATGTTACCCTCTCCCCTTTAATAAATAAATTGAGAAAAAACAACATTACAAAAAGAACCAAGGTCTTAATTCCTATTTGGGTGCTGTAAGCTGGGTGTAATTGTCTACAATCTAGCAGTGTCTTGTTTTTAGGAAGCCAATTACAATTTCACAGTAAGTCTGCGGTCATTATTGGGTTTGAAGTGTCAGAAAATACAACAGCATTCCCATTTCCTCTAAGTATCCATTTGGCATGTTGCTGGCTTGCTTTTTCAGGACTCAGAAATACTATACTCACCTTCACACCAAGGCAATGCTGGGTACAATACAGGTGTTGTACTGACTTAGCTACGGCTGTATAAAATACTGGTAGTACAACTCACTAATGTAAACAAGCACAAAGTCATTACTGGAAGCAAGGCAACAGGAAGAACTGCCCCAGAAACTTTATTCCAAGAGCTCCTGCATTTCTGACAGCCCTCGTGAGAGCATGACAGGGTGAGCAAACGATCTGCTTTCCTCTCCCTGGCCCCCGAGCCCTTCTCAGGCTGAGGGCTCCCCCTCCCACCAAGCCCAGAGAAGGCTCTGTTTTCAGTCCTTCCTCAATGGAGCAGAGCCAGGCAGAGCTGCTTGGCCAATACAGAGCTTTGTGACTGGTGCCTGTGCTCGGAGGAGATCACAACCACCGTGCCACCAAACAGCAGGAGGGCTGAATGTGGATGGGAGCTGATGGAAGCTGTTGGGAGTGACTATGTTCAGCATCCTTGTGCAGCTGTGTGCGTTCCTGAGTCTGGGTAAAACTCTCCTGGGCTCCAACGAGCCTTTTGCTGCCTATGGAGCTTTCCAGAGTTGAGCAGAAAGCTCAGCTTTAGGGCAGAGAGAGTAAAAATCAGTGGTGCTGGCAGGGCTTCCACTTGCCAGGCAAGGCTAGCCCTGCTCCTGGTTGTTTTTGCTGCTTGGACACCAGCCAAAGCCCACAGAAATTAGTAGAAAAACCAACTGGATCAGGTCCATAAAGCCTGAGGACTCGCTTCCATTCTTACCCCTTTGATCCAACAAGAGTAGGTATTTACTGAGTGGGGCCTCTCTAGCCCTCTTTGTTGGCCAGATGCAGAAGCGGTAGCAACAGGTTTTTCATGAGATTTAATCGTTTTCTTTCTCACCACATTGGGCAGAAGCCTCTTTGTGTTTGTTTCTACATGATTTCAGTGCTTTTATGTTCTTTTTTTTTTTTTTTTTTAATAGGACATCTTCTTTGTGATAGTCCAGTTGTATTTCAGAGGGGGAGTCAGGGCCTGAGACTGTCTAATACTTGCAGGATTGAAGCTATTTTAAGTGCATTGGTCATAGTGAGGTTTATTTGCAGAAGTTCTTCCAAACTTTTTCAAAGGCTGTTTTATCCCTTGCAGACAGCAGCAAGCATTAGAAGGACCTAATGCTTCTTTCCCTCCTGTGAAACAGGGCGGAATTTAACCCCAAAAGATGCAGAGATGCTGGTGGTAAGACAAGGAGCTAGCTGCCCTTGGCATCCACGGGACTTCCCCAATTAGCAATCTCCTCCAGCGCTTACCCTGCAGTCAAACCCAAGGTCAGCATTTGGGGGGGGGTTGCTCAGTTTGCAGTCAAGTCATAAAAGTGGGCACGACTTTCCCAAAGATCTTTTCAAGCATGTCATCCAAGACTCCAGAAAGCATTAACTTGCACTGCTGCCATTCCAGACATTAATCAGAGCATATATTGCAGACAGTCTCCTCAGCAGTGTGCTTATGTGAGTCGTATTTGTTTTATGGCTGTCCTGCTGATTTCTCCCCGATAACGAGACCCTGCGTGTGCTGCAGTATTTGTGAGTATATACTGGAGCAGCCAGGGCCGTTGTCAAATCATCCTACCAAATGGAGAGGCTGGTGGCACTGAGCTGCACGTATAAATTACATATTGTTCTATTTGCCATAACGTGGCTGTCAATAAGGCTGCATCAATCTAGGACCAGGCATTAAAATCAAAAAGGACTCTGCAGAGGTACCACTGGCACAGGTCACATTCGACTCTGCAGTGAGAGCTCGCAACATCCCTGTCCGAGCCAGCCAGGCATTTAATATCACACCTGTACCTTGGCTCCCCTGTCAGCATCTGGGAGGCAGCTTTCACTCAGTTATTCATCTTCCATAGTTTCACTCAGCTTGTCTAACCCTTAGCTTCTGGTTGTTTGGGTTTTTTACAGTCTGCCGTGTTCTGTTTTTCTTAGAAATGGTAAATGAAGGCACCTTTTCAGCATTTATAAAGCCATTGCTTTTTCAGTAAAGAGAGCATGCTTCTTGCTTTGCAATGGTGAAGGAAATTTGCATGGCATTGACAAGGCACACTCTTCTTTTAGAGTTTTTTTCCTCTTTCCCTCTTGTTCATCACCCTGGCAACTGTATTTTAACATTGCTTGGGTTTTCTTTGCCAAATTAATTTAAAAATTCAAGTAAAATTAAGCATGTTCCTTCCTTTTCAATATTTGTTTTATTTACTTATCAATGCCCAGGAAGGAATCTGAGAACCCACATTTTAAAATAACAGGTGTATAGAAGTTTGTAGCAGGATATATAGAGAAGGACAGTGACAGTGAAAGACCATAAATATCAGGGACAGTAAGAGACAAAATTCGTGTCTGCTTTGGGACCAGACATAACATTTTTCAGACCCAGACAAAAGTCTTTAAAACAGAAGCTGCTGTATCCTCAATAAGGGTCCAGTGTAGAGTTACTAATTTCTTATTAAAGGAGAGAATTTAATTGGCGTTGCTCTCTATTTGTAAGCAAATAATGCACCTTGTTAACAATGCACTTTATTTTGGTAACTCCCAGAAGAGACCTTAATACTGCAGAAGTGTTTTGCTAGATTAGGACTGGGAAATCTCAGGATGAAAATACTTGCTAAGCAAAAAATATAACCTAGAATAAAGGGCTTTCGTTCTAAAGATGTTCTCATACAACTTTTGCAGCAGTTCCTCAGAAAACACTTCCAGGACAAATTACAACTACTGTCTTGAGCTTTGTAAGGCAGAGATCTGGCATATTTATCCCACTATCTGCAAAAGGTCTCTTAAGCAGGATCCATTCCTCTCCTGGGACTTGTGGGGTTGGCAGAACGTGTTCTTGGAACAAGTGTTGGGTTCCTCATTAGATAAATCAGCAATCTCAGAGCATAAAAGACTGTGTCTTTTCTCACATGTGGGATATATAATATCAGTCTTCTCTTTTGCTTTTCCATGGGGTTTCCAAACCAACCTAGCCTCAGTACAAACAAGCAAGTATCCCAGATGCCTGTTAAAATAAGAAAATCCCAAACATCTCGCTTTTCTCCATTGCCCATACCAAAACCTCCCTGTTACAAAGTTCAGACTGTCCTTGCTGCAATGTGATACCCACTCTGTCCTCCCAAACACATCCCCATAGCTGCAGCAACCACCTCTACCATGCCTTTATCCTTTTATCAGGTGCTGAATCAAAACCAAGCTGCCTGCTCCCACCTCCAAGACCCACTGTAACTTGGAGTGCTCTCACTGGTATCATCTTCTAACACTATTCCTTACCCTCCTAGGATGTTTTCCTCTTTCCTCGCACTCGTAACCTTTTTGTGCTGGCCCTTTCAGCAAATGCAAGTCCTGCTCTTTGCTGTGCCTCAACCTTGCCTTGATGTTGCTCACAATGTAGTCAGAGGAGCTGGATGAAGATTCTGGTGACGCTGGATAGGAAGGATTTTAGGGTGTCTCAGGGAGCTCTGTGCAGAGAGAAGCTGGGCTCAGTGGGCTGTCTCTGCTTGACTCCTTAGGGAGCCTGAATTCCAAACCTGTGCCTCTGAGAGCAGCCCAGCTCCAGGTATGGAGAGAGAAATGGGAGGCTGGGCATGAGGAGAGCGAGACAAACCATTTTTCTAGTCAAAATGAGCTGCTTTTGTCTCAGGGCTGTACAGTAGCCATCACACTGGTTGCTCCACTTCCCTCTGATGTATTCCAGGTGGAGGGGAAGTCCAGAGAATGTCATGTAAGAAATGCAAATAAAAATGTCTTTCTAGACTTCCTTCTCTTATGTACTGTCTGCCAGAACCTTCGCTCCCCTCTTTTACTGTTTTGCCTATGGATACCTTTTATGCTTTTATGTTGCTCTTCTGGAAAAAGAAGAATTACTTGCTGTGAGTTTACATAACTTGCCTTTTACTGCTCTGGAAATGAATATGGGACTTCAGTCTTAATTAGACTTTCAGTGCAAGTCCTGCTTTAATGAATCACTGAAAGATGTGAATAACATTAAGCTTCAGAATGTGGCTGCAGAGTTGGATACCTGAAGCCGATCACCCGATGGGTCTGTGGATGAGCACTTAGTACCGAGGTGAAGGTGCAGTGAGGGGGAATAGACTCCCTGAAACCTGAGTAAGTTTGAATTTAGATGCAGGTAGACCCCTGCCTGTGGAAGAGTTTTGATTTCAGAGCCCGCACTTGTGAATTCAACACTTTGCTCCTGCATCGTGGCTTCCCAACAGAGCAACAGACTTCACTGCATCAGGAAGTTCAGGCTGCAGCCCGAGATCCAGGCTATCACATTACTGAGTTCCTCTTGCAACACAGCGACCAGCCTGAGCTCCACCTGCACCCAGGGAGGAGAAGGATTTCTCCTTGCTCTTGGAAATAAAGTGGGATGGTAGAGATGTCAGAAAATGTACAAAGCCTTGGGAAAAAAATACTGGCTCATTAAGATAAACTCCCGATGCTTTTGGAAAAGGTCTGTCTCATCTGGTCAACCTGGTGACACTTGCTAAAGAGCAAAAGACACTCAGCACCACACTTATCCTGGAGGCCAGCCCATAACAGTTAATAAGTGAAAGGAACAACCTGGAATGGTGATCACCTGCCGGGGACCTGCGGGTGTCGCTGGTAGGATGTCACCTGGTCACAGCACAGTGGGATGAATGGAGCACTGCTGTGGAAATGGTGCTGGGAACCATTTGTAGACAAAAAGGGGTTTTGTAGAAGCTGGCACGACAATGAAAGGCTCCTTTGCAGTAGACAAAGAAGGGGCCAAACTCTGAAAGTAAAATTAAATGGACTGGGAGAGTTGCAGAAGAAGTAGTGGGCCAAAACCCCACTGTGGTTTTTGCATCTCCCTATTTTGTTTCACCTTCATGACCCAGACTTGATGATGTGCCTAGAGGGTCCATTGGGCTGGGGTGACTATAGGACCCAAGGTTTTTGTAGCCAGCAGTGTACATGGTATGATGTGCTGCTGCTCATGCCTGCCTTTAATTCCATAGTCCAAAAGACTACGTACCTATTTTCAGCTGAGTGAAGTAGAGATAGCCTCCAGCTCTAGTCCAGAGCAACGTTCAAACTACACCTTTGTAATCAGGATACTCTCAGGCTCTCTGCTGCATCTTAGTGATGAATATGGGAGAGGATTTGTGACTACATGCATTTAGACCAGACTCCTAAGAAGGCAGGGACATAAAAGGAAAGCAGAGGTCCTTTTAAGATCAGTTCTAACAAAAATATAGTTAAAGAGGATTTTTTTTTATTTCGTTATTCAGAGTTACCTGAATTCCCCCAGGTCTTCCAGCACTGCATTTGATGTGGAGTCAATACTGAGATCAGCTCTGATGGAGAAGCTGAAATCCAAACAATTTCTCTCTCCTAATTTGGAGATCAGATTGCCCACTTGATTCATGTATACAGGCAAAAATAGCAAAATTTATATAGAGCAGAGATGAGAAATAAAGGAATTGCAAGGTAAATGATGTTTAGAATCATAGAGAACTCTGGGGAAATAAGCAAACACCAAGGAACAGTGAAAGGATAAAAATGGTAAAAAAGGTACATTTTATTTACTGAAAAAATAAGATGGGTAAAGGCTAAATCCCACAATACTTTACTCATGCAAGGATTCCTGTTGACTTAAATACTTGTGTAAAAGTATTTCTCTGGGTGAAGGATTTGTTGGACTGTGTCCAAAACCGGGTTAAGGTTGATGTTTTCACAGAGGCGGCAGTCTTTAGTATGCCACCCTGGGTAGTAAACGACAACCATGGGACACGTCTTACAGGACGCACCACACAAATGAACAAACAACAACAAAAAAGCAACCTCTGCTGAAGTGCCTGGGAGGTTCAGGGTGGCGGGGGGCTGGCAGGAAGGTGACTCAGTGGCCGGGAGGAAGGGTCGGTGGTGTCAGCTCCGCAGACCCTCGGCCGGAGCTCGCGGCTGCCAGCACAAACTCACACAAGTTGTTCTGGCGCCTGGCCTAGAACAACACGGGGCTGTTTTTTCCCTTTTGTGCTCAACTCTGTTGCACTGGGACAATGTGAGATTTTTAATTTTATATGCAGAAGGAAGAAAGAATTCGACCTTTTCCTTTTTTTTTTTTTTTACTTTTCTGTTTCTCCATTGTACTTATCTTTATGTGTGGTGGTGTTACAAGGCCAGGTCAGCAAATACTTTATTCCAGTGACAAGTTTTTGTGCAAAGGTCACAAGTGAGTGATCAGGGCACTTCTAATAGTCACAGACAGATGTGCTGCTCCCACCTTTAATTTTCTGTTTCTTTTGTGGGCTGCCAGGTCCAGCTGTTGCAGAAAGAGGGAGAGAACAACAAGTAGAGCAGAGAAGAGAGGAGTTTGGTGCTTAAAGCCTGACAGACAAATGAGATAAAAAGTCCCGTCTCCCCTGTGCCCTGCTCTTGGCACCAGTGACTCAGGGAGCCACATTGCAAACCTTGCACTTGTCCAGGTGTGCCTCGATGGAGATGCAGAACTCTGGCCAGCCACAGCTCTTCCCACATCTTCAGCAGAGCCATCAGAGCGAGCCTGCATGTAGCTGCCCAGCAGCACCAGGAAGGGCTCCACTCTGCCAACGTGAGCCCAGTCTGAGGAAGAACTGCTCATCACCCTTTATCCTCCTCCAGGACTTTGCATTAGGTGCCATGAACATGCACAGCCCCGGTGTCACTGAGGCTTAACTCTAGGCAGGTGCTCCCTGGATCAGGACCTAAATGGTTAATTTTCAAGTGGCTTCTTAGAGCAGATGTTCCCATGTGTATCCCCTCCTTCCTTCTTCTGACACATTTCCTACACAAACAGCAGATTGCATTGCTGCTGTCCTTTTGATCTGCGGGAGGGGGAGGAAAATCCCACACAAATGATATTAGTTCTCTTTTCAGGCAGGCTGGTGATGGTGGGTACGGGCATGTGCCTCCCTCCCACCTCTCCCTGCCCAGATGCTTTTTCTGGGACTTTCTTCTTTAGTCCCTGCCCACTTCTGGAGCTGCTTTTAAGGTTGCTTACCTTAAAGTCTGGAAAGAAAGAGGAGGTAAGGGTGGGCAAATTGTGAAAAAATTGTTGTTGCAAAACAATGCTGTCTGTCTAAACACACCCAGAGGCTGGGGTACTGTCTGCTCCATCTGCTGCCACACTGCTGGCTCTCGTGCATGGCACTTGGTAACTGCACTCTTTGTGGGCACTGATGAGTTAAGCCACACTGCCTGGGTGAGTTCTTACCAGTCAGGAGACTCTCTTTGAGCTTGTGTCTAGATCATTCCCAATCCCAAACTTACTGTCCAGCCTCGTGGACATGGCCACGTAGTCTCAGGCTGGGTGCCGAGGGACAGCTCTTGCAGCCTCTGTGAGAGGTGACTCAGGGTGGGGTGGCAGGACACTTCAGGGTCAGATCATTATAGGGAGATTGGGCCTTCCCTCTTTCTTCCAGGATAAGAACCAGGAACAGCAGAAAACTCAGCAAGATTGTGGGTTCAGGATGAATTAAAGGAGGTGATTCTCTATGGGATGGTAGTTAAGGTGTGCATCTCCTTGACAGAGCACCTCTAGGGTGTCAAGACTGCATGGGTTTGGAGGACCATGAGAAAATTTCATGGGTAATAAATTCATCAAAAGGTGTTAAATGCAATGCACAGATTTGGGTTTATAAAGCCACACAGTGCTGACAGCATGAAGAATATTCTGGGGTAGCATCACTGATTGCTTACCCTGTTCTTACATTCATCTGACCATATCACTGCTGTTCTGTTTTGGAGAGAAGACACTAGACTTGATGTTCCTCTGGTCTGTCCCAGGATGGCCTTTTTACTTTATTATCCTGAGACAGAGAAGAAAGCTTCCTGTCACTCTGCTATAGGTGGCAGTTGCAGAAGCCCTCTAGATGTGTGATGGAGATGATGGAGTCAAGGTGTGGTGGTCACTAATTTTTCTAGCATCACCCACCTGTGACTTGACTGGGGTGAACAAGACAAACAGTTCTGCCTGAGCTCCTTCCTAGAAAGACCAGGCATCGCTGTTCAGGAAGGAGTTTTTGGGATGTCTGGGAGGCTTAACAGTGACACTGCCAGTGTCACTGGGCTTGCCACAGCAGCACTGTGGGTGCACTGACACAGGGCAGGAGGCACATGTGAAGTAGCCTAGCACTGAGCTGCCTGCTGCTGAGGCATCTAAAGGTAGCCAGTGGAGTTTTGGAAATCAGATATTTTTCTTTATTTAATTTTGTCTTTTTTCCCTGCTTTAGCATCATCCTCATTTCGAACCCTCAGCAGTGGGCTTATAGCATCAGTGCTCTCTCCCGTTGCCTTTGGAGGCTTCCATAACAAACACCTGATGATTATGAGGTCAATGATTCTTGAGGCAGGGGATGGGAAGGCTCAAACGTGACACTGTGACCAGCCAAAGCAGCAAGGCAGGGAGTGACTGATTGAAATGCTCTAAATAACAAATTCTTTTAAACCAAAACCAATTCCAAAGAGACTCAGCATATTTGCAGATGTTATTCATATAGAAGGAGAATCAAATATCATCAAATAACCCACTAAGCCTGGCTTGCTCACTGGCTTAGATGGGATAAGCTAAGCTTTGCATGTTATTTCGCTCGATTTCTTGAGCTTGTAACCAGAACCAGGCAGTTTGCAGCAGTCAGCCTGCATGTTCAATTCAGCTCCTTCTTCTCTTGCTAAATTTATTAAAATTGCCCAAGAGTGTGCACTGGAGCCATCTCCATGTGGCTGTTCACCAGCATTTCTGCAGAGACATCAAGTACACAAGGATCCCGGGCGGGTTGTGTGTGTGGGGGAGGGTGCGTGCAGCCCTGAGGGCTGGCCGGGCACTGCCAGCACCTCTGCTTTCCCGGAACATCTGGGAAAGTGCCAGAACATCTGCCCCTGGCACAGGCCACCGGCGTCAAGCAGTGCTGCTCTTGCAATTGCTCTCACAGCAACAGGCAGCAGTGGGGAAAGGGAAGACCAGGCTTGTTACACTCCTGCAAGGAGAAGTGCAGGTTGCTTTTCTTTCTTTTTGCTTTCTTCTTTTTGCTTTTCTTTCATCGTGTTTCACATGCAGTGGTTTTCACAGTTGCGTTTGGGATGTTTCCTAGATGGTGATTTGTGGTTATCTTTGGATTTCACAAAGGTCTAACGTTTAGTGTTTCACCCTGTCTGCAGGGGGAAAAAAATGACCTGCCCAGTTCTTTGTTTTCCTCATTTACATTTTTTCATTATTCTTCCATTGCAACCCATCAAGTGAGCTCTCATTTCAAAAAGTACAGGGGTAGAAAATCTACAGTTTGCTCTATTTTCATTTCCCTGAAACTTTTCTGAAGTTCATGAAATGATGAGAAGTTAGAGACTGCAAAGAGAAAGCAGCCAGAAAAATGGGGACAAGTGAATCCCTCCCACTTGTCACCCTGGCATCACCCCAACATCTTTCATTTCATTTTGTTCAGCAATAACAATAATAGGAAACAGACTTTTTTATCAAGTTATCAAGTGTCCTTTGTGAATACTCAAAAAGGTAATTGTTCTTTTAGTTTATTACCATAAGCACTGGGGTTCATCGCTCAACAATTGGAAATGGAAAAGCTAAAAAGAAAAGCAGGTTATGGCAGGCACAGTCCCAGTCACCAGGAGCTCAGACTGAATATGGGAGACAAGGATTCCCGCACAAGCATCAGAACCCTGAGCTCTCCACAGACCATAAGGGTACACTTGCTCTTAGACATTCAGTCCATCAGACCATATTGGCTCTGCAGTATCAGTGAAAGCTGAAAGCAATTTCTCTGTGCCTTTCCCAAAGTTGCCAGCATCCCTCAGTCCCACCCAGCATCTTGCCCCAAGGTACAAGCTCTCCTTCCCTGATGCTTTCATAGATCATCCCAGGAGTTATCAGAGCTCAGGGCTTAGGTGGTTGCCCTTCACATCAGGAGACTGTATGATGCATTTCAGCTCTTAAAAAGATAAACTTATCAGTTTCATTGCCTTGCGTATAATATGTTTATGAAGAGTGTGTCCATACAATTTATACCACTAAATTTTCAACCCTGTGGCAGCCCTTAGTAGCCTTAGATGCAGCAAGAATCAAATTCTTTCCCTTTAACATCAAATTGTTCGTTATTGTGTGATTTATTCAAAGGCTGCAGCGTGGAAAGTAAGAAATGCCTGTTGTTGCCAATAATATAATCACATGTGGGGCTTAATCCTGTAAACATGCGCAAGGAAAGTTACTTACATATCTAAGTCTTTGGTGCAAGCAGCCATTTGAATAAACTCCTCAGCCTGAACATGCATCTGTACAGAATTTTACATGTAGGGTTTGAGCCAGCCTGGGGTCTTTGTGCTAAATATATAATAATTATTATAATGAGAGTATTAATGATTTGTTTGTGTGCTGTTCTTACATCTAGTGCCAAATATTATACAGAATGTGAATCTGGGAAGAATTTAGCCCTTCACATTTTATATCTGTAATAATCCATGACTGAATTGCTGGATTCCATCTCATTTGTATATGCCATATTTTTTTCCAGAACATCTGTTTAAACCCACACTGGATAGCTGCCAGATTAGTGGAAAGGATATGGTATAAAGAAGACTTTTGTTTCCTCCGAGCAAGGAGAAAAAATAAGTTACAAGTTGGTGCAGATTGCCGAGAAGAAGCAACTTTTTCTCTCCAGAAGCAGATGTCCTGTAGTGTTTGAAAATGAAATGTTTTTGTGTCTTGCAGGCAAAGGTTCTGTGCTTCAACAATATTGATTGTCAGTTAGTGCAGGCTGTCAGCCTGCCGTGGTTAACCTACCAGTTGTTGGAGAGACAATCAGGAGCAATTAAGAATCACATTTCGCAGTTTCAAATGCATCCATATTGCCACTTCATTCAAAATCCTTTTTTTTTTTCCATGTTGGAAAGTACATTGGTGAGAGAGAGAGAAGGAGTTTTCTTTTTTTCTCCTGCCAACCATATTTTCATTGCTGGCCAAATTAAGAGAGATATATAATGCTCATAAAGTTGCTGCAGTTTCTTGATTAAAATCTTACATCCAGCACTCCTTTCAACATCAATCTATATTAATAAGGAGGGAGCACATTGCATTGCATGTCTCTGTGTTGTGCCTTAGACACAAAGCACCAGGGAAGCATCAAGGAAAGATTCAGCTGCAGAACAAGCAGTAGCACAAAGAGGAAAGGATTGTTCTTCATGAGGACGGACCTTTGTGATTTGAAACAGGAAAATGGATAGGAAGATTAAAACCAAAAAGAGCCAAGGGCTTAGCAGCTGAAATTTCACCAGTGCTGGCTATGGAGCAGTTATGGGAATGGCTGATAGAGTCAAGGTAGCAAAGAGATAAAATCAACCTGGTACACTGAGAAAAACAGCCCACGTGAGATGAAAATGGAGCACCACACATTGCCAAAATCAGCAGTGCCTGGAAACCCTGTGGCTCTTGCCACCCCTCTGCCAACCATCCTTCAAGGCTTCAGTAGCTGGTGGCCCTTTAAAGAGAAATATCAGAGACACTGGGTCTGGGCACTCTCTTACCATAACTCAATTTGTCACAAAGCCTGTGCCAGGCACTATGCACGTTATGCTGTGACAACCTGTGCATACTGTCATCTTAGTGGTTTCAGTCCAAACACCTGGGAACTATCTCAACATCATAAACCAGCATGACTTAGAAGGACTTTAGGCAAAGACAAATCCTGTTTCCTTTTCCAGAACTCTTCCATACAAAATAATTTCCTAAAAGCAGCAAAAAATCCATCAGTTCTTCCAAGAGAGCACACCACTCGCAGCCTCAAAAGAGGTTTCTGACTATCAGATGAGTCCCACCATGGGGTTTCTCAACACCCCAAACCTCAGAAGCCCTTCCTGTGCCTCTCATGAAACCACCTCTCATGAAATCCTTGTGTTGTCCGGGTCTATTAATGCTTGGGGGAATGGGACTAGGAGCAGCACTTGCAGGTTTTGTGGGTGAGAATATGTCCCTTGCAGACACAAGGGGTTCTGCCTTATACACAAGGAGGGCAAGAAAATGTCAAGTCCCAAGCAAACCCATATACATCGTTCAGAGATTGTCAAGAGCAACCAGTAGAAAATGTCAGCACACGCTTCACAGCTCAGAGGATCAGAAAAACAAGTTGGCTGTGACCCTGTGCCCTTGGGAAGGGCTTTTTCCCCACCTCACATTCCCTTCCAACAGCATTACAAGCCCCCCCAAACTCAGAGCAGCATCCAAACACACGAAGCCAGCAATGGACTTGAGCTGAGTGCCACAGAGCTGCTGTGGCATTGCAGCACTGATGGATTAATACAGTGAAATCTTCATGATTTAGCATCCCAGTAGAAGTATTTCAGAAAGGATGGGCAATTTGGGTCAGCAGTACTGCAAATGAAAGATGCTCAAACTGGGGAATCCAAAGAAAAAAGGGAAATTATGCAGCTGAATAACATTGAAAAATCATTTCCTACATGCAAATGTACACAGGTTCTGATACCAAGGCTGATATGAGTATAGAAGTGAAGAGTTTCATCTTTAGTAAGACTTTGTCAATTCAAAACTTAGATTAAAGGGATTTCTGTGCAGTAGCTCTCTGACCATCTTCACCTCTTCTCTGTACAAAACACAAGCTTGTGGTTTTACAATCACATTTTCCTATTTTTAAAACATGTTTTCTCTGCAGTCTTGCTCTGTGAGAAAGACATTGAAAGTGCAAGAGAAACTGTCTCAACAGAGGAAACTGAAATGGTTTCGTGCATGACATGTGAACAAGGGAGCAAAGTAAACACCGACAAAAATAGAAAGCAGTGCTTTATTTTCTCTCTGATCTTTCAGTTTTAGGGGATATTTGTGATTACAGAGAACTTCCAACATTTCAGGCAAATGGGAAATTTTTAAACAACTGATGTAATAGAGAGTTTAGGTGTTAGCATGCGATGAAACAATATCTCATTCTTACTGACAGCAGGATACAAAGATTGTTTGTATTTAGGACTCTTCCTGAACTGAACAAGAGCAATGGATAAATGGCTTTAAATGGACTGCAGATCTTCACAGCACACTCCATAACTCTGATAGCTCTGTCTCTTTGATTCATCTAGGGTTAAGCATTCAAGAAGACTAAACATGATTTTTCCCCCCTTCTCCTATGTCTGTCTTTGAGCTGAGGAGGAGTTTTCTATCAAGCGATTCAAGCTGTGGAAAAGTATCCTGAGCACCTCACTGTTATTTATGATCCCCAGAATCTTGCTCCTGGTACCAGAGATGAGAAACTTGAGAAAATCACTTGGTCTTATGCTAATCTCGCTCAAACTGTTGACACTGACTTTAAGCAAACATACTGGGGTGTAATTACATTTCACACTGATCTATGAAATATTCATGTAATAATAACGAATACATACATGCAATCCTACAATATCATCATCATAAACTGTGGTCAAATACGTATGATATTTGCAATTCTTATACCTTGTTCATATAAATAAATATTCATTAGAACTGAAACTAATTACTGCATGGTTGATGACAGCTGAGAATATTAAGCACCACTACTGAATTATGCCTTCAAAGGCAATGAAATTACATTCATTTTTAAGTTGGGTCAGTTTATTTGTCCAGCTATGATAATATTCTTTTCCAATGGAAAGAATAATGTTTATACTAATTGTCATGAGACTGTTTAAGCATTTTCTGTGACTAGTAATCAAATTAGGGAGCTGCAAGTGTCTGTAACTACACCAATGTTAGTCTATTTTCATATTTAAAATTGGCCTTTCCCACAGCTCATTCAAGTTTATGTTCTAGCCACATGTCCCACAGATAAATAAACAGATGCTCTATATAAAGAGTTAGATCATATTCTGAATGAGTGAGGAACATATGTCATCATTAAGGGAAGCTTCAGTGCCAACGCTGGCATTAAGGTAGAGGAAAGAAAACAAGGAGGAACTTGAAATAGAGCAACATAATCCCAAGGAAATTGTCAAAACCAGAAGAGAGGTTATTTGTGCTAGAGTTGGCAAGAAAATGTTGTTCGGCAGTTTTTACTGAAAAACAAAAGAATAGCTAGAGGAAATTTTGATTTTTAATTAAAAAACATCCTCTGTTGTTGGTAGTTCTGGCCTGAAACCAGAGAGTATGTTTTTTTACCTTAACATGCCAAATCCCTATGTTTTGTTTGCACTGAACTTTTTGTGCAGTGTTTGAGGTGCCCAGTTTTTCAGTGAAAACAAGAAAACAAATGAAACTGAAATTTCCCAAGAATATTTCTCTTTGTTGGAAATCTAATTTTTTTTTTCAAGTGAGAAATTTTCATGTAAGTTTTTTTTCACATGCTGCTGATGAAAGGAGGATATCCAGATATAGCTGATGATAGATCTTTGCTGTCTGAATGCAACCAGATGACATTGCTTTTATTGTTACTGTAGTGTTGTGTGCTTCATAAATAGAGACTGGAAAGACAGTTCATGCCCAAGAGATCATTGTAATCTAAATATAAGTCTAGAGGTTTTATTTATAAAATGTACAGAATCAGGGTTTTTTAATTGCATGCAGAAATATTGTTCAGAGAAAAGTACTATGCACACATAAAAAGAATTTTAGTTCTGAAGTTTTGAGAAAATCGTAAGTGAAAGCTCATGCTATAAGTGACAATAAAAAAAAAAAAAAAAAGAAGAAGAGAAAAGGTATTTGCAAATACCTTAAGGATTTAACTGCAATTCAATCATAGCAAATGAGCAGAGGACTGACACAGAAAACCTGGAAAAGACCAAAGATCTCCCTAAAGAACCAAAAGAGGGAGGTGAAGTCTGTGATGGGCAGAGATCACTGATGCAATCAGAGGGTTTATGCAGGATATTGATCCAGGTGATGGTTGATTTCCCTAAATAACAATCTTTCAAAGATACATCCAAGGGTGTGGTGAATAATAATGCACAAGATATTGGAAGGAGCAGCAGAGCTGCTGCTACTCCCATTTTTATCGCTAAATTCCCTAAAAAAAGAGTTAATTTTTTGTTTTTGGGGTATCCAAAGGTGGGAAGGGAGAGACTGTCTAGAAGAAGAGGAAAGACCCAGTTCACTGCTATCAGCATGGGGGGATGAGGATCAGGAAACTGGGGGTTAGGCTGGGGAGCCTCTGGCTGGTGGTACATGGAGAGGAGGGACGTTCTGCATCTGCACGTCGTGCACCACCTCCGGAGGAGGCTGCTGGATTTAGCAGCCACTTTTGGCTGCCAGTTGCATCGGTCAGTGGCAGCGTGTAAAGGTTTGGCAGTACACAGCCGGATCTGTGTGAGACTTGGCTGCCTGCACCATCTTTTTATGTACTTGATTTGAGAAATGAGTACACGACAGAAATTTCTCATGGCCTGACGCGACAGAAAACATCCAGTGCTTTGTAAGCTGAAAACCTCCCTTAAAGCCCCAGATCCAGGAAACACCCGCCTGGCACTCTGGATTTGGAAAAGAAACTTTACAGGAAAGTTGTTGAAAGGCTATTTGGAGCAGGATTGTTTATACCAAGAAGCTTTATGCTATTTCTTGTCCATGGTTGTGAAACTGCCCCTCTGTTCAGGTGACCAGCATTGCCATGAATTGAGTCCACACCAACCAGCCCCTGCCAACACGTCCTGACCTCCTGAAAAGGGAGTGAGGGAAAGGGCAGCCTAGACCAGGGTGGCCACTGTAATTGTCTGCTCACAGTTGTTGTGGCCGTGACCATCTGCTCTGGGTCCCTTAGATGGGCCAGTCTTCTGAGGCTGACTGGAAGAAGAGCAGAGCCATAGATTGCCAAACCCAGTCAGCAGGCACTGGCAGGCAGTTGGCAATCAGATATGTTCCTACCTTGCTCCAGCTATTTCATTTATGTGACTGTTTGGGGGAAACATCTGGCACAACATCTGACTGACACACATCCAGCTACAGAAAGCTGATAAAAACCAAAGCAGCCATCAGGGATAACAAAACGCATTTATGTGCATCTTAAGCCTCATTGTCTTCTCTCAGCCACCAGGAGTGAGCCAGGAGTAACTCAGCTGAGGTCAGTGAAGGACAGGCTAAAGGTGGTACGAGTTTTGGTTCAAATGTTCCTGCCTGATGAGACATTCTCTTAACCAAGCCATCCAAATTTCCCCTCTTGTGCCATCAGTGATTTTGGGCAGGACGTGGGATAGTACATTTTCTTTCCCTCACCTCAGTTTTTCTCTCTAAATGAGGGAAACAAAAGGCTGCTTTGGTCACACAAGTTGGTATCTGCCAGTGCATTCTAGAAGAGTTAAACATAATTACAGCCATTCTGGCTCCACTGATGATTGCATGTAACTTTTGGTGAACATTTAACAACTAAAGGTAACACAAGATCAGGAGCTGGAAAGTGAAACACTTGCACTTTAGCCTGACTGTAAAAAGCATGTTTTCAGGACAAATGATGAACCACTGCAACAGCTTCCCAGCAACCAGGGTGGATTCTCCACACGGAGCATTTACAGGCTGCCTAGCTTTTTTTCTGACATTAAAGACAGAGGATCCAGAGGACTATAAATGTCTTTTAACATTTAGCTTTCCTGTATCCAACAGCTTCTATCCTCACTACTTTAAATTAAAGATAACAGGCTGATGTGAGGGAAGCCCAGGTCCCCGTGGGGCTCAGGTGCACGATCCAGCTACCGCGAGCGAACAAGCCGCCTCACGTCAGCTGGGATGTGGTAACTCTGTGGATGCTTGCTCCTACAAGCATTAACAATAGCTCCCTACAGCAACTGCAGTGTGCTATCTCAGCCCTGCTTTCGCCACAAGCAAGTGCCATTCTGCTGCCTTCACGGGAGGCAAAGCGGGCCCACGGTTGCAGCAGCCACCCCGCTCGGCTGGGCTGACAGGCAGCAGCTTGTCAGATGGCAGGAACTCGACTGAGACCTCTCCAGAGATGTGGTCATTCTTCAGACATCTTAGAAGTGGATTGTGGCTGTGCAGTGGCAAAGTTCAAACAGGAAGCCCACAGTCTTCTCCCCAGGTCTACGAGAAGTTCTACGGCTTCATAAGCAGTCACTGCTGCTGCTATCCAAAGAAAGTGCTTAAAATACTTTCTGCTGTTGGAATATGCCAGAACAGCCCTCCTCCCACATCCAGCCCCCATATGGAACGATCTAAATGCAAAAGAAATGACTAAAAGGGTGTTTTTGGAAATAATTAGGTCAATTAGAATGTAACAAGGAGAGTGGTCTAGACATAGAGAGCATTTAAATTAGAAACAAACTACTCCATTTGGGTTCTTCAGTTCAATCAGCTATTTAATCATCAATTCATCTATGTGAATTCCTAGCAAATTAGGGAATTTGCTAATTTAATGTACCCTCAAGGTGGTGACTAAATTATGTATCAATGTCACTGATGCCTGCTCTGTCTAAAGCATGAGAAACACAATCAAGCTCTTCAGAGTGGGGCTTTGGTGTCACACACTCTCCAGGGATCACACAAACTGATGTGTTTCAGAAAGGTCTGTAAGGGTAAAAAAGAGACTTTGGTTCTGCATTAGCCAATCTGAATTTTGTTAAATGTTTCCTTGCCCAAACCTGAAGCCTAAGCACAAAACTGCTAATAAGTGAGAGGGAACTGAAATGAATTTGTTTCTCAGCATGTCCTGTACTCTAAAGTGGCAGGTGGCCATTTCTGAAGCCAAAGGTAATAAACAATAATCACTTTTATAACTGATACAGTATAAGCAGATCTAAAAGTGGAAGGTGATATAGGAAACCATAGCATCCTCTTACATGATATGTTAAGAAACTTGTCCTGTGGCATGTACAGCACGTCTCCCAGGCAACAGAAAATGCCATCAGTCTCTCCTAGTGGAGCTAACCCTTACCTGGGTGAACCTGGCTGCTGTGCAAAGCCACACAAGAGTTATCCATCACTCAGGTCACTCCTCTAATTGTAACTGACATATTAAAAAAAATTTGTTCTGACTCTGTAATTGATACCCTGCCAGAAGCCAAAGTGTCTCTCCTCTGGGGCTCAAATGTGATCATCTCACATCCTTTAGGACTGGTGAGACTGAAGTCAAGCTCTGAAGAAAACAAGTGTGTGGTGTGTCTCTGAAAGGGATCTTTGCAGAAAACATGGGTGGGCAGGAAATGGAAGATGAGAAAGTTGGGTAGAAAGGAAAACAAAAACTGGAATTTTTGAAAAATTTTATTTTGTGCTGCACAACATGCATGTTTTACCCTCTTTGCCATTCCCTTTCATTTAGACTCAGCAATTTGAGGAAGCCCCCACTGTGTAGTCAATAACAGGATTCAATCTTGGGTCCTGCCTCGAGCAAAACGGATGCTATTATTTGTCACACAGTTGCTCTGCCTAAACACCCCATAGAAAAGGGTGTGCTCCTGTGTGGTGAGAGCAGGCTGACAGCCCCAGAGATCCTTTCTGGATGGAGTGGAACCTCTACAGGTAAGAGGCAGCATCATTCCAGCATGAGGTGCTCTCTGTCAGACACTGTCATCTGCAGGGGTTCCTGAGAGGTTACACGGTGACGGGAACCAGGCTGAACATCACAGAGTTCAGATGTTTCTTGAGTGGTATTCAAATGCCTGGAGATAGAGGGATGGGTGCAGCCTTGGCAAGATCTTAAAAGCAAGATAAGGAGCAAGGAATAATTAGGCATCTGACTGGAGCTGAAAATTCACATCTCTCCTCAGGATTGGTGAACAGCTTTGGCTAAAATAAGATGCAATTTGAATCTCTGCCAGTTGCCTGTATTAAACTGAACCCTGCTTTTCTTTTCTTTTTTATTTTTTTCTCCTTAAGATCAGAGATTGCTTTGTTCAATGTTGGAGCACGTCAGAAATTCTTCTGTGATCCTTGGAAGTCTAAGTGGGGGGGAGTGGAGAAGAAGGAGTTGCCATATTGCTGCATTTCACACCTGGTGCAACCAAGTGAATGCTGCCTCCAGGTCTGGGTCTGGGATTCAGCAGGAATTTTATGAAATTACAGAAGCTGCATAGATACAGTACCCACTTTGCTACCTCTCTGTGCCTGTTTTTAGGACATTTGTCTCGGTTAAATATAAACTCCAAAGAGAGGGACCCTCTGCTCATGCTGGGGCTGGCTGTTTTCAGGGAAATTTTCCCTTCAGCCCAAGACCTTGCACGGAGATCAGCTTCCTTCCATAGCTATTTGCTGGCTTTGAAATGACTTGCAACCTTCCCACATGGGCCTGAGATTGCATAGAGCTGGCCTCCCCAGATCATTGGGATTCTGAAAGCTTGCACACACCACCACTAAAGCCCAGAGCAGACCCAGGAGAGGGGTTTCAAGAAAAATACCCTTTGACTTCAGCAGAAAGTGAGATTATTTGGGCAATAAATGAATACACCAAGTATAGACTAATGTGGTCAGATCTGAAATGAAAATAAAGACAATTTTAGCATTCCTTTACAGTGCCTGATTGAAGAATTTGATCACATGGCAGAAAAGAAGGTCACTGAAGAGAGCTCTTTTAACAGAAGCTCATTCGTATTTTAAACTGGTCATATGCCTTTTCATTTGAGTCCTCTCTTCCTTCATCTTTATTTACACTAATCTGTTTTCATAATTTGCTTTGAATTGCAAGCAGACTATTCTCTGTCAGCTTGAAGGGGCAGCAGAGGCATCCCCCTCAACTCCTGCTTGCCCTGTGCCCAAGAGGAATCATTTCTCCTAAGGAAAGAGCATCATGGCAACTGCTTTGACATGATGCATTTCATGCTGACTGGTCAAGATCAATTTTAGAAACAAACTGTAGCACGCGAGTGTTGCTACTCTTCCATTTGTCTCTGCAGCCAGGCTCACATCAAACACATTCCACGTCACGGACCCAAAGAAAAGGTCTGCAGCTAAAGCAGTGGGACTCACAGCTAACACTATCAGAAGTGTTCCACAGTGACGGCACTGTGGCAAAACACAGATTTCTATCAGAGAAACGCAGATCATGCTCAGGAGGACAGCAGTGTTTGCAAAAGCGTGCAGTACATAATGAGGAGAATTTCACCACGCACAGCAAGGAGATGTGTCGGCGGCTAAAAAGCAATAGATTTAATTCATACCTGCGAATAATTTGATCTTCAATTTTCCTCCACGTTACTTTCTACACCCAAACAGCTTGTACAAGCTATCAACGGGCAGAAATTGTCAAGGAGTTATGGCTTTTTAAGATCTGACTTTCTCAGCAGTTGCAAAAGCAAGAGCAGAATGCTGATTAGCCCTAAGATGACATATGCATAAAAAAAAGGACCCCAGGAATATAATAATTCAAGGCTACTTCAAATGGATTGTGTTTTTGTAAACTACACAAATAGTGATTTGGGGAATCTGAGCCCCGAGCTGAAAGCCAGGCTGAATGCATTTCTAGGGAATATGCAGTTAGCACCTCAACTGTGGTAAGATTACAATGAGCATTTTTCACTATTGCTAACTATACATTTGAGCTGTGTGGGTCAGCGTGGTGACTCAGCAATCAAAGTTACTTCATCCTGCTGCAGAGGACTGCAGTTTGGTTTCCAGCACCACATTTAGGATTTCCAGGGGGAGCAGGAGATGAGTCAGGGATTTAGAGCAACCTTGCATTACTTAACTAGTGCTTGTGGCTTGATCAATGGCACTGGGAAGGCTCTGCTGTAGGGAACCCCTGCAACAGTGTCGCAGTGTGCTCACTGCTACAGAGCGCTGTGGAGGCTGCCAGTGCGCTCAGAAACAAGGGGGGAAATAGAGAAGACAAAAAAGATACATACTGTGAGCGAATAATGTGAAAAATTACTGTAGCATCACATGGCAGGTATTATTTACTTTATTGTGAGTGAACTGATGCATACTGTATCACATCTGCGATGCAGGCAGACACAAAACTTCATATGGCATGGCTAAATAAATACTGCTATTGTATAGGTACAGCCAATCCCTGGTATACTGGAATGTACACAAACCCCACAACATTCCTTAGAGCAGGAGTCTGTCCTCGCTGGTCAGCTGCAGCATCGGGCAGGTAATTAACAAATGCCTGGATAAAATGAGCAAGGTCTTGTTTATCAATCAACATCCTATTAATTAGCTCACATGCCAATTTAAATTGAAGTGATTTGTATTAATAATGGTCGTCTGTGCAAGTTGTGTGGCTTACCTGCAGGAATCTGTCCTTGCTCCTGGGCTTAAATTTTGGCAAATATTCCAGCCTAGAAAATACCTTCACAATTTCAGAACACTGATTTTTGAGAGCTAAACAGCTGTGTAACTGATAGCTATTTATTAATAGAACCTTTACATGGGAAATCATCACCTGATAACTACATCTGAAGTGAAAACAGAATAACAGTGTTATGTAAGAAACTCTCAGGCTGAAACCATGTCATAAAAAAGCTCCAATGACACACATAAGGGGGTAACATTATTTGCAAATTATAATAATGGCTTTCCACATCTGTTCTCATGAAGAGGGAAAGCTGTGTGGCTGCTGGTATTTTATTTAAATTTGGAACCATCCCATATTGCTTTACATTTTGCAAAAAAACCACAAAACTATTACTCTTCTTCATTTTACGAAGATTTCTCTTCGTAAAGAGAAATCTTATTTTGTTAAAGGCAGTGCTGTAGCTCAGGTTACTTGGGGGTTGTCATCATCCCAAGATCGGGTCAAGCCTCTTCTGGAACTGAATTATCCCAGGTGTGCTTTCAATTTAAAAATGACTCTGTGAGGACAAATATTAGGACAATCACAGCTGCTTCTGTGCTACTGCACGTGATTGTTATTTTATCATTTACAGACTTGTCAGAGCTCCCTGGTGTTGTGTGCTATCCTCACACTTCACAAGAGGCAATGCCTGCCCCAAGGAACTTAAAATCAAAAACCGCAGAATGGGCTGGGAGAAGGGAATTAATCAATGATTGACTTTCTCTGCATTAAATACAGGAGTATCTGAGGCATGGAGATTCAATGACTTGGCTAGGTTATGCAGAGAGTCTATAAAAGAACTGGGAATTGAAAGTAGCCCTCTTCCATCTAAATCCAGACATGTTGAGTCATCAGTCAATAACAAGACTGATTTCCATGGCAGTGGTGTTTGGAGGCTTTAATCAGGTTTCATGTCCTATTATGCTGGGTACTGTGTAAATATAGAATAACAGATACTCTCTGCCAGCATGTCCTTAAACAGATCCCTGCTGATTTCAGTGGAACTCTACACGTCCAGAAGGATACCCTGGGGTAGATCTGATTTTCTAAATAGGGATGAGGCACAGTAGGTGGGAGTAAAACCTGCAGGATTTATGGGGAACATACCATTATAGGTAATGGGCAGCAACTTCTTTGGTCCCTTGTTTTATTTTGGAGAAGGTTAAATGAACAAGGGAAAATCATAAACTTTTTAAGTGATAGTCTGGTACCTATACGCTTTAAAGTATCTCAGGAGTGGTGTTTTACTGAAATGTAAAATTCTTCTGCCCAAGTATAAATCAAAAACACTTAAAACAACTTTGGCAAAGCTCTTCTCCAGTTTTGGACACAGTCTTTAGCAAAGAGCAACCTCTTTTCTAGCTGAAAAGGTGGGACTGTGAAAGGTAGATGGAAAATAAAGATGCTATAATGGGAGACTGTGAGCATGTTTGGAGGACATCTGCTAAGATGTTATCAGTGGCAAAGAAGCCCGGCCCATTCGGTGACATCATCCCCTACAACTGCCAGCCTGTCCTGGCAGGCTCCGCGGCTGCAGCGGGAACGCTGTGCGAGAGCCAGGCTGGATGCGGCAGAGGAACACAGTGGGCTTCATTCCCTCTGGGCTGCCAGGGAATAAATGGCTGAGGAGCAGTCGCTGCTCCAGCTGAATGCAGATGACAAGGCTGAGGGCAGTGAAGACCACAAGGCCAGTCAGCAGATTGATTTCTTTCACGGTTGCCTTTGTTGTTTTAAAAGTTAGCGTGTTAGATGAGCACCAAGAAGCTCCTGCAGAGATGGTGCTCAGCACTGGGCATGGACATGTGGAGAGGTGGGTTCTGTCCCACGCAGCCCTGGGGGAATAGCCCTGTCCTGACTTACACGGGCTCCTCCTGGATCCAGCTAATGAGCCCTTCTGCTCAAGGCCGGGATGGGAAGCTGAGCAGACAGGCAACGTCCAAGAAAACTGATGCTACGTGCCAAGTATGCTGAGGGGTGGGGTGGACAACCAAACAGGCACTTGTTACATCAGCGTGTGTGCAGGGGTTTTGACCCTGAATTTTGCAGTGCTTGTGTCTGATTATTGCTCCTAATATCTTCTTAAACTTCTCTCTAATATCTACTTAACTTCTGGTTTCAATGCCTTACTCTCTACTAGCGTGCTTGAATCAGGACTGTGTTGTTGAGGCAGACCTCCAGGTCACATTGATTTATTGCTGTTAGGCTTGTGTCACAGACCAGTCTGGGAGTGCATGAACTGAGTGCCCTTCCAGTGAACCTAAAGCAGTGTGATCCTGCAGAGCAGTTCACATGAACTCTGGCCATCAGAGTTATCTGGGATAAAACTCTGACCTAATCAGATATATGGATCCCAGATCCCAGATACTACTGGGTATATAGTCCATGAGACCCCAATAAAACTAACCTGAAGCACCCCCACTTCCCTAAAACACCTTTGGTTTGGAGATGGGGTCCTCAACATCCACAGAATCACTCCAGAAAACCACTCCTCCAGGGCCACTACTGCTCACACACACCAAGTGCATTGCAGCTTGTTGCTCTCAGGGAACTTCAGGCTGAGAGCAGAGGAAGAGGGTTTGGGCTTGGAGAGGAGCCCAGCCCCCTCAGAGCAGGATGGGCATAACTCTGGCCTCAGAGCACAGCAGCCACAAGCCTATCTGTAGGCACAGCTAACAAAACCAGTACAGAAGTAGCCAAAGGCTAGAAAAAGCACTCAAAAGTTTCGTGACAATAAGTCATCTCACAGAAAAGGAGAACTCAGTGATTTCACTGAAGGCAAGTGGTAGCATAAGCTTAGGCATCAAAGAAACACAGCAGAAAGATGCTCAAACAAATAAGCAAACAAAAAATGTATAATATATAAATTATTACTGCACCTTTCACAGGACTGCTTCTTGTATTACAAATAAAGCAGAATCTGAATATAGATGAATATAGATATGAATATAGATCAGTAAGCACAATTTTGTGGCTGCAGTAGCCAGAGTGTCAGACTAGAATGATGCTGAAACAGTCACTTCTCCCCTTAATTTTCCAAACTATATAATTTTGAGCAGGTGATTCAAAGCATAGCAGATTGTTATGTGCATGCAGATACCATTAAAAACACACTGAAGAAATTACAAGCAATCTCCTCTCTTCTAGCATTATTATGAAAATGATAAAAACACTTGCTAGTCCCCTGGGTAAATGTCATAGGTATATACATTTTAAAGGATATGGGAAGCCCCTGTCACCATAAAGCTTAAAAATTTGATTGCAACTCTTGCTCTTTAGGAAACTGCAAATGTCATGAGGAAGACAGAGCTGCTCTGTGCTGGCTCTCACCTGGAGATCCATGTGGCCAGAACCAGTGCTCCAAGAACCCACTGCTGTGCCTGTGCCCTCATCCAGCAGAGTGGCTGCTGCTCCTTTCACAGAGATCTGTATGTGGGGATCTGCAGAGGTAATCAAACACTGAAACAGCCCCCAGGTTAATATGCCCACACTGTGCTTAGCTCTGTAATTTTAGGTGAAGAACCTAATCAGCACTGGGTGTGTGAGGGCTGGGGATGCAACAGGAACCTGAAAGTTTTTACTTTGCTTTTAGTATGTGTCTGTAATGTCAGTATTTCAGTCTCAGAGGATTTGCCTATCTGACTATAGTTAAGATCGTGATGTTGTCTCACATAGATCATTGGAGTTTAGCTTTTTTTGGGTATCTTTCCTGATCTAAGAATTCATGACAAGTCACTTTATAAGGATGGGGGAAAAGCAGTGGTTTGAAGCAGACTTCAGTCCCTTCACATCAAAGCCCAAGTCTTCTGATGTGCCTGCAGTGCCTAACGGTGCCTAGTCCAGACTGAGACTTGTGGTTATTATTGTAACAACAAAAGTGACTGCAGTGGGGTATGGCACACAACTGAATATTTGCTATTTTTGTATGTTTTATTTAGTGCATTTTCTATGCAAACCCATTGGGTTCCTGTTTATGTATCAAACTCCCCGCAGCATGTTTGCCCCGTGTCATGGCTATCATTATTCCTGGCAAAGAGACTGTACTGCTCTCACTTTGGAGTTAACAGCATTGACACCCCACCATCCTAGGGCTGTCTAGCTTTAGCATCCCAGGAACAGAAGCAGCAAACCAAAGCTAGGTCTCCTGTCCAGCCTGTTCCAGGACTTCCAGCAGGCCAGGAGGAAGAGCAGCAAGGCCTCATTCAGTGCTGTTCTCCAGCAACCTTACCAGCTGAGCTGACAGCAGTTTTGTAGGAAATTCATTGGAGAATTTCAGATGAACTCATACATCTATTTAGTCTCAAGATGAATTTCTAAAAAGCAAATGCACAATGTTTCAGCATGACTAGATTTATTATTTTTTTTCCTGAGAGCCTGCTATTGTTTTGCTATTGAGAAATATACCTTCAAACATTGGATTAGTTCAGTTTTAGAAGCACAACTATGTTTATTATATTTGGCACTGTGAAAAGCACTTCTAATTTCTATTTTTATTGAGCTAGATTTTTCTCTGAGACCAAAACTGAGTTGTTGTTTAAAAGGTAATAACGCCTAGACTGAGATACCAGCTCTGTAATTCTAATAAGATATCATATAGTATTTTCCTCTGAGTATGTCTGAGTATGGCCCACCTTTTAAAAAGAGCAACAAATTCATTGTTGGCCCACAGAGGGGCTGTCATTACTTGAATCATGGAACAGAGCTTGTTCTCCTGGGGGTTAAATCAGTAATTCCACTTCATCTCACCATGCTAATCTTTCTTCTTATGCCTGACTGGATAATTTTACCCAAAGCTTCATGATTAAAAGATTTAGAAATAACTTTTAAAAGTGATGCTGAATTAATTGTTACCTATTTATGAGTTAAAAACGGATGGGAACAGCAGAGCCTGCTCTTCTGGTGTGGTATCAATGCACTGTCTGGAAATCATCCATTCTTTGCCACTAACTCCTACATTCAGTATTTTCGGGTAATGTAATACCAAGGCTCAGTTGATGCACCTTATCCTGAAGCACTTAATAAACTAGAGTTAACAGATGTGAAATCTGAGGAAGCGCTCAGGGAAATCTAGGGACTTCCCTGAAAATTAGGGTTTATAGACTATAATCCCACTGATGATAGCTGAGTGATAAAACCCACATTGTTTGTATTTATAACAATTCTTGAGTGATTTCATTGTTCTCAAAAAAAAAAAAAAGCTGCTTTTGTTCATTGTTGATACAAAGTCACTCTTGTTGTTGCAGACCAGGCACTTCCTAGTTTACCTGGGTATTTTTATCCACAGTACTTTGCTGTGTTTGAGAGATAAGCCCTTACTCCAGACTCTGAATCACACTTCCCCCTCAGATTTGGGGAATGTCAGATCCAGATCAGGATCCAAACTTTCTAGTTTGGGCCTGTCTTTCATCATGGTAAATCAACAGTCGGCAAATCTAAACAATATGTTCATGTTGAAATCTGGAGGGTTTTTTTTTTTTTAATTGTACTTCCTTTCTAGCAAACAACGGACGTTTATTTTCTTCTCTTCAGGACAGAAAACTGTTTACTCTATGATCTTATTTTTTAAACTGCTGCTTCATTTGCAGGGGGAAGTCCTAATGACCTTGCTCACCATGCAGCCTGGGAGCTTATCAATCAGGAGAGGGTTTGTCAGGAAGGTGAGAAAGCTCTCCTGAAATCAGATCTATTACCAGAGATCCCCCTGCCCCCACTGTCTCACGGCCAGTGAACTCCTGTACTTACATGCGCTCTTTACTTCTAGATGTAACTACAGCCTGAAGGCTCAAAATTAGTTGATAAATTAATTTTGTCCTTGTTTTTGTTAAGTAAAATACATGTCCTCTGAGCTGCCTGCAAGCTTTGCACACTGAAGATGAATTTAATTTTAAATACATCTTTAAGGACTACCTACATTTTAATACACACTAAGTATTTTTTAAGTAATGCATGGTAGGTCCAAATGTGATCACAAACCCAGATTTTTCCTTTCCATTACCTTTACATCTTAGAGAGTTCCCACAGCCATTCCATTCTGCTCTGGGTAACTGGGCCAGTACCACAGGGTGCCTGCTTACTCTGCTGAAATGCCTGAATGGTACATTTTCAAAACTATGCTGAAATATGCCCCAGTAAACCTAAAGGTGAAGCACAGAAAATCCCACACTGATGTAGCTGCTCTGCCAGCAGGAACTGCTTTGTATGTTGGTGGGAAAGGAGGCATTACTCTTTTTTCACCCTCCATGAAGAAAAGTGAAACATTTCTCCTCTGCCTCATCGTTGGCTCCTCTAGCACACCAGTGCACCCAAAATCCAGGAATCCATTTGATGCTCGGGAACCCTGATGACAGATACGATCAGTCAGGCCTAGCTGATCAAAACAGAAGTAGAAAGGGAATTTCAGTAAATGTTTACAATCATCAAAATGATGTAGTAAAAAAGCATCTTATTATATCCAATAGGTTTGTAAAGGCAGAGCTGTATTCCCCAGCTTTATGCACTTTTATGTTGCCAACAGTGCAAAGCTGTGGGAAGATGTGCTGTTTCCTAAATTCCAGCCAGCTTCCGATTGCAGAAATGTGATCATCAGTGATCGTATGTTTCTGAAGAAATCCAATCAGTTCTTACAACCCAGTTAACGTTTATGGCACTGTCAATTTGAGAATAAGCGAGATCTCTTAATGACCGAAGACAAATTTTGATAGTGGGAGGACGGAGAAACGTTAATCTGTCATTGGTGTTTCCACAACATTGTTTTTTGGAGCAGAATGGCTCTCAAAAACCTTACCAAAAATATTGTCATGCTGTAAGCAATAGTTGAAAAAATTTGTCATGTTTTGAGCCATTCCTACTGTGAAAGCAGGGTGGCCTCGAGTGCAACATCCAGAATCACTACCCCAGACCCTCCATGGGCAATTCCTTAATTCAGCTGGTCCAATATGGAAAGGGATATTGGAGCATCCTCCAATATACTGCAATATTTTGTTAGTTAGTTATCTGGTATTTTATGAGAGTGTAAGGGAAAACTCTGAGGGCAGAGAAGCAGAAATGGCACCCCATGCTTTTGGGGGAAGCCTGCTGGAAGCACCCCAAGAGGTTTTAAAGGAGCCTGGCCCTTCCTAGAGTCTGAAATGCTGGGGCTGCCTGAGCCTCTCACCTGTGTGGGGCAGGGTCCCTCTTTTTTGGGGTTGCCCTTTGTCCAGAGAAGTGCACTAATCTGGTGAAGGGGCTGGAGAACAAGTCTTACAAAGAACAGGAGCTGAGGGTGTTTAGCCTGGAAAAAAGAGGCTCAAGGGGATCTTACGATTCTCTAGAACTCCCTGACAGGAGGGTGTAGCCAGGTGGAGCTCGGTCTCTCTTCCCAGGCAATCAGTGACAGAACCAGAGAACATAGTCTAATGCTGCACCGAGAAAGGTTTAGGTTGGACATTAGCAAGAATTCGTCACATGAAGGGTGTTTTGACATGGAATGGGCTGCCCATTTCAACGGGAGGTGGTGGAGTCACTATCCCTGGAGGTACTTAAGGAACGACTGGATGTGGCACTTGGTGCCGTGATCTAGTTGACATGGTGGTGTTCCGTCATAGGTTGGACTCGATGACCTGTCTTTTCCAACCTAATTGATTCTGTGATTCTGTGAAATTGTCCATGCTCCAGGCAGCTGGTTCACAGGCCGAGTTAGGACAGGCCACATGCCTCTGCTCCCGGGGCACAGCCTCCCCAGCGCTCTGCTCCGGGGCCGGGCCGGTGCCAGGGGAAGGGGGAACACCGGGCCGCCCGGGGCCAGGAAACGCCGCCCCCGGGGCCTGGGGCCGGGCCGGCGGGTGGGCGGAGGGGGCCGGGCTGGCGGGCGCTGCTCCGCCGCGCTGTGGGAGCTCGGAGGGCGGCGAGGCCACGAACCCCGTCCGGGGAGCGGCGCGGAGCGGAGCGGGGCGGCCCCTCGGCACGGGCGGGAAGCGGCGGCGGGACCCGGCGGCCGCTCCGCGGAGGGTGTGAGCGAGCGCCGCGGAGACGCGTGCGGGACGAGCCCGGCGCGGGCGGCGGGAGCGCGGCCCGGGGGTGCGGGGGGAGGCGGCGGCGGCGGAGCGAGGCGAGGCGAGGGGCGGCCTCGCAGGGCGGAGCGGCGGGGAAGGCGAGCCGGCAGCCAGAGCGGGTGTGCGAGCCCCACGGGCCGAGCGCCTACGAGAGGGGGAGGAGGAGCCGCCCCGCCGCCCGGGGATGGTGAGGAGGAGGCGGCGGCTGCCGGGAGCCCAGTGAGGCCTTCGCTCGGCGCCCGCCGCAGAGCCCGCCCGCCTCGCCGGCCGCCCCCTTCCCCCGCTCGCTCGCTGGCTCGCTCCCCCCTTCCCTCCCCTTCCCCTGACTCCCTCCCCGGCTCCCTTCCCCTGCCGCCGCCGCCGCCTCCTCCCCGGGCTCCAGCCATGTAAGTGACCCGCTCCCCGGCTGGGAAGGGCTGGGGGAAGGAAGCGCCGGGGCCGGGGCCTGCTCGGCGCGGCCGCATTGTGCGGGGCCGGGAGGGAAGGGAAGGGCCGGGAAAGGGGGCGGCCGCTCTCCCTTCGCCTTCCCCGGGCGTGGGCTGCCCCGCCGGCCCCTGGGCACGGCCAGGCGGGGTGGGGGGCGAGGAGGCCCGGGCTGCAGGCGGCCCCGGCCGGTCGGTCCGTCCTGCCGGCGGGCCCGGAGCGGACAGGAAGCTGTTGGCTCCCCGGGGATGCGGTGGGTGAGAGGGCGGCGGGGCGGGGGTCTCCCCTCGGGCCTGCCCCCGCCCTGGCCCCTGAGCGAGCATCCCCCGGGAAAACGGCGGTGGGGGCGGCTGGGGGGTGGCTTGCGATATTTCTGAAACAGCGGCGAGCAAAGTAGCCGAGGGCCCCCCATTTTCCCACCTCCCCCGCCCCCATTTTCTCCCCTTGTCTTCTGCGGCCGCGTTGTTCAGCCCAGCTCCGCTTTGCGGACCACTGAGTGTTTGCCGACGGGGGTGTGATTCCCTCCGTGGGCATTTCGCGTGTGTAGGTGGCTGTGCAGCGCTTGTGGACGTGATTATTTTTCTTTCTTTTTCTTTTTTTTTTTTTTTCTTTTTTTTTTCTTTTTTTGCAGTCGTGTTTTGCAGAGGTGTAGGGAGCTGTCTGCAGAATCCCCCCCGCCCCCCCCCCCCCCAGGTGAAGCAGTTGCCGAAATGTTCTTAGAGACTTGTAGGACTTGTGTCTGTTTCTTCGTAAAACGCATAATCAAGCATATGAACGTTCTGGTACTTTCAATTTATTTTACTGACAGGACGCTACTGATGCAGATACAGCTTGCACCTTATTGGTGGTGTGTGCCCCCCCCCCGGCCACCCCTGTGGGAAATATTTAACTGTTTTGCTTTGTTTTCCTACCACCTCTATCATGTAAGAAGCAAATCCATGATTTTTTCTTGTTTGTTTTATTTATAGCATAGGAGGGATGCACATTTCAAAATACAGTTATAAAAGGGAGTTACTGGCACTTAATGCTGAAGAGTGTTTGTTTGCAGGTAAATAAATTTGACATACTGCATGACTAGTAATTACTTTCATGTAGTAGTTAGTTTCATGGTGACAGCCACAACATTTGTCTGAGTTAGCAGATTTAAAGACACTGGGAACTACCTTTGATTTTTTTTTAAATAGTAGGGTTTGTGTTGTGTATGGTGTTTATAGACCTGGTTTTGGTGTGCAGCAGCAGTAAATGAAATTTAAGAATCGATCCAGTGTCCATAAGTCACTTTCAGCTGCAGTATTCACTTACAGTCTTATAAAAATGTTATGTAAGTGATTACATTAACAATTAAATAGTTTCACAACTGTCTTGATTTCTTTGGGGACTGAATAAAACTTCAGTTACAAATACTTAAAAATGGAATTTGATTAAATATATCTCAGGTTGGTAGCAAAGTTCCGAGCAGCACAGTTCTTAAATTATATGAGCATAAACTGTAAAAAGACTTGTCCTTGTTTGGGAACATAAAGAAGATTTTGTTTGGGCTGCAGAGGGGCTTATGAAGAAGCCACTTTTCTGCCATCACTCAGTTTTGAAATAGATAGCTTAGTTTGTCCTATCAAACTGTTGTTGTGTTTGCGGCCTGGACAGTTGGATGTCGTAACTGTGGCCCCTCACCTGAACAGCATTAACCTCCTGTCTATTGATCAGAGGCAGGAGAGCACAAATATTTCAAATTACAGTTTTGTAAACCTAGATTAGGCTAATAGATTTGAAAAAAAAAAAAAAAGCAAAAAACAAACAAGTGGAGATGTGGCTGTAGAGATTTTTGTTTTCCAGTTACCATTTTCCCCATAACTTAGTATCTGAGAATCCTTTGTGAACCTTGTGCTCTGCTGCACTTGCTGCCATGAAATTCCAGTATAGATGTGGTGTCATTGGACACACAGAGCACATAGTAGCAAATACTGGTGGCCACACCTAAGTCCTGGCCCACAATGCCTTTTTGTAAGGGAAGCTAAGATGGTGGCACAACCTGGTCCTTCTAAGCTTCCTTGAAAGCTGTCTGCCCAGATTTGGTAACTGGGTCATGGTGCGAAGCTGCTGCAGGCTCAGAGGGCCTTGAGCACATTGGAATCACTGCTGCTCACATGAAACAGCCAGGGCAGGATTTGCGTAAGGCAGGAGATGTACTTCACTGGTCAAAGCCTGGTGGGAACATCTATCTGTATGCTCCACTTGAAATGTTGGCTGGAGCCCAACTTTGTTGTGTCTCTGCTGTTTTGGTGCAGTTGGCTGTCAGCTGGGAGCTCGCACTGGGAAGAGAGTGTAGGTTGCTCGTGGCATCCCATGTAACGGGCCTGAACACACCTCCCTGGCCCAGTCCAGCTCCCGTGTACCTCATCTGCTCTCATGACAGTGTCATGTGGCCACAATAGGCAAACTTGGGCAGCTGGATCCTGTTTGGCCTGGTCCTGCTGCTGTGCATTATGAGAACGTGTAAGGATGTGCGCGTTTTGAGCTCAGACTGTCCTGGGAGAATCAGGACTGTGCCACACCAGGGCAGTGGCCATGGGTAGCTGGTGGTGTGACGGGGCAAAGTGTTAGCCCAGGGGAATGCTTTTTTGTAATCTGCTTCCTGATCTGGGCTAACGAGCGCAGCCCAGACACAGTCTGACGTGCCAGGATTGAGGCTGGTGGGTCAGTCTCCCTTTAGTCCCTTGCTTACTCTCCCTCATGAAGATGAGGTGATTACCCTAGGTGCTCCTGCATCCCATAAGCTTAAGCTTCAGCTTAATGGAAGACTTCCTTTTCTTCCTGATCTGCTCTAGGGTGTGAGTGGAAACAAATATAAAACTTTGCATTGAAAAGAGGACAGAAAGTACAGATAAATGTTTCTACTTTCTTAGAGAAAAAAGAAGGTGAGGACAATGTATAGACGAGAACGAGAGAAAGAGCTTTAACACGACTCTCCCAAATACGGAAAAGGTGGTTCTGCTCCACCTTCTGTTGGATGCTTGGTTTGACTGACTCCTTAAAGCAGGTTTCATTGCTGCAGTGCCTACGGAAGTGAGTTATCTCATTATTTATGAAGAACTTAATAACCTTTAAGGCATTAATACGTACGCAAAACCGGTGTCACCATGACACAATGCTGATGTCATGCCGTTCATGATTTACAGCACTTCAGCTGTGTGAGGACTGTTGCAGTGTTAAAAGAAGTATTACAGAAATGCATATTGAAAAACAAGCAAAGAGAAGACTAAGAGAAAGACCAAATTGTTTAGCTTTTGACACTATTCAGTCCTATGCAGACACAGACTGGAGCAGCCAGGTCATACTTACCTCAGATGCCCTCTCTTCACTGGGAACCATTCCTAGATGGCCATAAATGAGTACTGTAATCATTCCTTTTCTTTTTTTTTTCTTTTTTCCCTCTAAGGATTTTATAGAAAAGGAACTTTTTCTGGTTTACACATCTTCAGTAGTACATTGACCTATAGTTAACTTGCTCTTCTGTTCCGAGAAATCACTCTTGCTTGCTGCCACCATCTTCAGTAATGTTTCTTACTAAAATAGATGTATTAGGCACAGCTTGAATGTGTGTTTTAAAATACAGCAGATAGAGCAGGTTTGCTGGTGCTGGAGCTGTGCCTATGGACATCTTGTTAGACAGTGAGAAGGGATCCCCAGCTCTTCACATTGCAAATTAAAAATAGCTTAAGTTTCTCCTTGTGAAGTAAGTGCTCCGACATGGCTGACTGAAGGACTGAGGTGGGACTCATGATGCAGGTTGGTGTCAGGAAGTGTTTAATGTTTTTCCACTTTGTTGTGCCGTGGCTTCTTTACAAAACTCTCCACTCCCTTCACCACCCCTCTCCCCTGAAAGGAGTAGGCAGGTAAAGACACATCCCTGAGAGCACAGCTTCAGTAGCTAGTGGGAAATGTTTCTTGGGTAGAAATGGTAGGGAAAAGGCAGTCCAAGCTGCTTGGACACCACAGAGTAGAAAAAATAGTCCCTTGGAACTTTGTATTTCTTTGTTGATCTGCCTTTTTTGGCTCTGTTTTCATTCAAATTTGGATTATTAAATGACAGTTTAGCTGATGACAAGCAGGAAGCGGCCAGGTTGTAATCCTGACAAGTGTTAACGCAGGAAAACCTGGACTAAGTTAGCTGCAGATTGGAGAACTCTGGTCCTTCTTGCTTTTTTATGTTTTTAGTAATAGTATTGCCCTTTCTACAGCCTAGTTTGTCTTCTGGCTTCCATTTTTATGTATGGTTGTTGGAAAGGGTATTGGTTGCTCGGTGCCTCTGAATGGTTGAATTCAGGATGCAGAGGTAGGATTGCACAGTCCCTGCACCCTGTATGACACAAAGTTAGAAGCGTTAACTTTCACACCTGGGTGCTGCATTTCCATACTCAAGCTGTGATAATCTTGGGGGTTTTGTTCAACACTTTGCAAATTGCTCAAGCCTCTAAGTGAGGTCTAGTCTCCTCTTGACATCAGCAAGCAGGTCTAGCTTGCATAGCTGTTGTGCATTGTGCATGGCCATTTTGAAAGGAAAAAGTTGCTGTGTTTGTCAGGTTCTATCCTAATTGCTCTGGAGCTCAAGGAGTTTGTTCCAAGGTATCTCTGGCAGCTGTGGATACTGGTCTCTATTCTGCAGCATACAGTGTTCTCATATTTATTTATGAAATTAGGAATTATTACATGTCACTTGTTCCAGTGTAATTTTTTGTGTATCTTCCCTCCCTCAGGCAAACATCTGTTTCATGGAGTTGATAATTCTAACTAGTGAGATTGGCAGATTTGTAATTTGGAAAAAAAATTCAAACTCACCTTGTTTCTGGGGAGAACTTCAACATAAACTGTTAACTGGAAAAGCTGAGGAACAGTAACAAACAGTGTAGGTTTGTAGGCAGAGTGTCAGGCGAGTGACCTTCTTTCTCCATCCATTTCTGCTGGCAGTGATGGAACTCGTTCAAATTCGAGCTTTGTGCTTTGAGCGCTGCCTGTTTCAGATCTCTCGGATGTAGTGCAAAGCCCTCTGCTCCTGCTGGGGTTTCAGTTCTAGGCTGGATTCATTTTGACCACCTGTTTTCTTCCATCCAGTGTTGTGTCTTAGTGAGTTATGGGGAATTAGTTGCTTTTTAATCTAGTTTCTGATGGATGGCTATCACCTGCATGCTCAGAGATAATTGATGCACACGTGCCAAATGCATGCAGAGATGGTATATATTTGTCAGGTGGGAATGGGATGTGTCTGTGGTAGGTGAGAGACTCCAGTAAAAGCTGGGTCTTTGGTGGCAGTCTACAAATGCTGCTGGGTTTTGTTTTATTAAACTCGTTGGCTGCTGCTGGGAATTTGTCACCAGTTAGGTTTTTTGATCACTCAAATAGTACCAAATTGAACGGCAGCATGGACACTTTGGAGCGCATAGAAGAATTAAAGAAGAACAGGGAATATTTGTACCACAAGGAGAAAAATAATCAGATTCAATTTAGAAAAATAATAAAAGTTAATGCATTTGGGAAGAGATTACATTCAGTGAGGGAGGGAAATGCACAGAATGTTTGTGTGGTAGTCAGCCACAAGCAAGGCACATTTTCAATAAGAAATGGCAATCTTGAGCTATTTAGAGAGGGATTTTGTCTCATAAAGCAGAGGGGTAAAAATCCCAAGTTGTGCTTGGGTATGTTTCATTGTGAGAAAGGCAGCAGCAAACTGCAGCACAGTTAAGGAAGAGCAATAAAAATGATCAGGGTGCTGTAAGGGCTGATTTGGGATAACAGTAAGGTACGTGAGCTTATGTGTGGTTGTTTGTATACCTCTAGGAGAGGTAGAAGTTAGAAATATCCAAGGTAGAGAAGATACTTTTTGAGGAGTCAAGGAGATCTGAGTGGGATTAAGGGGATGATGCTGAAGGTAGGAAAATCGGAAGCAGGATAGGAATATTTACTGTCAGAGGTTTATCTCTAAGACACTCTTTGTGCTGGTTAATAAACTATTATCAGGCTGTAAAGAAAGCTTCCAGGAGATGTTCTGGAAGTCTTCTTTACCACAAAACATTGAAAACTGGTTTTTGTGATATTTCAGAATTTTTATTGTTGCAAAGACCAAGGTGGTGTTGCAGAGCTGGAGGTCTACTAGGTAAGGTCTTGAATCCACATGTAATTCAAACAGCACCTGGTAGTGTTGTGAGTCTGCCCATGATCAGCTTACTCAGTGAAGAAGCAGAACTTTAGCAAGCCTGTATTTTGGCACCTCCACCTGCCAAGATAAATTCTTGTGGAGAGCTAAGCCCTTGCTTAAGATTTGTAATAATAATAGAACAGAAAAATCCCAAACCAGCAATGCAGCAATGCAAACTACTCCCTGTTGTATACGTTGTTGTACATCTGCGACGTGCTTTGAAATGATGGTGTACTCTTCTTTTGATCCCTTTAGAAATAGCTGGGAAGGAGGAAAACAGAGGAAAAACCCTCATCTCTCTTGTGGAGCCTTCTGCTGGAGTTCAAGAATTTCAGCTGAGTGATCTTTTGCCATAAACTGGTTTTCAAGAGACATTCCTGCCATTATGAATGAAGTAGCGATAGTGAAGGAAGGCTGGCTTCACAAACGAGGTAAGTGACTCTTCCCTTCTGGGCAGTGAAGTGACTCCATCCCTCTCTAATCTGGTGTTTAGCAGCATGTCCTCAAATAATCCATTATTTTCCTTTTCATCCTAGTGGGAAACAGGACATAGGGAGCGTGCCTGACTTTTTTTCAAGCTTTAGAGAATGCATGTATAAGGAGTTTTCTTGTGTGTGTGTGCGCATGTGTTCACCAAAAATTGGTGTCAACTGCTTTGAAAATGATGTTAAAGGTAGCAAGGGAAGGAGATAGTACTTAGAGTGCTAGAGGTTAAACTGTAGTAAACAATTTTGGTTTGTATGTAGGTCTGTAGCTTTCCTTTTTGTGCTAGAAGGGAGAATTAAGATGGATATTTTTGAACAGTGAAAAATATACCTGTATTTTGTGAGCAATTCTGTGCTCTTGCAGAGACTTTCTAGGAAATGTACTATTCTGTGTGTGTCTGAACTGCTCTGGGTGCCAGTGTCCTGGACAGGAAGAACAGCCTCAAGTTTCTGCACTCTGTGCATTTTGGTTTGTACCATGAACGACATTTGATTTTTATAAAAAGTCTTTCTTCTTGACAGAGTGGCAAAACATCTATCATGAAGCTTTTTACCTTCTTACGTGTTTTCTTCCCAAAACAGTGGGTTTGGTTTTTTTTTTTTTTGGGAGGTGTTCATTTTCAAGTACCACAGCATTGATCCTATAGGGTATTACCTGTTTCTTTGTACTCTACTATTGTTTCTTGGAAAGGAGAGAGCAGTGTTAGGTACTTTCCATGATAGTGTCATTTTTTTGGACCAGAACCAGAATCTGTGTGCTCCAGCAGTAGGGAAGCTTACATGGTTCTGCAGGCTCAGGGTTTTTCTAGAGGGTTTGCAACAACTTGCCTGAAGGTGCAAAGGTATAACATAATTATTTATGGAAGAAATTTGAAATGCATTATCATAACCTTGGTAAAGGCTGGTGGTTCTTCGACAGCAATAAGAAATATCTAGCCATTCAGAAAACATGTTGATAATGTGTATTTAGGAGGGTGGAAGTGTATATTTCTAACAATTGGATATGCAGTGTAATTTAGCAGATTGATGCTTGATGTACAAATGTTTTGTTCAAGTTTTTTTAGGGGGATGTGTGGGGTTTTTTTGGTTTATTTCAGTTGGAAACACCTTTGCACTCATTAGCTTAACTAGCTCTTTCAATTATACTGTATACCCAGGCTGCTTTGTTCTGACAAAATATTTGAGAACTATTCTGTGTTTGGATTAAGTAGAAGAAAGAAACACAGAATTATACTTCCCATTCCCATTTATGAATCTAGAAACTCTGCAAATCAGAGATTTTTTTTTTTTATTTTAGTTTTAAACAGTGTTTTCAGGCTGAGGGTTTTTAATCATCTGTTGTTGCAATTCTTCCTACACGTACCTGTAATTTAAAAAAAAAATCTGTTATTTTGAGGAGCACTGCACAAAAGTCAGAAGGAGAAACATTTATTTTAAACAGTATGGAAAAGGCATTGTCAGGATGATTCAGAGGCACATGTGTCTGAAACTTTTAGACAATCATGTATTTCAGGTTTGTCTGTGTTTAGTTTTGGGAACTGAATTTTTGTTGTTTCTAGGATTACAATAAAGCTACTTTCAAGTAAGGAGACCTCTGGAGGAGGTCTTAGTAAAAGATGCCCAGATATCCTGATTTTTTTATTGTTGTTTTAAAATTGCCTTAGAGAAACAGATTATTGTCTCTGATGAATTGCTGATAATATTATGATGAGATAACATGCTGAGCACATTCCCATTTTCAAAATGTTACTCTGCATGTTCCGCATATTTGATGCTGCAAATTTGAGCCCAAACTCCTAAACTGTTAAACACACCTTGGCATTTTTTGGATGCCAGGTTTCCTAATCTTTTTAACCTGTTTCCCAATGTCCTTTTGCCCTCTTGGTATGTGCAGTGACACCTATTTCATTCCACTTCATTGACTTTGCAACTGTTAATTCGGTGTTGTTCTCATGAGGAGGTTTTTAGAAAGCAATGCTCTATTTTCTCTTCAGCCTGCTGGTGTCAGCCCTGGGAGCCTCTTGGTTTTTGTTACTGTTCAGGGATAGGTTGACAAATTCAGTTCATTTGGCTCTGTCTTTGCTGGAGAATAACTTATCCACTCTGTGTATGCATGTGTTTTGTTAAGCATCTTTTTTTTTATTTATTTAATAATCTACATTTATTACCAGACACTATCAGTTTGCTGGCTCTGCTAGATTAAGTGCTTCAACCACAGGATGTTTCCAAAACTGATGTCTGATACGGTGAGCTTCTGAAGTCAAGGCATAAACAATAATTAGTGCAGGGAGGGACTGCTAAAGGGGGGATTTCAGATATAAGAAACATATATATATGTGTGTATATACACATATATATGTATATATGTGGGTATACACATATGTGTATATACGTATATCTATATATGTGTGTGTGTGTGTATACATATATAGTACTTTAGATCATTTATAAAACCAAAGGTGGTACTGCATGTGTACTTTCAAGATCCTAGGGTTTTCTACATGCAAATATATTATGTAGTGACTGGCTAAAATCCAGATTGGGCAATGATGTTCTCTCAGCCTAACGTTCCCCATAGCTTTGGTTGGATTTGGTGTCTCTTACAGTTCCTGTCCTGAGCAGTTGAACAGCATGGCTGCGTGCAGTTAAACACTTGCCACATCTCACCCCAGCAGTGGCTTAATTTTGGTGGTTTTAATGATTTGTGTATGTATAAATTAGGCTGCAAAGTGCTCTGGAGCCCTTCTGGATGGCAGGTGTAAGTAAGCATAAAGCCATCATTAGCAGGAGCAGGTGTTTCAGCCTGGCAGGGAAGTAGCAGGGCTTTCTAGAACTGTGTAGTTGTTTTCTTCTGTCAGCATGCTTTACATTTATGTTTTTGTTTCCAAGATTAAAAATACAAATGGAGAAATGAAATTAAACTTTGCTGCCTGACCGAGAGCTCTCGGCAATTCTCTAAGTCAGTCATTGAAGGAAGCTCCACTTCCAGTAGTGCAGATGTTTGTTTGTGCAGGGGCCAGTTGTGTCCATGACATGTCTAACCTCAGCCAGGCAGAAGTAAAAGAATTCATGAATGAACTTTCCCCTCCCCATCCCTTTCTCCATTGGTAATGCTTGGTGCTGTTACTCAAATGCCAGCAAGGATTTGAGTGACTGCTCTTTGTATTCCTGTGACCTTGTGACCACTCTTTGTATACCTGCGTGGCTGGACTGTCCAGCACACAGGTGGGAGGTGTGAAGGAGCTCAGCCTTGGGGTTGGTGCATCCAGCCTGTGTGTGTACATCCAGGGTGTGCAGTCCCTGCTTGTGTGACGCTGAAGGTTTGGTTTAGTGGGGAAAGATGGGGGGAATGGCTCGATGCAGAGGTGCTATAATTGTGATTGAATATGAGGAGAGAAGGAGAAAATTATCTGCCCAAATTGCTGCTTGTTGAGCTCCGAGATTATAGGTTTTCTGTATGTATGTCATGAGGATCCTTAATTTTGGTTGTGTGTGGGGAACTTTTTGGAGAACAGAGGTGTACCCAAGTGTATTTTACTTGCTTTACTGATCCACTTTAAAGATCTCATTGGATTTCTTGCATCTTTCTGCTCTGGTCCCTGTTTATAAAGGTCCTTCTATTGTTTTCAGTCTTCATCCTGTTTTTTTTTTTTTTGGTTTTTTTTTTTTTTTTTTTAAAGTCTTTCTGCATGGCTAACAAAGAGGGGATTGTGCGTTTTGATACTCTGTCATCTCTGTCCTCCCTAGTATGTCCGGTTTTCTTATTAGGGCATAAACTTGTATGAAAAAAAGGAGTCTTTTGGAGGCAGGGAAAGAGGAGGAGGGAAAAATATACACTGACATTTGAAAAAGGAAATTGAAAAATCTCCATTTCTCAGTCTGAGAAATCTGAAGCAATTATAAGGAGCTGGAGAGACCTGTATATTCATCCATTAATATTTAGCAGGAAATACAGAGCTATTTTGTTTTTAAATAGCATATTAACACCACATAGTAATTTTAACCATGAAAACCATAACATATCCTCCAAATGCCAATTTTTATGGACTTCAGGCAGGTAGAACTATTTGACTGATGGAGTCTGTAGCTTACAAGCTGATCAAATCGAATAGAGGCCCGAAAATGAGAAATAATACATAAGATACCTACTCCACTTCTGGATATAATACCTTTTTTTTTCTTTTGGTTAAAGAATTATTTCTGTAATGAATGGAGTGATACAGACAACCTAATAAATAACAAGTGTCCCATTGTGATTTTTCTTGCTGTAGTTTCCTTGCATAAAGTGGATGCAAGATCCATATGTAAAATACAACCCAGGACTAAAATGCTGATTGTTGCTCTTTTAACTTTCCCTAGCAGAATAGCACAGATGGTGAACTTTACCTTTGTTATTTGGAGCACAGGTTCATACTTTCAGTATTCTGTTAGTGTGAATCAAAAGAGGATTTTACAAGATATGACCCGATATATTTTTAATTCAGGTAGTCTCTGGTGTTGCTGTTTTTCTTCACCTCTTCTTTCTTCTCTCTTTTCTGTTCTCGCCATGTTCCCTACCTCTTTTTCTGTATATATGTGTGTGTGTGTTTTATTTTGGGGTGTTTTTTGTTCTTACCTTGGCTTCTGTCTCTCCCTGGGATGTAGTGATGCACTGTCTTGGTGACCTGTGTAGTCAGAACCTTTGAGGTTCAGATTAGCTCAAGGTTCATCTGGCTTTCGTGGTATTTCAAAGAATGGCTGTGGCACTTGATGCAAAGGATCCTAAGAGCCATCTGAACTCTGAAGATGCCAGCTATAGAGGGCACAGCTGCTTCAGAGGAAAAGCTGGGGGGAATGGAAAGGTAAGAAGAAACAAGATAGGGGCTGAACAAAAAACAGAGTGGGGCTGAACGAAGAATGGAGTGAGGAAGTTGTGTCAGAGGGAAAGAAGCTGATGCTGTTTGTAAAGCTGAAGGGTTGGGTTTATAGGGAAATCTGTTGCTCTTCTTGTTGGAAACAAAAGATAAGCTGTGTCAGTTTGTGGTTTTCCTTGTGTGTCTCTTTTTCAACACAAGGAGCAATAGTTTTGCAATTCTAGCTCTTGGTTGCTTTCATTTTGCTTGTCCTGTTCTGGGAAAAGGGGACTGGGGAGGAACCAGGAAATTGTCAACTAATAAATCTGACCTTGGTGGTAGGCAAGATGCTAGAGACATTAAGAAAGGATGAGATCACAAAACATCTGGAGAAATATGAGCTGATAATGGCTAGTCAGCTAGACTTTTGGAGGGTAATCTCATCTGATGGAATTATTTGTGGAGAGATCATAGGAAACAGGCTGGATCCAGTGTACTGTAAAAAGTTTGCTCTGGATGACAGGGGAAGTCAGAAACTGAGAATCAGCTGGTGCAGTGTAACTTTACTGTACTTCATCTCTGAAAGAGCTGGAGCCTAGAAATGGCTCATCTTCCTTTCACAGAGCAGACTACTTGTCTTGGAGTGTTTCTGTTACTTTCCAGCAACCTTTCAGAAAACTGTTTTCCAGAACATTTTTGCATGAAACCCATTCTTTATTCTAAAGCTTCACATTTTTGAAGGGTGACATCAAAATGTTTCTTTCTTCAGTAAAAATTGCTTCCAAAAAGTCTTTATTCTAATATTTTCACAAAACACTTCCAGTTCTTTAGAGAAGTGATGCTGAGTTAGATGTGTTTTTCATTGATTGTAAACTGACTGGAACTTACTTGGAAGTGAGACTGAACACTCTCTCTTTGAATGGCAAAGAGGAAGAGCTGGGATGTTGATGCCCAGGTTATTTATGTCAGTCCTGGAAGTTTACTTTCATATTCTGTTTTATTGCACATCAGAAGCGAAACAAACTAGGTCTCAATTTTATCTCTAAAAGTGGGGTAGCATCATAGATTAATGTTACTTGTTATTAAAAGGGATTTGAGAATGAGGGATCTAGGACGTTGCAAGCCCTGTAAAGGGAGCCTGGAAATGCTTGATACAGTGGATCATGCAGAAAGTGCCATATTGGCTTTGATTTTCTTTTTCATGGTTCCTTCCTTTTCAAAAAGGGAAAGGTAGGCCTCTGGAAAAAAAATGAGCTCTCCATGTTTTCTGTTCTTTTTTTCTCTCAGTAGGCATATTGAGAAGTCATCAGGTTTGGATGTAGGAAGAAAGAAGTACTGAGTGAGTATGCTATTTTGAGGTAAAGAGAGAGCAAGAGAATAAAGCTTGCTCGTTCTTGCAGGGGTGGTTTTAGGCAAGGAGCTGTGCCATGCATTTAAAATTTGGCGCCTTGTCCTCGCTTGGAAATGTCTTCCCCTGCAGCCCCTGTGTGGGTGCCAGAAGGTTCCTTCCCTTCCAACTGGTGCTGCTGCCACTGTGTAAGCACTGTCAGTTGTGCTCCTTGTCTGTGCCTGTGGCTTCCCCTGCCCAAACTTGCTCCTGGTTATCCCTCGTAGCCTGAGATCCTGCCATCTGAAAAAGCTGTGAGGACTTTGATACTCTTAGAGCAGTACATGTCACATGTGGTGTCTCTCCTTTCATACACTTTCTGTGTCACTAATAATTGTCTTAAAAATTGGGGTGGTGGTTGGTGTCAGATTCATTTGGGAAACCGACCTTGATATCTACTGGGAGGAAAAAAAAGGATTTGCTTAATAACTCAACAATTAGTTTTAATGTATTTTAAAAGAGAGAGCATTGTAAAAACCAAATACTTGTCAGCTGTTTGGGGTTTTCCCCATTTTACATATTGGAGTTGCTGATTTACAAAGAAAAAAATTAGTTAAGCCTTATTTAAAAGTCATCTCTCATGGGGGAAGACAGAGGAGGGATTATTTTCAGATGCATTATGTTGTAGGTACAATGTGCTTCTTAAAGAGGGAACAAAAACCAGGAAACTATGTGAGGAAAGAGGAAGAAAAAGAATGGAGAAAGAAAAGCACCATATTAGGTGTGAAGTAGTGTGTTTTTGTGAGAAATATTTACTGCAGCTGAAAGGGGGAAATAATGAAGACTGACTTTGAGTGCAGTTGGTAAGCATGCTACAGACCTCTGGGGTTATTCTCCCACCTCTTCAAGTTGAGCCAAAAATGGTCAAATAACATTGTGAAATTTGTCAGTTTATTCAAAAGTGCATGGTCATATTTGAGGACAGCTGAGGTAAACAATCATCACAGACTGTGGGCAAGTCAGTTACTGTTTCCCCTGAGCCTCTTGGGTAAGTTGGGAGAGCATGTTTTGAAGTGCTTTCCAAAACCCAGGCCTTTGGTGAGCTGCATATAGTGTAGAAATACACTTTGGAGTCAGTGGTTCTGTGCATGGTGCAGTGGTATTTCTTGCTTTTAATGAGACTGAGTGCAGCATCTGAGTAATTTATGGGGCTGTCAAATCTGTCTCCTCTGCCTGGGCTTTACTAATGGTGTCCTACTGAGAACCACAGGATAAGCATGCCAGAAAAGTGGGCTTTGTGTTGGTGGTGAACCACAGCTTCACAGGAGATACCTGTTTAGGGAGGGAGCTCCAGTCTTGGAATGGTTTGGGTTGGAAGAGACCTTTGAAGATCATCTAGTCCAACCCCTGTGTCACAGGCAGGAACACCTTGCACTAACTAGACCATGTTGCTCAAAGCCCTACCCAAGCTGGCCTTGGACAGTTCTAGAGATGGGCCATCCACAGCTTCACTGGGCTGCCTGGGCCAGTGCCTCACCACCTTCAGAGTGAAGAATTTCTTTAATAAATATTATGTAGTCTAAATCTACTCTCCTGTATTTTAGAACCATAACCTGTCGCAATAGGCCCTGATAAAAAGCCTCTGTCTTTCTTAAAAGTCATCAGTATGTATAAAAAAAGTGGGCAGTAAGGTCTCTCCAGAGCATCTTCTTTTCAGGCTGAACAACCCCAAACTCTCTCAGACTGTCTCCATAGGAGAGGTCTTCAAGACAAGCATTATTTGCTGATGGAGACTCAAGAGGTTGGCCCTGGTGTGCCTTGAAGGGAACTCCAGGTGCTGATGGAGGTCAGGATGCTTACAGTAATTGCTACTAATTCTCAAATTTTAAACGCAGCCCTTATGTTTATGTTGGCTTTATAAATCAGTTCCCATCTGTAGAAGTCACAAGATTTTGAAAGTTTTGCCTGTTTTTCTTCCTGCAGCAGAGAAGCTTGCTAGTCCTCGTGACGTTGAGAAAAATTGGAAAAGATAACCTGAGTGCCTGCTTCACGATTTAGACTAAGCAGAACAAAAGGGGCTGTTTAATCAATAGTCAGAAAAAAGCTCAAAAATAGGGGATTTGAAATAATCTGTAGTGTGTGGTTTTGTCTTTCTGGCCTCCTAGCCTTAGCAGTGTTAGTACCCTGCTATTTCTGCAGTTGTGTCAGAGGGTCTGGGGATCACAGAACACATCCTGATTGCACTTCAGAAAGCAGGTAATAATCAGAAATGAATTTCTGATTATCTGCAAGATGTTTGACAGGTCTAATTGTCAATAGAAACACAGAAATGAAACTGTATTTGTACTGCTTTTTTATTTATCAAATTCCTAAAATAAGTCTTAAGATTCAAGAGAAAAAATAGTTAAAATTTTGCTGTATCTTCCCGTACAAGCCTTTGTATGTGCCATATTACAAATGACAACATATTGCTGCTTTGTGCAGAATGATGTAATTAAACTAGTGTGGAAAATATTTGCACTGAGTAGGGTTTATGCCCAGAATTACAAGACTTCACACAATTCTGTGTATTTTTGGTTTTATGCCTACATTGGAGCTTCTCAGTTGGAGTATTAGTAAATAGTTACACCCTTGAACAACCTGTTAAGCAGCTCAAAATCCATTGCCAGGCCTCTGCAGAGTGGGAATACAGCTTTTTATTTGCTGGTTGCTTTTCAGGGGCTTCCAGGCATGGATTGTCTGGACCGATGTTTTTACATGTCATACATATCCCTGCGCCTGTTTGTGGTCAATAAACCATCTATAAATAGCAATCATTTAACTAACTGAAAGGGTTTTCTTTGTAATGTAGATTTTTCTTTGTCTTGTTTTATTATTTTTAAGTTTTGGTCATGCAGTCTTTTTGCCTTCCTGTGCTTATTAAGTAGAATGAAAATTTGGGAACATCCAAGGAATAATTCAAGACTCAAATGTGTAGTTGCATAGATTCAGCTATATTACATGTTTATTATTCTACTGGAAGTTTATGCATGGAACATTCTGGAATCCAGTTGTGATTATTTGTGGTGACAATGCTGGTTGTAGGATTTGGAAGTAGTTTTCTAGGTGGACTTTGATTTCTGGGCAGAGGGTATGAGTCCTATGCCAGTATAAATTCACTGATGAAGTAATTTTATTGGAAGTGGTCTTCCTGCTGCTGGGGCAATGTATTGAGAAGACCACATTTCAGATCATCGTAGGTTCTTTTCCATAATTTTTTAAAAAAAGAAATCCTGCCTTTATACATGGTTGTTACTAAAGAAAATGTTTTATCTTCTTTAGTCATAGATTGGGTTGAGTTGGAGTGGACCTTAGAGATCATATAATTCAACCTCCCTGCCATGGACAGGGACACCTTCCACTAGATCAGGTTGCTCAAAGCCCCATCCAAACTGGTCATGAACACTTCTAGGAATGGGATATTCACAGCTTCTCTGGGCAGCTCGTTCTAGCGCCTCACCACCCTCAGCCTAAGGAATTTCTAACCTCATCTGATCTTTATCTTTTTTCTCTTGAAACCATTCTCTGTTGTCCTGTCACTGTCTGCCTGTGTAAGAAGTTACTCTCTCTTTAATCTCTCTTAAAGAATGAAATTGGTGACTTTAACACTATCTTTGGTGTTATTTTTCAAACAGTGAAAGAGAAGTATACTATTTGACCTTTTCAATTTGAAGTTTTCTTTGCATCAGGGATGGCTGTAAATCTGGTCTTCTTTTCTGATGTAGGTATTTTTTTAGTCTAGCAGGAACATTTGAAAGGTATATAACTGATGTATCTCCTGATGTAGAAGTCAAAGTTGCCTTATCACTTTCATGATAAGAAAAGCATTTATTCTAAATAAGAATTAGGTGAAAATTGCATTTTCATTTGTGGAAAACCACTGCAAACTTGCTGGCAACAACCTCCAGCTGACTTGCAGCATCTCTGTAATGCCTATTGAACACTTGTGACAGCTTGTTTCTGTTGTTTCTGCTGAAGTTTAGCCTGTAAAGTCAAGATATCTTGATCTGAGAGATGGGAAGATGGCTAAATTACATCATCATGGAAGAATAGCAGCATACTTAGCTTTAAAGCCATTCACGACTACATTGGCACCCCTTTGTTATACAGTGTAGCTGAAAACGAACTGCAGCAATAATGAACCAATCCATCTAAATCACAGCAGCTGAACAACTGACTGTTCTATCTCAAAATGCAAATGCTTTGTGCAGAATGGATTTAATTGTAAATGTTTGCTTAGTAGGGAATACGAGCCTTTTAGTTTGTGACAATAATTGTGAATACAAAGACCCACAGAATTTTAGGGTTTACATAGCTTGTCCCTGTTCTCATAACAATATTTCAAAGTCACTTTTTTAAAATGTACCATTTGGCTTCTTTCTAGCCAGTGAATAGAACTCTAAATGCCCAATCTCCAAGTGGTGTTTTGGAAACTGAAGGATAAATTTAGCTCTATGTACTTTGATCAGGCAGAATTTTCTGTTATATTTCTTTCAAATCTATGTTAGAGCTTTTATGTAGCTTCAGATAATAAGGGGGAAAATGCTGACTTTCAGAGCTTGAATTTGTTTTGCTGTGCAAAAATGCCAAGTGTAACTTAGAGTATTAAGCATTTTCTTTGAGATTCTAGTTAGGTGCCTCTCAAACAATTAAAAGGTTACTGTGAGATATTTCTTTTGTAGTCAAACTAACAAGCAAAACCCCTCTGTATTAAAATCTTCATTCTTTGTTAAATTCCTGAAGCCTGACTGCTTGAGTGCAGCTCAAGAGGGTGAATCTCTCTCACTGATTTGAATGAATTAAAATAAAAGCAGCATTGTCATTTTGGGAAAGGAAAAAGCTTACCGAGCTTAATCGAAAAAAGCAAGAAAGCAGGAATACCTGCCTCCAGGCTGTTCTTAGGTATCTGTGTAAGGAAAAACAGATATAACTTGGAAAACAGACACACACAAAATGTGTGTGTTTATTCTTCTGTTGGCATTTTGTGTGTTCTTTAATAGCCTTCACATGTGGATTAGTCCTTCTGAAAAAGAAGGCAACCAAGCCCCCTGAAGAATAGGCCTTTGTGACACTGGAGAAGTTTACTGTGCCAAAGTTATGGTAAGAATTTGTAAATTTTGGCTGCTGAAGTACTTCCTTCCCCTGCTATGTTTTTATGTTGGAAACTTGTAAGTGTGGAATAGAGGGTGTTTTTTGGTTTGGGTTGTTTTTTTTGTTTTGTTTTTTTTTTTTTTTTTAATGACAATGCAAACATTCATTTCACAAACTAAACCGCCCGTTCACATGACACTGCTGCTGTACATAAACACCCTGTTGGTCTTGTTCTGCAGAAGTGTTTGTTGGGCTTCCTGAGTCATACGGAAATGCTCCACTGCTCCTCTTGGTGCTGTGCTGTGGACTTGGGCTGTATCTGCTCAGATTTAGTTTCCAAATTAATGTCCCTGGAAGACATGTTTTTACTTGGAAAAGGGCCCTCGAAATTGGGATGTTTTCCTGTGCCCCATTTTCTCTCTGTCTTTGAAATTTTTCATTCTGCTATCTCAGGAGCAGGTTTTGTCCTAGTTAAAGATTAACCTATTGGGAAGATGTTTGGTGCTTCATAGTTGCAAACCTCTCTTCCTCTTATATGTGATATTGTTTCTTCACACAGATCTTAGTTTGTGGCGGGCAATAACTCAGGCTGAAAGAGCTGTGCAGAACACGCAGGCCCAAGAGGATGCTGCTGGCTGCTCTGCCAGGTGAGCCTTCCTGGCAGCCTGGGATGCAGTGACAAGCTGTGCAACACAGTTGACTTCACAGGGGTTTTCTGGAGCAACCAAGGGCAGAATTAAGAGTCCAGGGCTAGACTGTCATGGTGACAAAATATTTAGAAAACATTTTCTTGCTTGAAACAAAAGCTTGGATTGTGCAACACAAAGTACTGTCCCAGTGTAATAAACGATGCTGTGTATTTTTAAAGGGTTCTGTGTGTTCCCTGACTGCCAGCTCTTGCCAGATTCAACATGTTCAGGTAAAATGAGGCATTTTTCCTCCAGACTGTTGCTTTTACAAGCTGGGTTAATTCTCACCCTTTATGCAGTGGGGTTGCAAAGATGTGGCAGCCAAATGTGACCTCACATTTTGAACACGGTGGGACATCCCTGTTAAAGGCAGATGTAGTGGAGCAGTGTCTTCCCTTCAGCCATGGTGGCACGGCTGCATAAAGATCAGTTGCTTAAAACTTACACCTCGTAATTGGCCTAGACTGATCTGATTTCTTGTGTGCTCTGTGACTAGACTTGGTGATTGCTTTTATTGGGTTAGAATGTGCTGCTCTTGCTGCAGTAGGAACTTTTTGTTCTGTAGGTGTTTCATCCTTCTGTTATAACTCATGTAACTTTCTTTCTGTTAATGCCTGAGGCATTTTGTGATGCCCCAGTCTTACCGATATCTACACTCTGACTTGAACAGAAGCCACAGGTCGCAAGGTGCCTGTAGAAGATTGTTCACTGGGAATAATACAAAATTATTTTAAGATGAGCAAATCTGTGAGAACAGAATGAAGACTGCTAGCCAGCCATGTTCAGTTCAGCACACTGCACCATTTGGAATTAATGCATATTTTTCCCAGTCTAGTCTGTGTTTCCTGGGTAATATCAGTTGTAATTTCAGAGAGAGCATGATTTTACATGTATCCCGCCTTCTCTGCTTAGAGCAGCAGGTGGCCAGATTTCTTTCTGAAAAATAGTGACTTGTCTCAGCTCTAAGCAGATCAGCTGCAGAGACTTTTTTAATCTTCAAAGTTGATTTTTTTTTAAGTTCCTGTAGTTGTTGGACTGTACTGTTATTCTTGAAAATGGAAAACAGAAGCAAAACCTGGAGGGGAGAATATACTTTTCTAAGGTTTGCATCATCTTGGATCTTTGTATGCTTGGCATGTAACCGTGTCCCATTCAGAGTGCTGCTCTGAACAGAGCAGAGCTCGTTCTTTAGGCTGCGGCTTTGTCCCTACCACTAGTTCCTCTGTTGCATTGAGCTATAAAACCAGCTGCTTTTGCTTTTCATACCTATTTGTACCATCTCTAATTTGCTATTAAGATGTTAACTTCTGCCTCCCGTTAGCCTAGCATGTGTCTATACTGTGACTACAACATAGAGGCAAGCAAGCAGTTTTCCGTGCTTTCTCTTGTGCTACCCTTTCACTCTTGGGAAATGGTCCCTGTAAACAGCTGCAGTGCTGCTTTATTATCCTCTTCAAAAGCTCTGGCTCCTTGTGTTGCTTATAAAAGGCCCCAATGAACTTGTAATGTGTGTGTACTGAGACTGCTGTTCCCAGCAATGCCCAGTATTGGTCCCCCTTTTTGTGTGTGTCTGTGTCTGGCTTTCCATTGTCCCTGTCCTGTGACAGTCAGCTCTCAGAACAGGGACTGTCTCGTTGTTCCATGTGCACAGCAGGTGGCTCAGATCCAGATGTGTATCTGAAGTTTCTGTGTACTGCAGTAACACAAACCATGTTACAGAAAAGCTGCATCTAAAATAGGGGAAAAAATTCAGATACAGTGTAATAAGTTTTATGCATTTTTTAGGGTTGAAGTTTGGGTTTGTTTGTTTTTATTAATCCTCTGACATGCTACTGGTAGGATTTTGCAAAAAAATGGATATATATGAAGTTCTCTTCACATTTTAAGAAACCTTTCCTATGGCCAGAGGAAAGCTTTCTTCCTGGGAGCTGCTCCAGGCTACTAGGAATGGGCTACTTCATGAGAGCTCTCGCTGGTTTCTTGGAGAGGTTTGTTTATTCCTGTGAATAGAGTGGGTGTGCTTATGGCAAAACCTCATGTTTCTGGAGACTTTCCTCTTTTCAGGCATTATTTTAGAAATGGAATGACACACAACAGGATGTGTGGTTGTAGATACATGTTCACGCTTCAGGGGCCATGCATACCTTTGTGACCATGTACAATCCTGTGCTTTTTCTCTCATCATTCATGTGGTGAAATAAACCATGGAGGAACAGTGGATTCATTTCTCCTTTTTATGCCCAGAACACACAGAGAATGTATTGATACTCGTTTTTCTGTTGACTCTTAAAATGCTCGGACCAGTTATTGGAGGTAAGGAGATAAAAATGAGGGTGCATGCCCATGCAGGCTTGAGATTTTGTTCCTCAAATTCGATTTGAAAATTGCAGTTTGATAAAATTGCATTTCTTCTATTTCTTGTGTTTGTATGGTTTTTAATTCTGAATTACCTAGGTGCAGTTAATGTTAACATTAACTGCACCTAGGTAATTCAGAATTAAAAATGCTCTTGCAGCATTCTGAGTGACCCCACTTTGGGAAGGGTGATCAGACCAGATCACCTCAAATGGCTCTTTTTAACATAAAGTATTCTGTGATTCTTTAGTGGTTTAATACTGGGATATTGGGGATCTCATGCAAAGCCCACCTTGATTTTGAAAGAGAATAACAACCTCATATTATAGAGGTGTTTGGCTTTATTTTTTGTATTCCTTGTCATGGCCATCAAAGAGAAAATAAATAGCAGTTCCTCAGTTGTCAACAGGCCTTTTAATTTTTCAGTGTTGGCTGGTCTATTCATATACAGAAGTTAGGATTTTTCAAGGGAAAGGTTCAAAACTTGGAATAATAAACAAACTGTGCTTATTTACTACTTTTTGTAAGTGCTCTGGGTCTGAACCCAAAACTTACTTTTTGATTTAGTTGCTAGAATGTCAAGTTTACTAAGATTGCTGTGTAGCTGTGAAGCTGCTGGAAGTTTTGCTTTCACTTGTTTATTTGGCTCTTGTTGCTGTGAGGCTTGCTGTCAGAAACTAGAAATGTTTCTAACCTCATTCCAGCCTTTCTCCTTTTTTTTTAATTTTTATAGTCCTGGTATAAAAGAAAGGGGAGAAATTTCTAGCTCTGTTCTTTCTGGGCACCTTCAAGCAGGGCTTCTGTTCTGTCACTGGCAGGAGTTAAATGAGGTGCCTGATGGTGCTACCTTCAGAAGAAGCTGGTTGGCTACAGCTCCTTCAGACTCTGTGGCAGAGGAGGTGTGCTTTAGATGCATGTTGTGTTGCTGGTGGCTGGAGTTTACAGTGAAAGTTGAGGCCTGGGCCATGAGTTCCAGCTTATCAGCAGCAATTGATAGAATAGTCCATGGATAGCAGAGGTGACCTGGAAGTTCATCATGGCTGATTGGTGTCCGCAGCTACCACCGACTCACAAATTTCTTCCTTTGACCAAATCAGTGTAGTGACTGTGTCATTCATCAAGGCCTGTTCCTGGTGGTTTAGTAGGAGTCTTGTCATTTTTTGGCCATTGAGATGAGCAGTCACCTTTTGGAGTCAGATTCGATAAACCCGGTGATCCATAGTGTGATGGATCTCTGCTGTTCCAGGGTAATAGTCACCTCAAACAGTTGACATTAAATGCTGCTTTATGAATGCCCTTAAGTTGTAGATTATTTCATAACAGGTTCTCTGGATGGCTGCAACTAGAGTCCCAGAGGACTGAGTAAATTTTGGACCTGATGTGCTGTTTCACTTAGAAAAGAGAGCCTTTGAGGGCAGGATTGAAGCCTGGCTCAGCCAGGAATGGGAAACCTTGAGTAGTATGCAGCCTCTGGAATTTGTTTTATCTGAGACAGTGTTGTGTGAAGTCTGGAGCCAAGGTCTCCATATGAAACTACGTTAGGCCTGTGTTTGGATCTGTGTATGAAATGAGATAGCTGTAGTACCAAAGGGACTTTTTTTTTGTTTCTTATTGTTGTATAACCTAAACTGTCTAGAGCAGGGAGATTCTTGAAGGATGCATGTCTAATACCAGCTTCCTGTTAAACTTTCACTAATTATTTTTAAATTATACTTAGAATCTGCTGTGGATGTTTTTAATTTTCTGCTTTGAAAGCTTGATACGTCTTCCTTCCTTTTCCCACAATACCAGGATAGTAGTGGTTATTTTGGAAATTGTTTTCCTTGTTCAGGTTTGAATTTTTGAATGCAAACAGCCCTTACGTCTGATACCCTCTTCCATTTTTCTTGGGCTGGAAATGCTGAAAGGCATATCCATTACCCATTCCATGTGGCCCAGAGGAGCTTGGCAGGTCAGTCAAATTGAAGGCAGAGCATCCAGGAGATGAAGAGGTGTCTGGTGCAGGAGGGTACCATCCTGGAACTGAGAATTGAACCTAGTCTTACCGTTCTCTGCCACAAACTTCCTCCTTATACAATCACCTCGGACAGAGTTATTTTTCTCTCTCTGTGCCCCAGTTCCCTATCTGGAAAGTGGTGATAACAGCACTTCCTCACTTCATGGGGATATTGTGAGGACAAATGCACCTCAAGCTGTGGGGCTCTTGGATACTGTGGTAACTGGGAGCACAGATGGTAGAAGGAAAATGTTCCACATAAAAGCTTTCTGTTCTTTGAGCCCAGTGGTAGATTATGGCACTGATGTGAGTATGGCTTCCACTGAAGTCATGGCTTGAATGGTGCCATGTCTTCCCTTCAAAGGTTTCCTTCGTTCTGTGTGCCAGCAGGGAAAGCCCTTAACGTCGTCATGGATGTGATTCTTTGGGTCCTTGGCTGCAGGCTCTGTGAGCCCAAGAGCCTGGGTGACTCTTGCTGTCTGTTTTCCAGCCTGGCCTGTTCAGTTACTGAATGGAGTGTGTGCTTCTGGCACCAGCCACCCAGGGCATTTCACAGACTAACTCACACCCTGGAAGGAGTTAAAAATACGTATGAATGGATTTTCACTTTTGAAATCCAGACTACTGTAGCAGTTAATCTGAGCAAGCCCTGGACTGCAGTGTGACCAGAAGAAAGCAATTGTCCCTGACACAACTGGTTAAATTTCATAGAAACCACATCCTTTGTGTTGCCACTGACAACATAACATTCCTTAATGTTTGATTTCAAGCAAAGCTTTATTACCCAGCTGTACATGCAAGCATACTTTCTTCTAAAGAATTTCTGTCCAGAGTCACCACAGAGTGAAGCTCTTTCCATTTTAACGTGAACTTTATGGTCTTGTTTATATATAGTACAACCAGGTAAGAGACAGGAAACCTATCTGCTTAATATGTTCGTTGTGACATGTCTGAAGGGAAGGAGGCAGTGAGTTGAGTATTTGTTCAATTGACTCTTGCTCATGCAAATAAGTTTGGTTTTGGAAGCTTTTTGGGCCATGAGGTAGAAGTATACTTCATTTATTGCTTACTCCTTGGAACATGGGGCTCATGTCATCTTTCTTCTTCACCTGCCTTGATAAATTCTATATTTAGTTGTCTCTGCCCATCCACTTGAACAGGACAAAAATAACTTCAGTGTAATCCATCCTCTCTGTCCTTTCCTCTCCACCCCTGCCCTCCCCTTTCCTTTCCTGCTGCTAGGTTTAGGGCATTCAGTTGTTTGTGAAGTGGTGTTTGTTTTGCTTTGTTTCCTTACAAGTAGGGTTGGAGGGCAGGAGAAAACATTTATACTCTGGCATAAAGTTGTTGTGAAGAGTATGCAAACTGTCAGAAGCACTTCCTCCTCTCTTACAACATTTGCTGAGGGGTCAGAGTGTGTGCAGAGTGTGTGGAGGGAGGTGGAGCAGAGAGGTTGGGAAATGACTTGCATGTGGCATACATCTGTCTGACAAAAAGCCAACCGTGCCAGGGGATAAATGGACAAACAAATAGGGTTTCAGTTCTGAACTCAGAACTTAAAGTTTGCACAGCAGCAACTCTTCAGATAAGTTTCCAATTGGACCTTGACTTGTGTTGTGCAAACACGTAGTAGCTAGTACAAAGGAGTCTGTCCTCTAAAACCCTGCCTAGGAGAGGATCTGGGCACAGGCTGTGCTTTGCATGGCTTCTCCTGTGTCCTCAAGTGGGCATATATATATATTTAAATAAATATATATTTCTCTGTGTGTGCATATATACATAGCCTAACACAGATCAACACTGGCCAAAACCCCCAGAAGTATTTAAGCTTTAACCCCTTGCCTTTAGCATGAATTAAGGTGAAGTAGCATTTCTGTTAATCAGGCTGTGAACATTGGCTATTTTTGGATTGGATAAAGAATGTCCACTGAATTTACCAAAACGCTTGCTGTCTATGTTATCTGAAATATTATGGTCTTCCACTATTAAGCTGATAGGGATTTAAGGGAAACAGTATTGTTTTGGTGAAACTGCTTTGAAATACGGCCTGCCAAGTTCTTGTATCTCGAGCTGAGTGCTGGGTATGTTGTTGTTCCTGACAGACACGTTGTCTGGAGATGTAGGGGGGACTGATTGTTCCAACAAAAAATGTTGCTTTTTGTAACTCAAGCATTTTTTTATTAAAGGTGTTAAAGAGGGTGATATGGAGCAGAAAGATTGAGGTGAAACCCTTTAATTGATGTCTAATAAAATTCAAGTTGGTTTTCATTAAATTTTTCATTTCAGTATCTGCTTTTCAAAAGAAAGTGAGACATTTTCCTTTTTTTTTTTTTTTTGCTTATTTTTGCATTTTTTTGCATTCATAGAATTGCTGCAGGACAGAAGGGAGAAAGAGTTGGTTTTGAAAATTGGTAACAGTTTTAAAGATTAAAATTCTTTGTTCTTCCTCCTCTTTTGCCTGTGTGCCAATAAAAGCCTGAGCCATGTGGCTGTGTCAGAGTGGCAGTGCAGCCCCATTTTGAGTTGCACCCTGAGTGATGAGGGTGTGAAGGACAACTGATTGGAGGACACTGATCATGTAGGGTCTTGTGTGGTGTGAGCTGTGTTGGGCAGTGCTGAGGAACCACTCAGCAGACCTGGCTTGCACTCAGGAGCCACAATCCTGCTTTGAGCCTCCACGCTGTGAATTTGTAACAGGGCTCGCTACCAGCGCCCACCTCGCCTCTGTGCGGTGGTGTCCGATTGCCTTGGCCCCCTCGCTCAGCCCTGCTTTTAAAGCAAAGGGCACTTGAGTTTCTAGGAATGTTAATTCCTTACTTTGCAAGCACAAATACGTGCTCTGAGTGTTTGGAAAGGAGCAGGCCCTGAATTTAGAGCTTACACTCCCAGGCACAGGGTAATCCTGTTAGGAGTGTGGGCTGCTGCGATGGTCCCGGGCAGGCCGTGCTGCCTCGCAGGCATCTGCTTCTCTACGATTGAGTCAAGTCAATATCCTCAAAACTGTAATTTACACCGTAATGATGGATTACACTTGTCATGGTTTACAGAATTTTGTGTTGTGTGTTTAATAAAAGAAAACTCTTTCTAATGCTTATTATTTCTGAAGTCCAGCACATCTGAACTAAAGCTCAGTGTATGCAAGGCAAACTATGCTTTAATTTTACAATTGTCTGATGGGACTTTGCGATTTATTTGTTGTTACTTCCTTAATGATGTTGCAGTCAGAGGCACTGTTTTGCTAAATGTTGTGTAAAAAGTAAATTGTAGCACAGCAGATGTTGGTATTTGGATGGATGTCGGTGCAATGGGGGGACAGCAACAGTCATCTCTGTCAGCTGTCTTCAGGCTCGGCAGGCCTGCTGCGTGGTTACTTTGGTGTGTAAAAACAGCTCGTTTTGCAACTGGGAAGTTTGGCATTACATTTGGCACTGAGCCATGTAGCTGGGTTAATACAAGTGTTTATCCAGTGATTTTCTCAAAATTGCTAACTTGGAGAGAATGTTATTAAACTTCAGTACAAAGAAAGGGGGAATGTGGATGGATATCTTTCTAAAAAAGGCAATGATGTTTATAATCCTAAATTCTATTTTAAAAAAATCCTTTTATTTCCCTCACCCATCTTCTTTGCTTTTTCATCATCATGCTTTTTCCAGCTTACTGTTTACAGTTTCCTTTTTAAGGATTAAGACATGGAAGCATACCTAATGAAATGCCATAACCACCTTTTTTTTCCATCCTGTGTGCTGTCATGAATTAGATGCAAAGAATAGAGGACTGCAAATGAAGCTGTTTAATTGCCACCATCCAAAATTTGGTAGAGGTTCCAACTGCAGCATGAAATGAGAACCTGCTTGTATGCATATCTGCAGAGCAGTTGATTTCTGTATAATAAACTACTGTAAATTTTACCTTTGGGTTAAGTACAACAATCCTTGCAGGCCATCAAGAATTTTTCATAGAACTCCTGTTAGTATCGGATATATTTCTTTATGGAAGTAGCAATTTAGACTGCATTTTCAGTAAGGACAGGCAGGAAGGAGCATGTGGTAGTTTTGCAGAGCAGCAAAACTACCACATGCTCCTGATTTTGTACCTGAAATTTGGAACCTGTTGATTTCATGTTCATTGGGAAACTTTATCATAAAGGATTAATTTTTCAAAGCCATTTTAATCTTGTATTGCATCTATGATTAAATAACTAGATGTCTTCATTGCTTGGAAAGGCTTCCATTTCTTTTGAAATTGGGAAAATGATTAAACTAGGAAATTTAGATTCTCTGATGAGGGGAAGAAAAGTGTATAAAAAACCATGTTCTCAAATCAGTGGTAGTGACCCAGTAGTGGACTTGTGCTTAGTTAATCTTGTAGTTGAGCTGCAATTTTACTACCAAATAAAATACCAGGACAGTAATTTTCATGTGGGTCCTTTGTTCTCTCTTTTTTTAAATTTTTTTGTCTTTATTAAAGAAGAGGGTGTTACCTGTATTGTCCAATTTCTATAGCCAAATGTGTCTTCATTTAGAAAACTGTAATTTGCAGTAAGTCTGCCCACAACCAAGGTTCATTTGGTATGCTGTGGATAAATGAAAATTTTAAGTGTTCAGTGACGGCTTTTTGGAAACATTTTTGTCTCTTAGTTTGATACGCAGGCTGTAATCCTGAAGTTAAAAAGGTTTTCTCACAGGGGATGGGGAAATAAATGTGCAAAAGCAGCAAGTAGGGGAATAATCTAAACCTACAGCTTCCCCAGACCAGGGGGTGGCACAGTCTTTGTGGCCAGTGTGACACAGGGAGATTTTCCTGTGAGTGTTGGCTGTGCCTGTGAAGGAGCAGGGTCGGTGCAGCAACCCTGTGCTCCCAGCCAGGCTCCACCTTAGCTCTGTGGAACATAACCTACGTGTCTGTGTGTGTCTGAAGGATACAGCTTTGAGATTCCAGCTTGCTCGAACTGGCTGCATGTCAGCAAGGAGGTGCTGAGTGGAGAGCATACTCTGCCCACAGGCTGGGCACAACCTGTGCTTCCAGCTGCCTGTGTTAGTGCTGGGACAGGAGCAGGAGAGGACTGCTGATGGCCACAGGCACAACTGGCATGGCCTGGGTGGGGGTCAGGCTGCAGCCTCTCCCTGCCCTGCCTATGCTTTCAGCCCAGCCAGTGCCTTCCCTTCTGCCCACCAGAGACCCAGCTTGTCCCTTGGTCAGCACTGCTCCGATGCAGCTATTTCAGCCAGAATTGTAGCCACGTCTTAGTTCATGTCTAGCACAGTTCTCTGTCTCCAAAAGGTGCCTCTATTCCTCCCTCCCCTTTTCTCCTCCTGCTCCCCTCCCACCTTACTGGCAGCAGCAGAGTTTGCAGGGTGGCCTTGCTTGGCTTGACCCCTGGAGTGGCAGAGGAGCCCCCAGCAGCTGCCACCTGAGCTGGAAGCATCAGCTCAGGGACCAGTGGCAGGAAATGCTGTAAAACAGGGTGTGCTAAGCATCAAACAGTGCAGGCTTTTCTGTACATATGTCTGTATCTTCCTTGCCAGAAGTCCCTGAGGCACCTGGCTTTCAGGAATGTTACCCCAGGTGACCTGTAGGGCTCTTTCTCTCTCCTGTTTTAAAAAATTGAATTAATAAACAAGAAAATGGAAAATAAGCAAGAAAAAGCAAAAAGGTGTCATTTAAAAGTTTAAAGTTTTATTTATGGTTTTCTGGTGTTCTCAAACTGTGGCAATCTGACTTTCCTGGAGAGCTGTTGTAGTTGTTGCAAGTTCTACACCTGATGGGAAGCTGTAATGTGGTTAGGTGAGGGATGTGCTTTGGAGTTTGTTTGGCTTCTGTTCTTTGGAGACATCCTAGTGAGAGTGGGAAGATGGAACTGCAGAGAGTGGACAGTTAAGGGATGGGGCTTTCAGGATTAGGGTGGATGAAGGAATGTGTGTGGTGAGGAGCAGTTGTGTGGTGTGCTGTGCTTGGAAAACCAGGCGTGGAGGAAAGGTGGGGCCGATGTGGCAGTCCCTGACCTCAGAAGATCCAGTGAGGCAAGTACCAGATTTGATGCCCACAGAAACTGGTGTGAGTTTAGGGCAGGTTGGGGGTGATGTTTAACACTGCTTATAGGAGCAGTTTGAATAGAAAATGGAATTTTTGCCATGTCCTCCCAAAACAAAAGTAAGAGGCACTGCAGACTGGAAACTGTATTTCAGGCTCCCATCTTCTGTGTCTATCTGCTTCCCTCTTCTGGGTGGGACATACTATCCATTTTTTATGGGATTTTTAAAATGGAAAGTGACCTTAGTGTAGCAAGATGCTGTTGGCAACAAGGAAATTAATTTATGGTAGCAGTGTCAAGGTAGGTGGGTCTCGATTGTGTCTTTTTTCAGGTTGGTCTTTATTTCATTTGTCCTTGTGTAAGAAACAGATCTTTCTCTGTGTGACTGAAATGCATTCTCTCCTAGAGCTTGGAACTGTTACAGAGAAGTATAATGAGCTTAATATAATAGATAACTTTGAGGTTAAAAAATAGTTGTGATTATATGTATGTGTTTTTAGTTGTATTTTAGGCATGTTTCAATGTCACAGGGCTAAATTGTGGTACCACTGAAATCCAGCACAAATTTTGCTGTTTGATTATATTAAGACTCAACATTTTTGCTGTCTGTTATAAAAATAAATGAGATGTAATAGTGTGTCTGACTGACCTTGTGACCCTGTTGAAGCAGCAGTGTGGATTGTGCTCTGCTTTACAGTGACAACACCTTAGTTCAAGGCACAGAAATCCTTGGCAGAGCTTCTTACGCCTGTGTTACTCGGCTAAGCTTAGCACCAGAGCTGCCGTGGCTGTTCTGCTCTTACACTACTGAGTGGTCAAGTTGCTTTAATAAATTCTCAGCATGCAATTAAGTTACTTTGCAAAATTCCTCTGAAGTGAGGCAGCACTCCTGTTATCTGGAGGAGATTTTCGTTGCTGAGTTTGGGGTAGTGACTCAGTAAAACTTATCTGTGGAATACTAAATTTGGAGGAGTAACCAGGAGGTTGCCACGATAACAAATATTAGGACTTGCTTTCTGGGAAGTGCTCCTAATTTTTCCATTGATGGCCATTAAATGCCTCAAGATAAATGAAACTTTTTATTAGAACTAACATGGTCTCCTTGTGCTCCTCCAGGATTTTGTAGACTTGCTAGTGACTAAATGAAGAAGGGAAATCCAAATTAGCCCCAGCCCTATAAAGACACCACCTCTTTTTAAATGTTGTTTCTTATTTTTTCCATTGAAATGTTTGTTTAACTTAGCTTTCATTCATCTTTCTACGAAATATTTATCAGTTTGTATAAACATTTTAAAATTCTACATTGATTTTATTTTCTTGGCACTTTTAAGAAATTTCCTGATGCACAGCATGATCACACAATTACTGGTAGAGCTTTTATTTTAAGTGACCGAAAACAACTCTGTGCATTTATGTTGAAAATCAGGACACAAACCCAGAAGCTAAAGGATAACAAGACAATGTGTTAATTTCTTACTCTCCATAAATTGCTTATTTATTAAAATGTGTGTTCTGCAGCTTAGTTTTTACTAAGAGAGCTTTTTCCCCCCCTCTTCAAACTGCCTCTGTAGTTGGTTCATATCTATTTTAGAAATGTTGCTGTTTCCATAAATCTCCCCTAATGTCCTTTAACCTTTTTTTTCCTCCATTTCTTTACAATTCCCTGAGGTTTTAATTCATTTTGGGAATGACACAATGATGTGGTAATGGGAGCCTAGAAGAGCAAGCCAGGGACTCAAGGAGTGGTGGATGAAAACATCCTCAATGAGGATGTTTTCTGTTTTCTTTGTGGCTGTGTCCTGCTTTTTCCCTCCCCTGCTCTTGCTTTCCCATGGGCTCCCACCCCCCAAGCTACCAGGTCATCTCTCAGCCTCACCAACTTTGGGATTTTAATGAGGAACCTCTGCTGAGTACTTTCCAGGTTTAATGTTCATAAAACAAATAAATGCATCATTAAAATCACTCTTGCCCAAGTCTTTGACTCATCTAATCTTTTTTTAATGGGGCAGAGTGAGAGAAGGGACCTAAAATAATTTTTAATCAATTAATGATGCTTTTCCTGAACATCCCCTATGTTTAGGTCGCTTGAGGAATAAAAGTTAAAAACCTGTGATTCCAGTCTTAATTTTTTCTGGAAGAGCTTTGGTTTGTGTATGTTTTTTTGCTTTGTCCATTCAGACACTCTGCCAAGTCTCTAGATGGGATTTACTGAAGAGCAAAACTGGGTGTGTGATATTCAAATCAGGCATGTGTTCTGATAAGCACAAGTGTCATGCCTAAGGATTCTTAGGCAAAAAGGTAAAATCATTGAATCAGCTTTCAGAGGCTGTCTAGAAAAGCCCATCCTTGTTCAAATACACCAGGGTGTGGTGTTTGGTGTTTCTGGTTTAGGTTTTATTTTTCTTTGTATTTGTAGTAGACATTAAATCTTTGGAGGACCAAGTCACACTGTTTGTATAAGTACATGGGGTGTATTTAAGAGCCTGATTTGTAGAAATAGTGACCATATTCAGACTGAGCTTGAGGAATAGTTGTAGCTAGCTCCTTCCTCTAAGGGAAGATATTTAGAAACTTGCAGAGGCTTATTAGCTTAAGTGCCTTGTTAGCTGCTTGTGCTATTTTCCATCATAGTGTCAAGGTAAAAATTACTTGGGGAGAAATAATTGTTCTAAGTATGCTTAATTCAGTTCAGTGAATCTGACACCTCCTCTGTCATTTTTATTTATTTATAAAAATGGGAGAGAGTTGGGCACCTGTCAAAAGCAGAGAAATACATGATGGCACTTTCTGTTACAGGAATGTTTTATTTTGTTAAAATCCTGGAGCTGCTTGCAAGTTTATTTCTGAGGATTTCTCTAATCGTGTTGGACACCTCATGGTGGTTTTAAGTCCTTTTGTTCGCACCATGAGGTAGTGAAGATGCAATTCACTTCGAAATTGTTTTCAGTATAGCTTAAGAAATCACTTTATATTTTCCTGTAATTTATGTAGCTATCCTTAAAACTGCTGTTTTTAATGAAATTTCATTTACATCTTCTCCCACTGGAGACAGCTGTAGGTTAGGACTAGCCTGACTAAGCTGTGCCAAAGGTAGGAGTAAGGAGTTTTTTACATGCTGATTAATTCTCTTTTGCTCCTTTGGGAATATCTGGTATTGCTTAAATTGATTGCTGTAAGCAATATGGCAACATTTTTGACCTTCTAAACTGAAATTCAGCAAAAAAGAAAAATATAAACCTCCATGTTTCAGTTTTACATAACTATACAGTTGAAGTATAGTGGTAAAAAATACAGGGGTGTCATCTTCTGCAGTCGTGGTGTTGGCTGGTGATCTCAAACCCTTTGGGAGAGATAGAATCTGAGACCGTGGTAGTTGTCCATCCCCTGCACAGGGAAAGTATTGGGCGAGAATCTGTTTTTCTTTTTCTGTAATCTGGCTTCTCATCTCTCCCATGGCCAGCTTTGTGAATCAGAGCACCCATTGCCTTCCTTAGGTGTTCCCACCTGCGCTGTTGTGTAACTACAGACAGGGGCAGCTTCCAGTACGTTTACTTTTCTACATAGCTTTGTGGGAAGCCCAAAGCCAAGGCTATGTGCTACTTTCTGAAGTTAATTTACAGATGTGGGGTACCAGGTGCCCAGGAGTTGTCCTCCCACAGCTCCCTTTGTCGCTCAAAGACCAGACGGCTCATCCATCACCCTTCACCCCACCTCCAGTGCCCCACCTCCCCCCCTCCCCATATTCCCCCGAGATATGATAATGAAGCAGGTGCCCTGGACTGCAGCTCTCCCTGCGCTTGAGAAACGGCAGGAGGTTTAGAAAAGCTGAAACCAGGGGAAGAGGAGGCGGCGCTTCTCCTGAACCTGTTGGCAGTCACGTCAGTCACGGCCGTGCGCCCCACAGCCTGCGGGGGAAGAAAGTGAGGAGCCCATTTGTCGCGCCCCAGCCAGCCCACTGGGACTGTGGGACCCCACCTGAGGGCCGTGCCAGGCACGAAGGAGCTGAGCTGAGGCCCGGTCGGTGGCGGCCGTGCCCAGAGGAGCCGAGCTGTTCGCGCCGCGCTGGCCTGGCGCGGGGCCGGGGGCTGCGGGTGACCTCCCGCCGGGGAGCGGCCCCGTGGGCAGGCCCAGCCACCTCATTGAGATTCCAGGCACAGGGAGCGCCTCTGCAGCTGTACGCTGGAGGCGGTGGCCGAAGAGGCATCCAGAGAGGGGCCCCAAAAAATCATCAAAGAACCGGCCCCTTCGCTGCGCCTCTGAATAGGCAGACAAACCAGAGGTCCTCCTCTCTCCGCCAGCGTGTTGGGAAAGACATTAACATAACCTCTTTTTTTTTCCTTTTCTTTTTAATTTCTCCAAGCTACCGAAAATCTACTGTGTTTAAATATCTTGTTCTGACAGTTTGCATCGGGGAGCGAAGAGTGGTGCACCAGTCTGGTGGGTGTCTGTGCAGCTATTTTTATGAAAAACGAAACATACTTGAGCTGAGAGTTTTCATTCAGGTCACCCTAGACTTAATTGTTTGGTGTCAGGTCGTTAAGATCCAGAATTAGCTCCCTGCACTTGGAAAGGGCTTGCTTCCGAGTGCTTTAGAAATGCAAAGGCAAGTTTTCAAGCCCTGCTTTCTTTTTTCCAAATCTGTTTTGATTTCAGCTGGTTTTGAAGCGAGTGGACACTTACTCAGTTTACTCAAGCAGCAAGAACTAACTGTAAATCCCCATCCCACTCCTCAGCACGAACGAGGTGGCAGCTCCTGAAAGCTTCACATCTTTAAGGAAATTGGCGGTCTGTTTTCCGAGCCCTTATTAGGCCGACAGGATGCGGACCACTTCTCATGGCCATTGAGGCTCAGAAATGAGTCACTGTGCCTTTGATGGGTGGCACATTAGCGCTTCGATTGGCATAACTTTCATGTTCCCTCGGACAGGAACTGGGGCTGTACGAGCAGGGAGTGCCTCCCTGCCGTCCATCATCAGAGTGTGTGGGAATGTAAGAGAAGGCTTGCATAACTCAAAAGCTCTAATTTTTTTGAGTGTTATGCTTACATGCAATTAAAGGTGCTACTTCTGATGCTCAGAGCAGAAAGTTTAATGCATTATTTATTGGTAGATTTGTGGTAGCCACCTGACTGCATTTCATATAACTGAGACTTTGTTTTCAGTCAGTGCTCCTGGGCTTGTTACTTGGTTACTTTGGGCCATAAGAAAGTTAATAGTCGGTCGGGTGCTTTTGTAAATATCAAGGGTAGCATTGGATGCTGACTTGGTTAACCTAATGATTTTTTTTTTCAAACCATTGGTATGTATGAGTTGATTAAAACAAAAGCAGAGGCTTCTTAAATATAGTCTGTTCTGAATTAAAGGGTGTGGTGTTGGCTTTGAATGAGCTTGATGCAGCAACAAGCATGCAGCAGTTGGTAAATAAAGATGGATTTTCTTTTGTTCTGCTGGTGCTTGCTGCTCATTATTCTCCACTTACCCCGTGAGCTTCCCAGGGAGTGGCAGCTGTTTCTGATGTTAGACACTCTATCAGTGGTAGACAGCTCCAGATTCGGTGAGATACTGTTGTGGGGAGGAGAGGAAAATAATCTAACCCTGCATTATTGTAAATCCTCAGTAGAATTAACTTTTCATGAGCCAAAGGAGTTTTGTGTTTAACTTTTTCTGAAATATTCAGGCATAAGAGTGCTTTGCAGTATGTGTTACAGCGAAAAAGCTTTTCTGGCATGAGATGGATTTACATTCTGAGTGTGTGCTAAGTATTTTAATGTGCAGTGTGTGGGGGCAGGCACAAGGCAATAAAGGGAAATCAGTCTATAACAATCTTTGTGTATGTTTCCAGATATATACAGTTTGGGAATCTTTGCAATTTGGAAATTGCTCGGAGTAAACAGAATGATACATAAAGATTTTAAATAATAAAGCTAGCAAGCTACAGAGGAGTCTGTTTGGTTCCAGGATTTTATATGTAGGATTTATAACCCATGCTTTTGCTTTCCTGTCTCTGCAGTGTTAGCATTCTGTTACTGAAAACAAAGAAGGCTCTGCCAGGGCATTACACAAGCAATGAATCACAGAGGAAAAAATGTTTTGCTTTGTAAATTGTTCACTTTTCCATGGTGGATCATTATTTTTTTTTAGTGTTGTCTGATAGAATTTGCCACACATGCTTGCATTTACTGTACTCGGTACAATTCTTTGTAGTGTGACTACATAACTGCTAATATTAGTGACTTCAAGTAACTTCTTCTTGTGATTCTTAAAAACAAAACCGCAACAGGAACAAAGAACACAGGGCAAAAATTGAAACAGCTCAGTTCACTCTTGAGGCATGACAGCTTGCTGAGTATATTGGAGGAAGGAAAAGGTGTTGATGTTTTTCAGACAGCTTTGTCCCAGCAGTTCCACATGATTTTTTTTTGTCTGTATTGACAAACTCCTTTTCTGCCTCCAGTACTCAGTTTTGCTGTCACCTTTTGATGTGGTCCTCGTGGGCTGTAGGCCATTTATAGTCTTTTAGCTAATCATAAAAATATAAACTTGTTTCTTAAGAATATGCACTTTGTACATCTTTTTGATGCCTGTTGGTGAATCTGTGTTTCCGAGCTTCTGCAGAGGAATGATAGCTTGCTCAGGCTTGAATGTAAAATTATACTTGGAGATCATCTCTTTGGGAAGTCACACACCAGGCAGTGTCTTGCCACTTTTTTTCAGGATGTAGAAGTACAACCTCAGTGTGTTATATAATAAAAATTTTTACCACAGATGCTGCACTGTGCCTCCTGCTCTCCTTGGCAAGAACAATAATCAATAATATGTTGGATTGCCATATTATAGTATTCATTAAGCTCCAGACATGTGGAAAAAATTTTAAATAAAATCATGTTGCTTATTTGCAAATTAAAAAGGTGGATCAGGAACCATAACCAGCTAAAGCAATGCTTAAAGGAAGATCTAAGTAGAATGATCCCTGCAGAAAGAGTGGTGGTAATGAAATCCTTGATTTTTCACACAGAAGCAGTGAGTGTGGAGGAGGATGCTATATATGTATGGAATGCACCATTTTAAAGACTGTGTGATTAATCCTGTTAGAGGATGTGTTTCTAACAGAGAAGCAGATCGGTGGGATAAAGCTGTAAGAAAGTATAAGAGCCAAACATAAGCATCTAATCTTAGAGAAAGTCTCCTGTGACAGTACAGTGTCATTCTGTTTTAAATTATGTATACTTCACTGCAAATAACCAGATTATAATTTCAGAATCTGCAAAAAATTGTCCCCTCTGTAAATGCCAGTGGGGAAGATGTGTAGCATAAATGCGGGAGTAAGGGAAGTAGAAACTCTCAGTCTTGTCCCTGTTCAGGTATTATTTGTCACATCCAATCTGGATTTAGTCCTAAGTGTGGATATGATAAGGGATGTGTGGTGGTCATTAGGTCTCCTGGGTGTGCTTTATGCAAAAAAAGAAAATGCCGAAGAGTCAGGTATGTAACAGCATGTTCCAAAATCCTGATGGCCTAGGCAGCCACCTTCCCAACCTGCTTACCTGGCAAACTTCTAGTCAAGAGCTGGGCTGAGCATGCCACGTGTCTTCTCGTCCCTGTAGTCACATCTGTGGTGTAACAGTAATGAGATTGGAGTAATCTCACTGATCTGGGCCGAGTTGGACTGATAATTTAAATGTGAAAGGCTTCATAATCTCCTGCTGATCCCAGAAAGTTTTCGGCATTTAATTAAGGTCAGAATTAAAAAGATGATGACAACAAAACCTTCCACATTTACCTCCTTGCCTATAAATGTTAAACCATGACAGGTGAATTCTGAAATTCCTGGAGCGATGATGACACTTTGGTAAACGCCTTACAGGCTGGTGTAACACTCAGAGCAGTAACAGCCATCTCTAAAAGAAACAATGAGAAGGTTTGTGCTCCTTTTCCTCTCCTCTTTCTTGCCCCATCCCTGTTTCATTAGTTCAAATGGATGTTTTCTGCAGACATGGCCACTACAAAGGTGACTCTGTGTGACTCTCCCTAACAGTTCAGTAGCTCTTAAGTCTTTTGTTTTAGATGAGGAAATTGAAGGCCCAGTGAGGACTAAAGAGGTGAAAGCAGCTGGTGGGGGCTGTGCACACCCGTGTCTGTGTTGTGTGGGCGTCGGGGTTGCTTCTGCTTCTGTGTGCAGGAGGGAGAAGGATGAGTGTGAGCAGAGAAGTGACACAGCTGCTGCCCAAAGCAGGTTGAAACTGCACCACAGACGGAGAGGAGGTCTGTGGGGACAGGAAGGAGACAAAGCAGCTGCAAGGGAGTTCCTGGGGCAGGGTGCACTTCGCTGGGAGAGAAATCACCGGCAGAGGAAAGCTGAGCAGCAGGAAAGTATGAGAGGAGCCTTGGAGAGCAAGAGAGCGGCAGAAGGTTGCCAGAGCCAGTAAATCTGGTGAGCCTTCTCTCACCTATCTTGGTTGTTTGAAGAGCTTGCCAGCAGGTGAACCTGTAGGCACTGGGCACCAGCCACTGCAGGGCAGCATTACAGGGTGCACAGGCGTGATCCTGCTGTGGCAGGCTGGAAAAGAGTTCAGCTCCTCGTGTACTCTCTCATCTTCCCCCCACTGATAACCCAGTGAGAAACCATACAGGAGGGAGGAGGGCATGGTTGATGTGTGGATGTGGGTGCTTTGTAGTTGACCACTTGCTTTTAAAATTTTTAAATCAGTTTTTGGGGTGAGCAGAATTGGAAAAGGGTGGTGAGTACTGTGTTTAGAATAACACCTTGAATGCGATTTTTGTGACTCGGCTGAGTAGAAACAGGATCTTTTAGGACCTAGAGGAGCAGCTTGACACCATGAAAAGCTATTTGATGTTCTTGAGAGACTACTTCAGAAAACAATGATCTAGTAAATGAGCAAAAACTCAGGCATAGTGACAGTCATCCAGAAGAGCCATCAGTGGGATTTCTGCTTCCTTCCCTGAAGACCTTAATAAATCTAATAAATAACTGAGGCTTTGATTAACTCTTTTCTTCTTATTCTGCTGCTGAACATTTTGAATGTGGCTGTAACACAGTCACGCAAATGTCACCTGTGCAGGTTACTCAGATGAGCAGTAGCATGGTGTGAGCAATGGGTGTTTCCTCAGACAAAGAAAGGTGGCATATCTTTCAGAGTGGATGTTTGTTTTCGACTTTGTGGTGGCTATACATCATCCAGTGTTTTCTCCTTCATATTGTGATATATCATCTTATGTTTCATGCTTGAGATGTTGTGAGAGAAGTGAGTGATGTTATGTAACATAAGCAGAGAATTATCTTCTTATGGTCTGAAAGTGACTGTTGGTTTGATAAAGCAGTTGACTAATTAGTAAATTACCCATTCTTGTTTAAAATACTTGCGCTGCAAAATGTAAATGAAAAAAATTTCTCCACTTGTCAGTATGAAAAATGACAATAGCAAAAATAATACATAGGACATCTGCTCTGATTTTTTTAAAATTTAAAATGCATTTAAGGCAGATGTTGCAGAATTTGAATGGAAATCGAAGTAGATGGAAGAACAAAACATAGCTGTTTACCTTCTATGAAGTCCCATTTTTATGGCTAACATCGCTATCAGTATGTGACTCAGTGCCTGTGTTTTTCCACTGTTTGTATCAGACTGAACTGAATGTTCTTAAAACTGTTGCTGTCAGGATGACATATAGTTCCAATATTAACAGAAATTATTGGTCGGTCAGTATTTTTGGGTGTTTTCTGATGTTGTTTCCATTTGCCCATCGTCTCTTTCCAGGAGAATACATCAAAACATGGAGGCCGCGGTATTTTCTGTTGAAGAACGATGGCACCTTCATTGGCTACAAGGAACGGCCACAGGATGTTGACCAGCGGGAATCACCTTTAAATAACTTCTCAGTAGCTCGTAAGTGTTTCTAGCTGCTTCCTTGTCCAGTTTGGGGTTGATGTCTTCTTGTAACATAGCTGGTAAGCTGCATCAGTAACATTCAGATCTGCCCAGAGCGCTGTGTCTAAACATAAAATGTGTTTATTTGAGCTGATAAATCCCACTGTGTTTCTCAGGAATGATTGTAATGTGGAGGTTTGATGCTCTGCTTATTTTTCTTGTTTTTTAAGTTTTCTAGTAATTTCTGGTTATTGAATAAAATGGGTTTATTTGTTAATATTTTGCATGTATGTTAGACAGCAAATTGCTTTAAAGTAAAAATTCACCCAGGTGCATGTACTTGGCAGGTAGGTACAGCAGAAGCATTTCTGCCACCAGATCTGGATTCCAGTGGCATTGACATTGGTCAGAGTTATTTAATTGTTAGCATAAGAGAATGCAGAGCGAGCACATTTTAATGAAGCACACTTGGATTTTCTTAATTGTGAACACAAACCTATAGTTCTTCTATCAAAGCCAACAAAAGGGTTTGGAAATAATAACATCTCCTAACCTCTGCACTCTCTACTATGCAAACATTTCCGACTTTGCTCAGGTGCTGCAGCACAGGATGTGATAGAAGACTCTGAAGATAATTTCCTTTTCTTGTTCATGTTTTTAACTTTTCACTGTATACTTCCAGCTTTTATTTTCTCCTGTTCCTAATCTTTCCTGTCTCATGATCTGCCTGTGTCTCGTTCAACCACTTAAAAATAGATCATTGTGGCACCTGTTATTAACAATGATCTGTTCCATGTTCCTGGTGATTACTGGTAGCAAAGCTCTAGAGAGAAAGGTAGGGACTTTCCCTCTTCATTGCAAGGTAGCTCAAAATACAGGGGGTTCATCTTTGTAGCTGATCATTAAGCAGGTATTTATTTTGAAACACCCTGCTCCTGGAAGAGGGCTGGGCAGCAGTAGGAATTAAGGGAAATGTTCATTATTTTTCCTCCAGTAGCAGCATATACCTGTTCTGAGCGATGATGGGAATACGTAATGTCCACCATGCTGTTGCCTGGTGCCTCTGTGCAGGATTCCAAGAGTGCTTTGGGGCTTTTTGTGTCGTTTGAGAGGCAAAATTCTCGTAGTGTTTTCATTTCAGTAATGACATGGTACTTTCCTCTTCAGACTGGTATCTTCTTACAGATCAAGAAGGTAAAGCAAAGCAGAAGAGAGCCATTAATTCATAAATTAATTAAGTACTTGGTCTATAGCCAGGGGCTTTTAACAAATGCACTTTCTGGAGGACACTTCCATCCTCTTGCTGCTGCTAACTGCATTACTTGGGCAGCTCAGTGCTAAGGAGTAAAAATGCGTCCATCACCTTTTCTTTGTCTAAGTTGCCTTTAAAATGGGTTAACTTAAATCAGTTTTCACAACAGGAATATGGTGCTTTTTTGGCAGATTGAGCCCATCAGTCTCAATATTTATAGATAAACAGGTTTGTTACCATGGCATTGGAGCATTGTCAGAGAAGACACAGCACATGCCTGTAGATGAGTTGTAAGAGTTGCCTGTAAGAGGCATTGTGGGCTGGGTGGTGGGTGGGAGGATGTTCCTAGCAGTGGCTCTTGCCTGGTGGCAGCTCAGGAAGGCCTAGAAGATTGGAGTGGGGCCTCCTTGCTAGAAGTCATTATTGTGGATTTGGGCCCACAGAAGCAGCTGTTTCCCCACCAGGATTTAATTTCTCATGTAGGCAGTAGCAGGCAGTGCTGCCAGCACTTCTGTCCCTTCTGGGCGCCCTCCACACTTTCACAGATTGACAGAATATTCTGAGTTGGACGGGACCCACGGGATCATCGAGTCCAACTCTTCATGTAAATGGCCCATATGGGGATTGAACCCACCAACTTGGTGTTATTAGCACCAGGCTCTAACCAGCTGAGCTCATCTTAGGGATCAGTGTTTTCATGTATTTTGCACCACAGATTTTCCCTTTGAACCTGCTTGCCTGATCCTTTCATTCAGGTTAACATGTTGCATTAGTGTGAGTGAATTTGAGCTGTCTCTGGAGGAAGGCTCAGGCCCGAGTACAGGCCTGTAGAAGCCTCCTACCAGTGAAAGGTGGGGGAAATAAATTATTTTGTAAAAAAATTAATTATTTTAAATATTACGATTAAATATTTTGTAAAAATTAATCCTTCTGTTTTCTTTTCATCCAAGAGACCATGATAGCCGTGACTTTTTTTGTTAATTAGTGAACCAGATTTTTTTTTTTTTTAATGAGATGGCAGGCTGTCTCTGTCAGTCTGTTCTTTGGAAGTGGTCCCATGTTTCTGATTAAAATCTTTACCCTCTTCTGCTGTACAAAAATGTGGGCTTTTTTATCTTTGCAAGTAAAAGGAGGGTTTTTTTTAAATGAGCATTTTATTACTTGTAGTGTAAAATTCATATTGAGTGATTTTGTCAGCACATGAGAAGTGGGAAATAATTAATGAGAAAGCTATGACTGAAGATAACAACTAATGGTCACCTGTCTTTTCCTTCAATGGATATGAAGAAAGTATTAGCAATAAATAGTGTGTGATTTCCATGTGCTTGACAGTCCCTTCTCTCTCCTACACTGGCCTTTTCCTTTTGGGCTGTGAGGGTTTTGATTGTACATTTTTGAAAACTTGTTTCTAAGCCCCTCTAGCTAAAGAGAGGCATACTATTTATTTTAAATAACCTTTTCTCCACCTGTGTTTAATGAGTTTATTTTCTCTGGAATTAACCTATTGATTATTAAAAAAAAAATTGACAGCAGACAAAAAACAAATGCAGAAGAACCCAAAGTAACACTCGTGAAGCATGGTACCTGCGTATTTGAATCTTATTTGTGTTTTGTGTTCTGTACTTTACTACTAATAAGGTAGAAGGAATAAAAAAGTCTGTACCTAAAAGTTCTGCTCCACAGCTCCTGCAGATGAATAACCAGTAGAGGCTGAGTTGTAAATCTGTGAGATAAGTAGCCTTCATACCAATTGTAATCTCGGATTATCATGTATGTCTCCCTATTTGGTTATAAGCCTTTAAAACCATATAGCTGAGAAAAGCTGTATATTGTGAAAAACCACATGGAGAGAGAGGCTGTTCCTGTTAGAAAGGGATTATTGCTCCCGGCTGTCAGAAAGGAAGATGGACTGTGGTGGTTTTGTTGTACTGCTGAAAACATAATTGCTCAACAATACAAGAGCTCCTTTTGGGACAGGACTGTGTGTCTGCAGTCAAGCATTTTTCAGAGGGCACAGGATGGCCAGATTAGTGGTTGGATTTTTTGTCTGCTGTTACTAAGAGCCACCTTTGTGCAGGTCTGTAACCTGGTGCTCCTGGCCCCTCACTTTTGCCATGCTGAACAGTTCAGAGTTGAATCTACCCAGTGGTGTTAGCAGAAAACAGACACTTCAATATAATATTCGTGTTTGTCTTCCAAAAGTTTTATTTCTTCATCATTCTATTTTCCTTGTTTACCTTTTTTTTTTTCCAGTTTTCTTTTTTCTGTTTCTCCATACTCTTCCTTAAAGAAACCAAAGCAGGAATAGGAAGGATTCTTCCTTGACATTATTGTTTTAAGTGTGATGTCATTATATAGGGAGCAGAGTTTGACACTTTCATCGAAAGTAATCTGCCTTTTAGCTTAAGTGCTGGGAAAGCAAATATTGTGACATTTTAGAAAGTCACTGGGATAATACTAAGTGTCTTTCAAATACAAAATGGTAATTTACATTTGAATGCCTTGGTGTCTATTCCTGTTAGGAACAATTTCTCTGTCCTACTTACTTTAAAAGACCAAACGCCAGGAAAGAATCAGGAGGTTCTTTGGAGAAATTTAAATAATTTTTAACAGGCTGCTGTTTATAGTACCTACTCTGTTGCAAATGGGGAATACTTAGGTTGACCTGTTTCCCATTAAAAACTTCCTTCAAAGTGGGTAAGCTGTCCTCAGCCCCTATTTGAAATTGAATGTTTTTATTTGCAAAATCCCCAAACATGCAGACCATCTCTCTCTGTGCCCTGCTGGAGTGGTGCACATTGCAGTAATATATTGATGGTTAGAGAAGGTGGATTTGGTGCTTCTCTAACTTCAGCTACAGTGAAGAACACACAGTTGAGTTTAAAAGTAAGAAAAAAAAATACTGTTCATTTGTTTCATTGATAAAATCCATGTGATTATCATACATGGTGAGAAATAAGTGGTAATTTCAAACTTTCTACAACCTATATGGTATAGCACTTTGGTAAAGTAAAGCCTTCTGTATTTCTTGATATGTGCTGTTATGATTGAGCAGGGTAATTAGACAGCATATTGTTCACTAAACAAAACAATTCTGGGTGACATTCCTGAATTATAGTGGTTATTAACTGACAAATCTCTATTATTCATCTTCTGCATGCCTTAAAGATTGCTGGATCAGCAAGCTTAACAAATATCAATGGACAGTGCTGATTTAGGGGAAGAGTGACATGTAATTGGTCCCTGTCTTTGACAGAAAAAGCCTTGTGTGGTTTATCATGCTGAACTTAAATGGTTAAATCTAGAGTTCATGGCTAGTTTAAATATCTATGCAGCTACTTCGCAATATGAATCTAAAATGTTTTTAAAATCTAAGCAAAACCTCTCTGTTTATTTCTTTACGATGCTGTATTTTGGGATAAGTATGGGAGAACAGCTCTGGATTAACACAGTTAGGAAACAGCCTGATGTTGTTCTTGCAGTCTTCAGCCAGATTCGGTGTCTTAGGACTGCATTGTGCAGGCTCCTAGAGGGCAACTCCAGCCTTCATCTAATCACGTTAAGCAGATAAAAACAGGAGGCAGAACAAACAAACAACAAAAAAAAGAAGGGCAGCTAAACGGAGGTGGGAGGTGTGGAAGCAGGAGTGAGATCTTTGGAGTGGAATTTATCAGCCCCAGGCTCACGGGGCTGCGCCAGCAGTGCCAGGCTCACGGGGCAGTTGTGTTTGGCTTTCTCTGCCGCTCCGTGAGAGGACAGAGGTGGCTGCAAGGCCGAACCCAGCGCGGCCGCATCGCTGCGTGGAAGTTGTTTAATCTGAATGAAGGAGTGCCATTTATTGCACTAAAACCTTTGCATGACTCATTAATAAACTTTCTCTTATCTAACTGGAGTGCTTTAGTAGGACGCTGTATAACCTCAGCGTGCTATTAAAGAAAAATTATATTTTCTTGTAATGAAAAATGCAGAGTTACTAATTGAAAAGCTTATAATTCCAGCAACAAATGAGGCATGAAATATATTGCCAAAAATACAGTGCTCAAAAACACTGGCAGTAAATATTTTATCTTGGTGCTAATTAAGAGCTTGAACTTAAAACTGAGCATTCTAAATTCACACAATAATGAATTTAACCTAATGGTACCAGTGTAGCCTTAGTAATGTGTACTGTTATTCTGGTGGATTCTGTCCTCCACTTGCACGTTGCTGATGGTAGAGGAAGTTCATAGCTCTAGCAGTAAACAGAAATGTCTTCTTGTCTTCATAGTGCCTTTTTATTTATTTAGAAGTCTATTTAGAAACTGAAGACCGAATAACAGCAAGCTTGTGGTTTCATTAACTGCAAGGAAAAGAGTTTAATGCAAGAAAAAAACTCCCACAATTATTTTTTTCCCCCTGCTCTCTTGGTTTCTTAATTTTACTTTCTCTAGCAGGATCTGTTTAATTAATTAGCTTTTCTATTAATGTTTATCTGAAAAATGTAGTGGTTTGGCTCCTGGTTTTATTTCATTGATTTTCTTTTGTTTTTCAGATCTCTGTTAGTAGGGCTAAAGCGTACCCTTTATCCAGGAGCATTTTCTGGCCCAAATTTGAAGAATAAACACCTGTAACATCCCAAGAAGCTTAAAGTAGTAGATGTAATTTTAAAAAAAATTACACTCAGCTCTCAACAGAACATTTTGATGAAGGAAGTGGTGGCTTAGCATGTAGCTGTACTTCTGTAGCCTTTTTAGGCTGTGCTTAAACGCTGGCAGGGATGGAAGCTGCTCGCTGCGTGTCCGTGCAGCATCCGACTGCGGCAGCTCTCCCGAAGGCTTTTGGAACGGGGTCTTCTCAGGGGGTGCCTTTGCAGTTTGATGTTCCCTCTAGTGTTTGAGGACTGGAAATGCTGAGTCTGATCTTCATCAGGTTGCTGCAAAATGATCAGATGTTCTCCTGCAGCTCCCTGGAACTCATGGACAGGGTTTTATGTGGGAAGGTCAATAGGAGGGAATGTGGGGGCTTGCCTTCAGTTTCAATGTATGTAATTGCTACATTATCAAATGGCTTTGGCCATGTGCTGTGCTTTGGAAGACCTTTAGAGTATGAGACCTGAGTCTGAATGGCTTCTATGTTATCACATCACATTTCTTCTTACCTCTATGGGCAGACCAAATGTGGAGCCTTTCAAAGCAGAATTTGATTTCAGAGCTGCTTAGATGGCTATCTCCCCAGCTATTTATTGGTTTCATCAACACAGTAAATTGTCTCAAGTCTCCTAAAGAAGTACTTACAGAGATTTCTATGGCTGATTAATTGCAACAGTTTGCTAGATAAGAATAAAGACAAATGATTATTTAAACCTGCTTATGTACCATGACTCTTTCTTCCTTGATTGTGGTAGAGTGCCAGCTGATGAAGACAGAGCGACCTAAACCAAACACATTTATCATTAGATGCCTCCAGTGGACCACAGTAATTGAAAGAACATTTCATGTGGAGACTCCAGAGGAGCGGTATGTTTCATTCATATTTAATGCATAAACTCCTTGCAAAAGCAGATGCAAGTGTTCAGCATTAATAGTGAGTCCTCTGCTGAAGCTCTTATTTATCAGATGATGTACGTCTGGACTGAAAAGTGACAAATAATTTTCGAGTGCCTTCAGTTTTAGTGCGTTTTTCAGTATAAAAGCAACCCTAAAGGGAGGGTTTCTAAACCCTAAAGAGAGTGGATTTTGAGCAGTGTTTGTAAGTGAATTGTTGCTAGGTTGGGTATCCAAAACGGACAGGTGCAGGTGTGTACCAGCACACAGGTAGTTATTTCTGGAATGTAAGGTTCATTTCTCACTGGAAATGTTGTGGTATGTAAAATGAAGGGTTTCTGACCTGGGAGTTTCTGGAAGGATGAGCACCAATGAAATAGAGATTCAGGCAGAGTTGAGTTGTATCAAGATAGTGACCTTTTAAAGTCTATTTAGACACCCTATTTCTAAAGGAAAAGTTAGTTGTATCATTGCTGATTGCTAATGTTTTATGCAAATTAGATAATAAAGGTGATAGTTATCTGCTGCAGGTGCAGATTTCTGTTTCATCTTTTAGGAAACAAAGCTAAAAGCTACATCCTGTGCTCTCATCATTGGAGAATTGATCTCTTACCTCCAGAGAGAACAGTTTTCCAGCACAGCTATAATACAACTACTGAGTATTTAAATATTTACTTGCTCTTCAGGAACTGAACTTAAATTATTTCAGTATCATTGCCCTAAGGGAGTGGGTATCTTAAAACCGTGGTCCTCCCTAGATATGATCCTAGCATATGTTTATTTTGAAGACTGGTAAATTCTACCTAGAATTACTCACTTATTTCTTTCATAGCCTTTGCATGCACTTCGCATACTCCTTATTATTATTTTGATTCTGTTACAATGATCAGAAGAAGGTTTAGTCAAATTAAAAGCAAAGAAAAAGAAACTGGTCCTTGTTTCTTTTAGGAACTTCGTGGTCACTGACCCTAAAGGGAGTGAATAGCAGTTTCCACTTGGGGGAAGATTGTATTTCAGTCTTGTTTTGTTCCCTCCTAGCCAATTAAGTCAGCTTTGTGACACTTCAGGGCTCCGAGTGTTAGTCACCTCTGTTGTGTACTCTTGAGACATAAAAGCTGAGGGTGAAATTCTGTTCTTGCAGAAATCAAAGATACTCACTTCAGGAGGGCTGAGATCTCAACCAAGTCAGTAACAAAAGAGATATGAAGGTCAATATGCCTTTAGCTTTGTATATGCCTTTAGAACCAATGTTTGATTTTTTGGAAAAAATGGAGAGAGAAAAGTGTGGAAGAAGTAGTTCTTTTTGTAATCATTTTGAATGCAAAAATATGACTAGTAAATAAGGAATGTGTTAGGGATGGTGAATGGAGCAGTCTGTGCTGGGAGTATAGGGAGAAGGTTCTGAATGATTGACATCACCTTGCTGCCCCAGACAGGGCTGGATGATTTGTGCACAATTCAGGCAAAATCCAGAAAAAAATGAACAAGGCAGGAAAGACCTTACATGGTGCAATTTTTATTAAAATCTTGTGTTGGATACTTTTTCCCATGGACTTTGCTTCCTCTGGGGAATGATCTGCCTCTTGCATCCATTATAAATGGAAACTCACATGTTCAGATATAATTTAAAAAAAAAAAACAGCTTCATGGGATGAGTGAAAAATTACACATTGATAAGGATGGCACGGCTGCACTGCATATTGTGCACAGAGTTGTTCAGCACTGGCTTCTGCTGAGCCTGCTGTACTAGCAAAATATTTTACCTGGGATGTCCTTAGGAGAAGAATTTAACCAGTCCCTAGAAAACACAAACTAAATCACCACATCCTGTTCCCTGCATATACGAAAGACAGTAAACATGTACGTTCAGATAGTCCACTGGATGTGTCTTTGGCCCATGTGTGTGTCTTTAAAGCCTGTCCTGAGACCCTGGAAGCCCTTATGAGTTGTATTCTTTATGTTCAATAAATTTGCAGTGAAATCGAGTGAAGGCCAAGAACTTTCACTTCAGTAGCTTCAAAGGTGTGAAATCTCCCAAAGGACACTGGAGTGGAAGTTGTCTCCATGGGAGTTGAAGGGGTCACTGTTAGAGCACTGGTTGCTGAAACAGCTGTGGAAACTTCATTGTAACCAAGACCTGTGCCTAAGATGAAATGTCACTGCTTTTGCTGACATTCTGCTAAAGTTTACACAGCAATTGCTGTACTAATGTCATCATCTTTACAACAGAAGAATAACCTAAGTGTTCTGAGCTTTAAGACCTTTCCCAAGAACATCCCTTGCCACTGCAGCCACTAAAATTCGGGATACGTGTTTGGAGAGGTGCCATAGTGTCCCCAGGAGGTGGATGTGTGTTTCAATGCACCATAGAAATGTAGAAGCTGTCTTTAATTGCCTTGTGCTTCATGTAAGCCTTTTGCTTTTTGGTTTTGGCAAGTCTCTTTTGGTTATGTAAATCTCTGTATCACCAGGTCATATCCTAAGCTGTTGACTGAATGCCCATTAGAAATTCTGTTATCCAAAAAGTCTTGTATTATGTCCAGACTGGGAGGACTTCAGTTGTCTCTTGTTTCTAGTATGATTAATAAAGATTTTAAAAATGCATTTTTGCAGTGCTTGAAAATGCACATAATTCATCATACCTTCCATTGATTCATGAGAGAGTATTAGTGGCTCTGTATTCCTTGGTGATCCTTACCATGGCAGATGGTAATCTAAAGCCACAAGTAATTAATGTCTTTGCCTATATTTTGCCAGGGAAGAATGGACAAAAGCCATCCAAACAGTAGCAGACAGCCTCAAGAAACAAGAGGAAGAGATGATGGATTTCAGATCTGGCTCTCCTAGTGATAATTCAGGTGCCGAAGAAATGGAAGTTTCTATGACAAAGCCAAAACACAAAGTGGTAAGTGGGTATAGCAGAATGACTGTTTTTTAGGTCTTCTCAAATATAAACAGGAAGTTGCCATCAGGCTGTGTCTGTTGCCCTGACAGTTACATGATTGGCTGTAGATGCAGCTTCTGGAGGAAACAATTGTCTCAGCTGAGCAGAGCCTGCTTGGGTCTGCCAGAGTTCTGAGTTCACATGTCCTTACTGGATGGCTTTCAAGGCCAGCTCAGGTCTGGGTTTGGTTTGCCCATTTTCCTGTGGTACAGAGCCTGTAACCAAAGCTCCTGCTGGACCTTGTGACTCTAAACTCCTTGCAGGCTGGTGCAGAAGTATTCTGATGGATTTGCGGGATTTAGGGTGGGTCCATGGATTTAATTGCTCTGATTAAGGGTTTAGGCTAACTCCAGCCAGCCACTGCAGTGTCTGTCCATAGTGTTCCTACAACTTGGGGTTTTGCATTAGGGACTACATAGTCTGAATGCAGAGGGCCAACTAAGGAATGCCATTCCATCACATGAGTATGTGCCAGAGGAGATCTTTGCCAGAGGAGATCTTTTTAGGCTACGTCTTCAACTTCCCTTTATTTCTTTCTACCCCATTGTGTTCTCTTCATATTTGTTTTCGAAAGTGTTCCCACCTGTTCCTGCAAGAGGGAATTGATAGAACCTTTCCCCATGCAAATCCATTGTCTGTGGATTTTAGGTGGGCACTTCCTTGTGTCTTCATCTCACCATTGTCATCCTCTCTAACTTTCATAAATTTGTTTCAGTTTTGGGAAAACCGATGAAGTTTTTCTATAAAAAGGTAGCCATTCACCAGTGTCTTCACTAAGCTTGTGTGTTACCCTTGTGTCATGTCAGTGCTTTTGGAGTGATGTGGTTTGCTGCTTTAATGCCACTCAAGTCAGAGCTTGCCAGCAGGCTTCTGGGTCTTTGGAGGAACAGATCCTGCTCTTGCTGAGGAGTCCTTCATAGAAATGCAGGAGCCACCTCATTCATCAGATGGATACAGTGTTCTGAAACAGTGACACTCTACCTGGACATGTTATTGAGGAAAACCAAAATGATTATTGGGGTCCTGACATCAACCGTATTGAGCAATTTGGCAGAAAGGCTCCTCACCCAGCTCTAGGGAAGACTATGGAAAAGTTTGCTGTTGGGAGCATCTTAAATTTTTTCCCAAACTGAGGCTGCAGCAGCCTTCGGTTGTGTCAGTCCTGTTGTTGCCGTGTTGGCAATGGTCACTGATCCAGTGGTACAGTCTCTGCTCAGCCTCTGATTCCTCCAAAGTTTTTCCTCACGGTAAAACAAATCAGATTAAATGGCTCATCTGTGAGGCAGTGTCAGAGACTGGAAAGATGTCTCAATATATTTTGGGGTGCATGTGTGTGGATGGAAGGGACAGGTGAGGCCTTGCTCTGTTGAGACAGTGAAGTGCCCCACCTCCCCCCAGAGCCTGTATCCCAGCCTGGCAGAGCTGCCAGTCACTGACACACCAGAGGCAGTGCTCCATTCTCCCCTAACCCAGCTCCTGAGAGGCCAAATGGCCACAAGTCCCACCTGGAGAAAAGACCCATGAAGGCCAAGGGATAGTTAGGGCCAAACACGAGGCCATCACCTTGTGTAGACCCTGCCTGTTCTTGGGCTTTCTGTCTGAACACAGGTGGAACTCAGGAGTTAGTAGCTGTATGTGTACTTCTCTAGATATTTCCTGTCTTTTTCTCCTCATTCCCTCTTGTTGGAATATTTTGAGTAATTTACCATTGAATGGATTTATAGTTTGTTAAGGTGAATGGTCCAGGTTAATGCTGTGAGAAGTGTTTTATGTTGATTGGATATTGTAGTAAACCTTTAGCCAAAGTTGCCTGAATTTCTAAAGTGTGCCAGTAAGTGTTTTGTGTTGTTTTGACTTCATGAGAATATCTGGTTGGTATTTCTTCCGTGTGTCCAACTCAGAATAAGGAGAAGGCAGTTTTCGGTCAAAACCGCTGTTTTCTGGCAAAAAGGTCATGGAATCCCAAGTATAGAAGCTTGATCAGACGCAGAAATGTGGTCTGAGAAAATCTGGCAGAAAACACAGGTATATATTGGAGATTTGTCAAAATAAGGGAAAAACTGCCTGGTAGGGGTTCCACTTCGGAGTCCTAAATGGCTGCCCAGAAAGATGAAGAAGCACGTGTTGGAAGGGCCAGAGAAAGAGCATGATGTGCAAATTGCCTTGGAGGCTGAAACAATAGCTCGCCTCAGGGTGGAGTGAGAATTAACAGCCCAAAAGCAACTAGCCCGAAACCTGAGAAACCTGTTAAACAACTTTGTGCAGGAACCAAAGAGCTTTAGAGTTGCAAATTAACCACCAAGCTTAGAGGATGAACCAGGGTCTTCCAGCTTAGGGCAGGAGTTGTGCCTCCCTGAAGGTGTTTTCAACCCTCTCAGCTCTTCGGAGGAGTTTGATGCAGCAAAGCTAAACCCCTCCCCAAACCATCAACTCCGCCCATCGGTAAAAAATGAAAAGGTGGAACTCCCTGAGCGTGATGTCACTGATGTCACCTCCCTCCACTCCTTGGAGGAGGGGTTTGACTCAGCAAAGCCAACCCCCCCGCCACTGCCCCCCACCCCAAGCCCTGATATCCAGGGGTAGAGCCAATGGCACTCTGCAACAGAATTGGTTAATTTGCAAGGGAAAATTAGCAATCGTCCTAAAGAAAATAACTGAGAATGTTTTGAAAATTTCACTGATGGGGAGTGAAACAAAGCTTTCTGAGGAGGAAGCAGCCTATTGTGTGAAAGGTTTAAATGTGTTGGAGTGTGTATTTGTTGGAGGGGGGAAAAACTCATCCCTCTCCCCACTCCAGCATGTGGTAAAATTACTGGAGGAGTATGGCAGGCAGTGGGCTTCCAACGAGTGCATGGGAAACAGCCGGTGCCATGCTGGCCTTCTCCAATATTATTGTTATTTATTGCAAAATTTAAGCATCAAGTCCGAGACAAAAACTCTCTGTGCCAGCTCCAAAAAAGTGGGAGAGGGTGGTGAATTCAAATACCCTCAAGGTTTCCCTGTATTTGCAGTGAAGCTTTGCAAGCTCCTCCTGCACTGCCTCCTCCTGGCAGCAGTGGGTGTTGAGCCTTGCCAGCCACCAGAGGCCAGAGGGGGGACTGCAGAATCCCTAACCTCTGGGGGAAAAAAATACTTCTGTTGTTGTGCAAGTTTGTTGTTTTAGTCTTGGTAATAAGTCTGCATGTTCAAGTAGATCCTGACCAGGCAGAAGATTGGTGTATGTCTGGAAGTGGAATAAAGAGCTGCTTAGGCAGAAGTGGAAAGTACTCTAACTGTACACACAGCTGTGAGATCTGCAGCTGGAGACATCTAAATTATGTGACTAAAGTCAGCTCTGGACAAAGAGGAGCACAGAGGGACCAAATTGGACAATATAGTAAACAGCAAATCCATTGGACATAAAGCTGTAGTGAAATCTGGAATCTAAAATGAAATACATTAAATGGTTTATCATTTTGTATTTTCAGAAAAGTGTCCCCAGTATGCCAGCACAGTTGTTTGCTCCTGGTTTAGTTTACCATCCTAGCAGGACTTTGTACCTAATAATTGCAGTAGCAAGTATGGTTTCAAAGGGGTGAGCAAGAAGGAAAAGAGAGTAGTACCCTTTTCCCTAAGGACCCCTCTAGCATCACACACATAGAACAAATATATGTTATTGGTTGGTTTTTGGACTGGAGTCCGAATTTGCAAAATTGGACGTAACAGAATATGTAGATCCAATTAAAACTGTTTTGTCTAAAGTGAAAAGGCCTCAAAAGAATGGCTAGCTACTCTTAATTCAAGTTGGCCTACACGGCTAAGAATGCTCGTCAATATTGTTAAGATACTAGGTAACTTAAGCTTCATTAGTGATGGTTGTATTTTTTGATGTGTTCTAAGGTTATTTTCATAGACTGTTAATTATTCAATGAAATTTCTGTAGCAGAGATCACAGAAGATTGCCAAGTAGATGCTTCCTCTTTTTGAAGTAGGTCTGAATGGGACCAAGTTTTCTCCTTCTAGAGGTGTTCCATGAGAGGATGAAGTGGTGCTAGGACAGAGGAGTCGCTGTCCTTTGCTGCATCAAGCGTTTACATGTTTTTATCTTTAAAGGTTTTAAGATATTTGTGTTCATATATAAGTTTGTTGCTGCAATATTTTGAGATGTTCATATTTTCCCTCTGGTTGCCAGAATGAGTGTAAAGATTCCTCGCCTCCAGTTTAGTTTTGGGAGCTCACACGTAGGATTTCATATGATGATGGAAACAAGTTTGTGTACCTCTTCCTGTCTTCTCAGTGCAGAGTATAGAATTACTGTGTTGAGGGAAGTGTGTGTAGTAATGGTAAGCAATGTGTGAGGCATGATTGTACAGAAGAAGGGAATGTTGAACTGTTGGTGGCCCTGGAATGAAGGAGAAAAGGGGCTGACAGTGGAACTGGGAAGTTCCAGCTGTAGATGAAGAATGGATAAGTGATTAAGAGAAAAAAGATAGATTTGGAGTTTGAGATCTGCTGAAGAATTTGGTAAAGTTGGAAAGTATCTGGTCCAAACTCAGGACCTTGATTTAAAAATATGTGCTTCAGGAATGACTGAGTGTTGGTATGTATTGGACCCCACCCCTGAGGCAATTCAGACAATTAGTTAGTAGAATTTTACTGAGTGTTTTTTCCCATGGTGCCCACTGACCTCTTCCTTTTTCCCTGGATACAGGTTCTGGTAATCCCCCTGAAACCTGCTTGGTGGGAGGGATAACAGTGGCAATTTGGGACATGTATATCTATCTGTTCAGGTGGTGCTGATACCTGGACCTATAATGGACTCCAAAAGGCAAAACAGCCTAACTGTTGATCCTTACAGAATTTGACAAGGAGTGCAGTGTATTGCACTGAGTCATAGAGAATCCTAAATTCAACTCACCAAGCTATTTTAGAACCCAGCTTACAGGTCCAGCAGGTACCAAAAATAATTGCATAAAATTGTATAAAGCCTCACAGAAAAGGAGTGCTGTCTCCAGGAATACACAGGAAGTCACGGACCAAACTGCTGGACCCTTCAGGCATTGCAGCTGAAAGAATGGTTCATGAACTCTTCCCCTGGATCCTGATTTGCATCTCACCTCCCTCGCAGTTCTAGAGACTCAGGGACTGGGGAGCACTGAACTGCATAGGAGGATACTAACTAGACTTATGTTTTGGTTATTGGAATAGCAATTGCCCATTATATGAGTTTTAGTGTACATTCCTCTTCTTTCCTTTCTGCTCTGTCTGCTAGATCAGACCAGAAGAGGAAAGGTACCATTACTGTGGTCCTGTCTTGAGGCATGGGGTGGTTGTTAGAGACTGGAAAGATGTGATGTCTCAAATTTTGAAGTGCATGTGTGTGGGGGAATGGGACAGTCAGGCCTTGCCCTGGTGGGACAGTGAAGTGCCCCACCTCCCCCCAGAGCCTGTATCCCAGCCTGGCAGAGCTGCCAGTCACTGACACACCAGAGGCAGTGCTCCATTCTCCCCTAACCCAGCTCCTGAGAGGCCAAATGGCCACAAGTCCCACCTGGAGAAAAGACCCATGAAGGCCAAGGGATAGTTAGGGCCAAACACGAGGCCATCACCTTGTGTAGACCCTGCCTGTTCTTGGGCTTTCTGTCTGAACACAGGTGGAACCCAGGAGCTGGTAGCTGTATGTGTGCTTCTCTAGATATTTCCTGTCTTTTTCTCCTCATTCCCTCTTGTTGGAATATTTTGAGTAATTTACCATTGAATGGATTTATAGTTTGTTAAGGTGAATGGTCCAAGTTAATGCTGTGAGAAGTGTTTTATATTGATTGGATATTGTAGTAAACCTTTAGCCAAAGTTGCCTGAATTTCTAAAGTGTGCCAGTAAGTGTTTTGTGATGTTTTGACTTCATGAGAATATCTGGTTGGTGTTTCTCCCATGCGTCCAACTCAGAGTGCATGAACCACTGGAAAGTCCTTTCAAAAGTCCCATTGAGCGAGGAGATAGAGACCTTACAGGGAGTCATTTTGTCTCTGGTTTTTGGTACTGTTCAATGAAGCACAAGAAAACTGATCTCCTAGAGAGGTGGGGAACATCAGAAAAAAGGTATGGGTTTAATCCCTGGAATCAGAGCAGCATGTGTCTGCACTGGCTAAGAGGTCAGAATGGCTATGGATTAATATGTTCAGTGTTGCTTGTACAGTTCAGTGTTGAGTCATGCAACAGAGCGTTCAGTTAATTGGAAGCTTACGGTTTTCTGTAGATAGTTTGATTGATTATCTTTGGGAGTGCACTGGCATTTATTTTTGTGGAAGAATCATTTCTGCTCCTGAATTCTACTAAACAAAAGGATGAAAAAACCCACATGTGCGACATATGCGATGCATTCTCACGTGAATGAGAAATTCTGGTCTGAGAATAATACACTTCTTGTTAGATCGTGTAATTCATTTCTTCTTTATCTGTATCGTTAACAGACCATGAATGAGTTTGAATACCTTAAGCTACTGGGAAAAGGCACTTTTGGAAAGGTCATTTTAGTTAAAGAGAAAGCAACTGGACGGTATTACGCTATGAAAATTCTGAAGAAGGAAGTTATTGTAGCAAAGGTGAGTAGATGGGAAACTTTGAGATGTGGTTTACCCTTGGTACAGCCTTTGTCGAAGTCATGGGAAGGATTCTTAGAGTAGTTGTAAGTAATTGCTCTGTTAGTGTTTGAAATGGACCCCTGATCTGGGGAATCACTTTGCTGATTTCCTTCTGCTTGCGTTTCAGGATGAAGTAGCGCACACGCTCACAGAAAACCGGGTTTTACAGAACTCTCGGCACCCGTTCCTAACAGTAAGCATTTCTGCCTCTGCACAGTGTAACTTGATATCACCACTGCCAAGGCTTTCCTTATTTTTTGTTTCTTAATGCATCTGAGGTCTGTGTTTACAGAGTGTCTGTGTACTTTTGTAGCCATCCATTTTAGGGATGCATAAATGACAATACTTTTTCAAGTTTTCTGATTCTTGCAGGGCAGGTCCTCAGCACCTCTTGAAGACAGTGTTTCAGGCTGTGGTTTGACATTGGGGCTCACCCATTTAATTGCTTTCTTGAGAGGACTGTCTGCTTTCCTTGCCCTTCAAATGTTTGGTCTCCCCTTTGTAGCAGAGGTCAGGGTGACTCTGCTTTTGTGGCTAACAAATTTCAGGAAGATATACTGAGGAGAAAAACCTTTGATTTTGTCTTAGTTGTTTTTAAGCTCCCAGATACAGCTCACCAGAGGAATCAGAGCACTGGTAATACCAGCCAAAGGATAGTGGTAGGAGCATGTGGAATGGGAAGGAGAAGAGCAGGACTGTGCTTTATCTGCTGCTTTCCTTTTGAGCTGTAAAGTCAATCCATACTCTCATTTTAGACTTCTAGTGCCAGCAGTCTGGGCTGAGTTCAGATATCCAAGTTCCATCTCAAGATTTTGTTTCTAATATTTATTACAAGTTGATTCTGAATGGTTTACAACTGCTTAAAGCCTCTAAGAGACTGTGTAGGATCCTGGTTGTTTCATTTGGTACAAGCCAGGTACAAGGGCTTAGCTGGAACTCAGACCTTTTAAGCATGACCTCTGGAAGTAAATATTGCATGTATTGAGTAAAATCAATAATGTTGACATGTCTAAAACCTGGTCCTTCATTTTTCCAGAAAAAAATATGACTGGTTTAAAAGTGCCACCCTTCATTATGAAGACAACAATATCATATTCAGTATTTTGTTTTCAATGCTTTTATAAATCCAAGTATCCAGAACAAGGGCTGTCTTGAGACATTAGCTACAGGACTGGGTTTAGCTTGGGTGGTAGGAAAAGGTTCTTACCCAGAGAGTAGTTGGACCCTGGAATAGGCTCCCCAGGGAAGTGGTCACAGCACCAGCTTTACAGAGTTCAAGAAAAATTTGGACAACACTGAGGCCCCTGGTGGGATTCTTGGGATGGTCCTGTGCAGGGCCTGGAGTTTGGCTTGATGATCCTTCTGGGCCCCTTCCAGCACAGCATATTCTGTGATGAAAAATCTTAATACTATGGCAAACAAGTTGATGTTACTCTTGCCACGGGAATACATGTGACAGGACTACACACAGGCACCTTGTGACTCTCCATCACAGCCTCCATCTGGTCTGTTTTTGTGAATTGCTCACAAATTGGTATTGCCAGTGTTGGCCAATGCCCTGGCAGGCTGTCAGCAGGGAGCAGTTGCAGGCAGCAGGGCAGAGGCCGGGGGCTGGTGTGTGAAAATACGTGTGTTTCATATAAGAGGTCTTGTAGCCAGTGTGGTGAAACCTTGTGCTCCAGGGTTTGGTTGTGGCCTCTTTTCTGTCAGTTGAACCTGTGGCCAGAGGAGGAAACTTCAGTCACTGCTGGTACACTTTGAGTCCCTGTTAATGGGGCCAGGACTTTGTTTTGCAGCATTTTAGGTGATGATAGCTTCTGCAAGGAATTTGTTTAATGTTTTAATAAATTTATTTCGTGAAATAAGTTGGCAGTGAATCAGTCCTCAGCTGCAACAGGAAAATAAAAGTATTATATAAGATTTAAGGACAAAATGTTCACTAAAATAGAAAATTTTGTGTCTGCTTCTGAAAAATCTATTAAAAATGCTTTTCTAACTGTCACTATGTTCTGTTGTCTAAGTTTTGGTTTAAATCTGTTTCAGGCTTTAAAGTATTCCTTTCAGACACACGATCGCTTGTGTTTTGTTATGGAGTATGCTAATGGAGGGGAGGTAAGGGAAATACAATAATGTTTAATACTTTAGGATTTTCCTGTTGTACTACTAATTTTGCTTGACATTATTTAGCTAAGGCCTGTTTTTGCAATTCTAATTAATCCTAGTTGTCCCAATTAAACAGAGCTGTTCACAAGTTTAACTAATATGGAGAAGTAAGACTTAATTTTTTTCAACTCCATTTTTAGAACATAGAGGTTTTGGGCATAGGTTCATATTTTACATGACAGCAGTATATTGTAATCTGACATTTAGAAGTTCAAGAAGGCAAGGTTGCTTTCTAGTTGCTCTAGCTGTCAGACAAGTTTAACACTTAATATTGTGAGTATACTTGGAGGGAGAACTAGAAACTGCTGACTGCTGTTACAGTCAGGAAGGAAAAGTTTGAATATTAACATTTCTCTTAAATCATGCATTAGGCTTTAGTTTTAATATGTAATTGTAGTTCAGTCAAAAATAGTTTTATAATTTTCTGAACCTGTAAGACTGTAGTACATGAACTGGTTATCAGTGTGTGTCGGTGAATATGAGACATAATTATCTAATCATTTAAGTTATGATGCTTTTTAACACATTTGGGAACACAGCTGGGTGAGGGTGGGAAGGGGTTTTCTCTTAGTTAATAGCATCTTCCAAGCAGGATGGCTTGTGAATTGCAACACATAATTCAGAAACATTAAAAGTTAACAAATTACTGTTCTTGTAGCTGTTTTTCCATCTGTCAAGAGAGCGTGTCTTCTCTGAAGATCGAGCTCGGTTTTACGGGGCTGAGATTGTTTCAGCGCTGGATTACCTGCATTCAGAGAAGAATGTGGTTTATAGAGATTTGAAGGTACGTAGAAAAATCATTTTCAGGCTTTTGGGGTTTGGCTTTTTGTTTGTTGTTAAAAAAAAGCAAATGATTCTGGACTATTAAGAAATCCTTTCCTGACTGAACTTAATCCAAACTGTTGTTGCAGCTGTTGGGCTGGGCTTTACAGGATGTCTAAACCCTTTGATAGTCCAAGAAGCTGCATAAGGCATTTATTGTGACTCTGGCAGCATTTCAGAGAACATGAAGGGTTACTGGGCTACAGGGGTTTCATTTTCACTCGCCTGCTTATATTCTGAGAGAAACTTTGTGGTGCTTCTGCACGGTCGAACATAATCCTGGTTTTACCGGAGGGATGGAAGTTCACATTGCATGGATGTTGTGCTTCCTTGCAGTGTGCTCACATCATCTTCATCATAGCTGCTTGCAGTTAGAAAACTACCTGTGCTTCAAGTTACTCATTTATATGGGGAGCATAGAAGGGGAAAAGAAACCCCAACCAAACAAGGTATCTCTGGGCAAACAAACATGAGAAATTCTTGAGGAAAATGCAACAATAGCATTTTCTTTCTTCCTGAGAAGACTTTTCAGGACAGGATGAAGGGCTCCTGGTAGTTTATTTAGGGGCAGTCTAAAAGGAAGCATGCTCTGTAATGTTCTCAGACCATGTCAGAGTAATTTTTGGATCTCTGCTGGGGTTTTGTCTCCCATCTCACTTGATTCCCCTGTAATGCACTTTATTGATACACTGAGGAAACTGTCTTAACACCTGGATGACTTTCTCAAAAATTAGAGGCTCAGGGTGGGATGAATGCCATGTGCTGAGTAAATATATGTAGTGATTCTCATTTAAAGGGTCTCTTTGGAAGTGGTTCCTTAACCTTGCATATGATTTCTGTTTTATTTATTTTATGCTATTACTTATTGGTACAGATTATTTAATGAAATCAGAGTCAAAGCAGGGATGAAGTTGTGTGAGGGGGAATACCTAATACACTTTCTAAAGAACTGGTGTTCTATTGATGGTGATACTGTAGAAGCATAAATACAATGTTCATGTTTTGCATTCTTTCTGTATATATGGTTGGTTACCCCAAGACTACAAATTAGTTACTTAATGTTCCCTAAAGAACTGAGGAAAGTGTTACAAATGTATATTTACATTTTACATGCTCTGGCAGCTGCTGTGGCTCTGACCCCACTGAGGATGAGTTTCAAAACTGATCTGCAAAATTCATGTCTTTGATTATCCTGCTCAGGATAAGTGTATGTTACAGGTAATCATGTCTTTTAATTTGGCTTTTCTTCTCAGTTGGAAAATCTAATGCTGGATAAAGATGGACACATAAAAATAACAGACTTTGGATTATGTAAAGAAGGCATCAAGGATGGAGCAACAATGAAGACTTTCTGTGGCACTCCAGAGTATCTTGCACCAGAGGTATGTTTATGTTGGCTGTTGTGTTAAATTGCCTTCTTTCACGCCTTCCGTGGTAGCAGTAGGAGTACAGAATAATTCCTGTGCCATGATGTGCTCATGCACTAACTGCTGTTATATAATTACACATCCTGAGACTCCTTTATTCATCATGATCTGGAACACATCTTTAGCATAATGATACATGATAATTTTTTGGCGGGGTAGTTTCTTCCACTTGACAGAATACGTACTTTTTACTGGAACAGTGCTTGTTTCTTGTATCAAATACATATTTTTTTAAAAGCCCTTCTAATCCCTTCAAATATTTCATGATAGATTATCTTTTTTGCAGCTTGCTATGTGTTTTCTTATTTGAAAGGTTATCAGTAGGACTTCACTTGAGAAGCAGAAGTATTGTCCAATTCTTTTACTATTTGAGGACAGTAAAAGGTGACATGCTTTCATAAACAGGACAGACCAAGCTTTTTCTGCATTATTTAGCATGGCATGTATTTAAAGTGCTGACTGTTTTATGACTATAAAAGCACAAGATATTTCTCAGTGTTGATTTGAGCCCTTCAGTTTCAGAGGAAATAAATCCAGGCAGGAGTTCTCAGTTCCCAAACAGTTCTGAGTAATTCTTTTGTGCAGATTTTTTTTTTTTTCCTTTTCAAGTGCAAAATGCATGTTTTGAGATTTGTTCCTGGAAACCCTCTTGAGTTGTGCAACAGAGGTGGTGTTAGAGCTGGGAGTGGGTTGGGGCAGATGAGAAGTGAGGTCAGGTTGTGTAGGGGGTGCATGAACGCTCAGTGCTCCAGGCACATGCTGGTTCCTCTGCCCACACTCTGAGCTGTGTGGAAGCAAACTCCTGGACTTGTAGGGCACAAAGCCTGAGCCAAGGTGGGGTGCCTTGCACGAGGGCTGCTTCCCCTGCAGTGGGGCTTTGCTTCCTGTGGCATTCGCATTTCCATCCTGCTCGGAGCATACGCAGAAGCGAGCCTTGGGCTGCTGGCAGGTTATGGATTGTTGGCACAGCTTTCCTCTGAGTTGGGAGACTTGAGCATTGCAAACCTGCCTTGAATTGAACTGTGCAGAAGTAACAAAGATGGGAAACCAGTGTGGTGGAGGAATATTTCTGCTGTGAGCTGATGTCTTTGCTGATCAGCGCTTTTGTGCTCCCTGCTTTCATAGTGGTGGCAGCATGCTCTTGGGTTTTGTTTGGTTTGTTTTTTGGTTTTTTTTTAAACTCCCAGCTGCTTTCAAGGGCCTCCAGTCCTTTGTAATAATGAAGAACATGGGCACCTGTCGAAGTAGCTTGCAGCAAAGAGGCGGAGCCAGTCTCATGATGACTGCCAGCTTTTGCATGGATCACCAGAAGTCTTCAGTGAATCTAAATTGGGGTCCCTGCACCACAATTTGAGATTTACTGATGCAGAGGGTAATTAGCAGCATGACGGAGTGTTTATTATTCATAAACATGCCTTTTATTTTAGCTTCCCTCTTAAAATCAATTGCTGAACTTCAGTTTCTCATCAGGGATTTTATGAGGACTCTAAAAATATTTATTGTTTTGGTTTTTCCTAACTTGGAATGTGGGGATTCCCTGTGCAGGCAGTTGGGCTGTTCTTTCTGTTCTGTTACTTCCTATTATTTTTTCTTTTTTAATACTTATGATGAGTTGGCTCATCCAAAAACCCTGAAGGACAAATCCTTTTGATTAACTCAGTTCTCTCCCTCACTTGCAAATCCCATCTGTGAGTTGGAGTGTTAAATTCTGGGGCGGCTTTTGTCATCTGGCTGATAGCATGCAAAAATCTGGAAATTGTGTGCAAATGATCTTCTACACTTTTAAGGTCATACATCCTTCAAAGCAGGGGTGTCAGTGCTCCTGTCTGCGTTTGAAACTCGAGTCCAGCACAGCAGTGTGTCTGTACAGTTGTTGCATCGTTGTTTTGAGGTTCATACTGGAATCTCATGCATGGATGACAGTGACTGAACCATGTCAACTTTGATGTGTCAGATGCATCAGTGGCTGTGATGTGTACAGCTGTTCTGCCTTCTCTTTTCAATTCCATCTCACAACAGTCTAGAGCTGCTCGTTAAGAAATTATGATCCCTTAATTTAAGTGAAATGACCTTGTTACTTTACAGCTCCCCAGCTATCCAGTGCCTTGCAATAAATCATGGATGAGTGCAATACCTTTTTTTGTTACGGTGCATTTTTGATACTCACACCATTGCTCTCTTTTTATGCACTCACTAATATGATGATATACTCATTGTGCTAGAGAACTTTGAAGAAATAAGCATTTTATATCCTGTTTAAAATTAATGGAGGTGAAGGAAATCATTGTAGTTAGTAATCTAGTTTATAATGCAGAGTATTAATACACTTTTAAAAGTAGCATGTGAAGTGTTTACTGCATTTCAGAAGCACCTGTAACATTAACTACGTGCACAGCAAAGGCCTCTGTGGTTTTTTTCTTTCAGTCTCTCCTATTGCATTTCTTGCAGCAGTTTAAAAAACAAAAATACAAATCGGAGGCCGTGCGAGTGTTTTATTTTAGGCAAGCCAAGCGTAGGGGAGTGTGAACAGGAAGCGCTGGTTGAGCGGGGTGACTCAGAGCGGGAACTGCATTGTCACACAATCTCCGTGAGCCGAGGGCTGCCGTGCCTCGGGAAGGACGGGCCGGCTCCTGGAATCCCAGCCGGCGGCAGCTGTGCCGGCCCTGTACATGGAGGGGGCAGCTGCACAGCCAGCTGTCGTTTGGTGTGAATCATACGGCCGGGGATGCTGGAAATAGACCGACGTGGGGTAATCTAATACCTGGCAGCCTTTTGATTTTTACTGCAGGCCCTCTCACTCGTTCAGATAATTAAGGGGAATAATTAGTGAATAAAGAGAGGCAGAGTGCAAACAGTTGTTATATGAAGTGCCTCAGTGCTTCTTTTTTATGTGCAAAACCTTTATATCGAGATTTTTAAGATGTGAAGATCTTGCTTTTGTTAAACTTGCTCTGACTTGGGCTCTTTTACCTTTTTAATTTTAAATGTTCAGTATTCTGAATCGCAGGAATGTAAAGCTCACACAGACACTGTCCAGTAAGAAAACAGGATGGTGGTGCAGTTGTGGTTCATGCTCTTAGCAAGAGTAAGCAGTTCAGTGCAGGCCCATGCAAGGAGTAAAGATGATAACTAAAACCTGAGGACAGGGTTTGGAACATGAGATGTTGGTGTCAGCTACTGACAACTGCATAGGAGACACGAAGTCTAGAGGAGTCCTGGTAACATCCACTGCACAGGCCACAAAACACTCCCCACTCCCTTCAGCAACCCACTGTGCAGAAGATCAGAAATGCACTGTGGCAGGGCTTCTCTGGAGCAAGCAGGAGAGGTGGAGAGTGCTGCTGGGCTCCCAAGTCCCTGCACCAGCTGCTTTGCTAGGTAGAAGTACCCAGGGGAAGGGAAGAATGAACTGTGCTGGGCTCCTTTTGCTGTGACACCTGGCAGAAATCCACCCCACTGACTGTTCCTGTGTTTGCAGCCCTCTGAGCAGAGGCAGGAAAGCCTTTGGAGCAGGGCAAAGGGTTGGAGGGGAAACATTTCCAGACAATTTGGCTGCCATTTTACAGCCTTAAAAGCCAGTCAAAAATTAAAAATGTTGTTCTGGCTCTTAGTGTTTAATGTAGATTAGTCATTGAGTATTTGTGGGTAATCTTTTAGGATGTGCAGAGCCACCCCTTTGGGGTGCAGGTTGGTAAGAAGATGATGGATATGTTTGGCTTTTTGCTTGTGAAGGAGCAGGTTGATGGCCTTTTCTCCCTGTGCTGGCTCCTTGGTGGGTTGGGGTTTTTCTAAAAACTTGGATCCCGTTTGGAACAGTTTGTGATGAGTACGTGAGAGTTTAACAGCTAGCTCTGTAATGTGAGAACAGTTCTTGGCCTTTGGACTTTGAAAGGTTGTGCTTATCATGACCATAACGTGAGGGAGAATGGGAGAAGGAAGGCAAGGAAGCTGCTGTAACATACCTGCTGCCTCCTTTTCCCCCCTCTGCTCACTCAGGATGGTGAGCATGGATGCCTGTTCTTTTCCCATGGTTCTTCTGCAAATACTCTGCTGGTAGATATGGCTGTGTCATGAAAGATGGACTTGCTGGGGTAAATTTTGCTTCTTGAGTTCTGTGTTCATGCCTGGTGTGGGAGAATCTTCTAAAGCCTTTTCCTTACAATTTGCAGGTTCTGGAGGATAATGACTACGGCCGTGCAGTGGACTGGTGGGGTTTAGGAGTTGTGATGTATGAAATGATGTGTGGCCGGCTCCCTTTCTACAATCAGGACCATGAAAAGCTCTTTGAGCTCATCCTTATGGAGGAGATCAGATTTCCACGCACATTGTCACCTGAAGCAAAATCCCTCTTGTCGGGTTTGCTGAAGAAAGACCCTAAGCAAAGGTGAGGCTGTTGCTTAATAGGTGCACTTTTATAAGGTATTTGAGACAAAATTGTAATTTAATTTTTAATCCATTCGAATTGATTATCCAACAAGATGCAGCAAATGGATCTGCTCATTTATTTTTAACTTTTTTAATGAGCTGACAGCGTAAATAGTGACACGAAGCAGCTTTGGTGCTAAACTTCAGAGTATGGTGGCTGCCATTAAAGTAAAACTATAGCCTGGGAAAAGGCAAGTTAACCTACCTTTGGCTGTAATGAATCTAGTGGCTGCTGTGATGCTCTACACCAAATGCTTTTACCTTCTGTTGCAGTTGAGACTGCTATCCCTTTCCTGAATTTTTGTCTAGATATGTGCCAGTGATTTAGCGTCCTGCTTTGGACAGTAGGTGGTGGTGTTTGTACCATGTTTGTAGTGGAGTTTATACCATGCTCAATTGACTTTTCCTATTTCCTCCTTTTGTTTTTATTTCTCTTTTATTGCTGTATTTTTTTTAAAAAAAACCTTGATTTAAAACCAGAAAAAAACCACACAAGAAGCCCGTAATGGCTAACAAACAGAAAATGGAACCAGGTCCAAAAAGGATGTTGACCTTCACAGAGATAAACATCAGTTTAAAAACCTGCCATCTTGTCAACCCAGACATTTTTAAAACAAATAATATTGTGACTCTGCCCCTGATCTCCTGTCCTGAACCTTCCACTGTTAATAGGCCCCAAATAGGAAACCTTTCATGTGAGGTGCAAGCAGAGAATTCCGGTTTACTTTCTGGTGTTTGTTTAGTCTCTGTGCATGTGTGTGCACATAGCAGGAAAATGGGATTTGCCACTACCTGGATACTTGTAGCAAGGATTTCTGTCATCACTGTAGGCTATTTCCTTCAGTATTTTCTGATGGGAAATCCTGTTGGGAGGTCTCGCAATGCAAATCCACAGTTTTTAATGTTGGAGGATTCATCTTGGTGGTGCTGTGGGGAGCGGGGCACGGCTGCAGCTCGGAACGTGGCCAGCCTGTACAAGGTGGCAACAGCTGCAGCCCCTCCTGAGCCCGGTGCCTGTGAGGGGACCTCCAGGAGAAGGTTGAGTAATTGATGAGCAGCCCCCAGGCTCTGCTCTGTGAGCCTGGCTGCAGCCCCTGCCAACAGCATTCCTGTCCAGTAAAGCACTGGGTTAAATGCAATTGTGACCCTTCCCTAGCTTATTCAGGTGGGGCCTTTCAATCACTGGGAGCACAAGCAGCATCTGCTGCAGTTTGTTCTTAAAGGAGCATCTCTGATGAACCAAAATGCACTTTGTTTACAAACAAAGAATACCCACTTGTTTTTAATTACGAGATTTTCCCAATGCCAATAATTACTCCACAATATGCTCACTTTATACAAATAGCCACTTCTTCACATGTATGTTCTGCAGGCTTGGAAGCAGCGCTGCTCTGATCTGGTGGACAGATGATTTTCATGCTGCTGATAGAAATAACTGTTGACTAGACAAGCCTGCACACATGCCTTATTGTAATTATGCCTAATTACACTGGTGCTTCCCAAGGTTTTTTGGATCATGGACTGTTCTTAAATACTGGTTTCTCCTCAGTCACTGTTCCCATAACTGTTTAACTGAATCTGTGGTTCAGCAAATCCCCTGCACTTTGTGACATTTCAGGCAGCATGGAGAACTGATCTGGAAACACTGGAGGTGGAAGTCCTGCATCCTGCCCTTGTAGTGTTATGTTCTTTTTCCTGGGTGGTCTGGGTGCTGGGGAGGACGCCTGGCATACTTGGTAGTTGACTCACAGTGTGCTCATGGAGCCATATGGACAAAAAACAGCCAGAGAGCTACTGAAATACATTCACTGAAAAGTTATATAATGTGTGATAGTCTGTGCTTCAGGGAGCCGCTGTGTAATTCAGCAGAAATGCCCTCTGGTGCCCAGTGGTGGACAGAAGTTGGTGTCATTGTAATGTTTGTGGCAGAAAGCATCAGAATTGACAGTGTAACTTGGGATGAACTTCAGACTGAGATGGAGGAGGCAGCCAAAGCCATGAGAAAAAGGAAACTGGGTGATGCTGTCACTTGCCCTAAAATCATAAAAAAACCCTGACCAACTCAACAATAAAGGTTGATATAGTGGAGCTTAGTGCCAAGGATACTTCAGGTTAAATATCAGGGAGCTGGGGAATTGTGATCTGTATCAGGGAATTAAATCTTATAAATGACCTGTTGCCCCTGAGCTGGATATACTGAAGCAGTGTTAGCACACTGTTCAGTAATACCAGTTCAGTCTCAAACTTCCAGGCATATGGAGGAAATGTGAAGAAAATGAATTGCATTCTGCTTGTAATCATGGCTGCTTTCTAAATTTGGTCATATGAAATCCATTTTCTAAGAGAAAAGGAATTTTGAAGTTTCTTTTGGGATTGATAGAAGTTTATTCATCTTGTAATGTGAGCCCTAATTTTCCTAAGAAGGAAAAAATCTATTCTGTAAATATTTCCTGTTAATGTGACCTGAAATTCCCCTTTGCTGCTTTGTGACATGGCTCAAATAAAAGAAGGTAATCAGAGCATTTTTTCATACATGAAACAACAAACTTTTGACCTTTTATTGTTCTTCTGTGGCTGTAGAGACTGCAACCTGTAAAAGTGGGCATGGATCAGAGCACCCTGTGTAAATGGGCTGAGTTTAGATGGGTGGGTGGGTTTATAATCAGTGTCTTGCAAGCTCTGAATCCTGGCAAGTTTTTAACTTAAAAGAACTTCAGGATGTTTTAATCTGAATTTGGATCATCAGGTTTCACTACGTGCCTTAGTCCCTGTCATAGGCCAGGATTGTTCAGCCTCTTTTAGATGGGGTTTGTCACAGGCTGCTTCACCTGCCTCTGTGGTGCTGTTGGACCTTGCCATTCAGCAAGAGTGAGAGGAAGATGATGCAGCATTTTAAAAACACCTGTTCAAAAATCTGATGACTTCGAAGAGTTGCAGTTGTGGCTTTGGAGAGCTGAAGGTGTTCCCTGGGACCTGGTGGTCCGTTCTTGCAGTCACCTGCAGATCTGGTACTTCATTCTTCCCTAGCCATGATGGTTCTTTCCATATTCACATGAAAATTTGGTCACAGATGTTCAGGAATGTCAAAGTCGATCGAGCCCTTACTTGTATAACTCCTTGGTTTTTTCCCTAGTGAAAAGAGGAGATTTGTAGTTGAGCTGTGTGTCTGTGTCTGCTGCAGGAAGATGAGGTGGCTCTTGAGCACCCTTGCTCTCAGGCACAGGGAGGTCTGCAGCCTTCACTGCCATTGCTGACATTGGAAGAGTTAGAAGCGATGCTTGTGGGGACTGGGGGTAGTTCCAGCTAGCTGGTGGCCAGCAGAAGGGGGTAACCTTGAAGAGCTGCTCCTCTTGGACGGCACACTTGGATGCCTTGTGGACATGCAGAGTTTTGGAGCCACACATGACTCCAAATTCAAGGTGACTTGTGTTTGCTCTGAAATGTGTGTGCCTTGAGTAGGAAAGTGCTTCAGTCTCCAGACAGCTTCAGGGTCCTGTGTATCAGTTGAAGTGCAAAATGCTCAAGTCTTCATGTTTCACCAGGTGGTTTGAGGCAGGCTGAGATTTAACTGTTGTGTATCATGATTTTAGTCTAAATCAGTTCTGTCCACAGCGAGTTAGACAAACTCAAAACAGTTCTCCCACAGAGATCTAAATTGAAGCTGAGAAAAACACTAAAGGCAAGTTTAAAGAACTTTCCAGAAATCACTATTTTAAAGACTTCTCAAGCTTCACCAACCTCAAACATGACTCCTTTCAATTACTGATGTTGTGAAGTTTTCAGTGCTTTTTGGATCTACCATGTTTGTGTCACATGCATGTGGTTAATGAAGAAGTGGGGAAGTAAAGCTCAGCAAAGAGCTGGGAGTTAGCTGCATTAGGCTTTCCAAAAGTTTTAATCTCTGAGCAGGAAAGCACCCAAAGACTCTGTGTACAGGGCTTTGGGAAGAATGTGGCCATTTCCTTTCAAATATGGAGTCTTCCAGTCATGCTGTTCTCAAAACCAAAGACAGCTTCTCTGTGCTGATAGTGCCAGTCACAGGAAGCTGATGTGGATAGAGCTCCCAAGCCTTCCTGTGGCTATTAGAAGCCTCTGAAGGTAAGGGCCATACTAAAATAAGCTGCTGGTGTCCATCCTGACTGTGTCAGAGAGGGAGAAAAAGGAGTCTGTGCTTGGAGCTGGTGAACACCTACAGTCTTTGCTGGGCTGTTGTTCTTGAGCCTGGTAGGGATGTTTGTGCCATGGTAGAATCATGTTTGGGGGCAGGGCTGACTCAGAGAAATCATGTGAAGACAGGGCTGGAAAATTAGAAGTGTGCAGGTTTCTTTTTAAAGAGCTGGGAATGAACCTGGGAGCTGAGCACTGTTTACTTCTACAAGTAAGTGGGCTAGTAGAGATACATTATTTTTAATGTGATCCACTAATTGCAATCTTCCTATGTGTTTACAGACTATATTTATATATATATGTTAAAAATACAGTACAGCAAATTTTTAAAATTATTTCTGTGTGATATATCTGTGGAATGATGGCTGATTGCCCTCAGTTTATGGAGCACACACATTTGTCATTAAATGGTTAAAGGGACTTAAAAGCAATATGCAGTTTCATAAAAATTTAAAATGTGAAAATAATTTCATTTTAATATTGATGTTGCACTTTATTAATAATTTTCACTTCTGGATTTAACTAAAATAAGAAAGTCTCTCAAGTGTAGATAGAAGTTGAATGAATAACCAGAATTGTTTGGTGGTTAGGTTTTGAGGGTTGTTTTCTCTTGTTTTTCTTTAAATTGCGTTTTGGCCTCTATACTTTGTTTGTTTCTTTATATACTGTAAGTTTCTGTAGCTTTTGCTTTTCAAGTCCTATATATGCTATTTTTGGTTCTGTCTGAGGACTTAAATGTGCAGAATTTAACTTAATTATCCAGGAATCTCCTCAGAGCTCTTATTTCTGCTGCATTTTACTTTATTTATTGCATTTCCTTATGAAAGACAAACCTGCTGCTCTTTACATCCTCACTGGTGCTTAACCATGATTTTTGTGCTAGTTGCCAGTTTAATTCTGTTGTCCTTGAGACAGACCTTTCGTAATAATTCTGAAGAACAAAACTGTATTTTGGGATAAATCCATATCCAAACTACGAGGTTTCTGTTGTTTTGCCATTCACTTTGACTGGATTTGTGTAATTTTTAAAAGATAAGTAAAACATCTGGAGTCTTTCTTGGCATTTCCCTGAATATGTGTTTGCCCTTCATGGAACACAGGCTCGCATTAGATAACATATTCTGCAAAGCACTTGTACATGGCTGCAGCCAGCCAGCCTTCCTGCCTGCTTCTGCAGAACACATTCAGGTGCTTCTTAGCTCAGAGTCACTGCTGAGCTCCTGTGCAGTCTGTTGACATCTGTGGATAAAGAGGATTGACTCCACCCTCTTCATCAGCCATCATTATTGTGCTGTGGAAGCATCAAGGAGTCTGGCAGAGACTTGGCAAAGCCACTACACCTGGAGGGAACCAGCCGAGAAATGATTACTCACAGAGTTTGTTTCTGTTCCCAGGCTGCCCTGGAGTTTGTCTCTGTTCCAGGCTGCTCTGCAGCTGTAGAAAGTGCTGCCAGGCAGGTGGGAGAGCCCTCGTCCAGTTTGGTTTGGCCCCTGGGGCTCTAGGGTGGACTTGAGTTGGTCTTAGAGCTCACCTGGGGAGTAGAGAGTCACCCGGATGCTGGAAGGCTGGAGAGCTGTTCCACTGCATGTTTCCTAAAGGATGATAAGGAGCAAACCCCTTAGGTCACTGTGGCACTGTAGTGGAAGAGGGCAAGGAAGCAAGCAGAGCCCCTGGACTGTCAGGCACCTGTGCTGCTGCGTGTCTCTGGTACAGCTGTGGCCTCTGCCAGTTTGCCTTCTCTGCAGATGGTGCTCAGGCATGGCCGAGGGCTTGAACGCATCAGGATCCATTCCCAGTGAGCACTGAGAACAAAGTGTCACAGTATTTGACTTTTCCATGCTGAACTGTCATCCAGTGCTGTCCCAGCTTGTGGTTTCGTACTGCATTGTGCTTTCATACTGTATTCCAGAGCATGCAGTCTCCAGTTGTAAAAATACCACTTCAATGGCTTTTAGCACAGCCTTCATATTTTCTCTGATATTTTGAACCAAACCTCTCCCCCCTATCCCCAGATAATCATGAATTTGGGCATGGGGTTACCACAGGTGGCCCAGAGGACATTCAGGGACAGATGTTGTGCACAGTGGATGAGGCCTGGCCAGGTCTTGGCTTCAGGCCCAGAGAACAGGCCTTGTCCCTGATGTCTGTAACAGTATAACTCTAGCCTGGGTCTTGTAGAGTCATTCTTCAAGCTCTTGAAATGGGGTCAGTATTTCAATTTGCCAGTGGCAGCAGGTATAGGATCCTGGAGATCAGCCTGGGTGAACATGGTAACACCTGAGCGTTGTTTTAACCTTGTTACCTGAGTCTCCTGCTGATTACCCAGTATCTGTTTTGCTCTCTCGATGCCTGCCTTTGCTTGCAGATGTGGTTCAGTCTTTTAGAGAACATTTTAACCTCCACAGCAAAATTTAAGCATCAGTTAGCTCAACACTGCAGTAAAACTGATTGCATCTATAAGCTGTGTGGACAGTTTTATTTTGGAATAAAAGTGCTTTATCTTGATATACCTCAAGTCAATAAAACACCCTTTGTGCTTTCCTGAAGCCAAGGAAGAGGAAAGATTTGCATATGCTGTGATATTATCACTGCAGTTGTCAACTGTTTTCTTTAATGGAAATTTAAATCAGGTTGCATAAATCAGTTTGCCTTAAAAAGCCTTGTCTCTCTTTCACTTCAAATTTGGTTTTACTGCTGGCATCACTGTGCTCTAGAAGACTATAAGGGGTAGTTGCAAGTTAATGTAGAGAGAAGGATCTGTGGCTCAGACCTTTTACTTTACAGGATCTGCTGTGGTTCCCCAGGACAGCATCTTTCCTGAAGGGCAGGTCTTTTGAGCTGTGGTTATTTTTTTTTTCTTTGTCTAAGCGAGACATTTTTCCTAATTCTGTTTGTTAGCCTGTTTTTAAATCTTTTAGTGGAACTGTGTTGAAACCTAAAATAGGCCTTGCACAAAAAACCAAACACATAGCAAATGCTAGAACTGCTCCCAAATGCATTGTATAAACTCAAAATTTCTTCAGTACACTGCAATAAAATTTGTATTAGAAAAAATAACTGTACTCAAACATTTAATTACTTATTTTGCCTCCTACAGGTTAGGTGGCGGTCCTGATGATGCCAAGGAGATTATGCAGCACAAATTCTTTGCTGGCATTGTTTGGCAAGACGTATATGAGAAAAAGGTATTTATGCAACTGTTCTCCCAAGGTGAATTGTAGCTGTGGATATATCAAATGTTTCAAATTTTGTTGCTCTCTAAAGGTACACAGAAACCTTCCACAGAAGAGGTTTGTAGTTGTTTTTAGCAACAACTTAGTATACTGTAATCAGATTACTTGGATTTTTATTTTGCAATGATAGGAGTATCTCTTAATGAGATACATGGTTTTATGGCTGAATAAATAGGATGTAATCAAAATAGCTTCCAAATTTAGAGAGTATATAAGCTTTTAAAATGGCTTTTCCTATGAACTCTTCTGCCATTTCTTGTGTTGACTGAAGCATCCCTTGCAAGCCCAGAGTTGCTGCTGGTTCCTGAGCATCTGAAGCCAGACTTCCTAGAGGGAGTAGTAGAAGATGGGCTCTTCTTTCCCATTGCATTTTTCCTGCCTTTTCAGTCTAATGTTGTCAGCATTCAAGACAAGTCCAGACAAGTGTAGGCTCTTGGATCAATCCAAGCCTAATGCTATTTTTTGTGTGTGGCAAAGGACTGATACGAAGGGTCTGCACTTCATGGTATTTCTTGTAGGTTTTCTTTGAGACCCACTGGGTTTGTTGGCTTTTCAGTGGGAGCCACTGAAGTCAAAGAGCCCAGCCCTTCCTGTAAGAATGTGTTTCATCAGTTGTCTGTGCCTCACAGACAACTTCTCAGATAATTATTTCTCACCTCCAAGATGCCCTGCTTTGTGCTCTAAGGGTGGTGTGCTGTTGTCCTCTCACGTTCAGTTCTCAGCAGCCACATTCTCATAACACTCGTGAAATGCAGCCAAATGTGAGTCTGCTGATTCAAGGCTCCCATCTACTGGTGCCACATGATCTCACTCAATCCCAGCCTTTCCTGATTTCCCTCCTTCTTCCAGCAGTCCCTCGTGGTATCAGATCTCATTTGATCTCTAAATACAGTTTGATTGTCCCTCCAGTTGATGGGAGCAGGTAAGAAACTTGGCAGAAACTGAGTTCCCATATTGTAGTGGGAGCATTGTCCAGTGCCTGTATACAGCTTTGGAGAGGGCTCTGTTTCCTTCTTTTCTTTCACTTCCTCACAGATCTGTGTGGCTAAAAGAACTGAAAAATCATAGAACAAGTTTTTGTGCCTTGAAAGTGTGGGTAACATGTTAAGACCTCAGCCCTTTGAGAGCATCCCTTGAGGGAGGGCTGCATGCAGTCATGAGGGCAGGGGAGAGTTCCATGGAGTTTATTCAGTAAAACGTGAAAGTAGATCTGAATTATTTTAAACAGGAAGTTGTCCCCATTTTCACCTAGCTGACAAACTTTGGGGTTGATGCTTGAGGGTTTGCTGGTTTTTTGCAGTTTAAGGTAAAAAGCTGACAGTGGGGCTCAAATATTTTAGAGTGAAGTTATTTGTCATTTGGTAGTAGTCCCAGTGCCCTGAACAGAAGAGAAGTCACACAAGCTGGAGGCAATGTTTTATTTATCTGTAGGACTGAGAAAGCCTTCATAAATTGTTCCGTAGTGGTAATGATTGAGATTATTCTGAAAACTATCAGGAAATTCCAAATACTTGCATCTTTTAGAGAAAACTGTGTGCTAATTGAGACTATTCCTGACCTTGGCCTGTCCAAGGAGTCCAGATCCTGGCTTTGCTTGTGTCCCATTAGTGTTTGCATCTGAGGTAGGCATGCTGTGCAGATGGAGAGCCTGTGAGTAGTTGCCTACATTCTGGTGGTCCAAAGAGGGCCTTGCAGCATTTACCTGAAGTGCAGCCCCATGGATTAAAGCTGCATTTTGCCAGCTGCCAAGAGCTGTTTGTATGCTAAGCCTGGTTCCCCACCATCTCCAGTAATGCTGGGTATGTGTATGAGTATGGGCTTGGGTAATCCAGAACGTTTGCTTTGTAATTAAGCTTTTTGGAAACATAGTTTTGCTTTAAATTACAAGGAGCTTTGAATAACTGGGGGTTGTCCCCCAGATTTAAAATACTTATTAGGCTCACTTGGAAGAGTGCTGTCTGTCTCTGGTGCAGAGAAAGGTGCAGTTTAATTTGCAGTATTTTGCCCACCCACGAGCAAAACATACTCAAAGAGATTTTAATCACATGGGGAATTTTTTTCAGGTCCTTTTTCTGTCTTAAAGCAACATGAGTCTGTGGCTACCAATGCTGGTCTGCAGCCGTGGGAGGCTGCAGGTGGCACCTCCCTGCCAGTTGAACTGCAGAGCTATTGCAGTGACAGCTTTCCAGTAAAGTGACATATTTGCTTGTTAAAGCCAGCGTTGGAGCTTTCTGCGGCTTCCCCTCTGTTTCCAGCTTAGCGCTCAGAATTTGACAGCTAGGGGGAAAAGATGTCTTGTGGGTGCATCATAATCTGTCTCAAATTGCTTTTAACAGATACTAAAATAAAAAGGAAAATGATACAGGCAGCGCTAGCCCATTCCACGTGTGTGCTGGCTTGGGATTGCTGCTCCAATGTGCTCAGTTCAGGTGGCTGCTGCAGTGCCCAAGTCCTAAATCACTCCGAGCTGTGCGCAGCAAGCAGAGCAACTGGGGGCACTGCGAGTGCCAAAACCACCATTAGCTTAAAGGACAGATAGAGCGTCACACACACACACACATGCACAGCCTGTCAAACCCAGGGCTGCTTTGGGAAGTAGGCACAAACTCTGCAAGGAGAGAGGGAGAGAATAGAGTTACACGAGGAAGAATCTTCCTGCTCCACAGGGCTTTTATGTGTAATATGTTGGTGTGATTTGATTGAGAAGTGTTATTAACATTACAGTGTAAAGCATTCCCTCTTCAATAGCTTCAGGGGACTGCAAGGCTCAGAGTAACTCCTGACTTTATAGGATATCCTATTTCCTTTTCCTTTTTAAATTCAGGACATAAAGACTGCTTCTGAGGACCTAATATTTTTTTGTAAGAGTAATGTACCCAGCTCCTTTAAGCCATTCTTGGGCACAGATAATTGTGAGTAATTGGGAAAAAAAGATGATGAATATATACTATAATTGTGCTCTCTTTTAATAAAGGGAGCTTTTATGCTCCTAAATTTTTAAGGATTGATTTTAAACAGTAAATACTCCTTTGTATGTGGGAACACTGCCATATGTATGCATTACATTTCTTACTGTCTTTACATTGAAAATGAATGCATTTGATTGGATTGCTGTTCATAAGACAGGACACTGTTAGGTGCTCTCAAAACAGATCAGAAAGACCATCCTGGTGATAGGGAGCTTGAAAGTTGACAAACAAATGATTCTTCACATCCAAGCAGGAGGCAAAGTCTGGAATGGGGAAGAGGTGTTTTGTGTATTCAAGATTTGCTGATGTTTTCCAGGTAGTGATTTCTGTTGGTGTCGTTATTGTTTGTACAAATGCAGAAGTGCATGTCTTGGGGTCGCTGCATAATTCCAGTTGGAGCAATTTACCATCCACCTTGCTAAACCTCTCCCTGCAGTTCTGGATTGGAAGCTTGACGCTCCCTCGGTCACGCTCCTGAATTGCTGCCCGGTGTGGCTGTGCGCTATTAAAAGATGGCCACGCGTAACCCCGGTGGTGGGCGAGCGGGATCCCGGCGCCGTGCCTGTGCTTGGGAGGGCTCAGAGGCCTGTTCACATCCTGGTTCTGCCCCCCACGCAGGGGACGGTGGGCACGGTCTGAATCCAGCTCCAGTGCCCTCCAGAGTTGTCCGTGTTCCAAGTGTGTGCATCTGTATGCAGCCAGCTCCCCATGCCGCTTCCCAGGCGCTCCTCCTCCAGCCCCAGTCAGGCAGCTCCGCTCCATCTGGAGCTGCTCTTGCTGGAGCTTGCCTAGGTACACATGGATGATTTCCAGCCTGTCTGCCTGAGTTTCAGGAATAAACCCCAACAAGTGCAGCTCCTGGTGTAGCAAGAGGAGGATGTTCACTGCTGACTGGGCTCAGGTTTTTGTAAGCACTCCAGGTTTTCAAAGTTCAGAGTTGATATCAAACTGCTTTTGTGGACCAGGAATATTAAAGCTTAGTGTTGCTGCTGCCTTGGCCTAGATTCTGCTGGGTTGGTCAGACCTCCAGTGTGAGCTGCATGGGCACAGTAGCACTGTAGCTGAAACTTCTTGGTGAATGTTACAACCCTTGTGGTGATACACAGGGTTAGCTGATAAGTTTCATATCACTAAGCATCTTTCTTACTTATTTTCATCCTCCTTAAGCATAAGTCTGACTAGATGAGGTTGACAATTTCCATATAATAATGTGGGGAACCAGTATGTGTTGTTATTTTTAAACACTGGTCAGCATGTTATTACTTGAAGAAATTTTAGGATTCTAAGTTTCCTTTGTGCAGTTAAATCTTAGGGGAAAAATGCCTAAAAATACCCCATAAATAATAAGTGCACACCTAAGTAAGTATTTTTTACTGTATATTCTTCCTTCTTTGTGAACTGGTGTTTTTTAGACATTTTAGGATCACAGAAAAATGCACTGTAGCTTATAACTGTGTCAAATTCTACTTGTTTCAAACAGCACTGCAAGAACCTGTAAATGGACACTTTTTTTTTCTTTCCATAGCTTGTACCTCCATTCAAGCCACAAGTTACATCTGAAACAGATACAAGATACTTTGATGAAGAATTTACAGCACAGATGATAACAATCACTCCTCCTGACCAAGGTAAAGTTTTTCCAAATGTTTCCCACTGTGTTCTCCACACCACCAGAAATAATTTGCTGTGATGGATCTCTTCAGCCCATATGAAAAAGTATCAGTTTAAACTTCAGGGTTTTCCAAATGTGTTTGACCAAGAAGTTGGTAAAATGAAAAACCTGTTTAATAAAAGTGAAATTATTTGTGCTGTTGTCTTTTCCAAATGTGCACACTCACAGTGGAAATCAGTGATAATGATGTTTAGCTGATGTCCATATCCACATGCACTGTGTGTATGCAAGCAGTCAGTTGAGCATGGGCTAATGTCCCATCAAAAAATTGTATTTTTGTGATAACTGAGCATGTTTGATGCTCTCAAATAGCAATTGCCAGAAATTCAGAACAGTGAGTGTGGATTTAAGCAATGCAGCTCCTAGCAATTTTAAATGGACATTTGAACATCTGTTTTCTGAAATCACTTCACCATGTATTATCTTATTGTTGATTTGCTGAAAATAAAACAAAAGGTAGCAAATGTTACCTAATGTTTTTTTTTTTCCTCTTTCAGATGACAGCATGGATTGTGTAGATAACGAGAGAAGACCTCATTTTCCTCAGTTCTCCTACTCAGCCAGTGGAACCGCTTAATGTTTTGCCATTCAGAAACAAAACAGACTGCATTTTGGGGACCTTACTTCAATGGACACTAGAGAACTTTCTATATTATCAAGTTACAAACTGTGTTTGTATTACGACTTAGATGAATTTGTAGGAAGCCTCACAGATTCTGTATTTAAAACAATTCTTAGATGCGTTTTTGAGAAGGAGAACAAATCCATTCTTTAAGTATTATGTCAAGGCTTTTATGCTGAATCACCATAGGTTTTTAAGAATATACACCAAAACTGTTTACTTTAGAAATAATTAAGGTATTCAACATATCAGCAACTCTGACCAGAAAATCCCCTTATTTTATTTATTTCATACAGTTCATTATCTAAATACAGAATCTGCACTCTGATCAGATCAATTAGATTTATATAGGAAGATATAAGACTTTAGTAGCTAGTGCAATAATATAAGCAACAAAGTGAACAAACTCTGGAGGGTTAAGGTTCAAACTCATTTTGGACAGCAGTGAAGTGTCATCCAACTCCAGAAAACCAACTATAGGAACAGCATTAATGGCCTCAGTGAGGTAAATCAAAAAGCAAAAGTTATTTTTGTTATAACATCTGCTACAAGACATTACATATCAAACTGAATCCGGTGGGATTGCCACGCCGTACAGATGAGTATTTCATTCTAGGCAGTGCATTTAATTATTCTGTTTGCATAGAATCTAGGAATACTTCATAGGATTGGCTTCTCAGAACCTAGAAAACGCTTGATTTACCAATCTAATATGAAAGGCAACAACACAAAATCACCCACTTCCACCACTGTACAGAAATACCGCACAGGTCTAAGTGAGAAATCATCCTCATGAGCGAGTCAGCCAGACACGAGTACATTTGGCACTGAAGTAATGACTTGTTGCCGCTTTTTTTTTTTTAATGAAAAGATATATGAATATATATAAACACTTAATGAATTTTTGCATCATGCCAGATCATTTCTTCTTTCTTGAGTGTGCATTAAAGGTATCAACCAACAGTTCATGGTGCCTTCTCACTCTTGAAGATTCAGTTTAACAGTGTTTCCCATGTATAAAAAAAACTAGGTTTAAACTTCATATGTGTTTGAATAATAATGGTGTTCAAAAAGTGAACTCTTTTTTTGTTTTTCATTTTTAATCTTAGTGGGAAATTCCCCACACCCTATTTTTGTTGTATCATGTTTCTTTGTAATTTTCATAAAAGCAGTCTTATTCTGTCTCTACTGCAAATAAAGTTATTCCATTGTAGGTTGCGTTCTTTAAATTGTGCTCCTTTTTTTTTTTTTCATTCTCTGGACTGTATAAAAAATGATGACATGTATTCCAGTTAAGTAGCTTTAATATTTTTTATTTGAAAGGAATTATATTATGAAAACCCTCTCTTCTGCTCTCCATCAGACGCTGCTGTGCTTGCACAGAGAGCCCATCATCTTGACTTTTTTAACAACATTCAACTCTAGTATTTTTACTCATGATATGAAAGTTTCCCTCCAAATACTTTAATAAAATTGCTTTAACAAGTTAGGTTCTTATTTCTTGTGGTAGGAGCCTTCTGAATTTGTAGAGATGCAACAACTGCTCCAGTTTCTCAAGTTCGATGTGCGTATCACTGAGGGATTCGGGTTGTTCTGTTCCTCCTCAGTTGTTTCATCTCTGTGCTGATCATTATGCAAAGATAATTTTGGAAAACGCTTCTTCAGAGAAAAGCAACCTGTGCCAGGAATAAATTGTCTTGAGGTGAATGTGGACTGGCCTTGTTTTTCTGCCCTCCTGGTGCCAGCAAAAGGCCCTGATCTGCTGAGGTATTTCTGTTGCACCACTCAGGCCAGTCTGTGCTGCACAATCTCTAACATTCTCCGGGCACTAATGTTAATCACAGCTGGGAGGTGGTTACTGGAGGCTGGAATGTCCTTTTTCAAACAGGAATACAAAGAACAAGATCTGAACATCCAAGAACAACTACAGTGTGCTTCAGAATAAGCAACAGGAATTGCAACTGTGCTAAGCCATTAAACGTCCAGCACGTTTTTTGGTTCAAAGAATAAGCTGTAATTCCCAGTGCAATTTACTGCATGTTTATGCAAGGAGGGAAGGGGAAGAAGAGATCTGTGCCTCTGTAGAGACTGGTGCTGGACAGCCTGTCCCGTTCAGCAAGTCTGATCTAACTGCTCTCCTTCCTTTGCTTCCAAGTCTTCATCTGCATCTTCAGCCAGCCCAGGGACCAAGTCCAAGCAAACTCTTCTGCAAGTCTACAAGTCTTGACAAGCTCTGAACCAACACAACTTTGTGCATCCAAATATAGGCAACACTACTGAGCAAAGGTTCCCATTATCTGCCCCAGGAAAATCTGCTCTGTCAAATGCAGGAGCAGGCATGGATCAGGTTGTTTTGTTGAGGCTGATTATGTCTCACTATTTTTCTGCCAGTTGTTGCTAATGGATTGTTTTAATTCCCTTATATAAAATGGAACTCAAAAAAAAAAAAAAAAAAAAGCTGCCAGCACTCTCTCTGAATCTTATTATTGTTAGCAACTGAGAGCTGTGAGGGCCACACCTGAATGCTGGACACGTTCCCTCATTTTGCCAATGATTGTTGTAAATGCCTTACTTGTCCATAATTGAATGGTTATGGCTGTTACAGCTGTATACCTGCAAACATAAAATGTGTTCTTTACATTTTTAACACAGAAAATCCTGCTGCAAAAACCTGTGACCTGAGTGTCATTCATCTCAGATTCTTTTTGTACCATATATGCAGAGACTGCTTAAAACTTGCATGTTTCTTTAGCTCTTTGGCTTGAAACCTCAAAACTTTTCTAACAATGGCTACAGCCAAAACTTCTCTATTCTTCCTTACGGCATTCAAAAATGTCATCTTGCTCTGGTGTTGCACATTGCAGCAAAGGTGTATCCCAGGTTCTGAACGCCCATAGTGGATCTATGTTACACCCCAGGAAGGTTGTCGTAAATTCGGACTTGGAGAAAAACAGGAAAAAATCCCTTGGCAAGAGCACATAAGTAAGTTCTCTGTGCCTGTGACTGCAGTCGGGAATTGAGGTCAGCTGGGCAGTGGTTGAAATAGGCTCCTCTGAGTGCTGCTTGGGGTTGAGACATGGGCTGGAGCCAGGTAATTCTGCAAATTCCATTTTATACTCATGGTGTAACTGAAGCATCCAGTACAATCCCATTGGGATATGACAGGCTGTTCTGCCTTTAAAGTGGATGAAGATAACTCTGGTTCATAGCATTCCAAACTTTGCACAAACTGTGACCTCTACCCCCCCCGCCAGTACAAGAAGCACCTTTTTCTTCATTTTTCTTTCTGCGCCTTCACTCCTCCAGCAGGTGACCTCCACCTGCTCTCCAGCTCTCATACTGGCCTCGAGTCCTAGCTGTTTTTTGAATTCATTCACAGTTTTCCACCTGATACACAAATGATAGCTTTTGGAGGCTTGATCCTTGCCTGGATTGTTTGAATTGGACAGTCCTGTCACTACAACATTTTAGGAAAAAATCCTTTTGTCAGGATTTTCTTCTCCTGAGAAGCTAAAAAGGCCTCAGGAACAAATTAAAAAAATTGTTACCTGCTGCTGTAAAATGCAGCAGGTGCTTCCTTGATCGATCGATGTGAGATATTTCTACTTGGTCACCAATCAAGGAGGCAGCAGCTCTCGGACTCTCTGGGAGTCACAAGCCTTTATTCATTCCTTTCTATTCCTGTCTTGCCTTCTGATTCATCTTTCTCTCTGTTCTTGTAGTATAGTTTTAGTGTAGTTTTTAATATATATCATAATGTAATAAACCAACCTTCTAAAACATGGAATCAAAATGTCCTTCCCTTCACCCAAGTCCTAGCTGCCCTAAAAACATCACTAAAAAACATCCTCCTTCTAACGAGTGGGAAATTTTGTCTGCTGCTTTGGATTGTGCCCATGTGTTGAAGTGCTCAGTACACCAGCACTGTGTTTTCATACTCCTGAGTGTTTGTGGGGCCTTTTCAATCTTTGTCAGGGAAAATAGCCTTTGCTTCTTAGAGAGCACATGCCAAAACAGATTTTTATCTCCAGTAGTTGGCTGTAGGATGGTGGTGTCAGATCAGAGGTCACAGCCTGCAGTGGCAGTGCAAAATCCAAGGAGACAAAGGTGCAGAAGAGGAGCCCACACAGAAAGCAAGTTGTACAGATCTTCTGCCCGAGAAGTTTGGGAAATGATGATTTAGCAGGTCCGGTTTATTTCACTGTCTCTGGAAGAGCTTCGGAGGTAAAAACACAGTTGAAGAAACAGGCGAATGTAAAGGATCTTGTTTCTTCAGCATAGCAAATGAGTGTTTGTCTTCCACTTTGAGCTCAATTTTTGTAATAACAGGGAGGTTAATTGCCACGAGGAGTAACACGCAAGGAACACACAGTGCCTGTAGCGAGCGGGATTATTATCCCCCTGCAGCTGAGAGTGCAGCCGCGTGCCCGCTGTCTGCTGCAGCATATGCTGCATTCTAATCAGGTGATGGCTGCTTGCTCTCTGCCCAAAATCATTTTCAACAAATGCAATTTGTTACAGTAGTTCCTGCTTGACACTTTTTAAAATTTCTGTAACTGATGGTCGCCAGCCTGGTTTTGTGAGCGTGGTGGGTTCCTAAGGACCAAATCAAGGTATTCATGTGCAAAAACTCCACTTCCCTCTGTGGTTTTTCAGCCTGCACATTGCTCAGTTCTGTTTCCCGTTTGCTGAAGTGCTGCTTCACATGGGGTTTTTTTGCCTGTAACTGGGTTTTTTTGCCTTCCCCCAAAAATGGGCTTTGAGTTAAACGTAACCCTGTTTTCCACACTTTCTTCATGCCTTTTGTCAGGTTACTGTAACTGCTTGTAATGCTCTGGGCTTTGAGTTTGTTTCAAGAAGATAAATGGCAACACAGCTTTTACTGTATTTTCTGGATTCTGAAGGTCCTTCAAATTCTCTACATATTAATACATTCACCCTGCAGAAGATATAATTATTTTTATGCTGGAGTGCAAAGTCTTCACAGAGGACACACAAACCCTTCCCCAAACACTGTGATCTTTAGTTACTGGTAAACTCCCTGTGAACTCCCTGTAAACTCCTTTGTGCTGCTGTGTCCTTACAGTGCTGATGCTGTCACCCCGGAAGTTGTGTAGTACCGAAAAAATCTATATCAGAACAAAAAAATAGTGATTGTGTTCTTCAGCAGAGTGCCTGAGAGTTCATCAAAATTGGATTAAAATGAACATGAAATCCATTCTTAAACATGCTGGACTCGATGGTGCTTGTGGGTCCCTTCCAACTTGGCTTATTCTGTGATTCTGTGCTCCTGCTCTGCATCAGGACTTGCTGCACTTTAGAGGCTCCTTACTCTGGAATTGCCTTTTTTATTTTAGTTTAACGGGACACAGATCTGACTTCAGAGAACAATTCCAGCATCTTCTCCCACACACAGGGCTGGAGTTCATACAGCACTTGAGTGATTTTTTTTTTTCCTAAATAGCTAATGAACTTTTCTCACAAACTTGATAAATTGCTCCAGTGACTTTTAAAGGTTTTATGGATGTGCAGAAAGATCAGGACACTAGCCCTTTAATGAACTTCCAGAACAAAAAATGCAGTGATATTGTTAGGATGGTTGCAGCACACAGTAAGTTTTCTGTATGATGTCTTTAGCTGTTGTGACTGTTCCTTATTCTGAGGATATTGGGGGTAGAAATTAAACTAAACAGGAAGACAGGAATACCTGGTGCCCATCCAGTAATGAGTGTAGAATGAAACTGAGTAAAAAGCAGAGAGAACAAAGTCTCTTGGAGCAACTGCAGATTGGAAAGTTGCAGAGGAAAGGAAGTGGAAGAAAGCAGAACAAAATGTACTTATTTACGCAGGTGAGGTCATAAATTTAATGTGTAACTAAGATAAAGGGATTAAACTTAGTGTCTCCCTTTACTTGATTGCAAAACTTAGAATCAGGTTACCTCTCCACAGTTTTACTTTCTGTGGTGACTTGCTGAATGTGAAGGAAGTGGGGATCAAAGGTGGCTGCTTGGTATTTAAAATGATCTTTTTTTTTTTAAATTCCCATAAGCAGCAAAGGGAGTTGTAATGAGGGCGATGCTTCCTGGACTGCCCAGTGATTTTTCAGGTAACTTTGAGAAACCTCTCATAGCTGTGCCTTGCCTGAGGTAGGAGAGGCATCCCAGCAATGCAGGAAAGCACCGAGTTTGTCTGGAGGTCAGTGTGTGTGTGGCACAGAGCTGCTGGGGTTCCCCTGTGCAGAACAGTTGTGTCAACTTTCTTTTCAGATCACTGACAGTAACTTGGCTTTTATCAGCAACCTGTCTATAATCTTTCCTCACAAGAAAGGAGAAGTCAGCAGGGACACCTCAGACAGGGAGAAAACCCTGGATATAAATCCATTTCTTTTCCTAACGGGTTCAGCTGCAGTTTTCTCTGAGCAGCACTGGATCCGGGCACGCAGGCTGGTGGAGCCCCAAGCACCCGAGGGCTGCTGCACAGGAAGGCTGGAGCAGCACAAAGAAGCTTCCAACTCCCCATCTGGAAAAAGCCCCCACAGGAGCACAGGCAATGGCAATGCCATCTGTCTTCTGCTGAGCAGATCTCCCCTCCTGGGAGCTGGAAAAAGCTGGCACATGGAGGTGGGCTTTCAGTTCCCTGCTGCACGGAGGTTGGATGCAGATTGCTGGGTGGCACCTGTAGAGACCAGCCTGCACTATTGAGTTCCTTTCCACTTTTTTCAGAGCTTTTTTTTTTTTCCCAGAATTCCAGTTCTCTTTATTTGCCTTTTGCATTATGACATCAGTCTCCCATCTATTCCCAGCAGACATGGAACAATGGATTCCTTCTTCCTCTTCTCCCTCGCTTTCATTCTTTTTTTTGTGCCTTACCCTGTCTCTCATCGTCTGCCTTCTAGAAGGGTGTGTTATCACCTGACAGAAGATCTCTTTAAATAATTATTTTCCTCATGCTGGATGCTCCTTGGGTCACTGTGGAGACTTCATCTGACCCCAATCCATAGGAACACTTACAGTGTCTGTGCAGACCCATGTCCTCAAGGTTCACGTAGATTCTTGACTGGTGTATTTTGGCATGAAATACTGGCCTAAACAAAGAAAAAAGCAAGTCTCCCATTGAGTTTTAAAGTGATTTCCTAATCCAATTGATATTTTTAATATCAATTCTGCTACAGATAAGAGGAGGAGATAAGTGCCCAGTGCCTTTTGTCATACACTGTTGCTCTTTTAGTAGAGTTAGAAGGGAATTGATTGCTTTAAAGAAATATTTCGTTATCCCTTACTGTCTGGTATCCATTTCTGTTACAGGACATACCTAAATGTGTGGGAATTTCCACCTGATAAATATAAAAATCCTGGGGAAAACAAAACAGAAAATTTGTCTGCCCTTTATCTCACTTTGCTTTGCTTTGTGGTATGAACTATCAAGTTCAACCTATCTAGAGTTCTCTAAAAATGTAGAGTTAAGTGCCTGATAAGACACTAACTGAAAATTGCTGATGGAAAATATTTACATCTTCTCTTTAAAACTCTTACAAACACTTAAGAACTCATTAAAATGTGGGAAACTAAACCCAAGCTACTTCAGCATCCTCAAGTTCACTGCTTCAATCTGCTACCTGTACATCCTGAGACCAATTTACCCACTTTTCTAGGTGTGAAAGGCTTGCAGTCCAACTCAACAATATTGATAAAACTCTTGGAACTCGAGACTCAATCATCTATTTTCTCATTCTACTGCAGAACCAGGGAAAGCTTCCCCTCTCTGGCACCCAGCCCACATCATCCCCTGGGTACCCACTGATCTCATTTTCTAAGAGGAACTGAGGGGGAATTCCTGCCAGGCAGCTCTGTGGAAGTTGCCCAAGAAGTTTTAACACCCTATTCCTGGATGACATTGTCCCATCCTATAGTTACCCTGCTTGGCTCCAGCTAGTCTGCAGATACAGGTTCAAAATAAAATCAACCTCCATTCTGCTCCCTCCCCCCTTATTTGGGCAGCTAAGTGAAATCCAAACATATGGACTCCATAAATCCTCTGTAAATGGCCTCGTGTTAAACACTCAGCCAAAGCAATGGTTATCATTAAACAAATAATGACACCAACTAGAGCAGAACACAAATTACACACCGGGGCAGATCCTCAGCTGTGCAGCCCAGTTTGCCCAGTGACACCAGGCTCGTTGACACTGGTCCCTTGGTGTTGGTGCTGCCTGCTACGAAACCCACCTGGAATCCACACAATCCTCCTGCAAAGATTTCAGGGGTGCCCTTGCAGGGCCAGACTCTGAACGAAAGGATGTTCTGCAGTGTTTGTGGGAGAGCAGGATGTGAACACTGGGACAGGCTGCCCACTGAACAGTGGAGTCACTCATCATCCTGGGGGTACTTAAAAGCTGTGTGGATGAGGCACCTGGGGACAGGGATTAGTGCTGGGCTCGGCAGTGCTGGGTGAATTGGTTGGACTTGATGCTTTTTACAACCTAAATGATTCTATGGTTCTGTGACAAAACTTTCAATAAACACAGATCGTAATCAAAATGTATCCACAGCTAGGCAAACCAGAGTAAAACAACTGAAATAAAACACTGCTGGAGGCAGGTTTAAATATAGACTGACTCGAAAGCACGTGAAGAGCTGTGCTGCTGCTGGGGCAAACTGTCTCTCAGTAATATGAAATGCCACAGGGAATGTGTCAGAATAGTTTGCTACAACAAATAAACACACACACACCCCAGCCCACTAAATTTTTTCAGCAATTATAAACTCTTACCTGCAATCTAGGTAATCCCAGAACTTTCTGAGCAGTAATGAAACTGTGGAGCATGTTGCATTAAAATACGTATCAAAATAATCATCTTAAATTTATTTTACACCTTCCAAGGATCTCAGTTCATCACACTTTTGCTTGTGTGGCATCTGACCAGATTGTCAAAACCCATTCTTACAGGGGACTGCAGGGTACTATAACTTAAGTGATTCATGCATGCAGCTGTTGGAACTGCTTGTTGGGTTGTGAAAAAGCTTGTGGTGCCAAGTGCTGATCTAGGAGAACTCAGATCTCCATCAGCCGCCTTGGCTCCAAGTTGTTACTGAACAACAGATGGTAGCAGGAGTTAAGCAAACTAAGAAAATATTCTAAGTTAAAGGCCTCACAAGAACTGAAATTCTTGAGAAAATACAGAGAACAAGTGTTAAAGTTGGAACTAGTTTTCATGTCCAAGTGATGTATTCCACTAAACTTTAAAGGGTACTCTCATTTCTGGCAGCACTTGTTTTGGTGGAAGTCTTCATTTAACTTGGGCAGAGCAACCACGTATGGAATTAATATCATTAATCCCATTTCAGGTACAGCTCAGAGCCACAACTCCTGCTCGTGAAGCTGCGCTTGCCACAATGTCTGGCACTAAGGAAAAGAGGAAAGAACCCCAGGTGGTGTTGTTCTGCAGTAGATTACAAGCAGCAGCAGCAGCAGTGAACGGACAGCACCACGAGCACTGATGATTTCTCCAGCAGAACAAGGACAGCACTGCAGTTCACAAATGGGAACCTTGTTAGTGCTGAGGGGAACAGAAGTGCACAGGCTCTCACTGTGTCCTTATCAGCAGCAACAGCACAGAAGGGACAAAGCCAGAGCAAGACGTAAGAAAAACTGATCTAGCAACGATTCCAAACATGACAGTGCACAGAGTAAACAGAGTGAAGTCTTGTACCAGGGAAGAAAGGAAGTCCCTCTAACTCCATGTTCAATAACTTCTAGTCTTTGGTCTCACCAAGACAGCGGCACACTCCAGTATCAGCTAGGTGAGGAACAAAAGGTATTTTCAGGACTTAGAGAAGTTTGTGTTCAGCAGTGCTGATCCAAAGTCACAGGAATAAAGCAGTTTTCTATAATGCTTCTTTACTCCATGCCCTGGCTGAGCAAGAAAGACCCTGCATTTCTGTGACCCATCTCAGTACACAAATTCCTTCAAACCAGCTCTGTAAGCAGCAGTACAGGTGACTACACCCAACTGAAACCAAGTTCTCTCATTTTTAGAGAAGTGAGGACTTCCAGAACAACCTGGAGTGAAACCACTCAACAGAAGAGAAAACAATTTGTGAAGGAAATAATCAAACTGGCTTTCTTAACACTTTTGGGAGGAGACCATGAAAATCTGCACATTGACTACATATTTTCAACCTTACATTTTACTGTACTTTAACTCCTTAGACTGGTTATCCCAACCGATCCCAGGTTTCTAAGCCTGTTTTTACCACATTTAAAAATACTTCAAAATCCATTATGGGGCAGTAAATAATCTTGCTATCATGGAAAGCAAAATGAGAACAATCAGATTACTCATTTGGGGACGTATTACTCAGTGCAAGAAAGCGTGGGAGAACCAAGCTCCAATGAATGAAATGAAACTCACTGGGATGAAATACATAAAAGTGCATTAAATTCTGTATGTAAACTACTTGGTTGAAAATTGAATCATTTCTTTAGGTTCAGAAATCAATATTCAGCAAAGTGCTGCACTCTACAGTGCATCCCACCAAAACACCTAAGGATATGAGTAAGTTTGATCGTATCAGTAGTTCTAGCAGAGTAAACAGGATGTAAGAGTGGACATACTCATAGCTTTTTACCAGTTCCTCATTTCTGGCAGCAGCAATCAATGATCAGGAGAACAGAAGAAGGCAGCAGATCTCAGAGTGCTGAAGAGTTTCAACAGTACTATAAACTCCTAAGTGTGTCCAAAAGCACCACACCTCAACACACAGCCTCGCAGTTCTCAGAAACTCATGAAATCCGTGTGCTTTGGCAGACTCTGAAAAGCACAGATGTGCCCCATGTGTGACCTGGAAGTCACCAGGCTTCTTGTTCTCCTCTGTGGTTTCTCTGCACTGCAGGGTCTTCAGGGCCACCAAAGCCTCATGTGCAGCAGCAGCAACAGCAGCTCTGGATCTCTGGCACAGGAGGGTCTGTGCTGCCCCTGCTCCTGCAGCCCAACAGGGCTTGCCTTTCCACCTCCATTTCTCTCCTCTCATCCAGTGCTGCTCATCTCATCTCACCAGAAACGCCAGTGAGGCTGGTCACATGTAATAGGTCCATGATGAATCTGTGTGACTGTTCCCAGTTATGTTCCCACCCTTCCTGTGCTGGGATATGGAGCTGGACACAGCTTTTGTGAGGATTCACACTGTAACATTCCTGTGGGCTGAGGTCACGCTGACCAGCCCACCGTTCCCCAAATTGCTCTCCTCAAAGACTGGCACAACTCTCACCTTTTTTCCACCACCACCAGGACCATCCCTGAGGTGCCGCTGGCAGTCAGCACTGCACATTTCCTGGTCCAGATTCACAGTCCTGCTCTTGGCATGGACATCACTGTACTCTTTCACATCTTTATGAGCAGCAACTTGAGGAGGATATCAATTCAATGCAAAGAAATGTATAATGGGAATATGGGGTTGGGATTTTTTTTTTTTTTTGGTGGGGATGGTCTTTTTTTTTAAGAAAAGTGTGACATAACTTACATGTTGGCATATAATCACCCTTATTTGTCATACTGATACATTGGAATTCAAAGAAAAAATGGGATCAATTTATGCTGTTGCATCTGATTTACATTTTGCTCTTGTCTTTGCAGGCAGTAAAATGGTTTGTTCAGAATTTCAGGCCATATTTTATGAATAGTACAAAATATCTGGGATTAAAAAAAATCTTTTTTGTGAACATTTCACCTACAGATTTATGAGAGGAATATTTTAAAACACACTTCCTCTCCAAACTAGCAGTCCAATTACAACAGTATCAATTGTGCAGTGAGGACTTCAGAAAAACCCCAAGAATTTGGGTAACAATAGCCATAAACCCAACGTCGTGCTGCCACCCTGTGTCTTGAGGATGAAACTTCTGCTGCGAAGGTTGGAGGAGGGATTATGGATTGTTTTATCTCAAGCCTCTAATCAGATTAAAGAGCACTTCTGCACAAGGAGTCACTGGCAGCTGGTGCAATTCAGTGCAAGTCTAAGAGAAATCATACAGAACACATCAGGACAGTACTGGTGACACCATCGGGGTTCTGATAACCTGTGCAGGTCATCAAGGGACACCTGCCCTCAAAACCTTCAACTGGGTCTTTGTCAGAGAAAGAAGAAACAGAAAAACATCTGCATCTTACAGAACAAATAAATGAGAAGGGGATCATGATTTAAACTATGACACTTGAGCAAAACAGTGTAGGAAAATACAATTAAATAAATCCTAAAATTTAAAGTAAATCCTATAACCACAAAATGTTCAAGCAATAATAAGCTCTGCAAGAGATAAGTAACTTAACATCTATCACAGGGTTTTAATGCAAATCACAGCCATGAGAATAAAAACTTTTAATAAAAGTGTAAGGCATAATAATTTGATTCCAGCTGAGTTTTTTCCCAGAGGAAAAAAACAAAATAACAAAAGCCCAGAATACACACCACCAGCAAATATTAAAGCTTGTATTACAATTGTAGCAGTTCAAAATGCAATCAACTGTAAAAGCTGTGGTATTTTAATATCTATCAATATAAAATATCTATACCAAAAAAGTGATATATGTGTGTGCATGTGTATTAGCCGTTAAAATATACAGCATTGTGTGATCACTTTCACCCTATTCCAATTTTAAAAATGAAAAACAAAAAGTAATTTGGAAGAATTTTATTCCAGTTTTCTACCCACAAGTATTTGCCTTTAAATTACACAGCTCCTACTTATTTCTGAAAGAATCATTAACATTTTCTGAGGCCTCTTGGCTGCTTTTAATAGGTTAACCAGTTTACTCCACTAAAAACAGTGTTCAAAGCTTTGCTACCTTCCCCTTCCCAATATTGAAATGCCCTAAAGAGAGCAGAGGAAAGAGCAGGTACAGGTGATCTTCCTCAGCCTGACCTATCCTCAGAAGCCTGCTGGGAGCAGGATGTTCTCTGGGAAGATTCCCCCCACATCTCTCTCCTTTTCCGAGCTGCCACACCCGAGGCTGTGCTGCCAGGCTGTGCTCTGGAGTCCCTGTGCTGCTGCAGCAGTTTTGTTCTGCACGTGTCTGAGTGCTGCTGTTGGGTGGGTTGAGGTTTTCCTCCCCCTCCCTGGGCAACCCCTCCTGTTCCTGCAGTAGCCTGGATCTAAGCTTAGTCTGACAATCCACGGTAAAGCACCGCAAAGAACAGAGGACAAAGCCTGACAGACACAGAACAAACTGTGTCTGCCACACTCCATCCCAGCTGGAGCTTCCCCAAGCACAGAGGGCTTCGTGTCCAGGCAGTCAGTGCTCTTGGAATCCAGATGGGCGGCAAAGGCAGCACAAAGAGCTTTCAGTTGCAGAATTTGCCATGATGAAACAGTATCACACCTAACCAAAAGCTACAGAGCAGCAGTAGATGCAAGTCTGTACCTATACTCCATATGTGGGAGCTCAATGACAGGTAAGTCTTGCTGGGATTCAGTTTTTTAATCCAGTTTGATCCTGTCAAAACCCAAAGCCATCACGCAATGACTGGTAGGGAGCATGGTGAAACAGAGAAGTATGCACTCCTTGCATGGTGCTGGCATTTGCTGTTCTCACCAACCCAGCCAGAGGCCAGTTGAGAGTTTTCAAATGAAAACAGGCCCAACAAACCTGGGGACAAAGATACCTGATTCCATTTCTACTTCTTGGCTGCACCTCTTCAAAGATTCAGAAGATTTAAGCCCTTTGCATATTGCTGCCAGTGTGTCACAGCTGATGGCAGCAAACTCAGCGCAGAATCAAAGCATAAATGCCTTGCCCACACTTGTAAGGAAAAAAAGGACATTGTCTCTCACTCTCACCTGCATTATTTGGGGTTTATGCCCTGTCCTGAGATAACTAGATGCATATATTTTATCACCTGTTCAGAAAGGAATACCAAAAAAAGCCTATGAACTGGCTACAAGTCAGGACCCAAATGTGTAGGACACTAAAACAAAAAGAAGGGGAAGAGGCTGAGGTGCTAGCTGTATTAAATAAAGGGCACATCAATCACAGAATGGAGAGCAAAAATTTATTTTTAATTTTTACGTTGTCTGGATTCACCTGTAGAATGGCTTACTTTTTTATTGGAAGAAAACAGACTTCTGGACAGAACTGCAAAATATTTGGGAATTCCTTTGTGCACAGCCCAAGTGCTATTGAAGGAGACAGCTCAAGTGTATTTCTTCTTCTCAGTGAGCTTTTTTACAATGTTGTGGGTTTGTTCTAACACGGTCTGGAGATACTGGAGACACTGCAGTCATTTACCACCTTAGACTGTCCTTAAATATCTGGTGTCTATGAAACCACACATTTCTAGAACTGACTCAGTCATTAGTCTTAAGAGAAATTGTTTTATCCTGATCAGATCAGCTGACTTCCTTTTGGACATAAAGGCCTGCTCTTTGAGACATATGTCACCAGCAATGATACACAGGCCTCAGAAGTTTCTCATCCATCTGTAAAATCTCTACTGCAGGATATTTTTACCCATCAATATGCTGGCTCCTCAGGGGATCTCCTTCCCTTGGAACAGCAGGCAAACTTTGATTTTTGACACTTTGTACTGAGTGGGAGGGGAAGAACATACAATTACAACAAAACAGCACAGGATTAAACCCAATTTCCTGCTCAGCTAATAAACCAGACCATTTCTCTGACTCTCATTTACAGTCCTAGGGGTACCCTATGTGTTGTATTGTAACTCTATTACAGCTCAATGATCAGTGGCAACAGACAAATCCTTGTGAGGAGGAGTTAATTAGGCAAAGAGAAAAATCTTTGTACTTCTCACCCAAAGATTTTTCCCTTCACACAGTTTTGTGGTTTGATTTTTTTTTTTTCTGTAGGCATTATAAAGATTTACAAACAGTCTCCAGTCTTACCTCCCATTGTTTATCTGAGAACTGCAGGAATAGAAAAAGAACTTTCCTGAATAATATTTGAGTCTTTTGGTAGACACAGGCAGTTTTCTCACCCTCTGAAGCCAGTGAAGCAGACGTGGTAACCACTAAACCCCATTTCTCACATGTATGAAGGACCTCCCCCATGCAAGAGTTGGCCATGCTGTTCTGTGCTCCTCCTGCCCTTCCCTCCCAGCCTCTAACCCTCTTCCAGCCCTCCTACTTTTCTTCTCCCAGCTCTCCATGCTGCATTGGGTGTCTATCTTAATGCACAGCCATCTTTCAAGCAGCTAGAGGATAGCAAATAAGAACATTAAGCCATGAAATTTATGTCATTGTTTACAGAGGACAGCTTTCTATGAAATACAGCAGCGACTAAATGAGCCAAAAGCCATTTCTATCACTAGTTTGAAACACAAATCATTTGTAAACAACATGTCTCATCTCTCCCAGAGCCTAGAAGCAAAACATTATTTTCAGTTTCTCACCCTCAGGAGAGAGTAAGAAAAAGCAGACACATACTTAAAGGTTTCATTTCGAAAAATATCCTTGACTGAAAAAACGCTTCAGTTCACTGCTTAAAGCTCCAAATGAAACAAAGACAAGTGCTAAAACTCTTTCCTAAAACTAGCATCTAAATGCAGTAAACCACAGGTTCTTGCCATCCATAAAACTCAGCTTTGTGATTTAAAATGATTGCCACAGGAGCAACATTTTTATCTGCCCTGTGGTACCAGCTGGGAACTGCACCAGAGATCTGCCACCATCCTGACTTCATCTTTTAGAGCTTTGAAAAGATAGATCATGCTATGGAATTCCTGCACCTTCCAACTAATTCTTTCACTACCAAGTCACCTGACTTGAGACTTTTTTTTTGTTTGTTATAGGAATGAAGACAAACACATTTCAGAGTTGCTCAAAATGAAGACTGGAGTAAGAACCAGTAAAGTCTCCCATTTCAACTGGTTCCAAAACATGCAGAACAGGAAAACCAGCCTGATCTATCAGCATGTCTAGGCTGGCACAGATGGTTGAGAGTGAAGTGACACTCCTCAAGAAACCCTGAAGTGCACAAATGCTTTTAAAGTGTGTGCATAGTAATACAAAGTGCTATACAGGCTAGAGAGGATGTCATCCTGCACCTCACTGTGGCTGATACACCCAAAGCCATGACACTGCAGCTATGAAGAAGAGCTGCTCTCCAGCAATAGCCACCCCCACCCTTGGCTAAAACATTTACCATTCTCTTTGGGTAGCTGCAAAATTCTGACAGGCAAATACCCAGAATGCCTCCAGCAGAATGTCAAATAAAGGTGTCCCCACAAGCGAGAAGTCAGGCTCTCAAATTGCACTGCCATGGCCTTTCCATCTCTTCAAACAGAAATGGCTAAAGTGCAGGGAAACAGGTAAAACGAGGTTACACCACTCAAAACATACTAATTACAGCTGAGAAGACTGGGAGGCATGAGTGGCAGGCTTTGCTTCAGCAGTTCAGGGCAAAGAATTTGAGAAACAGACCATTAGCTGTGCCACAAGGACTTCTTTTGTTGTGTGTGTCAAACCTACTCCTTTTATCCTACAGTCTGAAATCAGCCACTCAAATCAGCATTTTCCTGAGGTAAAGACCACTGCAGCTTTCTCTTAGGCACAGCTGGTTTGCCAGATGAAAAGTGGCTTTTTTTTTAATGAAACACAGCAAAATCAGTAAAAGAAAACTACTTTGAGGGGCTGTCCAGTAGTACTTCACTCTTACAGCACAAACCATACTAAGGCTCTGCAGTGAGTTGAAAAGAAAATGAGGAATGAGCTGGTTTATGGAGAGGTACCCCTGAGTGCTGACCATTTTTCAGACCACTTCATAAGCTATTATGAAGTTTACAGCATAGGTGATAAACTCAAACAGACAAGTTGCTTTCCAAGAAAAATCTTATAGTGAAGATACTGGAAAATTTATTAATGAGAAAAACTTTTCTGCTTCAAGCCTGGTGTGCTATTGCTCTTTCTATCAAAGTTACCATAGAAAAAGTAAAACCATTCAAGCTGTCAGTAAACACGAGATGTTTGTGATAGCTTAAAAAAAACTTAACCAGAATCAGCAAATTCTCTTATTTGGAAAAGCCCTCAGGCCTGGCTGATTTTCCTAGTAAGCTCACAAAGAAAATGTTGTGTGTCCAGAATGGATTCACACTCACCTGGAAGCACAGAAGGAGCAACTGATTTCTATTCTGATCCCACAAAAGTGTGTCCTAACATGACCAACAAGCGAAGAGAATATTCTGAATCCTGTATCACATCAGGAACACCAGGTAAGAGCACAGAGTGGTCCCTTCCAGACAGGCATATCACAACTAGGGAAAAGGAGAAAGCCGACTCAAAATAATCTAAAAAGCTTTAAAATATAAATGTTTATTTAGCTACAATATTTAAAAGTACAATATAAAGATATAAAACATAGAAATTCCATAACTAATTCACATGCTAAAAGGATTATTTGACCAGCTGCAAGGAGAAGACTTCATGAAATTCATGGATGTTTTAGCCTCAAGGGTTATTTCATCAAGTTTCAGACTTGAAATACTGAACAACCATTGCAGAGAACTTGCTCTCCCACATCACCATAACTAGGGGGAAAAAAGAAACAAAAAAAACCAGAAGAAACAAAAGTCAGAATGCCTACTCTTTCTGGAACATAACAATGGCACACTATTCCATTATCAACTGTGACCATGGGACTCCCACACAGCACACTCAGTATTTCTTTAAACCACAGAATTGTTAACAATGAGGGAAAAAAATTAAGATTATTCCTTGGAAGTGCATGCATTCAGCACTGGCTAGCATGCTATATTGCTGATGGGAAAGCAAGAGAAATTTTTTCCTCCTACAGCATTTAAGTAAGAAGCTGAACTAGACTTGTACTACAGTTGCTTAGAGTGCTTCACACATGCATCTTGGTTTGCATGTTTCAGACAGCTTTACTTCTGCTAAAGTATGGGAAGAGTTTAACTCCTTTATGTGTATGAGCTAGGTACCTGCTGCACCCAACTATCAGGCCAAGTGTAATTAAAATAAACTTCCAAACTCGAAAAGCACTTACTCAACAGCAGAGCACAAAGAGCAGGTAACCGTGTTGCAGCAGCTGCAGAGCCTGCTGCAGCTCTGGCAGACGAGCCGGTCACACTGCGCACACGCCTCCTTCACATCGGCCGTTCTCACACACGACGAGCAGGCTCTGGACGGTCCCAGCGGCGGAACTGCTTGGTAAGAAGGTAAAGAATGGATGAGCTTTACAGCAAGGCAGAGAAAGCAGCTGGAAGCCAGTCCCAGGAGCTGCAGAGCGCGGCGCGTCCGTGCGCAGCTACAGGTGGCAGCACTTCGCAGGACGCTCGGGAATGCGAAGGGAAAGGGAGCGCCGCTTGGAACTTTCTTGGTTCTTTCTCTGCTCAGCAGCGAGACTAAGGGATGCTAAAACAGAACATACACGCGGCAGTTCCGAAACCCGTCAGGTCAAATCTAACACCTTCTTTAAGGAAAGTCAATAAAGAAGAACTACAAAGCACAAGACTACTCATCATACAGACCTCCTTGGAGGGGAAACCAAGGGACAGCACTGGCCTCTGTAGTGACCAGGAACAGAGGGAATGGCCTCAAGTTGTGCCAGGGGAGGTTCAGGTTGGATATTAGGAAAAGGTTCTTCACCCAGAGGGTGGTCTGGCACTGCAACAGGCTCCTCAGGGAAGTGATCACGGCCCCAACGCTGGCAGAGTTTAAGAATCATCCCGACAACGCTCTCAGGCTCACGGTAGGAACGTCGGGGATGTCCTGGGCGGGACAGGAGCTGCGCTTCGATGGGTCCCTTCCAGCTCAGGGTATTGCGGTTCTGTGACACGGCCCGGGCACTCACCCCTGTCCGCGGGCCGCCGCCGCAGTTTCCCGTCGTGGCCGATGAGGAGCTGCCCGCTCCAGCGGGGCCCCTCGCCCTGCGCCTCCCCAGCCGGCCCTGGCTCCGCCGCACGGGCGGCGGCCGCCGCGCCCTCCATGAACGCCTGGGCACCCCTGAAGAGCAGCCGCCGGGTCCTCTCTGCCGGCGGGAGAGGAGAGCAGAGTTAGGGGCGGGCTCCCCACGGCCGCGGGCCGCGCCGGGCCGGCAACATCCCCCCGGCTCCCCGCTCCGCGCCCCGCTCACCGAACACCTCCCGCCGGTACTCCTCGCCCCGCACGCCGCGGCTCAGCTCCCGCAGCCCCACGCGGGTCTTCAGCTGGAGCGGGGCCGCGTCCCCGAAGGGGCAGGAGCGTTTCGGCATGGCCGGACCGACCCGCGCCCGCCCCGCCCCGCGCCGCGTCACGGCCGCGCCACCGCCTCCCTCACATCCCGGCCCGGGCGCTCGGGAACCGCGGCCGCTCCGTTCTTTCTGCAGGGAAGGGAAAGCTTCGTCCGCAGCGGAAAATTTCCCTTCCCGCCGCGTCCCGAGCGGCCGGCGGGGTTGGCAGAGGCGCCGGCCCGGCCCCGCCCGCCGCCACCGCCCCTCAGGCGTCACCTCCGTGCGCCCGGAGCGGCGGCGCGGAGCCGGCGGGGCAAAGCGAAAGCAGCTCCCGGACTCGAGTTTGTCAATAAACTCAGAATCACGGATATGCTGGGTTGGAAAGAACCCACGGGGATCATCGAGTCCAACTCTTAGCCCTGCACAGGACACTCCAGGACTCGCACCATGTGCCTGAGAGCATTGTCCAAACGCTTCTTGAACTCTGTCAGGCGTGGGGCTGTGACCGCTTCCCCGGGGAGCCTGTTCTAGAGCCCGACCACCCTCCGGGTGGAGAACCTTTTCCTAAACTTCCCTTGACATAGTTTGCGCCCATTCCCTCGCGTCCTGTCGCTGGTCACCGGAGAGAAGAGATCCATGTCTGCCCCTCCTCTGCCCCTCATGAGGAAGCTGTACCTGCAGCGAGGTTTCCCCTCAGTCTCCTCCAGGCTGAGCAGACCAAGTGCCTCAGCTACTCCTCATACAGCTTCCCCACCAAACCCTTTACCTTCCTTGTGGCCCTCATTTGTAAGTTCTCTTATAGCTTTAATCCATTTTTATTTTGTGGCACCCAAAACTGCCCCCAGCACTCGAGGTGAGGCTGCCCCAGCCCAGAGCAGAGCAGGACAATCTTCAATCTCCTCCCAGGCTGTCGATGCTGGGCCTGATGCCCCAGGACAGGATTGTCCCTCCTGGCTGCCAGGGCACGGCTGACTCATACCCAGCTTCACATCAACCAGGATCCCCAGGTCCCTTTCCTAGTTCCCCAGTCTGTCTCTACATTCAGGGTTGCCCTGCTCCAGGTGCAGAAACCAGCATTTTCAGTTTCTATCTTCATACAGTTGGTGATTGCCCAGCCCTCTAATTAGTCGAGGTCTGTCTGCAAGACCTCTGCCTGCCAGGGAATCAACAGCTCTTCCCAGTTTTATCTGTAAACGTACTTAGTATCCTTTCCAGTCCTGCATCCAACTTATGAACCCTCTTTTCCCTTCTTGGCAGGCCCCCACACTACACTGGGCTCACGGAGCACTTTGTGTAGCCTAAAACCCCTGCCCAGGCCTGGGCTGTGTGAATGCTGTGGAACCTACAAAAAAGTGCCCAAGCTTGAGAATTTCCTTTTTGAAAGACCACCAAGGAGGCTGGAGAATCCCTGTCTGGCCAGAGATTCTGGAGCTCTGGTGGGCTCCTCAGCACCAGCCAACATCAGGAGTGGGTTTACCACTTATAGGCGCAATGAGTTTTTGGGGACTGACACCCAGTTTCAGCTAAATCTGGAGTGATCCAAGACCTTCTGCAGTGAAAGGAACTAACTGAAATTAATTTGCTATTTACAGGTGGACTCCATAGCACCCCAGGTGTGGTTACATGGGTTAAAAGTATCAGATGCCATTTCAAGTGGCTGCCTGTCTGGGTACTATGTATATTTTGAAAATACATTGTTTTCCTAAGGGCAAATAAGTTTAAAACCGGCGTTGGAGTTTAGGTGCCACGTTTTGTGTCACTTGAAGGTGGTCTGTCAAGACAGTTTTATTTCTTCCAGAGGTCTCTGAATTCAGAACTTCCCCTGTATGTACTGTGGACAGAATCACAACGAAGTATAGGATGAATGAACTTACAGTCTGCTAAGGGTGGAGGACTTGTTCCTGGTTTCTTTGTTTTGTTCTGGTCAAAACCAAGTTATGACTTGTGTTTCTTCCTGAAAAAAAAACCAAAAAAACAAAGAAACAAACAAAAACTCCAAACACCAAAAATCAAACAATAACAACCTCCTCAAAAAGCAGTGACAGAACCAGTATTTTTAAAAAGGCTTTAATTCAGAAACTCATAGAAACTGCAATGTACATTTTCAATACTAGCACAAGATTTAGAATGGCAATTATTTATATGAAAATGAAATTTTGTGAGATATAGAACATATATCAGTGTGCTGAAAATGGGCTACAATACCTAATGGACTGACTCTTGTCTGGTTTCATTGCTTGAGTTCTTCCAAAACTACTGAAACCCCAAGACCAGTAGTACTGAGCACAGTGCCTGACTATGGCTGTAGGATCACAGGCTATCCTGAACTGGAAGGGACCCACAAGGATCATCAAGCTCTGCATCCTGGTCCTGCCCAGCACAGCCCTAAAAATCCTGAGAGCATTGTCCAAACACCAAAATGATGAGAGTGAGTTGCTGAACTGCTAATAGTTTGCAGGTATAACCACTCTGGTTTCATACAGGTTAATATGATTTTTCAAATTATTTTTCTGTAGAGCTGATGAGCCCAGCCTTCTGTTCTGTGGAGCAGAAGCCATGGTTGTAATTCATAGCAATTCCCAAAAATCCCGAGTTCCAAAATCTTACTCCTGCCACTCTATCTGCAAGGATTTCTACTTTGGCTTTTTCTGCACATACTTGCAAATGCATGCTTAAGGATGTTCAGCAGACTTTTCCAACTGCATATTTAAAACTTGTGGCCTTTTCTTTCTGTCTGAGGAAACTACTTTGTAAATATTCACTAGCTAAACACACTGATGTTCCTGAAGTTCTCTGGGGAATACTGGTTAATCAGAATGTAATTGCAGTTGGAAAGAGCCTTGTGAGGATAGAGGACAGTGGGTCACAAGTTTCATTAACATGGCATGGGATAAACATGGATGGAACTCAGCTGCCTGAGGACTGGATGACACATGAAGAAAGAAATAAAAGCACTATTCCACTTGGAATAAGAAGTGGGGAAGGAGTGCTCTGAAACACTGAGATGATCTCAAATATGATCTCAAATATGAAGTAGACTTGAAAGGGAATAGCTCATGCTGAAGCAGTGCTGCTTTACACTGAAGAGTAAATTTAAGGGCACTTTTGCAGAATCACAGGATATTCTGAGTTGGAAAGGAATCACAAAGATCATCAAGTCCAGCTTTTGCTGAGGGCTGATTACATTTGACACATTGCCACCACTACCCCACGGCAGGAATCTTCTGTTGCAGCTCTGAGTCAGCCTCGGGAAGTGACATCTCTTAACTGCTTTGTAAGACTCACCTTCACCAACATCTGCTACTGACCAGCTCTTTTCTCTTTGCAAGCTATGAAGGCAAAATAATTCTGTCTGCTCTGTACCAGCAGGCCTGAGCACCCTGCAGGGAGGGAATTGGCTCACCTGCCTGTCTGTGAATTGTTACCCATCAGAATGGTGCTGAGTGTTTTATTAGTTCCAGAGCAGTCAGCCTTGAGGAAGATCCACTGATTTAGGTGATTTAGAAGTAGATAAATAGTGATCCAGGCCTTAAAATACTTCATCTATCCCTTCAGCTTCACTTATACCAAGGCCCTCCTCTCCATGTGCTTGTAGAAAAACTTCCCAGTTTTTTTCTATTCCTCCATTACTAGGCCATTTAGAAAGATATCAAAGCACATCACATAGAGGTGGGACTCTGCCTCCTCCTTTAAAGAGGGAGTTTCCTTAGTTGAATTGGTATAAAGTGAGTGACTTTTGGCCAGCTCACTGGTTCTTCTTTAATGTTTTCATGCTAAAATGGTTAAAGAAATACTCTGGAAATTCTTTCAAGTGGAGATTATGTGATAGTAGCTGATATAGTTGGCCGTGTGCCAGCATACAATCTGTGTTACGTGGGATGGGCTATCAGGATGGGCACACATCCCCTTGTGGGCCCAGGGTAAAGCACTACCCCCCATGTGCTCAGTCCCATTGCACTGTCCTTTCTCTGCTCTGCAGTTTGGATCTGAAGATAAAAAAACCCTCCTTGCATAAAACTGCTTTTACTGGAAGGGCTAGGGGCCGTTTTCTTTCTTCTGTGTCCTTTTCCTAGTACATCAGCCTTAACAGACAGGTTTACAGCTGGGATCAGAGGGCTGCACCTGGTTCAGACATTATCTGTTCACAAGAGCATGTTGTTTCACGAGGACTTGCTAGAATTCATGCCCTCATCTTGATGAGGTCTTGATGAGGTTCATGCATTCAAAAAATATTTGACAAGCTGGTGATATGCAGGATTAAGGGCTGGCTCTTGAGAAATGCTGCTGTTAAGAGGAGGCTCTGCCATCTTGTCACCTCAGCCAGTGCTTGGTCTTAAATTAGCATAGCATGGTTGAGTTTCAGAGCGTGTTTCGCTCCTGCCAGCCCTGAGATGCACCAGTGCTGCTCAGCAGATCAGAGCACCCGAGGGTCCCACTCACTAGAGGGCACCCTCAAAACTATAAATTATTTTTGCTGTTACAAAGATGTTATTGTTCTGCTGACAGGGGTTTACAAAAGGGCAGCTTTCCTCAGTTTTTTTCATGTTGTTGCTGTTCCTGGCCCTCCCATGGTGTGCTTTCATTTCTGTTGCACTGTTTTCTTTCAGTTTGCTTCTTTCCAGATTATTTTAATCTGTCATGAAAAGAGAATATGAACTCTGAAAGTGAGAACTGCTATCACTGACCTAACATAGTGCCAAGGTTCTGCTTTCTTTCTCTGCAGGCAACAATGTTTTTGATTTAATGCTAGGTGATTGTCCTAAGAATTCCTAAATCTTTGTCCAAGTAGTGCTGTCCATTATTGAGTGTGGATTTATGTAGGAGAGGCTCTGAGAGGTATCTCTGCCCTTTCACTATCCCAGCACAGTACAAACATCCTCTCCCACACAAGGCTTAGGAAGGAATGGGCAAAACCTTCCTCCCTCCACGTTGCAGCTGCACCCAGCCCTGCTGTTATTATTTTGTTGTGGGAGCAAATCCTTGTTCGAGACAGCTTTATGTTGTTCCTGGTATGCTCTCCTCTCTCCATTCCCCAGAGCAGCCGTTCAGCTGGAATAACGCAGGGTGCATCTGCTCAGCTCAGAGGGGCTGTGTCAGTGCAGGCTGGCCAAGAACCCAGCTCTGCACTCACCATGTCTAACAAACCATCCCCAGCAGCAGCAGCAGCCCACAAAGTGTGTTTATTTTAAATGTGTGTGGCTGTGTTGTCAGCCCTGCACAGAGAAGATCTCTGTGCACAGAACAGAAGCTGCACAGAGTCAAGGCAATTCCCTGAACATTGCCAGGATAACATGCCACAGCTACAGGGACCAGCACAAGCGCTAATGTGGAAATTTCCTGAGCACAGCCTTTGCAGATGGAATCCATTTTTGCAGGGAAGTCTTTGAAGGCACTCATTCTCTTTGCTCTCTGCTGAGCAGTTTGTATGAGTGGTGTGTATAAGCTATAAAAGTAATGCTCTATCCTAGGCCTACCATCCAGGGTGCCAATTAATAGAACGAGACTTTTTGTGCTGCTGGCATGTTTCCTCTGCATGGAAATCATCAATGCATTTTGCATAGGGCTCAGACTTTTATCAGTACCAGCTTCAGTATTTTAATTACATAATATGGGAAAAAATCAATCTCTAATAGACAAAATGCCTTATCCTATTTGTAATGCCTTAACAAGCTAACTTCTTTTATTTATTTCACTTGACTTCTTTTCCATGTATATTAGAATCTATTATACCTTACTCTATGTATTTATGCTCAGTAGCTTATCATATATTTACATTAATGTTTTTTGATTTTTTTTCTTCATGAGGATATCAGAGGAGATATTGCAACACAATCCTACCCTTCTTTTTTTCTTTCCTATCTGCAAGATTTAGAAGATCCCCAGTTGCTGGTGAAGGGGTTCAGTGTTGTCTCTGTTTCTAATACTGATCCATTATCACTACCTAAGCTCTGGGAAAGGTTACTTAAGTGTACAAATGTATCACCACTGTAACTGGTTCAAATATAAAACTGTGCTACTGGCATTGAATGACTGATGGAATAATGAAGAGGAGCAACTTGACATTTCTCCTAGCTCTTCAAAATTCACAGCCCCCACCCAGTTTGTCCCAGGCACAGGTTGTTTTTCCGGCCAGGTCCAGCACCCAGCACATGAGCTTCCTGCCATTTTATTCCAGCTTCAGTTCTTCTGGCAAAATTGGAGATGTTACTTATTGGAGATGTTACCTATTCCAGTACCCAATATACACAAGTAGACATCACTGAAGGCATATTATTTTTTCTGCAGAACATACAGCACCAAAAATCAATGGACCAAGTACTCAGGGAATGGGTTTGATGTCTTAGTCCCCTTTTCCAATAATATCCTTTGGAAGCTATAGATAGAAACTTAATGCTATTTCAGAATGACAAGGCAAACCTTTTGCAAACTTAGTAAATGTCTACAAGCTATATTTTATCTCAGACAGACATGACTGAGACCCCATTGGTACAGCTACAAACTGCATTCCTGAATTCTGAAAGAGCCCAGCTTCCAATGAAAGCATGAAACAGTGATAAGAGTCATTGCCAAGGTCACCACAAGGGCACAGCCTCAATGGCTGGGAGAAATGAAGCAGAAGAAAATTGGAGTACAAAATCTGAACTGTTTTCAACGCTATGGGGTGGTAACTGAGCAGCAGATCTGTGACTGTGGTACTGACATAGATGTTACTGTGCACTGGGAGCAAAACGAGTCTTATCTGTAGCCAGGCAGAGTCTTGAAACTGGAATAACACATCATCCTGGCAATTCTCCCTTTCTTCTTCACCCATTTGTTTAGGATGCAAAACATGCCATTACAATGGATGCCAGCGGACATGTGGCAGGAATCTGTGGTACTACTCATCAACATGAGTAATGGGAAACACCTTCCTGCCTCTCCTGGCCATTGTCCCCCTCAGTATAGCCCAGCAGACCATCTGCTTTATTCCAGATGCAAATGCACGGCTGGCTCATGCTCATCCTGACATCTCATTTAAACCTCAGGTCGTTCTTGGCAGAGCTGCTCCTTAAGCAGGTGCTCCCCAGCCTGTACTGAGACATGAGGAACCCCGGGCCTCTTCCTAAGCTTCAGAGCTTTCCACAGCCCAGCCCCCAAGCTTATCAATTTTTCAGCCATTCTGGAATTCAGAGCTCAAAGGGCAAGTTTCCATTCATGGTGGAGGGCTGCACTATTTTAAGAATCTCAATGGAAACACAATTGTAATTACTTTAGGTTTGGCACAGTGAGTTTCCTCTTCAGAAGTAAAGAACACCTTGAACACCTCTTTATGACCATGACTGGTAATACACTGTATTTCCATGCTTGTCATTTTGTCAGACTCACCAAAAGCTGACTCCAGCACCATGTTCTTGGGATCTTTTCCATTTACAGGCCAGCCAGGCTCACAAACCACAGTAGCAAACACTATTTCCTCACATTTCAAGAATTAGGCCCAGTTAGCAGGAAAAGTTTTGCCTTCTGTGGCAAAAAATGTATACTGCCACCTCTGCTGGAAGGGCATGTATAGTTGACTGTCCTTAAGACAGTCCTATATATATATTCAGCAGTCCTTTAGAAAACTTGTCTCCAGGGACTCAGCCCAGGGTATTTTAAGGATTTCAGCAGCCACCTAAATGCTCTGAAGTGCTCTGCAACTCCTCAGGCACTGTAAAGGTATCACCTGAAACCCAACACTGCTGTCTGAGGCACTATTTACAGCCCTGCAATGTAAACTCTGGTGTCTACGCTCAGCTCCTGAAAGGCAATGCCTGTCACAGGAAGGGTGCATTATCTTGAGACTGTGGAAATATTAAAATACACAAGTGTTTGGGGTTTTTTTCCTGACAAAGACATTTTCTTGCCAAACACATTTATTTAGAGAGTGATCAAATTTGTATTGCTTTCAACCACTGAAAAATGCAGCTGTTGGACAACATTTTTTACATTAATGGAAGATATAAAGTGTATGTGCTTACAAAAGACCTTCTCTCCTGGTTTATTTTTCTTACCATCTCATAAGAGCTGACAGGCAAGTATTTAATGAACATTGTCTGCTCCAGAAATCTACAGATATTAATAACACATGAAAGTATCTTAGAACAACTAATTTCCTGTACGTATATAAGAGATTAAATGGCAAAACCTTGCAATCATTCTGTAAAACATGCTCATTATCAAAGCCTGTTTGTGATGCACCAGTGATTTGGGAAGAAAAGGATCCAGTTCTGTACCTCCCTGAAGCAGGCTGTACAATCCCACTTTCCCCATGCCACAGATCCATGTAGCACCGTGTCAGTTGAGCAGGCTCCATGCTTCAGGCATCCTCTTTGGCAATCTGGAGCTAATAAAGAGATAAAGCAAGCTCTGACACACTCATTAGTGACCAACAAACCACCAGGTTCCAGCCCTGACGGACTGCCACAAACAGGCACTTCTAGAAATGAGATGGGTTTCCTTTCTTGCCTGATGCCCAGTTAAAAGGGTAATGTGAGCTCATCCTTTTTGCCAACATCTGACACTTTAAACCAGCTCTCTGATGGACAGGACCTGTTACTGTACAGGAGGCAAGACCACTTCCACAGGGAATAATTAGTGGGCTAGAGCTTGACCCCATGTCAAGTATTACTGTCAGAGGTTAGGGGCAGGAATGTCTATTTTTTAATTCCATCCCAAACATCAGACACAGCTCTTCAGCTTGGGGGTATTTTTAAAACCTTTTTTTAGGTGTGTGGTTTTTTGGGGGTTGTTTGGTTTTTTGACTTGGGCATTGCCAGCCTGACATGGATTTAGATGACACTACCTAAGATGCTTCAGCTATCAAAGACCATTCTATGTGAAATGATACATATGTGTGTGCACATAGGTATATAATTGATGCAATGGAAATAAAGAAACACTAATTAATTAGCAGATCAATTCTCATACAGGTCTCAGGCATTGCCCTGAGTGGTGTGTGAAGCACTGACCTGCTGTCATTTACTGGAAAGGTCACTTTCCTGCTGTTTCTAACTCCTTCTAAAACAGAGGAGAAAAAGAGTGGTTTCTGTGGAGGCTTCTGGAAGCCCTAACACACTTGTCTGAATTCCAGTCACTTTTGGAGGTGATAATTGTTTATCTGAGCTGGTATTGACCTTTGCTTTCTCTCAGTGCTGCTGATAAAGAGCTTCATGGAGTTCCCATCAGTTGTTCTGAACCAACTTTTATTTCTTGCATCACTTAGAAAATGTATTTTTCCTTCATAAAACCATTGGTCACTCAGGTGAGCTAACTAAAGGTGACTAGCAATGAATCCCAGTGGTAAAGGTAGATCCCTGCTCAGTCTGCAAATGGGAAAGGGAGGCAAAGTTTGTGGAATTTGTGTAAAAAGGCCAAACACTGAAAAATTGTAGACTGAGAGAAAACATACCTTCATTCACTAATGCTGCTACTTATTTTTTAAAATTCATTAAATTTTAAACCAGGTTTTGTATGAAGTCTATTTTGTTAAAAAATAAGAGAAATAGAGACCAAGAACTGTTACTTCAAATCTGTTTTAATACATCTTCAAGGACAAAATAAACAGGTGTGGATCAAAAATAATTTGGAAAAAATCTGCATAAGGTGTAAGTATAGATTGCACATTACTATGGAAATGCTTCATTTTCTTTCCTGTTATAAAGTGCATTATGCCAGAACCGTAAGACCATATATAGCCAAATACAAAAGCTTCAAAATCCTATCCTAAACGTGTTAGGAAGTGTAAATCTCACTAGGAAGGCCATATTGTAAGGGTAAGTGTCAGAAAATAGCTCAAAAACATTACTGTGCATGAGTGAATCTGTAACTGCTACTTTAAAAAAACTATAATCTTTACCACAAATTACGACTTTTCAGTAAATGTTTCCCCTTATTCTTCCATCCAGATATCAAATAGGATGATGCATCAGCCAGTTTTAGCCATTTTTATTGAATTTGGCTGGGGAGAAAGAAGTAGTTAAATTCATCACAGTGATTGTTATTAAATGAAATTCCAAACTATACAAAATAACATACATGGAAAACAGCCAAAATTAAAGGAAATTTACATTAAAATGTTCCTATTAAGGACTGTGTCTCTCAGTAGATTAAAGAGCTTTTTCATAAAAGCCTGAACTTACATTTAACTCAATGGCAGCACATGTAAAATTTAATAGGAGTAGAACTCTTATTTAAAATATCCATGCTCTGAAATGAAATGCATGATATTATTTTTATGGTAACAGAGTAAGTCATGGGATAATTGCCTGTTACATCATGCTCACTGACAACATTACTGGGTTTTTTGATGAATCCTTGAAAGCAAGGGCAAGCCATGTGGATCTAATGTATACTTAATGGAAAAATGGAAAATAAAAAGATTAGGTGGAAAGTAATCCTGTGAAAATTACGCTACAAAAGCTGCTGTCTCCAATATGCCAAATACTCAGTTTAGAGTTGATCATTTAATCCAGTTATTCAGCACACCAAGTGGCTCTTTAGTCACTGTGGACTTTGCCTATAAATCAACCAAAGTTTAAATATAGTGGCCACCTCCCAGCACAAATGCACGGAGGAAGATGGGGCCAAGAAAAGGAACAGCTCTAGGTCATGCAGAAGGCAAATGTCACCGGGTTAAGCCATGTGAAAACAAAACTTAATTACTGTATCTCCAAGCATCTTTATGCTTAAAGTACCTCATATGAATGAGGCACACTTCACAGTGCTTGTGATAATTAGCACTTACCAAGCATCTTTCAGAAGTGCTTTGCAAACATTAAATAAGGTCAGAAATCTCATTGGTCTTTCATCAGAACAGCCATAACTATGATGGGGAGAGCTTCCTCCTCAATTCAGATCATGGACTGCAGGGCTTGACCCAGGGAACTCCAAAAGGCAGTGTTGAAGATGTGAGGGTGTATTACTGATTGCAATTTTACAGATTGCAAAACCAGCAGCAGCGAGATCAAACAATTTGTCAAAGATGGACAAAGGAGTTAAAACCAAAGTAAGGATTCACAGCTTTGGAATCTATTTTGTTGGGTTTTTTAAGAGAAAGGTATTTGCTTGTGCATTAAGGCAGACTCTTTAATGAACTGGGGCATGAGAGACTGCACCAGAGCTGGATGGTGTAAGAATTCTGCATTGCAAGCAGCAAAACATCTGCAAACGGTTACATTTAGTGCTTTGCACTGGTACTGTTAAAAGTGTTTCTTGACACAAATAGCTTTGAACATTATCTGCCATTTGATATTGAGTGAGATGAGACAAAGGGGATGAGTATGGCATAACATCCTCCTGACAGGTTCTCCTTTTTTCCACATTTCTAATGCCAAGTGTCATCGTTTTGTACCCTTGGAGTTACCATGTCAGAAAAGGGCTGTTTTTACACACTGCATAAGGACACCACTGAGGATGTGATGCCATTTCCACAGCCCATGGGAATGATACAAAATATTGTTATAGCTCTCTGAGACATATATAAAAAAGGAACATCTACTTGGAGAATTTTGCAGTTAGTTGTCTCTACAATCATCTTTTTCCTCTACAAGAGGTAGGCCTTTTTTGGAGCTCTTGATGCGTAACCATTACAAATTAGAAGATCCACAAAGAAGTCCAAGTACATTCTTGAAGATTCTGGGACCTCTCCACAGCTTGTACATGTCCCAACCCTGGCTGCCACGTGTCATCCCCTTCTATAAACAGGCATTACATTTTGCTGAGGAAGGTCAAAATGTGTGAGGGGTGTAAATACTGCAGCAGTCATCGTTGAGTCATGCATTGATTTATTCTTGGAAACCTATGAGCTGTGGAAGCGAGTGCCTTACAGAGCCACAAGTCCCAAGTTCCTCAACAGAGTACCACAGGAGAACTTGGGAATATTCAATCACAGGACTAGCAGGAAGAAATGTCCCAGGTTCATGGAGAAAATGCAGCATGCTGTCTCAGCTCCACTCTCCTCATGTGTTTTGTACCCTGAGGACTCTCCTCCTTCCACCTTCACTCATCCCTTTCCTACTGCATAAAAGGAAGGCCACACACCTGACAGTCTCCAGGTGTTAGTTAACTCTCTTCTGTTAGTACATAGAACAGTTCAAAGAATTATTAAACAGGTCAGCTTGCTCCAGTTTGGCCCCTTTTCAGATGTTATCTCAGTTACTAGGATAGGCTTTGTGATAAATACATTTTACGTTTTAGCTGCTCTCCATTCATTTTAGTAGGCTATCAAAAAACATTATATAAAAATTATATGTAATTGTGTTCGCCTTGCTTTGTGCAATCAAAAATACCCTCCTAACTTTGCTGTATTTTATAAAATGAAAATCTTTATAATTCAACCAATTTCAGTGCATGTTATCTGTTGTAGTACTGCCAACCCAGACACACAGATATTTTAACATATGAAGAAAAAATCCAAGCTTCACAATTCTAAAGTTACCCAATAATTACTGCAAGAGGCTTGGTACTGGTTTCATCAAGGAGAAAGACTATATAGGTGTAAAGTACTTTCAAATAGTGACATAGATCAATTGAAACAAAATTATTTCTCTATTTTGTTAGGAGTACTTTTTTTGAATTTTTTGATGATGGACACCAAGGAGATTTTACACTGAATTTACTGAGAACTTAAATAAAATGTTACAATACAGAATATGTTTTTTTTTTCTATTTAATTCCTAGAAGAATTTGTTTGTTTTAAATAGCATTTCCATTTCAAGAGGAAGCAGTAAGGAACCGATGAACGCCAAGTTGTGCTTCTCATCACTGAAGTTCTTCATTTGTTTAGAACAGCTGGATCATCGACTCTCTTGATTTTCCAACTCCAACCCATTTAACTAGGGAGGAAAACACATCTGTTAGAACAATTACTGAGAGTAAGCACTATAATCAATGAACTGGAATAATTTTCACCTTTCATCATGCTTCACTACAGACTGACCAATTTTAGGGAGGAAGTTTCATTGTCAAAAATCCCTCTACTCCAGCTGCACTACTGGACTAAAAGTGCAGCATACTGAAGTTTGAAAGCATGAAATAATGATACCATAAACACAAAGCATTGCAGATAGAAGGCCTAATAGAAGGTCAGGAATGTTTGTGGCAGGTTTAAGTGCAATTGTTTTGAGTGACAGGATGTTTAGCTACATCCCTGCAGAGAGGAAGCCAGAGCTGTGCCAGACTCTGAAGTCTGCATGATGTGGAACAGGAGATAGTGATGCCTACATACTGTAATATTTTTAAATGTAAGGCTCTAACTATAAACATTAGCCAGTGCGAGCAGCCCCCCCAAATTCCACACTGTAGCTGTTCCACTGCAGTTGTATTTCCTATGCTATAGAATTGACTGTGGGTAGGTCTCCTTTAGCCACCAATCATAGCAAGGCATCCTGGCTTTGCACAGCAAACCAGAGGAATAAAGGTAAGTGGAGCTGTATTTACACATCTCTTGTGTGTCCTTGACCACACACAGGCCATTCTCTGAGTTTCAGTCTCTGCTATCAGATGTTTCCTGATCCGTGACTGATACAGGAATTGCCATGGCTGTAACCAGCCTGTACTCCACTGATGTGACCTTTGAGGTGCTTTATGGAAAACAAAAGCACACATGCCAGCTGTCTAAGCTTGTTACTGTGGAAATTCTCTTGCAAACACCACCACTCATGCCACACCTAGCTCTTGGCACATCTAGAGCTCTAGCAGTTAGATTTCAAGAAAATTGGGTGGCTTGACATCTGCAGATCGATGTTAAGATTCTCATTTTTTCAAAGTGGAAGAACTGGGCTAAGCAATCCCAAAACCTGTTATGCAACACAATTCCTGGTATGAGTAAGAATGGGAAAGAAAACCAAAACAAAGACCTCTAAGTTCAAACAGGGATGCAGTGCAGGATGTAGAGAAAAGGGGAGATGAGGACATCAGCCTAGCTACACACTGAAGCACGGTGCACAGACCCCTAAGTTTTCACTGACAGAAGGTGGCCATTTGCCAAGAACAACACATGTTTATCTTTGCTCTGGTTAATCCTTGCTAGCAGCAGCTTGGAGCTCTCTGCAGCACTGCAGACCTGCCTGCTGAACACCACCCTTTGCTGCCCTCTTGGCAAGCTGCCATTTACCCCCATCAGCCCAAACACTGGTACTTTCATTCCCTCCTGCCCAAGTGAAGTGACTTCCAACTGCCAAACCGAGCACTTTCACAGAGATGTGCCTGTCTGCTGTGGCATCCTCACATGGACATCTACAAAGAAATGTACCTGGCACGCCAACATGGTTTTCCACACAGCGGATGTAATTCTGGGCCTTGGGTGGGAGGTCCTCCCATTTTCGTGCTCCAGTTGTGTCAGTTTTCCACCCAGGCATTGTTTCATACTCTACTTCTACCTTCTGTAGTATCTCCTGGTTAGCTGTGGAAGAACAATTTTTGTCACAGTTGATTTTAGCTGCTCTGCCTTAAGAGAACAGACCTATGGCTCTTGACCAATAAAGTCCTTTTACAGCAAAAATCTGGTAGATTTGGAAATAGTATTTTTACTGGTTTATTCAATCGTTCACTCCTTTATTCTTAATTGAGGTTAAATTCTGATACTTGGGCAGATGAAGATAAATCTGATCCAAGAGGATTCAGGAATACAGTTTCCTCTTTCAAAAACTGTAGAAAGTACTATATGTTGTCAACATGGAGTCAACAACAACACTACAGTTTTATTTTTGAGGAAATAAGATTTTTTGAGGTTTACGATACTTCCACTTTTTGGTTCAGATTTGCATAGAATAAAACAGTAGACAAGGCATTACTGGCTCAGAGAGTTTCATCTTTACAGAACAAGGTTAAATCAGTCTTGTGAAAAACTCTGATGTCTACAAGCTTATTCCCACTGGAATTCTCATTATGTGCACAGCCAGGAACCACCAAGAGTGGTGGGAAAGCTGGCTGCTGCCAGTCCATGCTGTGGCTCTGGAATACCCCATAGCTCCACAGAACAAACCCCTTTTCCTGGCAGAGACTGTTACACATATCTTGAAAACATCATTCATGTAAAAAAAAAATCATGTATCATTGCGTCTAAAAAGTGAATCATTATTGAGGGGGCAATATATATTTTTATTAACCACAGTGTTGTTGCTGTTAATAAAGCTTAATAAAGCTATCCAGAAGCAGGTTTATTCTGCTTGTTTCCATCTCATTTTTGTACAGCTTTTATTTCAATTTTGCTAATTTTGCTCATTAACTGCTACTGCCAATGATACACAGTCACTGACTCGAGTCTTGCTGACTTTCAGATCCTCAATTTTGCCTATAAAAAAAATCTAATGGCACAACACATAGAAGCCCTAACACAAAATTTTATTTGTTCTGAAGTTCTTGCCATTGTACAGAGATGCAAGGTAAATAGAAAATGCCAACGTAATGGTACAGCAACCTTTACACAGATACTGCAGCTCCATAAATTGCCACAGAATGTCTAGTGAAAAAGAAATCAAGTCTGATTTTAAAATGCAAAATTGGCTTAACGGTCAGGAAAGATAAAAATGAACATAGAGGTTTAACAACTTACCTGGAAAATATGGAATTCTTTTTCCACCCAATTTGTAGGCAACACCAATTTTAATTTCATCAAGGACATCAAGAATATCCAGTTTTGTTAATGCCAAACTGCACAAAAAACATCAGTTAGTTACACACATGATGAATCACCTTTTTAATACTTTCCTTCTTATTTCTTTCCCCTTTCACAAATCCAGCTCAAGCAGCCCAGCCAGCAGAAATACACAAATGTATTGCTGTTAACTGAATTCACACCTCTGGGATGAACACTTGACTGAGATACCACAAGACATTTCCAAATGCTTGGCTGCTCACACAGGTGCACAGTGTTCAGTTCAGTGCATGGAAATGCACTCTGTCTGTGGAAAGGGGCACCTGCTGGGCCTGCTTTGGATGGGTACGACACATGACATCGCTGACAGGGACTATTTCTGTTATTCCTACTGATTCACAACAACTGTCTGACAGACCTAGTGACTGATTACACTTTTATAACAGAACAAGCATAGTCTGGTTACTAAAACCACATGTGCAGTTCATTTGGAAGGATCCCACCCTGACTTTCAGTGCCTGGGCAGTGATGTCTGTTTAATGAACCTTATTAATTTTGTGAATGAACTCATCAGGAGACAAAAATGGAACCTCAAGAAGACACTGAATTATTCACTGATCTGAATAGAACTGCATTTTAAAACTAGTCAAATTCTCCAAAACAGTATTCTAGATGTTGCCTGGCAAAAATCTGAGCAGCTAAGGATTTAGACAGGTATGTGCATATTAGTTCAGGCTGTATGTGCTCAGTAAGTTCATGATGAATGAAAGGATTAAGTGAAGAGACTTTTTGAGAAAGAAGCACCGTAGAGACAGTTCTTCAACTTTTTTTAATCTCCCCATGTTTTTTAGCTATCGCAGTTATCAGAGAGGATATAGTTTTGTTGACAGGAGTGCAGTAATTGTACAGAGCTGAAATGGAAGGAAACCTAATGCCTTCTTAAAATTTTCCACATAAACTAGAGCTGCATAAGTTAAAGCAAAATATAAATACAATTAAAAAAACCACCAAAGCTAAAAACCTCATTTGATAAATTAATGAACATTGTTCCTTTGTAACATTAGCAGCATAAATTATATTAAATTATGTTTCAGTCTGTAATATATTAAAATGCTCAGAGTCATGTATTCGCATATATGGACAAGTCTGCCTGAATGCATTAACCAAGGAAGCCCCTTGGTCTCAAAGAAAACAAAACTTAGCCCTTTAAAAGCAGAATTTATAACACACTATTTCACTACACCTTTGTAAATAAATGAACCTGTTGGAACTGGAATGAAAGCTGTGCCAGCTGCTGTACCCTTGTATCACTCCATTAATTTCACTTATCAAGTGGGTCCAAATGATGCAGAATTGGTCCTACAAGTAGGATCCATTTGTCAACCAAACCTCAAACCCAACAGGTTTTAGACCATGGCAGAAGTCAGTATGAAAGCACTGGATCAAAACCACTGGAGTTAACTGTTAGAAGACCAATATATTGATCCATTCTGCACTGGCCGTCTGATGAAAGCAAAGTGAAAATGTGACAAAAAAATCACAGCTATCATGTGGCAAAATCACTTAATTTGAAAAACAAAAAAGTCAAAGGAATTAGATTATTATTAGCATTAAGACAATTCTCAGTTGCCCACTGTGCATTATTGTATTGCTTAAAATGTGACACTTTACTGGACTTATAATAATGTTACCTACATATTTATTCTGCGAAGCACAAAATTATCACTTCCAAATGTAGCGCAAAATCTGTGATGCTTACGCAGTGAATCCGTTGATCATATGAGCATATTTCAAAATGACCAGATCTAACCAGCCACAGCGTCTCTTTCTGCCCGTAGTTACCCCCCATTCATGGCCACGGGACTGTAAAAGATCTCCAATTTCCTAGAAGAAGAAAGAGAGAATGCTGATGGTGCTTCACTGAAAACATGTCTGGAAAACAAAGAGAAACCAATATAGAGGAATAGCAAGAAAAATACAGTCGTTCCAATTTGAAAGCTATTTTTCAGGAAAAAAAAATTGCTAGGAGAGGACTAAGCAGATAGCAAATCCTCTCGTGCACAGGGTTTTTGTATTGCAATCACTAGAATTTCAAATCACGTATTTAATATAACTTTTGTGCTCCAAGGAGAGACTTTTCTCCCTTCATCCAACTGGAAGATTTTTTTGACAATTCAGTCCTTTATAAAATTTTGTTTGCATTTAGTTTCTTCATCTGGTCTTTTGACATCTTTTGGTTTTGGGGACAAGACTAATGCTTGTACAAGGTCTAGGTCAAACCACCGAGGGCTCCTTGCTTCTACTGCAGTGTGAGACTGCCAGCTGTTCCATTCACACTGGCAGTGGCTATATTGTGGTAAAAATAAAGAAGGAAGAAACTTTATGGTCATGATTCATAAACCCAAAGGATACCATCAACTCATCTGAGCCATTAAAGACTTCAGTGACTAAATCCTTAAATTAGATTCAGAACACTGCCCTAGAGATTGCTGCATACATAGCTCATAATCAATAACCTGAGCTTTCTAGTGTCTTAATAATGAAAATACAGCAGACAGTTTAAAATAACCAAAATCTCTCCCCTTCTTTTTATCGACCCATTTGTGCCTGACTGGCTGACACACACACCACCTTTATTTTATAAATCACACAGAACACAGGCTGTTAAGCACAGAAGTTGCTCTTGTAATTTAAGCTCTTCTGGGATGCACTGACAGTTCCAGTCCACAACAAACTCTCTCCACTGAAATACACCTAATGCTGTTACATAAGATGATGACATTGATCATTACAACAGAAGCGCGGTCACTGCAATGTAAACATCATCACAGGCGTGTTTCTCTCCTCTCATGACGAACACCATAACGCAATTCTCTTCTCTTCATGGGTGCGATTGCTCAGCATCATTATCACCGTGCTTATTTACGAGTGGAACAACCCTTACCCCATTGCACTGGTACTTGTTGCCAGCTGGGTACAGCCCATTTTGTAACACTAAACCTACATTGATCTGCTCGGTGGGGAAGGCGCCGATGCCCACGCGGGTGGTGTAAGCCTTCACCACGCCGTACACATCCCCCACGTGCTGCGGAGGAACGCCCAGCCCGGTGCACACACCGCCCACGGTGCAGTTCGAGGAGGTCACGAAGGGATACGTGCCTGCCAGGAAAACACAGCAGCACAGCCCTCTGTCAGCCACGGTAAGAAACAAAGACTGTTTTTTATCAGTTCAAAGAAGGTTTTCGCTTCTATGTTTGGCTTTAAAGCTAAACTGGAACAGCAGCCAAAGAGGGAGGCAAATTCTTTTTATTATGTGTCATTCATCCTTTACAACTTTCACCGAGGATTGCACCCAAGGGAGAAATTCAAAAGCATCTCAATACTACCTCCATTAGGCACGGGATCTATTATATGATGCTTCTGCTGTGTAAAGCTCTTTTTTCAACATTCTGTGTATCACAGAAATTATTTCCATTACGTTCATGGAGAGCCTGGTGTAAAGGTCACAGACTGGCATTCCCAATGCTCTGCACAACTGGCTCTGAGTATTTGCCACAAATTGCCTAAGTCTTAAGAGGTTACTTATGATCTCTACACAGTGACTCTGGACTGGAGAATCTCTTCAGTCCTTAATTTTTTTCTTCATTGATTTAATTAGACTTTTGGTAAGAAAGCAGAGCAGAGACCAACTGTAGTGGCAAGACTTAGAGGTTGCTGCACCAGTTTAATCCTCCTGCCATGGCAGAGGAATTACCTAAACTGCACTGCAATGAGTACCTAGATTGTTTGACAATGTGCACACACATTTAAAAGCAATCAAGACAAGAATATCTGCAATGAAATTTCAGCTGCACTGGAATAAACTTCAGTAAAAATCAATATTTAAACCCTAAACACTAATCCTGTTAATGATACAATCTCTGTTTTAATGAGCTTTACTTCTGGGAGATCTGTTCCTATTAAGGAAAGACTATTTTCTCTCTTTTCCTGCTGTTTGCAAAGTCAGTATAAACACAAATCAAAATAAAACCGTTCTCTTAGGAGTTAAGCTGAGTTTAGAATATAACTTACCAAAGTCAATATCAAGTAATGCTGCATTGGCTCCTTCAACAAGGATCTTCTTTGGGGAGCCATGAAGAGCTTCATACATAAAATACACACCATCTCGAACCATGGGTCTTATTTTTTCAGCATACCCCTGCGAAATGAGTACAAACGTCAGCTTCCCCCGACAACAGCTGGAAGCAGGGAACACTGTGTTCACTTTTGAAAGACAAAACATACAGATAAGTCTAAGCTTCCAGCCTCAATAACTGTGCTTTCCTGAAAAATACAACCATTAGTTTATACTCCTTTCTATCTATTGAACCACACATATAAGAAAACATGACTTATTATGGCATTAGAATGCCATAATTTCTGTATCATTTCTGTTCACAGAGATGTGGTATACCTACTGAATTTTGTTGCTGCAATCTTTAGATAGTGTGCTATAGTCTTGCCACACTGAGGACTTAGAACTAGTCCAAGCACCAAAAGAAAAACATATCAGTCCTTTTGAACATTAAAAAATATCCTCAGGGTGTCAGCTCCAAAAACTCATGAGAAAAAACATGGGAAAAGTAAGAGATATTTTTAACATCCTCTTTTCTTACATATTCATGAAAGCTGTTTTACCAGTTGCTCTTCTGAATTAATTTGTAAAAAGACAAATTTCTTGTAATACCAGGATCTAGAAATCTAGAAACATGCTTTCACAAACAATTCTTCAGTAAGCAAGGAAGTCCCACTGACACACAGGACACTAATTGAAGTCATCACCCTGCATTCTTTTGACTTCTTTGACACAACAGTCATTTTAAACAACATTCAAAAAAGTAAAATATTATAGGAGAATTAAATCCTCCACAGCAGATTTAATGCCTACAGTAAGAGAGAACATTCTACTACAAAGCATAGCTACTGTTTATTAAAACTTCCATAATAATGAACATACGCATTTTTCATCTAAATTAGCTCAGTAAGTGGTATGTCTGGTACACTTCATTTTAACCTTTTAAAATAAAAATAAATATTTCAAGTAATAAATCCTTACCTTTAGCTTTTTCAATTGTCCTTCTGTATCAATTTCCAATGTGGGAAACATTGACTTGTACTGCTGTGCCAGGTTTTTAAATCTGTAAAATATTGAAATGCTATCTGTGAGGAACATAGTCACAGAATCACAGAACCTTTGGCAAGAACTCAGTTTATATTATGCACAGTATATACTGAAAGCTAGAGAGAGAAAATACTCAGGACTCTACCTCAACCAGTGCATTTCCCAATGTTCAAAATTCCATTCTAAGTTATGAGTGACTCTGTGAACTACAGGAAATACACACACACACATTCTTTCCAGTTTTCTTCTCCTTCTAGACAATTTATATACAAAATTCAGACACATATTTAAAAACATCTCCTTAAAAGCAAATCTGTCAGGCAAAACGTATCACTCTTTAGGACAATATTTACAAATGAAAATAGTTGTACCTTGAAGAAAATTCATCAAAGTCAGAGAGGAGGTCACAAATCCGAAGGCCTGTTCGTGCAGCTTTAGAAGAATATGTTGGTCCAATCCCCTTTTTTGTTGTGCCAATACTAAGTAAAAAAAGAAACACCCCCCTCAAAATGTATAAATACATGCAAAAATACACTTTATGCTAAGTAATTTTGTCAAAGCTCATCACTATATCATATATCAGACAGGATGTCTGAGACATAAAAAGATATTGAAGTTCTATAATAATAAATATATTATATTAGCACCTTTCAGGCTTTGCATCAGTATTGTTAATATTTGTGGTATTCTGTAAAGCATGAGGCCTTGAGTCTGGCTGACAGTTTGTTCACTAACATAAGCAGGATCAGAACAGAAGCACAGAATTATTCTTATCAACAAGGCTCTTCAGAGACACACAGCATTTCTGTTTTCCAAAATTACACCAATTTTCCAAATTTGTGTAACTATTAATGAAATGAGGGTGTTGAAAATATTTACTTTTTGCCTTCTTGTGCTTGACGTTGCACTTCCTGGAGCCCATCTACTGCCTGGTGAAAGTCAAACACTGCAGTGGAAAATCAAATGGATATAGTGAGACACAAAGGAGAAAAATATTCTTGAAATCACAGACATCCATAATTTCAAGACAAAGTGCCTCTGCTGTCACTGACAGTGCACAGGCCTCCTCAAGGGAAAACAGAGGGAGTATTCCTTAAACATTGTGAAAACATGTAAAACATCACTCTTCAGTGGACACAGATTCCATTATCATGCTTCAGATTACACAACATAATAGAAGCTGTGTTAGATCAAATACATAGCTGCTCTGTGGAATAATAATTTAATTTAGCCTCATGAGCTAAGCAATCATTAGGGAGGGTTTTTCCCTTTCACTCTTCACTTACCTATATGTGCTCTATCTGATATAATCAGTCTTTTCTCCCAATCTTTCAAACCTGTCAAAAGATGAAGAAAGGTAGGATTTCAGCTGTGCTGATTGGTTGAGCTTTGACATTGGCTTTTACTTTTTCTGTCTTTTTGCTATTTTATACGATTTCTTGTTAAGATAACTGTAGACAAAATGGATAAACCACAAGACAATATCAAATAGTAGCAATGTTTCTGTTGAGAAACTTTTCTTGTTTTTGACTTATCAGCTTTCTCATTTTGGTATGGACAAAGATACTTCTTAAATGCCAGAATGCTGTGGCTTACACAAAATTCTTTAAATAAATATTCTTGTTTAACTTGCTACACAATACATCACTTAAACTCCATTTGTGCCTCAGAAAATAGAGAATTTCTATATAGAAATGTAAAACAATCTAAGAAGTAGAGGATTTTGGAAGGTCATAGGGTGTAAAGCTTTGCTCTAAGCAGAACCAACTAAGTTTACATTTGGGCACAGAAATTTTGGGTTAAATCATCCCTATTTGAGGTCAAGGGAAGCTGAGCACACACTTTAGCATTGATTTTTTTTCCAATGTGGCATCAAATGCCATAAAATTCCATGAAACCCATGAAAAGACTGCTTTTGAAAATATGTCTAAAGACTACCACACATTTCAACATTTTAAATACTGTTTCCTCATTTAAAATCCAGAATGTTATTACTGCACTGCATACTTATGGTCAGAAACAACAGCTTACAAAAACCCTCAATCTGACTGCTAATATAAAGGTAGGTTAAAAATTACTCGATACAAACCTTTCTTTTCATTCTTTTCAGCTTCTTCAAACAGGCCTGGTAAATGTATAACCACTCCATTACCTTTGGGAACATAAATGATTTATTTTAAAGACAGGAATCAACCACGTATTTTTAGGATGTAAGGCCTGTAAACACTTGCTGTCTAAACTTTTATTCAAGAAGTAAAACTGGAGTTCACACAAAGTGATCTTGAGAACTTTTTAAACTTAAACTTTTTAAGATAAATCCTGATTTGGGGTAAGCAGCTGCTGGGCTGCTAAAGTCAGGAGAAGCAGAGCTGGTTTGTTTCAGGCGTGAACGCCAGGCTGCTGCACAGCCAGCTGAGCTAAGCGGATTCTTGTCTTTGTTCGTGGTGGACTTTGCCCTGCAACTCCAGCCTCAATTGTTCACAGGGAAAAGCTCAAAGAAGTCCCTGGCCTTACCACACTGACAAGCCTGTGTGAAAATATTTAAATCTTCCTCAATAATCAGGTTTCTGTTTTAAACTCAGCTCAAACCAGTGCTGTGATACATTAGCAATGCCTTCCCCCTGCTTTTGAGCTACAAAATAGAACCCATGAGCGATAAAGAGCCCTGCTGGCGAGACATGGAGGATTAGTGATGCAGTGGGCTGGAAACAGCTGCTGCCTCCTTCTTGGGAATGTCAGAAATATATGCAAGAGCCTGTCTCAGCCTAAATTTAGCATAACTCAAGTTATAGTCATTACTAATTGACAAGGGAGTAAATAGGAAAGCAAGACAACACACCATATTTAGCTGAGAGAAAAAAAAAAAGTTTAATAGATTCTAGTTATCCATTTGGAAATTATTAAATGGAACAAAACTGAAATTCTGTGACTCACTAAAACTTACACTCATTTCTTGAACAGTCTGTACATTTCTCTCAGGAAGAATCAAAACTTTGGACAAGAGGCTTAAATTTGCCTACCATTTAAATATGAGTTTAATGTCCAGTGAACGCTGCAAATCTTTTTATGATGCCATCTGCACCAAGTATCTTTATAGCAAAATAAAGCATCACCCTAAACAGCTGGTGATGTGTATAAAAAGGGGACTGGATAATGACCTCCTAAGTAGAGCCCTGCATTTTGGGGCCTATTTCTGGAAGTCAGTAAAGAGCTGAGAGAGATATTTTTATTATTTATTTAGCTAAGTCCTGGTATTTGTGTGCTCAAAGAATAGCAGATATATTTCTGAAAGTATAAAAAGAGAGCACAAGTAGAGACTGGGGTCCAAATTTTACCATAAAGTATAGGAAGGAACATGATAAGATGTTCTTGCTTTCAGTTTTCTAACAGTGGAAACTAAACTGACACTGAAAGTAGAGTAACTCTTCATGGTAAAGCAGCAGTGAAATAAAAGTCAAACAGCTGAGGCTAAAGCAAATCTGACTGAGAGTCATGTTTTTCTTTCCTTCTTACTGCAAAGTACAGTTCCAGCTATTCACTTCACAATGTCATTTTTTATCGTAATTTTCAAAATGTCTTACCAATAAAAGAAATTGCCTTTGGATTAATGATGCCACTAGGAAATAGGTGAAAATCATATTCTTTCCCATCAACAACGACAGTATGGCCTGCATTATTCCCACCCTGCAAGAGAAAGAAACATATGCAGAATAATGGTTTAAACTCTAAGCAGATTATTTGGCAAGAGCATCTCTTTATACATGTCTTTGGTCATTACTTTCTCCACCCTACAGTTTCTTACCATGCTTTAGCATTCTAAAAAGGGCTCAAACAGGAAAGTGAGGGAGCTAAAGGAGTTCAGCAGGACTGTAGAATTGTGAAGCAGAAGGATACCATGAAGTCAAGGCAGGGCTGGGGCAGAGCAGGAGTTAATACAGGAGTGGTGGCATAAGCTGGACAAGGACTGAAGCTTTCTGGGAAAAGAAACTGGAATTAACTACCGCTCTTGGAGTCCTGTCTCTGGCATGCTTACACAAGCCCATTCTTTTTAGGCATCTTCTGTACATGGACATTCCCGTGAGTTTAAGCCCAGTATTTCCCTTTGAATAGAAGCTCTTCCCACCTGTCCAACCACAAACAGCTACTGCTTCTCTTGGGTGTTCAAGACAGAGGCTCTTTGTCAGGTTGGAACCATGTGCAGACTTCGCAGCTACACTGAATGACCTTGTCACTCACAGAATATCCTGAGTTTGAAGGGACCCACAGGAGTCCAGCTCCCGGCCCTACACAGGAGCACCCTAGAAAATGGTCAAGAGATGATCTTCCCAGTTACCACCACCACCACTTTATGGAGTCTGCAACAATTCATGACTTACAGGACTATCTACCAGAACCAAGAATAGGAGCCGGTATTTTCCTTACTAAACTGCTTTTCCACAAACTCTTTTAAAAGAGAATGATGTGGCAACACAGAAATTTGGAATGAGGTGAGCAAATCAAGTTGATTTGACCTGAAATATTAAGAATTAAAGGTCCAGTTTTCTCAGCAGGCTTAGTGTTTTTTCCTGCTGTGTCTTAATGTAAGTTTGTCTCCTACTGATAAGGTTGAAACCTGACTACTCATGTTCTGTGGTGACACAGGCCTTCAGTTTTCCCAAATGATTACAAATCCTAATGGGTTTGATATGAGAACTGGATGATTTAAACTGTCTAGAAAGAGGGCATCTACTGGAAGGGGAACTGAGACTGCCACTGGTAATTTGCAGAAGAGTGTTGACTGAATGAGTGGAGTTGTATGAAAACCCTGAGAAAGAACAGTCATTTATGAAAATGAATACTAGAACACAATTTAATCCAGAGTTTAGTTTATTCTTCATTTACTCATTTGCCTGTTTGTACGTAAAACACAGGAAAATGGCAACTGAAAATCCTTTCAAAATGTGGACAAATGCTGAAACACAACATTAAGAAAATAAGAACTATGGGTACAAAATGAGAATGTTTTTTAAGCAGTGTGATGGAGAACCTTAGGAAATATGTCTGCAAACATGACAAAAATAATTTTTATGATTTGGAACATTTGAGCTCAACAATTAATTTTAAACAGATAAGCTGCTAAGGGAGAGCTGAGGAGTTAGAACAGAAAAAATAGTACACACAGATTTCATTTGATTTAAAAACTGCTGGATAGCTCATCCTTGGGATGGGAAGGATTTTGAAATGTCTTGTTAATGCAGAGTTATAACTTGTCCAGAGAATCCTGGCTATTTTTCTTGCCGCCCAGATATAATAAATCAGTTGTAGGAATATGGATCTAGTTAAAAGCACTCAATTATCTAGAAGGTTAATTAATCAGGCAGGAGAGTACTTCACATTATATTTAAGAGGTCTGACTCTGGTCGATTGCATTCTGGTTGAAACACTGATTTATTTTATTATCAGGCTGAGAAGAAAGCTAGTAACTTCTTCTGGGCTCCCAGCTTTTCTTTTCTGCTCACCTATAGACAATGGCAAGATGGAAACTTTAAAAGAATTAACTCCATCATTTAATACCAATTTAACCTCTACTACAAGTAACAATTTCCTCTTTTCCTCAGAAAATGGGGAACCAGAGTGCTTCAAAAGTATTTGTTGTCACAATGCTATATAGCTGCACTCTGCTTTTCTTAATCAACATGAATATGAACAAATGAAGTCAGGCTTGAGGATCACAATATGAGATAACAGCATTCCTAAATTACAGTCAAAGGCATTTTCTTGTATCCTAAAATTTCAGAAGGTGGGATACACTAGTATGAGAATGCTTATGAAAGACAATTTATGCTTTTGGAAAATTTCCTGAACAACTGACACCCAGACAAATGCTCTTTCTTTAGCAAATGCTTGAAAAGGGATGTTAATCAAGCAGCTTGTGAAAGTTGGCATACATAAAAAAATGCTGAAGCACAGAAACACCATCAGATATTGTACATTCTCTAATAGCCAAAATCTCTGATACAGTTTCAGTCCCTCTGGATAGATAACACACATCAAAACTTCAGTGACAGACCACCTAAACCAGCATTTCTCTAATTAAAAACTAGTATTGACATCTCTTGAACTGCATTTTGCACTTCTCTTGTTGGTCTGTGTTTCCTCAACAAGTGTTTTCCAGGTATATTTTTACAGCTTAACGAATGATACGTTTATAAATATAATTTAAGTGATAGCAGAGCATTGAATTACCAAGAGACACAACCACACACTTGCAAAACTTTACACTGGTCTGATGAGATATTTGCTGTTTATTATCTTGTCATCTCAGTAATTTCTCATGTTCAGTTGCACAGATATTCCAACAGCATATTGGCAGCCTAACAGCTGAGATATTAAAGACATCTACTCCTTTTAATTTTACTCCAGTTCTGAGAGTCATTATGTGACTTGTATGAGCCATTTCTTCTCCTAACAAAATATAAGTCAATCTAACATCTTATATGGGGTTTATTTGAAGACTACACATTTGAAGGTGCAGAGGACTGCCTGGTACACTGCAACTGTGTGAGCTCCCCTCTTTCCCTCAAATGGTATTTCATTAAAGTGATGTGAACACTAACACAACAAGTGACAGTGTTCTCTGGACCCTCAGGCTGCTTCCTTCCTCTTGGACCAAGAAACTTTTGGAGCCTCTGCTTGGCCCTTGTTTCAAACACGAGAACATCGTAAACTTCCGTTTAATATTCAGACTCTGCCATGCAGCACTGAGCCCACCTGAAATTTATCTTCAACCATTTGCAGCTTCCTAGGTCCCTAGAGATGGTATCTTCTGCAGTTCTTAAAAAATGTCTCTAACACAGGGAATGTTAAGGCAACAACTTCTGATAGATTATTCGTCAGTGCCATTTTGGCATGATCTGTATTGTGAAATGATGGTATGGCTAGAAATAAGTTGCTGTGTAGTCTGGGCATCCCTACTAAACCATTCTGCTGTAGGAAATGCTGTTCCCAAGAAGACCCCATGAGATAAGCTGTTCCAGTGGCATCCATATACACTCCTCACACACTTCCCCTGCTCCAGAGTGTGTCCCTTCCACAGGTGCAGTGGAGTCTGGGGTTTATTTAAATAATTTTTTAAATTACATTGTACTCAGATAATTTTTTTCTGTAAGATTTTAATCTATATTTTCTGACATTTTATAATCCCAGTGTAAAATTACATATTGTCCCAGTACTAGAAGGAGCTAGAGGAACTAAATTACCCCATGCAAGATTGTGGAGTCTTTTTTCAGTGCAGCACTCTGTTAAAAAAAAAAATCAATTTCTAAGCTTTTAATGTACTGATCTACTTGTGGTATTGGATTGATGTACTGATGTACATTGATTACTATTCCAGAGTGCTTGAACACTAGAACTGTATCAATACTCTAAACTGAGAAGCTATATTTTACCAGTGTTAACAATTGTAGCTGGCATAAAAAGCACCAGGGAACTGATAATTATTATGAACGGGTTGCCAGAGGACAGTCATTGTCTTCACAGTAGAACTTACAAAAGCCATGAAGAAACAAACCCACCTCCCAAACCGATTAAAGGCTGCTGCTTTGGCCTGTATTTTTTCTAAAAGAATCTCTATTTTCTGCAGCCAAAACACTCCAAGACAGAGAATTACTTTTGAGAGCAGCAGGGAGGCTGTTCAGTACCTGCAGCAGTAACGCCCTTCTCCCAGTTAGCCTAATGAGACATGTTTGAACAGGAAGGAAATGTGTCCTGATGCTCACAGGTGCTTCTGTCTGCTCTTGCCAGGCAGGTAGTGTGGAGGAGTGCTACCAGATGCTCTCCTGGTTGGCACATCCCTCATTTGCTCAGTGCTCCTCACAATGCCCAAACGTAATTTGATTAAGTAGATTAATATGAAAAATCATCAGATCACATAAAAACCTTAAAACCAGATGATCATTTCAAGCTATAATTAGAGTGGGAACAAGAAACAGGTTTATTTTTGATGGGTCCCACAGTGATGAGATCTCACCCTCTCCCAGTTAACAATGGGGAAATAACAGAAACTGGTTACTGAAGATCTGCAGCCAACACCACCGTGGTGTGAGTGACACACCAGCAGCACTCAGAGCTCCTTAGCCACTGCTACATGCAGTGAATGAATGAAATGTCACAACTAGGTTTTAAATACACAAATTAGAAACAAAAACGTAGTTCAAGGAGATATCTGTGCTAGGAAGCACATGGGGCTATCTGAACACAGTTTCAGTACTGGCTGATGTGCCTGAGGCGAACCTCGCGTGTATAAATGGGAATATCAAGTAGGAGTAGATTGTATTACCTCCTTTTGGCAGTCATGCAACTGCCACTAGAATACTGTGTCCTTGGTACGGGGACAAGATTACAAGATGATCCCCTCTGGCATTATTATATGAATTTATAATCTATGAATTGAAATACCAGCCACAAACCAGCAGTTTGGGAAGCCTTCATCTGAAAACAAATGCTGTGACTCCTGTCTCTCTCTCTTCATGGTAAGTGTCCCAGTAATACAGATTCCAACCATCAATGGAGCAAAACATTTTCTTAAATTCAACTGTACCTGCAGGCCAGATACCTCTGTTATCATAGTGTCAAGCAAACTACAAAATACTTCATTTTTGTTACCTGAATTGAGTAATTTTGTTCAGTTTATTATTGCATTTTTATGTGAATAAACAAGAAGGAACATTGTTACATAAACTGTTTATTCTCTTTACAATTTAATTAACAATAGTTATTTCTAACTTACATCAGCAACTGCCTGGAACTAATTTGAATAAATGTAGCTAATAACTGCTACCAGCACGACTGGCTCTGACATGAACTTTATAATAATACAAATGCATTGACTTTCATGGGATTTCTTGTTATTTACACCACTGCAAATGAGGTTTGAGCATCATTGGTATTAAAAACGTTCAGACAAGTGGAATACATTAACTGCTTTGTACATGGAGACCCTTCAACACGATGTCACTGAATCACCTGTGAGTGAACACTTCTGACAATGGCTGCAAGTGCTGCACATTCCAGCTGGAAGGTTGTTGCCACAGGTGCTTGTTAGTTTCCCTTACTATATTGTAAAAACTAGAAGGTTTTTTTGCTACTTTTTTTCCAGTTTGACTATTGCCAAGTAACATCCAACTCCAACTCAGATTTCAAGAGGTGCACCATAACTTTGTTTTTTATTTTTTAACTCAACCCATTGGGAAGAAGTGGGTTGGGAATATTCAGAAGTATCCTTAGGACCACAAGAACAGAGGAAATGGTGATTTTTAAAGCTGTGGTGGTGACAAACAACTGGTCCGAGTTGCAAGTTTACCTCCAGACCCCAAGCACCCTCAGCCAAATCTAGTTTGTCTCTTCTTTCCCAAGACTATGCTGCAGTAATGACTTCAAGTACAAACAACCCTGCACAGAACTGCTCTGACTCCTGCCCTGTTCAAGTGTGCCCCTTTGCTGTCTCAAAGAAGGAGCAAAATCCATAGGATCCCACTGTCCCAACTAAAATAGTGATCTTTTTGAAAACTCCCAAATTCCCATGGAAGGAGACCTTAGAAAACCTCATGAGGTAATTAGTATGATTACAAATACAAACATTCTTGAGAAGAACTGAGCAAGATTTTTGACCCTTTACAGGAACATAAAATTATTTGCAGCACAAATAAAACCCCTAAAGCTTATATCATATACTGCACCAATAATGTAGTATTGTTTCTTTACGACAAAAAATGACCCTAACTTATACAGATACCTTGGTCTCCCTAAGCATCTGAAAAATGCAACTGGAAAAGCCAAGTCTAATTCAACCCAGGTTTCAAACAAGAATCAGTGTAGGCAAAGTAGACACTCAAACACTAGTGATTTTCTCTCAAACTGAATTCATTTTTTTGTCACATCACATCAAAACAACATACCACAACAGACCACTATAACAAAACACATATTTACTCCAGCAACAGATGCAAAGAATATAAATTCAAGGTGTATTGGTAGAAAATGCTACAGTGGAAAAATATTCTTATGCTAGCAGAATACTAAAATAACGAAAACCAAACATGAAAAAAACCTAGATAAGTCTGCTTGTCTTTAATTCTCTCTGCTGAAGAAGCATAGTCATGTCCCTGTGGGAAGTAATATGATCCAAGGATATGAACATAACTTTTCTTATATCTGTAAACAAGTTAAGAACAGAAATGAAATAGAACAGATGTAATTTCAGTTTAATTTTCAGCTGTTTTCTTTTGATGCTTGTAGAGGATAATAAATTCATCAGGCTTTATAAAGGGGATTGAAAATTAAGCTTGCTTTCTTATGGAGATTTGGAAACTTTAAACCTGACCTTCTCATACAGTATTTATAATCCTGGTGGTCCTGAGATGATCTTGTTGATGCCCAAAGGAAAGGCTAGTTTAAAATAGCAGTGTCACCATGTTGTTCTAAAGCTTAAAATGATATAGTGTGGCATGTAAGTATGTATAAGCATAATGAAAAATAAAATTGGATAAAGAACCTTAGAAACGACAGATTGCTACAAAAAAAATTTCAAGTTTGGAAGGGTGGAATACTTCCTTGTAGCTAAAGAAACAACTCACACTTAAATCCTCTCCTGTGTCAAATAGTGAAATAAAACCTACTTGTGTTTTTGCAGGGAATCTTGTAAAAAATTACTTAGAAACCTGTATGAGTGTACATGCAAGTGGGATTATCAACCTTCCCAAACATTCGAGAAATCAAAAACAACAGTCCTGCAGTCACTGTACACTCACAGCTTCAAGGTCATCAATCTCCTCACTGAAGATCATCAAGCACTAAATCATTACGAGATTAAAGCTTTTCCATACTACTTTATCCTGGGAAAAATTACACTAAACATCACAGTTAAATCTCATTGAAAGGAGAGCAAAACATGAGACAGAGAAAACCAGCAGCAAACAAGCTCCCGTAACTCCACATAATCATCACATAAAACTGCCCTAATTTAATCCCTGTTGCAAACAGTTCCAGTAGCCCATGATCAATAGGGACAAGTCACAACAACGTGTGGCTGCTTCCCCTGCCCTGTCAGCAGCAACAGGGGAACAAAGGAAACCTCCCCATCTCGCACCTAAAGCGCCCAGAGAAACTACTGGTCTGCCATTTCTGCCACGCTTGGCTTTTATCATTCAATTGCTTGCCCACAGTATTTTCCTTTGCATTCCTCAAAGCACTGTTACTAAAATACACAAAATTTACATTGTATTCATTAAAACACTAACACAAGGAAATCGGGAAACCTACAATAATATACAACAGCTACTTGTATGGAAGCGTTGGCTACATCCCTTCACCCTTGCTTAAATTGTTCCCTAATGTTGCAATGCTTCCTCAAACCCAACACGTTGCCAGGCTTTTCTTACTGGTAAAACCTTCTCAAACTTATTTGTTAACATCCACTACATAGAAAAAATAAGCCACTCCACACCCTTGGTTTATGACCTGGTTAAACTTCTCAGTCCAAGTAACTCTGAACTAGTCAACCACAAAAGACCTTAACAGCCATTTTTTCTGGTATTCTTTTCAACCTCCTCAGCTTTTCTTCACTATTACCATCAACTGTAATTTTTGTCCCTATGTCTCAAAAGATCAGATTATCTTTGAAAATAAAGCAATTCTTAACCTGAAATCATAGACTTGATAGAGGAAATATTTTTAAAAGTGACTGCATATTTTGTGCAAAACAGAAACTTTAATATGAGAAGCTTAAGAAATCTAATAACAGCTCTTAATGCAATCACATTCTTCCTATTTGGTGTTGCTTCTTACAAGTCACTTCTTAAGGGAATGCAGATAACATCAGACAGATTGTTTCCAGATTCCCAGAAGGCAGAATTGCCACAGGACTGACACATCCAGCATTGTCATGGGCACACTGGAACAGCAGTGCCGAATGACAGCTTGAAAAATTTCTTTAAAATTGCCTTGGCCTAGTCCCTGCTGCTGAATCACTGCCACTGGTGTTGGTGTGAAGGGAAGAAAGGCATGCACTTGTGTTGCAGCTGGTTTACAGATCTATTCAGCAACCATGATGTGACCTGTGACAGGTAGAGGTGATTATCAAAGGGCCTCTACACATTTAGTAGCAATAGCATTCCTGTCTTTCACCTTAGGCTGTTGGAAAATCTTTCCTTTCCTTTGAATTTTTTATCAAGTTTTTGGGGCATTTTTAGTGAAAAGTTATTGTTACAGTGTACCTTATGCAGTCTCACCTTAAGGAAACAGCTAGAACTGCATGACAACCAGCTGGCCTCAGTTAACTGAGAACTTATGATGTGTGACTTTTTAGGAACAGCTCTAGTCCAAGCAGGCCCTCTGGAAGCACACCACCTTGGCCCCTTGGCACTTGTGACAGGTGACTGTTTGATCATACTCCAAAACTGATCTGAGAGATCAGCTAATTAAAACCCTGCTAGCTAACACCAGCCACCAGCTCTAGCTTTGAAGGTAGACACAAAACAAGCAGTGAGGTGATGTGAGACAGGTACATCTGGAATGAGAGCTACCACAGATAAAGCCACTATCTGAAACCAGGTTTTGATCAACACCAAAGCTCTCTTCCTGTGTTAGATGTATCCAAATTACTTCACCTGATACTCTGACAATATGCTAAGAAGCTACATAAAAAGTGAACTCCCATCTTTATGTCAGAATATTCTCTTAGTTAAAAGCTTTAAACAAATATGCAAACCCTCTTTTTAAAAGAAACATCAAAATCAAATATTTACCACTGAAATCTTTGTTTTTTACCCTTTCCTAAAAATATATCAAGGAGTAAAAGTATTGCATGGCATCATGTGACAGCTCCATACCCCAGGAGGCCACAATAAGAAAGAAATAGTAGCCTCTAGTGTTTTTCTTCTGAAATTCTTTGCTTGCTGAAAGAGCAGTTTACAGGAAAAAAATGTTCTTGATGTTCCCCATTAAACCTACTCAGTTCCTTAACAGCCTGCTGTTATTAGTTTATTTAGAAATACCTTTTCTCCTTCTTTATATGGGTTTGTGTGCCTATGTATCTGGTATTTTAATGAAAGCAGGCTGTGAAAAGTTTTGTACAGCATCATCCAAAAGATCATTCAGAGATCTTTTATCCTTTCTGAAACACTCTCTTAAGGATGCTACAAGTATAAAGGTGAAATGAAATCAATTACTTCTGGCAAACTAATATTTCATATTTAAATTATGTCACATATTTTAGTGTCACTGAATGGTGTGTACCTAATTATTTTGAACTCAGACTGTATAATCTAAGCACTGGTCAACCAATTAAGTCATCAATTCATGTGAAATTCTGAATGCTCAGGAAAATTACAGAGGCTGGGGTTTCAATGCAGAATTTTCTTTTAATAAACTTTAAAGCTTCCCTTGTGCCTGTGATGGACTTCTATTGCCATTCACCTGCTTGCCTTTTATTCTAGTATCCTAGAAAACAGAATTTCATTTCCTCTGCAGCAACTGATGTCACGGATTATTTTTATGCACCCAGCACACTAAAATACTTGAGAAACATTTAATGAAAGTTATTTCCTTTCATGGAAACATTAGGGAATTACTGTTTGGTAAAACCCCTTTCAAACTCAAATTTTAAAGTCCCTACACAGCATTTAAATCCCTACACAGAGAGGAGGGCAGCCTCACATTTTCAAAAGGTTGGCTCGAAGAGTATCCTACTAGGATGAAGAATTACTCTAGCTGGGACATTATTTCAGAAGACCTAAAAATCCATTTTTCAGATATTAATTTTCAAGCTTTCTCCACTTATATTTCACTGAGGACTAAAACAAGCTGTTCAACATCATTTCCACCAATGTCTCAGAAAATGGAGTGGACAAGACATCAGGTAATTAATAATGTTGTCAATCATCATATTCTAACAAAAAAGTCTGGCGCAAATTTTTCTGACATTTTCTCCAAAATCTCGATTAAGTCAGTCATTCAGTATTTCTTGTTTAAGAAATTGCTTCTTATACACAAGTGCTATGGCACTGAAAGTTCTTCTTAGTTTCCGGGAGCAATGCGAAGCAACAAAGTTCTGCCCCAAACACTGAGCTTTTTCATGGCACTACACAGCATTAATGGAGTGCCCCTCAAACTGATTACATCTGTAAGTTAATGACCTGCCATTATCACACTGAGAGAACTCATCAGTACTGTTCACATCCTTAAATATGTGCATATCTTTACTAAACCTTAACAGACTTCTAACAGACACAAAAATCATACACTGTTATCCACTTGCATGATGGGCTTTGAAAGTACGAAATATTAAATTATTAAAATGGCACAATTAAAATTACCAAATGCACAAACACCCACTGAAGTATTAAAAAAAATCCAGTCCTCTTTAAAGTTACATAATATTTGCCACTCAAAAATAAATCACGACTCATATTTTCTTTTTCAAGTGCTTTATAGTTGGCCCTAATCCTGAAGGCATCTCCTTCTAACCAGTGTATCAGGAATGCTATTATAGTCTCACACACTGTATTGGGGAACACTTTTGAAAATGGGGAACACTCTTTTGAAAAGAGCCCAGTGCTTTTCTAGCTCCACCTGGAGCTCCTCAGGCTGCAGGAAGACAACCCAACGTGCACAGCAGCACATTAAACCATCTAAGCCATCACACACTAACCCTTGTGGCATGCTCACACACACGCACTCCTGTGTCCTTCACAGGGCATCCTGAGGCTGCACCTGGGGGTCACACATCCAAAGTAGCTGCTGGATGGACAGCAGATCTGTCCTGAAAGCAGCTTCAGGGCACCCTGCAAAACTGAGCCTGAAAAAGAACCAACACGACTCCTTGCAATAGTAACAGTAACCCCATGAGAACTCACTGTTTGACAGGGGCCTTTATGAAATGCTCCTCCTCAGCTAAAATTTTTAATAATTTTTTTTTCTCACAAAAGCAATCTCAAGACCTGAGTTTAAGTTCCTAGTAACACATTACTGGGAGAGGCAAGGGGGAAATAAATATGAAAAAAAAAAAAGTATGGTCCTGGTAATGCATATTCATGAGCTACCTTTTGCAGGGAAACTTCTCCCCAAGGTGATTCAAGATCTTGGGAGTTTAATGTCCCAAATGAAAATACTTCCTCCACCTTCTAAATATTTAACCTGCATGATAACATTTATTTACATAATATGCTTAATTAGAAAAACGTCCTTGGATTTATTACCTTGGATTCAAGGATGTCTGCAGCTTTTCAGTAGCTATCATGCATTTTAAAGCAGAATAAATTTCATGGTACATACCAGCTGAGCTGGACTGAACTTACTACTTTTAATTGTGTTCACATAGTTAAAGGGACAACAGACAGAATATTAGCTGTATTAGACTAATATGTTCATAACTAATGTTTGAAAACAGTTCTTTAGAAGTTATTACCATTATTGATGTCCCATCCCTGGAGGCATTCAAGGCCAGCCTGGATAGGGCTTTTAAACAACCTGGTCTAGTGGAGGATGTCCCAGCCCGTGGCAGGGGGATTGGAACTGGATGATCTTTAAGGTCCTTCTAACCCATTCTATTTGGAATCACCTACATGTCTAATTTTGTTTACATTGTGCAAATACATTGTTTTGGGAATCCTTACAATCTATTCAACTCAAAAATACCTATAAACACAGTCATGCAAGATGTTTCCTGTTTTCATGCAACTCTAAATCCTTATTTTTACACAAATTGTTTTCTTTCCCCTATTTTACTCATGCTCAATGCTATATTTATTTTTTAGAATAAAGTTCCAGGCGCTTTGCAGGGAACACAGTCCGCCCATCCAAAACAGCCCCTGCAGTAAAACTTCGGCAGACTCCTGAGGTTTATTACGGCTGGCCTTCAGGCCGGCTCATAGCGCTTTTCCCCGGAGCAGCAGCACGCCCGGAGACACCCAGCCACCCCCGCACAGGCAGGGGAACATCCCCGCAAGCCCTGACCGCACCCCGGGCCGCGGGGCTCGGCTTCCCGGGGCAGCCCAGCGCCGGGAAGCGCCCGGAGCGGCTCCTTCCCGGGCAGGCGGCCCCGGGCCCCCGCCCGCCGGCACCTCGGGATTCAGTGTCGCTTATCGTGAGGGGTCAGCTATTTATATTTATAGCTCAGGGATTGTTTCTTTCCGAGTGGCATTTGGAGGCGCAGGCGGGCCGGGCCGGCCCGGGGGCTGTGCGCGGCACACGGCTGCCCGCCCGGGCACGTTCGCGTCCCGCCGCTGGCTGCGGGAAAGGGACGGGGACTGGGGATAGGCAGTGGGGAGGGAGAAAAGCAGCAGGAGCGAGGAGAGGCAGCTGGAAGGAAAGAGCGCTGGAGGGAGGAAAGGCGGAGCAGCAAGGGAGAGAGGGGACTCGCACGGGGAGGAGGGCGCCGGGCCGAGAGGAGCTGGGGGAAAGCGGGAGCCGAAGGGAACGCAGGGTGGGGAAGCGCCGAGGGAGTGGCTGAAAGAGCCGGCTCGGCACCCACCTGGCACCGGCACACAATATCCGACTCGGTGGCCAGCAGGTCGACCACCTTGCCCTTGCCTTCGTCCCCCCACTGCGCCCCCAGCACCACCGTCACTTTGTTACCGCCCGGCTCGCTGCGCGCCCGCTTCAGCCCGCCGGCGGCGGGGTGGCCGCTGCGGTCGTTGGACGCCCGGGTGCCCGACATGCTGGGTGGGAGGGTGGCTGTGGCCGCAGCAGCCGCCGCCTCACGCTGCCTCGCTCCCCGCCGCCGCCGAGCCCTGCGCGCTGCCCGCGCCGCGCCGCCGCCGCCCGCATTTAAGGGCGCCGCCGCCGCCGCCCGCCCCGCGCTGACGTGCGGGGCCGCTGCCCCCCGGCCTCGGCCTCGGCCGCCCGCCCGGCCGCTCTCGCACGGACCGGACACACACCGACACACAGACAGATACGCACAGACACACAGACACACACGCTCTCTGTCACAGCGCCTCTCGCACTTACAGTCCCCTCGCAGACACAGTCCCCTTACACACATGCTGACGGAGCACCCCTTCCAAGCACGGTCCCCTCACACTCACTGTCCCCTTGCACACAGGCACAGCTGACAGAGGCTGTGGAACTGTGAGGAATGCACAGCCCCAGGGCATGCATGTAATGGGCACCTCGGAGGGATGCAGGCAGGCCCTTGTCACCCTCAGGCAGACACATGAGTGAGATGAGCCTGTGGTATGGACAGACAGATGGACAGACATCAGTCTGTGAGGCGCTCTCACGCAGGGGTCTGCAGCGGTGTCACTCTGTCAGGGGGCTGCACGGCAGAGTCACAGCACACGGGTTCAAGGCGTGTGGCTGTCACAGCAGTCTGAGGCCTGTGGGGCTGTGTCACGCGGACGGACAGACACGTGTCGTACTGAGGTGCATGACTGTCACTGTGACACTCACAAGCACTGTCACTGTTACTGAGGTGTCAGGGTCTTAGGCACAGGAGCTGTTGTCCCCGTGAGACATACACACACAGAGTCCTGAGGCGCATGACCCTGTGTCACTGACAGACAGACAGACAGGCAGGCACTGGCCTAAAGAACACAGGCCACTGTCACTGCAAGACAGATGCTGCCCTGAGGCATTTGGGACTGTTGCTGTCAGACATGCAGGGAATTGTACACTGAGAGAAGCCTGGCATATGCACAGGTACACTCAGAGTACCCTGTGATACGTGACAATTGGAAGGAAAGGGACAGGCACACAGGGATCATGAGACACAAACATCCACCCGCTGGCCTGAGAAACGCAGGCAGGCGCACTCTGAGTTTGACTGACACACACATTAGCCTAAAATACATATGACTGTTGTTACTGCGCTGGCACCTACCCTGTTGATAGGCACATACATAGTCTGTTCCATGACCTGAGAGCTTGAGACTATTTTGGCGAGGCACACATGCACACCCACACATACACTCACACACTGACCCAAAAAAAAAAACAACCCAGGGCCATCCGTTTGAGACAGATAAACAAGCGAGGCGTGTGGAGCTGTGTCACAAGGACAGATTTAAGCACCCACTTCTCTGTTGTGACAGGTCAACAGACCGTGCCTGTCACCTATAACCTCTTCCCAATGCACGATCGCAGGCTAGGCTTGGCTTTTTCTGCAGCACATGCTCTGTAGTTCCAGGCATGTTGGCACAGTGTCCTTTATAAAAGTGAGTTGAAATGTGTGAGGTTAATAGACTAGTCTGAGGCACATGCACTGGTGTTGGTGTGAGGTGTATAAATGCATGTATGCACCAGCACATACACACACATGCATGGGGGCAAAACAGCAGAACGTACCAGGCTGCAGCTTCAGTGCAGGGGGAACTGCACCAGTTGCTGCATCCATGCTCCTCCTGGCTATTGCGTGCATGTAATCCCTACCAAGAGAGCAAGGGACAGAAATTCAGCATTTTCTAGTGACACATTCCCTCTCTTACACTCTGACTCAGATGAGATGTTGTGATATTTATGAGATTACACAAGCACATCGTTTGTGCAGTGGTCAAAATGCAGAAGGGTAGTTCCACAACCTATTACTCTGGCAGAGGATGAAAATAAACTATTGGAATATTCTAATGAACTCCTGAGAAATAAAAATGTCCAGTGCGTACAGCTCACTTCAAACATGCATATTTGTGCCTTGTTTATGTGCATGTAAAGTTCTACCCATTCCTATAGCCATATGTGGATGTGTTTATGTATGTGCATGTACAGGTCATAATCCAGACTCCAGCATCTTGTATGGATTCATGATGGCAAAAGGAGGAGACGTTTGCTTTACTTCAATTCTTGCATTTGCAGTGTTTCTTCTAGGAAAAAGAGGTAAAGAAAATTTAACAGTCTGTGTGCTCCAGCTGAGTATGTAGCAGGAAACAGTGGTGGTAATAAATATGGAAGACAGGAAGGGAGCTCCTGATGTTTGAGCTTAGTTCTCTGGCTTCTGCAGTCAGTGAAATCATACAGCACCTCACTGTTCCTATTGAATAAGTTCCAGAGCTGTTCTAGTTAGAAGCCTCTCCTAATTTCCAGCCTTCTGGCCAATTTATATCCATATGTTCTATGCTGGTGTTGCCATTTAGTTTAAATACTTCTTCCTTTCCCTTCCCTGTATGTTTATTTATAGACATAATTACATCCAGTCTCCAGCTTCGTTTTGTTCAGCAGAAAGACGAGTTTTTTTTCTCTTCTCTCAAGGCAGACTCTCAAACTGCTGATCATTCTCACCTGCCAGCCCTGCACCTGTTCTGATTTTTGCTCATGTTTCCTGAATATGGGCAGAGAGAATTGTACACTGAGGTCCATGTCAAGTTCCCTGTTACCTTCTACCAAGCAATTAGTCTTCTCTTTTCGCATGGAAATATCTCACCTAAGATATTCCTAGACTTGCCAAGTTTCACATACGTGGTGAGAGTCAGCTCCTTTCTCACACCTCACTGCAGTGCTGGTATCTCACACACTGAAATACTGCTGACTCCTTCTGCCATTCACACTTCACATGCACAATTCAGCTGCTTGGCATTTCATGCATATATTAACAGCCAGATGCCACGTGTGGTCTATTGTGGCCTGTGAGATGAGACTCCAGCTTGGGTTTTGGAATTTTTATTTTTATCTTGGACATTATTTCGGTTTGAAGGATGTGTGGTGGGTTGACCTTGGCTGGAGTCAGTTGCCCCCTGAGCTGCTCTATTGCTTCCCTCCTCAGCAGAATGGGGGCAGAGAAAATAAGATGATAAAACCCCTTGTGGGTCAAGGTAAAGGCAGTTTCCTGAAGCAGAAACAAAGGTCATGTGCACACTAGCAAAGGAAAAACCAAAAAGATGTAATTCTCTACTTCCCATCAGCAAACGATGTGTGATCACTTCCTGGGATGCAGGGCTTCAGCACATTTAGTGGTTGCTCTGGAAGACAAATGTCATAAACAATAAATGGCCCCCTTCCTCCTTTCTCTTTGCTTTAGTTGAGTAGACCCTTTGATCAGTTTGGGTCAGCTGTCCTGGTTATGTCCCCTCCCACAGCCTACTTGTGAAGGAAGGAATGTTGGAGAGATGATGATGTGCGAGCACCACTCAGCAGTAGCAAAACACTGGTGTATTGTCCATATCCTGCTACCAGTGCAAAGCACAGCTCTAGGAGGCTGCTGTGGGAAAAATGAATTCCCTCTTAGCCAGACCGAATACAAGAATTAGTTACTGTGAATTCTTTTAAGACATTTGATTCCTTCACTCTAATATGCCCCACAACTCCTTGAGCACAGGCTTTACTCTTTGGGCTTCTTGCCCTGGTACCAGGCAGTCTAAAGCTGCCCAATATCAGACCACTCAAGCTTGAACTTGTTCCATCTCTCGTGGGAGCACACAGCACTGGCCATTTTCTCTTCCCAGCCACAACAGTGACAGCTTGTGGACCTCATCTAAAAAAATTCCGCACTGGTCTCTCATCCCCTTAAACATATGCAGCCAGTCTGGTCCTGCTGAGCAACAGAAATTATTGTTAATGACTTCTCTTTAGCTGCCTCTGTAATTGTTCTCAGCCCATACTCAGCACTACATTGAGTGTCTTAATGAAGTCCATGTTTGCTGCATTTCATCAGTCTTGATAGTTGTCAAAGGGAGCCAGTGCCAGAATGATCTGGTTTGGCTTTTGCTTTTCCATTTTGTAGTTTACCCTGGTTTCATTCATCTCCAGGCTTTATTTTCTTTCAAAATTTCCTCTAAAGCTTCCCTTACCATTCTGGCATGTTTCAGAGGTTTTTTTGCAACTTAATAACAAAATATTTTTATCCATAAAGTAATAAAAACTGTGCTATCTCATTGTGGAATAAATATTTTTTAGCATTGTGTTTATGGCTGTTTTTACAATTTGAAAACAGGAGCCCCAAGGACAGTGAAATGTAGCAGTAGCATCACTTAGTTCCCTCACTGATTCTCCTCTAATTCTCCTCAAAACTGATGACTTGCTCCACACAGACAGAATACAAAAATATAATTTGCTTCAAAAATGCATATTCCTGATGGTGTTCCTCTTCAGAAGAAGCTATTTACAGCTACATTTTGGAGTCAGAGAGGATGTTGGTGCTCTATTATTATTTTAATGGCATTTAACATTGCCATTCTTGCATGTTTGGGTTTTTTTCTCTCTTTATGGTACTCTATACCTAGTAGTATAGAACTCAAATATTTTTCCAGATTAATGTTATTGCTGTTCTTGCATTTGGTTTAGCTATGGTCTGTTTTTCTTAAAAGCAAATCATCCTGATGTGACCATGTGTAAATTTGCCTGCTTAAGGACAGACTCCAGTCTTTTTGACAGGAGATGACAGACTTTTCTGCTGTTTGGTCTTTGTGGACCTCATCCACAATGAATAACTTTCATATATCTTCCAAAAAGGTACATTCACTGTCCTTCTGAGATGGCCATAAACTCCAGTTTCATTTTCTTTCTTGGGACACCATTTCTGTTTCTGTAAAATATTTTCCTGGACACTTTGAAAGCAAAATAATCAACCAGGGGGAAAACTTCTCATTATAAAAATTCAAATTATTTTACTCAGCATAGAAATAATAAGAAACAGGTTAATTACCTGAAGTGAGACACCAAGTGCCACACTTTTAACACCAAGTTAAAAGGAAACTTAAGTCCACTGAAATCAATGGATTTAAATACATTTTGATGTGTAAGGTGGAAAAAGCAAACAGGTCTCCGAGGTAGATTTTTGCTCAGTTAAAAGCAAATGTTTGACTTTTAAATAGAGTAAGATATTAACAGTGAGGTCATGCAGAGTGCCATGAGACTTGTAAGGGCCACAGGAAGGCAGCAGCCTTGTCCCCTGTGAGTCACCTAGTGCTGGGTACTGATAAAGAAGGGAATGAGCTGGTAGCTTGGTAATCAGAATTGGTGTCTCTGTTCCTCAGAGTTTCTCCATTAAAACCAATTCATCTGGCACCACTTGACCTTTGCAAATTCACAGGAAAAACCACAAGCGTTTGCCTTTTCAGATAAAAAAATGCAGTGCTTTTTAGTTCTGGGTGACTAATACAAGCAAAATATGCGCACATGATTAAAGCAGTGCACTTTAGATTTACTTCAGAATAAATTAACCCAAACTATGCTGTTTCTCTTCAGAACAGCACTTTTACCAAACACCTGTTGGTTCACAACCCTGATAAAAATAGTAAAATGGTGCAAAAGCACATAAAGATCTATACTTGGTGAGTAATAAAGAACTAATTATTTTCATAAAGTACACATCAAATCAGAAAGGCAATATTTATGGTTCCGCTTTATTTTCTGTTTCCATGAAAGACTTGAAGCATGCAAAAAAGTGCATTTATTGAATGTGCAGGGGAGTGAAGATGAAAGCAAGAAGTATCATGCTGGAGAGCAGGATGCCTCTCTGAATAAGGATCAAAATGTTAGCATGGTTGCAGAAGAAGCCAAATATCTCGCTGAGATAGAAGAACAACCTGTAAAATGAAGGCAGGTGTCCTTTCACTGTCCTGAGCCTTGCTGAAGATCCAGCTCTGCATAGTGGAGAAGATGAGATCCAGTTGAAAAAAATCAGGAAGAGATCTGCAAGTGCATGAACACAGGTGTGGAAAATCCTGAGATGCAAATACTAGGAAAGCCCTAGGCTGAAAAGCTGTTAGTCCAGTAAAAAGGAGACCAAAGGTGATATGATAACAGCCTGCAACTATGTAAAGCCTGCTGCAAATTACAAGGGAGTGGTAATGTGTTTTATCTGTGGTGTGTAGGATGAAATGAAAAGCGTTTGCATGTTTCATTAGATTAACAAACTAATCTGATAAGAATGGACAGGTGTCTAAAGCTTTAGTAAGCTTGAAACAAAAGCTGTGAATAAGACCATCTTTGCTCCAACGCTACTCATAAAGATCAAATTTGAGCACAGCAGGAGCTTGTCCAGACTTCAGGATTCCTGTTGTCCTTGGGTATTTTTGAGAAGAGTTGAGGCAGAAATGATTCAACATTAATTGATTTGAGTTAGACCAACTTTGCTAACTGTATATGTCCCAGTGCTGTAGGTATTTTCTGAAGACTTTGGCCCAAATTCTCAAAAGGTACATTGAGAGGTACACCTGTTTAGATGCCCAGGTCAAACAGTTAAGCCACACTTAATAAGTTGTTCAGCTGCCACCTAACCTGCAATCACTTCCATGTCTGTGAGTGTGCTCCCCATTCAGCCATGAGCTCTCACATCAGGTGGCTTTGCTACTAAATCACTCCCTCATGAACATTGAATGTATAAACTGGAGCAAATACCCCACAAAATTGTATTTGGGCTGTCACCCCAGATTGCCTGAGGATTTAAGGGTTTCAGGTCGGATGTGACAGACATTGCTTCTTTAGGTCTCTTTTTGCTGACTAGAAATGCGAACATTGTTTTAGTCTCTGGCATCCTAGACTGAAACCTTTAATAGGTGAATGGTTTGGGTTGGAAGGGCCCTTAGAGATCATCTCATTCCTGCCATGAGCAGGAACACCTGCTGCCAGACCAGGTTGCACCAAGCTGCATCCTGCCTGGCCTTGAACACTCCCAGGGATGGGACATCCACAACTTCTCTCTGCCCAACAAATAATCAAGCTGATACCAAAACCAGAGGTTTCTTCACATCACTTCAGCTATTTGAGTAAACATTACACACAGAAATAAGATTTCATAAAGCCTGTTGAAAGATTTAAAGACACATTTTAATGAAATGAGCTCAACTTGAATCTTTCCAGCCAATAAAGAGGTAGAGATTATGCAGGGGGATGTATATCTAAAAAGAGATTAAAGGAGCATTGCTATTGGTTATGCTCATTTATGCCTGTGAGAGCATGGCCTGAAGTCTCCCAGGCTCTTGGTAAAAAAACTGTTGCAAACTCATTGAGCTCTTGGGTAAAGAGTGGTACAAGATTACAGGTACAAGGTCAAGATTATTTTTTAAATAATTTTTGCAGTTTTCTAGCTCTCACGGGGAATTACTTTAACTGCTTAGCAGTTTTATATTGCCAGATGCAATTTAGAAGTTTTTTTTTCTCGTTTATTCATCATCTTTTTAGGAGATTAAGATCCAGATTATCTGTCCTGTCATTTGCACTTTAAAATAAATAAAATAAAAATACCATTACTGTATTCACTGTCAGCACAAGAAAAGCACTTGCTCGGGATCTCACTTGCTAGTATGTGATTTAAATCTGCTACTAATAAGCCTCACAAATTCAGGTACTTTTGTTTAGCTCTGTTTACTAAAATGAAGATATACAAAAGTAAAATACATCCTGGGTTACAAACACATACTAGAATACAATGCAGTTGTAAGTAAACTCTGCGCTGAAAGTCGTACTTATCCCTCATACACAGTTTCTAAGTCATTATTACATGCTTTATAAAAGCCAAAGCAAGCAATAGAACAGGGACCCAGTAAGATTTTAGCAGCAGATTATCAGCTGATTTCCCCAGCTCTTGAAGACTAGATGCTTTTACTATTGCAAGAGCAATATGTGTTTGTGACATTTTATCGTGTATCAGCTTGTTACTTACAGCCCAACAAGCAAGTCCTGTGTAAAAACAGACAAGAAGAATTTTGCCAGAGGAAAGCTCTTGTATTTGACCTTGGATATATCAACATATGGAATTGGATTAGGAGTCTGTTTTGCAGTTCTGTTCTGTGTGGAATGATAGCAGTTATGCTCTGGAACTTCTGTACTGTTCATCAAAAATTTACCTGCTTTTTATTTTTTAACAACATTTAATGTTCTGCTGCAGTTACAGTATTACAGTGGCATATGTAAATTCTCACCAGATATTTAAATTAATAGTTCCATATTTTGTTCTTAAACGTTCTTGTTCTGTAGCTTACACTGGTCATTAGCTGTATCCCCAAATTTCCATTAGAAGCAGCTAATTTTTCCACTTGCTTAGCTAAAGAAACCTCTAGATGTTATTTCTCTTGTAGTAACATATATACAATATATGTTCTTTTTCTTGAAGTAACATATAAAATATAGTCCTTGCAATTATCTGACAGAATTCTCCAGAAGAATTTAAATGCCAAGTAATGGAAGCTGCTGCAACAGAAGCTGAAGAAAATAAAACAGGGGAGTTGCTTAATTCACTAAGAAGCGTGGAGAGAAAAAAAAAAATCAACATACATACATATATAAACATGTCCAGATGAGTTAAAAAAACCCCAACCCTAGAATATCTGACTCCCTGGAATCAGCATGAGCCTGTCACCAAATTATTTTGGAAATCTTATCTTAAATCTTATTCACAGAAAAGCTGTTTTCAATATATGGAATCAAGTACGATATTGCTCAGTTGTGTAAATAGTACCCTCCCCTTGAATTTTGGTAACAGTTTTTGACTCAGTTTTGTTCTCAGCAGCTGAAGCCCTCACTTGTAATCTCTAAATACATCAGCAATGGGGGCTTCTGACTTCACTCTCCTGTTTGAGATCCAGAGAGTGAGATTATTGCTGGCCCTAAGGGACATTGCTGCTCTGTGCTGTCCCTGGCAGATCTGTCAGCTGCCGAGAAATGATCCTCAGACAACTGGACAAACCAGATATTCACACTGACAGAGCATGTGACTGGACTTAAGGTCAGAGATTCAGAGACTGCAGGATGGGGACCTTTAAAGATCCCTGCCCAGGATTGCCCTGTGTGCTGTGTGGCACTGGCATTAAGGGAGATACTTGCAAAGCTAAAGGTTACTTCATTCTTTGTGGAACCAGGCCTTGACGATCCTGTAAGCACAGGCTGATAGGGGTTCACCAGACTTACTGTCTTTTCATTCCCTTCTTCAGAAAATAATTCCTTAACTTGCTGATTATACGACTAGAAAAACCCAAAAAACCCCATTTTACATAGAATGAAGAATATGAAGATGAGCTTCAGCATCCTGTCATGCCAGATCTGATACCCTCTGTTATTTTGTCACCATACTTTGATTGAGATTGAAATAGATTTTAAAAGTTCCTGATTGTCTTTGTCACCACTGCTATGCACAGTTCCCTACAATCAGTACTGAAAAATAATTCAGACTCTAAATGCTCTTTATGTTCAAGTTTATACTCCCCAAGGATTAAATCCACCTCACCTTTGTTCTCACAAAGGAACAAAAATAATGACAGTTCCACCCAAACTGTCTCCTGGAAATACAGAAGGTTCTTCTGGTTTGGTGCTCCTTTTCTTTACAGGGCTGAAGTACATCTTTAATTCTTACAGCTGATAAATGTTGCTTCCTGATTTTATTTTATCATGTACAAGGTTACTCTTTGTATTTATAGAAAAAAGTGGTTTGGTTTTTTTTTAATTTTAACCTGCAGCTTTACATTAAGTGTGTTATGATTGAAAAGTATGTATAACATATTTGTGGTAGAACTTGACAAGACAATATTGAAAACTTTGTTTTGGTCAGTTTTCAATGGATATTACGTATCTTAAAAATGTATTTCTAAAAGTGAATAACTGTGAAAGAGGATCTAAAAGGAAGCCATCTATTTAGACACCAGATACAAGAAAAACAACAGTTTTCCAAGAGTTGAGCACCTAGCATAAAATTTACATGAACTCCACTCAGATGGAGTGGCTTCTAATGGCTTCTTTGCAGTGGTGCTCTGAAGAACCAAGAATTGTAACCAAATGTTATTGGCAGAAATCTTCAATAAAAGTGGATGCCAAGTATTTGCCAAAATAAAAATTTAAAATACACACATGCCAATATTAGCACTGGACATGCTTCACACCCAAGGAGGCGAGCACAGCAAGTGCTTTTCTGCACCAATCAGCACGGACACTTCTTTAAGCTCTGACATAAGTCCTTTAAGGAATCAGATCTCTGATCAGAAGAAAGCAAATGTTGTGGTAACAATAACACCGGACACAACTTGCCTACTGTGCTGCATGAAGTTCAAGTATGTGCAGCTTTCTATAACCCTAAAAGCCTCCCAAGAACCATTCAGAACAATAACAGGATATCCTCCACTTCTGATCAAAGTAGGAGAAACTTGCTCATTGGGAGGAGTATTTTTTTGTAACATCCCTATCATGATTTCTTCCAAGCATTCACTTGCACTTGAAAATTGGTAATTGATGTCTCACTATGCATCTGCTTGATCACGACATCATCTAAGCCACTCTCATTGCATCAGATCTGCCAGAGCTAACAGATAAAGTCCTTCTAATTAGTAAAAGATTGGCTAATAAAAACAATTAATTGCTAAATGTATGACACTTTCCATACTCTCCCTTTAGCCTCTTTGCATCTTCTCCTTTAAACCGTTTCTTCCTTTTCTCAGATTTTGCAGCTTGCTCCTTCCTTTCTTGGTTTTCCTGCATTCAGACAGAATGACAAATAAAACAATAAATAAGAGTTTCTGAAGGAAAAGCTTGTTAAAAAACTCTCAGTTTGCAATGAATAGGTATTCTGAACATGCCCTGTGTGCATTTAAAACTCTCAGCTGCTGGGGGGTTTGAGGGTAAATAGCAGAACAGAGCTTCCTGGTCAATCCCTTTGGTCTTCTCCATGTGATGATGTTACCAGCAAACTATTTCGTCAGCTTTAACTGCAACTTTCAACTATGGACTGAAATGCATTCTTCTTAATTAGTCCCTTTGTCCACAATAGAGAACATTAGTTTAACTTAATTAGCATTCTAGAGATTTATCCCATAGCAACCTTGTTTGTATTCAGGGATTTCTACCAGAATTTTCAGGAGCTGTTCAGCTGTGTTAAACAGCAATTCACAGTTTCTCTTCAGGCTCTCATTAAATTTGCCAATAGTATTTCTGCACTACAGTTCAGGGCCAGAGTCCAGGCTGGATGTTTATTGGTACCTCTCACACAATTGCCAGAATGGCATAAATCCTGTTGGGATTTATGTGGATAGGCAGGATTCTGGTTTCCACAGAGCTGCTAGTACCAGAATAATATGATTAATGGAGGAAGAAAAAGGATTGGAATGATTACTGCTAGCAAAAGAAGACAATTATTCAGTGCAAGAGTATTCCTGGCTTTTGATAACTAGCACAACAGTGGGAGGAGGTAGTTCTGACCAACTGAGATAACTATAGTATAACATAAGGATGATGAAAGCCATTTTCTTAAATGCTCCTGCAGTTCTTGTTCCAGAGCTGCATTTGTCACCAGAACATTGCCATCCCACCTGCCATCCCACCTGGAGGCTTGCCTGCTTTTGATTGCAACCAGTAAGTAGTTAATCTACACATTGCAGGTAGATCAGTACTTAATAGGCTGCTGTGTCATATGACAAAACCTAATAACATCCAGGAAGATGCTGATGATTTGGTGCAGATAAGATTTTTGATGAGACCTGTGTGGTCTGCTTTGCAGAGAGTTTTAAGCAGAAAATACAATGTCCCACAGTAGTGATAAATCTGTTAGATTGCTGTGGATTATCTGCCAATATTTCCATGAGATGAGCTGAACAAGTCCAAGAAAATGTGCACAAGTTTATAGAATCAGCCTTTTAAAAAAGCAAAAATCCAGGATCCTTTGGTCTGAAGGAACTTTCAAACAAATAGAGAAAACTTGCGAGCAGTGAGAGTTAATCTGTTTGAAATATAGGAGCATTAGAATCTCAAAGTTGTGGAAACTGTCACTGGGTGCCTTGAAAGGGAAAAAAAAATCCATGTACTCTTGACAGAGAAAGAAAATTATCAGTTTGCCCCAAATAGAGGGTACTTCTGAAAGGATGGGTGAAGTCTTACGCAGAGGCTAGAAGCCTTCACTCAATAGAGCTCCTGTGTACTTGCCTGATAAATTCCTGCTGTGTCTTAGCATAACATCTTTGAGATACTATGGCTGCTGGGAGACTTGCAGATATGTGGGCCCTTGGAGAATGTCTCCATGTATTATGCCATAAGAAATAAAGGAGGTGAATTCAGGGAGATGCTGTTCTACTAATTGGACAGCACACACAGTAGCAAGAACAAGCTGAAACACATTAGGAATAAATTTCAATATAATAATTTCAAATCAATTGAGCAAGCCTGAACCAAATTTTTCTTCAGAAAAATTGTAAAAAACCCTCAAACAACATAACAATTCAATGCAAACACATTTAACAAAGTTTCTTCAACACAAGAAAGCCCAAAAAGGTACAGTGGTAGTAGGGCAGAAGAATAAATACTCACAATCCTTTCTCCACCTTCCTGGATTAGTGAAGGCAGCTGCAGGGATGAGATTTGGTGAAAGAGGAAGTCACTTCGGATTTGCACTTTGTGGGATGTTAGATACTTGCTTGATTTTTGAATTAAAAGATGCTCCAAATAAAACTTTTTATCCCCACACTATCTGAAGCACATCCTGTTCCAACACCATATGCACCTACTGAAGAGCAGCTGCTCCAGCGTGGCTGTCCTAGGGGAGGACACAGAGGAGCTGTCCCAGTGCAGAGCTGTCTGTATAACCTCTGTCATCAACTGAATGCTTCCTAGAGCAGAATTTGTGGAACATTTTTTTCTCCTTTTCCTGAGATTAGACCATCTCTTTGCTGAGAGGTCCCTTCTATGAACAGCTGCAAATGCTAAGGGAAATCAAACATTTCCCACAATCCCCTACAATCACACAATGATTCTTTTCCCCACAATTTTACCACTCAGTTCTCAGCAAAACTCCATTTCTGATTTTTTGTCTTTGAGCCGAGGAGCTATTTTCTCCCTGTCTCCTTCCTCCTGCCATCTGCTTCTTTTATTTTTTGAGAACTGGTGAAACAGTCATCAGCCCTGGGTGACAAACCAGCTCCCTTGCCTCCTTTCACTGTGTCAGTTTTGGATATCATTTGGATATTTGGAAAGGCTTTGTTGATTTGGGTTTTTTCCCTCCAGGTAGATGGAGAGGAAGATGGCAGAGTCTTATTAAAGTAATTCCATTTGTGTAACTCAATTTTTTTGTTACCTGAAGGATAAGACATCAGAAAGAACCCTCAGGGAAGGGAGAAAGATTTTGTTTGAACAAAGTAACAAACCCCAAGTCTCTGTAGATAAGCTTAGGAGACACGAAGAATCGCTATTTATCGAAACTATTTCCCTTCTTATTTGATGTGGGAATGGAAAGATAGCACTAACAATTTTGGCAGTGCTAAGAGACCCGCTTTACACAGAAGACTTATCTCAAAATAAAAGTTACACCTTAGCATTAAAGCTTAAAATAAATGGCACTGGGAAGAGATGATGCCTGTGGCTGATTCTAGTGTAAAAATCAAAATCACAGAATAAAAAGATGCTTTAAAAATGAAAACCTTCAGCTTTTCAGTATGTTGCTGTTTCAAGTACAAATAGTATCTTTGCCGTTGTGATAATAAGAAAGCAAGGCAAGAGGAAGAGGAGATTAATTCTAGGTCTGCAGTGGAGGAGAGGTGCAGACAACATGGCTAATAGCTGTGGAACCTTTGAGGCGAGGTGCTGCTGAGAAATGGAACGCAAAATAAGATGGAAGGGAGTTTATATTTTGGAATATAAAAGAAGCTTCTTTCTACTTGCTCTGACCTGGCTGTGAGCAAAAGGCACCCAGAAATGTAGTTTGAATCTCCTGCAGCTGTACTAGGACACTCCATAATCTTTACTGGGACTGTTTCTCGAAAGAACTGCAGTTGCTGAAATTACCCTTCACGGTAAATTTCCAGTATAGCTCTCCACAGATGCTGACCCATTATGTTCTTGACTCTCAGTTCTTTCCTTTGTGCCTAGAGTTTTAGGAACTTTAAGGATCAAGCCTATTGCCAAAACATCTGTGGTTTATAGGGTTAATTTTCCAGACTGTCTGTGGCAGTTTCAGTTCATTTCAGAGCCTGGGTAGCTGCATTGCTTGGAAAATTTCAGCTCAGTGCTTCACTGGAGAAGCGGATAGTGGGAACAGTAGAGGATATATTTTTGTCTTTCATCTTCTATAACTTCCTCAGAAACTTCATTGTTTTCATCTGAATCCATACTCTGCCCTGAAGCACTCCTCCAGCCTCTCTTGGCAGCAGAGCTGTCTGTATTCTTGAAGTTCTTCCTGCAATGCAGATGGTTCTCTCTACAGAAGGTTTATCCAGGCTGGGGCTCTCCTGGAGTCAGCACAGGAATGGGTGATTCTTGCTGTTAAATGTGTATGAATGTGAAGCCACTATCACCTGGCATTAAGAAAACCCTAAAGGGAGTACATTAGGCCAGGAGTGAAGTGTGTAGTAAGGGAAATGAAATAGAGGTTTACTAGAGAGTTTACAAATTGGAAGGTGCTCTACACAACTTTTATGGTGAAGTTGCTCCTCCCTTTTTCCTTATTGCAAGAAGTGAAGTCCTATGAGTTAAGAAATATAATCCATTGGGAGATTTGGAAGGGTTTTGTGGGACATAAAACAAACTCTTTGGAGCTAACTGGTACAATGAAATACCAACACATAAACACACCTTCCAGTTAGGCTTTGCCTATTGGAAAATTTACCTTTGTCTATCAGCAAAGTCTATAAAGAATGTCAGGTTGCTCATTCTTTCACATGCCACAAAGGTCCTATTACACTGAGGTCTGGTTAATAATTTTCAGTAGGAGAAATGACTTAAACTGTTCTCAACAGCAAAAAAAAAAAAAAACACAACCCCAAAAAACCCCCAACCCCCTCCACCCCCCAAAACTAAAAAACAACCCAACCAACCAACAAAACTAAACCTCACAAAAAACCAAAAAAAGCCCCAATTTTTATATTTGCCCACATACTCATTTTCTGCTGCGGTTTGCAAGCACATAAATTTACTTTCTTTTACTTCTTCAACCTGGGTTACATAGCCCAGCTTAGAGTAGAAGAAAATATAAATTATTGCTCGATTAAAAAAGAAAAAAAAATTCTCAGCCTATTTCTAAACAGTCACAAGGGCAAACCACCTGTAAAGTCTTGAGGAAGATGTCTCTGAAGGTTTTCATTGTGCTGAATACATCTTCCAAAGACAGTTTTTTTCTGTCTTCACAAAGATAATCTGCAAGTTCTTCCTTCTTCTTTCCAATGGTGGCAAATTCCTTCTGCAGGTCCTTTGAAGCATTGAGGCTGCCCTGAGACACATTTTGTAACACAATTTATGCATATTAAAAAGTAGCATATTCTGAGCTGCCTAGAAGACTTCAGCCACTTAATAGAAAACAGTCAGTTTTAAAAAACTAACGACTAAGATTGGTTCACCATATGTGATATTTATTTGTGAATGGAATCATCTGCATTTTCCCTCATTTCATCATACAGCCATGTGGAAATGTGGCACAGCCTGGGATGATTGAGCACCAGGATTTCTACCTTACAACTTTAGTTAAGTGATCCTTTCTGAGAATACAAAAATCTAGGATGTTAGGCAATATGATTTTGAAGGTGGGAGGGGAAAGCGTATTGCAAATCTATCCACTTTTTTCCCCACAAAGCACAGTGAGACAAAACATGTTTCTGTGCTGCACTGTACACATTTATAGTTGCAGCCTACACTTCATTTTTAGGGCCTTCGTTTCTTTTACCCACAGAAAAATCTGTCTGGTCCTTGGCTGTTTCCATATCCCAGTACCACGCCACAGAAATGGAGGAAACTCTGGGATACTCCTTCCATCAGGGCACAGTGGGAGGGTAGTAATGACCCCTTTCCCATAGGGCTTTATATCCAGTTGTAACCTGAATTACACTGCCTTTAAGAAGAGAGTGTTTAGGAAGAAAGATGGGGAACATGTCACACTCACATTACCTACTTGCACAGATTTTCCATGCTGTATTTTTAAATCATCTGTCGACGAAAATAAACGCTTCTCTATTTCCAACAGTTTCTTCAAATTGGCACCTGCCTCGGCCTGCATGGCGTCAATGTGGATTCTGAAAGGTCCACAAAAGGGACAGTACATTGAAGGGGAAAGTCTTTTGTTTGCATTAACTTAAAAGGTTATTATAAACATTATCATCTCTGCAAATGAACATGGAATTAATTGTCCGACCCTGCTTTTGCAGGTAGCTCTTTTCTGTATAAATGCTTTTTCATGTGCACAAACCCTCATCTAAGAAAGACTCTGTGCTTTTGCTCTCACTACCTCCCTGGCCTCCCTGGATGGACTGTGGAAGAACTTCACTGTTCTAATATTCAAAAAACTCCAAAAAAAATCCAGCCTATTTTTATTCATAGGCAAACCAAGTTCATCTCCCCTGTGCCAATACTATCCTTATGTAGCTGGTTCTTTTCCCTCCTTGCCTTTTCTCCCCAGTCTATTTATAGTCCAAAATGGTATCTCATCTCTGTGTTACTTTATCTTGTGTGCAGATCCAAACACAACCACTGCCAAAACAACATCTTCTCTAGTTCTGAATCACTCTCTGGGCCAGACTAAATTTACTGAATCAGCAAAACCTGGCTTGGTGTTTCACAGTGCATCCAGATGTGAGCAGCATTAAGAGAATCCCTTGCAGGATTTGCACCATGCACAGTTCTCCACAGGTTGATTAGCAAATCAATTTTGTAAGTTTGAGAACTTGACTAAAGAAGAGGGCAATTACTTTATACAGAGTACATTTTTATCCTTGGCCAGCAATATCTACTTTCAGTCAAGAAAAGTATTTCTGTTATGACACAATCCAAAAAGAAATTCACAGTTGAAAATAGCATTCAGTTTAGCTTCTGCAAAGCTAACTCACAAAAGCCACAGTATTTTTCTGTTTAATTATAGAGTTAGAATACTTTCAAAAAATTATTTAGCAGCTACATAATAAATGTCAATCCATTGGCAGATTTAAAAGTTATTCCTTCTTTGAGTTACAATGACATCTAAGTATCTACACGGTGCCTGTGAATCCTCTGAATTCATAACAGGATTAAAAATGTTAATCCTGGTGCTACAAATTTGGATTCTGATTGGCGTAACTGAACATATCTCCATGACTCCTTTGAGTTAAAGAGAAAGAGCTGGTGATAGACTCATGAGGCTTTCAGGCACATGGGAGAAAGTCAGAAGTCTCCACAAACAGGTTTTTTCTTTCTACCCACATGTATTAGAAACATGTGCTGATAGTCAGCTCTGGGAGTCCTGAGATCCCCCCAGCTGCCAGTAAACCACCCCAATCATTCCCTTCTTACATAAGCTTGGTACCTTCAGATGGGCTTTCACCTAAAAATCACAGAATGTGCTGAATTGGAAAGGATGCACCAGGATCATCATGTCCAACTCCTGGCCCTGCCCAGGACCATCCCCAAGAGTCACATTGTGTGCCCCAAAATTATTGTCCAAACAATTCTTGAACTGACTGAGAAACCTCAGGGAAGATATGCTTCTATTGCAATATGTGGAAGAAGATTCTGGTCCTTGAAAATGAGGGAAATTCACTATCTACACAGTTTTCTTCTAAAGTAGTACTGGATCCACAGAAAGAAAAATCACCCTGAGCCCCACCTAAAAGTCTTAACCAGGCTGAACTATAAAAATTTCAACACTGTGTGGTGCTGAAGGGAACCACTCTCTCCTACAGCAGAGAAATCCTGTGACCTTATTACACCCCCATAAAATGACTCAGCTCCTTGCTGGCTTTAAAGAGGCTGGCAATTCATACATTACAAAAACAAACAATAACGTCCTACCCCACTGCCTTGGAAACCAAGTCAAGATCTCTGGGAAGCTGCAGGAGATCTCTGTGTTTTTTTTCAACCTCCTAAAATTGAAGAGAAAAAATGGTTATCTTATACAGGCTGTCAAAGAGCATGAAAGTTTTTCAGCTGGGCAACATCAGGACTGAAAACTTAACACTTCAGTTTCGTTCTTATAAGCATAGGGATAAATTTAGTCTTGTTCATTCTTTTTCTCATGTTGACATCCACAGGGAGTAAAAAAGAAAGGAAAAGACTCATTTTAAGTGCTCAGGCTGACACCCCACAAGCCTCCACAGTGTGCAGGCTGACCTGAGATTTTTTCTTCATACCACAAAAATAAATTTCATTTGACAGATGCATTTGGGATATGTGTCAACACAAGGGAGCAGTTGAAGAAGAGAAAGAAAACAGCACGCAGACATGTCAAGTGAACTTCAGGAAGGAAACCTAGTGTTACCTCCCTAAATATTACTGTGTATGGATGTGATCTCATCTGCACAGAGAGCTGTGGAAAAGTTTTCATGATATTTCCAGCCAAGAGGCTCACCCTCCAGGTACCTATAGTGGGATATTATTGAGGTAAAAGCCCCTTAGCTTCTGGGGAATTAATATTTCAGAATAATGCAAACAAGATTAATTTCTTAGTTTTTTTGTACCTCCAAAATATGATGAAGCAGGGTAATGTTGTTTTGGTTTGCTTTTGTTTCTGTTAGTTTGAGCAAGGCATTAATTTTAAAACCTCCAGCATCTCCACTGTGACGCCCCTGGAAGATACAGAAAAAAGTTCCTTCCTTCAGTTTTCGAGTCCTGCATTATTTTCTGTTGTCTTTAGAATACAGCAAGTAAAGACATAATTTTACTTACATAGTTCAGAAAGTTTCCAACTTTAAGAATCAATTGGCAGAACACTGGCAGTCGGCGACTGGTAAGAATTGCTAAAAAAGAAGAAGAGAAACATTTTCAATAAATGAAATTAAATTATCTGAAATAGGATTTTCATTAGGTTTGACAGTGATGGTAACAAAATTGTCATCCAAGATTATGTCAAGCCATTGTTATGGATTTGGAAAAACACCAGTACAGAAATAAATCAGCTGAATGGAAGTCAAATGAGTAACTTTCTATTGTGATCTTTTCTTTACAAGTAGATGGAAAACTAGTTTTTCCATTAAGTTTGGAGTATAGATGGGTCAACCCTGCAGCAGCCTTATGAAGAAGAACCACATACAAGAAAGTGTGTAAACTTGTGAAAGTCTATAGTCCTCATTCCCAGCACATATTGTTCTAGTTAAGAAAAGCCAAGGGCTTTGTGCCTCGTTATCATTGCGTTTGATTATCATTGGGGATGATAATCAAAAGATGCATATTTTCACAGGAGAATCTGGGGTAAGAGTAAAGTTTTTGGCAGAACTAGAACAGAAACACTAATCCTCACAATGGGATGGAGGGGGAGCAGGGATGTCAGGTGAGACTACAGAGAGCTGTTGATTGCACCCCAACAACCATAACATTGACATCAGACATCCAGGTATAGCCCTGTTTTGTGTGTAAACATAAAATTTTGCAGTTTAAGTGTTTAACAGGAGATCGATGACTCTCTAAAACCATTGAACTGAAGCTGGAATGCAAGAGCATCTTCAATAAAGAGACAACTTAAAACTAAAAGCAGGGCTAATTTTGGGTGGAGGAGTCTCCTGAAATATTGGTGAACATTATCTGGGATGCCTTTTTCTGGCCACGTCAGATTCTGGTATGTTGCTGTGTCCTGTTCCACCACAGAGCTAAGCTGGACTGCATCAGTGCACACCACAGGAAAAACTGGAATTGATTCTTTGTTAAAGACAAAAATCTCTGCTGCACACAAAAACATAACCTATACTTGTACAGGATCTGGCACTGACACCTCCATCTCAGGAGAGACCTTACTGCTGTCTACAAGTCCCTGAAAGCTTATTGTCAGAGGGAGTTTGGCCTCTTCTCCCAGTGAGAGGATGAGAGAACACAACCTCAAGCTGCACCAGGAGAGGTTCAGGTTGGACATCAGGAGGAATTATTCACAGAAAGAGTTGTTAAGCAGCAGAATGAACTGCCCAGGGAGGCAGAGTCACCATTCCTGAAGGTGTTCAAGAAACTACATGGCACTTAGTGCTAAGGTCTCGCTGATAAGGTTTTGATGGGTCAAAGGTTGGACCCAGTGATCTCAGATCTTTTCCAATCCAAATGATTCTGTGAACCCTGAAAGTGTTCAAGGCCAGGTTGGGTAGGGCTCTGAGCAAGCTGGTCTAGTGCAAGGTGCTCCTGTCCATGGCAGGGAGGTTGGAATAGGATCATCTTTAAGGCCCTTTCCAACCCAAACCATTCTGTGATTCTCTGATGAAGGAAATTTCCTTATTTCTCATCAGAACTCCTACTTCAGAGCAGAACAGCACAAACTGCAATTCTTCGGAATGTGTTCCAGGAGCAAGAATTTGCAGAATCATTTTGATGTTCACCACACATTCAGCAATTAAAAGGTTAATTTTGATTAGATTATAGCATAGGCTACCACTGATGCTAATCAAGTAGAAGAAAGTGGCTGAACCCAGGCACTGGTGCAGCACTGATGTACTTACTTTCACAGGCTGTCCTGATGGCTCGTGCTTTTGGCCACAGACACTCCAGCAGAATTTTTGTTTCCTCACAAATCAGCATACATTCAATCCTCAACTGGTAGCTAAAAAGAGATCGGTGGAAAAAAACACAACAAACACCATGAAAAACAAGCCCCACAGGCCTGATTAATTGACTTGTGTTCAGCAAGAGCATCATCCATTTTAGGCAAAGCGCAGTACCAACATTCTTATGGTCTCCTTAATGCTCTCACATGAGAACTGGATTATAAATAAATCAAACACAGATATTTCCAAAGATGTCCTAGAAACTATTATCATCTCCTCTTTCACAAAGCAATGCTGGACTGACATCTGGCAGTGACTACCTTGCATAATGAGGCCATAATTTTTTACAATTCCCGGGCAAGACTAGCCAGGATTTTAGATCTTTTTAACTTCACAAACAAATTTGAAATGACATTTATGCTTCATCACAGATTAATATTGTGGAAGGAAAACATTTTCTAAAGTACTTTTAAATCTAGCTGGAAGTTTGAGAAAATGAAAAACCCCATTTTCACCACCACATTTTCAAAAAAAGTGTCTCTGGTTGTGGCATGGCAAGTGATCAGATTTATGGAGGGCTACTGCTATTAATTATAACATATCACCATCTTTTTGTGAGCAGCAGAAAGAGTTCTCTGTGTGCACCTCATTTGACTTGGTAAAAACTGGGGAGGTGGTGAAAGCACAGGCACTGCTGTGATTCACTCTTGGATTTGTGGGCTCTCCAGTGGGTGAACTGGGATCTGTAGCCCAGGGGTGGAGTGAATCAGCAGCCTGGTGACAGGATTCAGTCTGCAGCTTCACGCCACACAGGGATAGCTGTTCAACACTCAAGAGTTTTTTCAGACCAAGGTTATTTTAACTGTAGTTTGCCAAAGGTGTCTGAAAGTCTTTCTGGCCTTTGGAAGGAAAAGAAAAATTCTCATACAAGGTCTACAAATAGCAGTCAGATGATTTATCCTGAAGACTGGATGTCAGGAACATTCCTCTAGCACAAGAAACAGAGGCCTTAATTTTTATGGACAAGTCTTGTAAGAAACATACTTATGGAAAGAAACAAGAAAGATTTTGCCTACCTGGGAACTTCCAAAAGATGTAGATAAAACTGATCTGCATTTGCCAGTTGTGATTTTTCTTTTTTGCAAGATTTCAGGCTATTTATCTAACAGGGAATAAAAGAGCAAAATAACCAAACAATTTAATTTAACAGGGAAAATAACCACACAAACATTTCTGGTGCCATTTTCTTCTCACAGGCACGGAACTTGTTTTTCTGAGCTTGCTGTGTGAACAGGCAATGGGAATAAAGCAGATGAACAATAAATTCTATGTATGAACTGGCTTGCAAGGGCAAACACGTAGGTTTTGTTTTGACTGGAAGGTCCTTTGCCTTTGTACAGCATCTCCTAGGATGAATTCCTGACCTGTAGGCAGAGATTCAGGAAGCTATAATGCACAGGCACCCAGAAACCCTTTAAAAAGATGGGTCCTTTCCCTTCCTCCTCTTTGAAATGTGCTCTGAAAGGCTCTCTATTCACCTAAGTCTACAAATCCTACTGTGCTTCATCCACTTAATTAAAATAACAGGACAGAGAGCAGCACTTGGTCTACACCTGTGTTGAGTCTCCCAACATGTTCTTGCTCAACCTTTGTGTGAAGAGGCCAGACTGTTGCTGGGATGGACTTCTCACCCCTCTGCCTTGGAATTTCATTGACCTAGATGCAGCAGGAGGATGTGGGATCCAATCATAGCTTCTTGCTTTAGCAGTGCAAGTATTTCAAGCTGAGCACACAGCACACTGAACTGTACCAGAATGACACATTTAGAGATACCTCTTGGTCTTCAGGCAGCAGTTTAAGTAGCTGTCTCAGTATCTCAGCATCCAGCTTGGATCTGTCCCCTTTCTGAATCATGGCAGCAATCTCTTCATTGGAGCTGCAAGAAGGAGAGAAATGATGTGGAGCACCGGGGGAGTAACATGGCAAAAAAAGACCTCAATCTCTCTGCTGGCACTCCAGGAGCAACTGAAGTCATTCATAATATACCTGCCTGCCATTACAGTTTGGATCATAGTCCTCAAAATTACTGTGGAGATATGAAAACGAAAAGGTTTTTCTTTTAAGCCTAAAGCAATATTCCTTATAATTTAGGTGTGCTTTTTGGCCTTTGCTCATATTTACACAACAAACCCCAAAGCTCTGCTTTTACTGTGGGCATCCAGTGTCACTGAGAAGGTATTTACATTTGAATTCCCCCACAATTTGCAGCAAAGACAAGGATAAAACCAATGGCTCACAGAAGGTTTTAACTTAAATCCTTGCCTGAAACTTTGGCAGGCAACATGTGTTTGAAATGCTTCCAGATTGCTGTGGTTTGGGCTCTGGAGAGCTGGGCTCCCTCAACCATCAGTGCTAACAGAGGCTCCAGAGCAGCCTCATCCCTCACAAGAGCAGTGGGACTCAGCTCTTTGATCCCAGCTGCTCCCAGGAGAGCTCAATCCCTACCCAGGGAATCATGCAGGAAGGGGAAATAGCATCTGCATTAGTCCATGCACCATTCTCCCACACTGAGAAGCAGTTTGTCATGGAAAAAGAATAATAATAATTAAAAACATCCCTCCGACTGATTCTGATTTATTCTTAATGAAAAGGGATTTCTTGGATGAGTTTTTTCTTGAAACCCTTTTAACATGGGCCATGACACAAAGGGCAGAGAGAGAGAGCAGAACATCCATCATCATCCTGCCATAGTTTCAGGGGATCTAAGAGTAAAGATATTTTCCCAAAAACTAGTACAAATTCCTTTCCTCCTCCACCCCTCCATGAGGGCTGTGACTTGGTAAATTTCCATTTATTTAATTATTCAAACAGTTTCCTATTTATAGAAAAACTTCTCATAAAAACTATGTATGATTTTGGATCTGAGGCCCTGGAAATGCCTCTTTAAAAGCAATGAAGTGACTTGAAACTTCCACTCAAAAATCTTCACTAACAGTTCCTGCCACAATTTGATATTTATGACAATAATGCCAAAGAAAAATATGTCTCTACATAAATGTACTCCTATTTAAGAATATTGTCTCTTTAGGAATCTGTAATCCATTCTAAATTTAATACCAGTTTGAAAAATTATATTTGTTGTCAGGAAAGAGACTGTCACCTATCATTATTTAAAAAAAAGGAAAAACGTTGACATCTTGTTAAAGAAAGATAGTACTTGAAAAGTATTTCTTCTAAATTAATTTCATTTAATATCTGAATAAACACATAGACACATCAAATCAGTAATTCAGATGCTATTCTTCAAGTCTTACCACTTAAATTGCTTCAGAAATATACTCAGAAGGAAGCTTTTCTTTGGACCTATGAATGTGATCTGTAAAAAGGAAAAAAATCAGTCAGCTAGAAATACATTTACTTCGGATTTAACAGGTTTCCTAGAGCTTTTGTTTGTTTATTGGTCGAGATTTATTCTTTTTTGGTAATATTATAATCAATAACCTTCATTGATCAAATTCCAATGATAACAATACAGGATATGAGATACGTTTTAGAAAGAGGCAAGGGCATAAAGAAGGAAATTGATTTGCTTACTCCAGTTCATAAGAATTAATATTGAAATTCCCATGTCCTCCCTGCCTCAGATGCAGACCTATCCCTCAGCAGAGTTACTTCAACTTGTTTCATTCTAAACCTCCCCTGTGGTTTTTTTTTAAGGCAGCCTCAGGCAGTGGATCTCAAAATATTTCAAACTTTCTTGTTATAAATGATTGGCAACAATAAAGAATGAATAAGCTTTCCACTTCCAAGAACTTTGCCATTTTCTACAAAAAGTGGGCAGTCTAAGTACCTCTTCTGTTTTCTTTATTTTTGGCCTTGTTTTCTCTGTAGGGATTGTTGGTGGGACAGAGAAAAGAAGCTCCAAGCTTGCATAGTCAGGTTCCACAAGCTCCTTGCTGCTGCTTGGCATCACAGCCCATATGGAGTGGCTTTCTGGAAGAGAATAAAAAGCTCAAGATGGACCACAGAGGTTGAGGAGCAGTTTCAAGGTGGTGTGATTTGTAAGAGGGAAAACACTTTTGAGGATGAATGAAATATGGTGCTCATTAGCCCTGGACAAATGTGAATTATTTAAGAGTGACAGCTCCCACAGAGAGCATCCCAAAGGTTTGAAGCCTAATTAAACCTGGAAGATTACTGCTACATTCAATTCACTGAGGTGAAGGCAGGAGATGAACTTAATGGGCTGCTTCAAATTGTTTTTGCTATTGCTGACCAGCTACACATTGGAGGATTGTGGTACCAAAACAGGGGATGCTGCATCCAATTAGGTAAACACCTCTTTTTGCAAGAGATAAAGACTCCCAATCCCAGCATTATTACCAGAATCGTTGGGACCTATCCAAAAAACAGACAGAACTTCCAAACATCATCTTGTACAACAGGGGAACCTTTAAGACAGGATCCCACCTCCTTTTGCTTTAGGAGAGATTGCAACAGTGACACTGAATGCATTGGGGATGAATCTCAGTTTGTGTCTCTGCACAAGAAAAGTGGTCCATGGCTTAGTTTTTTTATATCTGTGTTTATATATTTTATCATAGCAGCAAGTTCTTGCCCCTTATGACCCCTTGTCCTGGAGATAAGCAAGGAAGAACAACTGAGATTGGTGTTGTGTGAACTGAATATTAAAAACTGCAGCAAAACTGGAGATGTGTTTCCAGCCTCTTTTCTGGAAGTCAAACAAGACCTTCAAGCCTCTTTGGCACACGCTAACCACAGACTCTTAGGGTTATTTTGTGTGTGCGTGTGTGAAACACCACACAAATCACATGCCTGTGCTTGGGGGCTACCCTGAGGGTACACATTCCCCAGCCCCAGATCTTGGCTGATCCACCTTTTGGCTGTGCAAGAACATAACAAGCAAAGTAAAACCTTCAACTGAGAGTTCACTCACTAGTGATGCACCAGCAATTCATTAAGAAGAGCCACAGAACATGACCATTCAGAGGATCTTTCCATTCCACACACTCAGAGCATTTTGCAAACCCTAATCAGTGCAGACTCACAACACCCCTTTAACGAATAACAGAGATTGAGAGTTAAGAGAAGGTAACTTCAGCAGCCACACAGTCTCAGCCCAGAGCTTCTCCCAAACGAATATTTCCTCCGCTAATTGGCAGAGGACTGCCTTTCCATATTCATTTTATGATTATGATTGAGAGCAAGCAATAGGACCGCATGTGTGACCTGAGTTATGAGTGAAGGTTTATTCCCCCAACATCAGTGCTTTCCTTTGGCTGCGAAGTGCACGAACCCATCAGCCCAGTGCTACAAACAAGCACGTACGTCTCACCACGTCAGAGGGGAGCTTCTGCCAGTGAAGCACCTTCATCCGCAGCGTCGGTGCCTTCCTAGCGTGGAGTTGCTCCCCACACCCACAGGTAGGATGACTGCACCCAGGATTGCTGCATGGCTGACGAGATGGGAGTGATGGGGCGCTTATGCCAGGCATGGAAACAGGGGGAAGAGGCACCTTGCACCCAGGAGGTAGGGGAGGAGGTGGAGGCAGCTGTGGTAGCAGAGCTGGCATGACAGACTGTTCTTGGGAGGAAGAGGAAACATCTTTCTGTGAAGGTGATGTGCTCCCTGGACAATGCTCTGACTTCCTAGAAAGGCCAGTTGTTGGAGAAAGGCTGAAGTCTGCCCTGGGGTTCTCCTTTTCCAAGTCCATGTTAACTTGAGCATATTTGTTCACCTTGGGAAGAGATCTTCTAAGTGCTGTTTTGTGGTGATTTGAGCAGTGCATGCTTGATAGCAGGCTCTCCATGGCTTGCCCTGGTCCCATTTTCCTGCTCTACAAGACAACAAGGAGGCGCATGGATTAGCAAAGTTCCTCATGACCGCTCTCTACTTGTAATCCCTACAGAGACACAGAAATAACAGTGGCTTTCACATTAAGGTAAGCAACAGGAATATTTCTATCTGCTGTACAAGTGATAGTTCATAGCAGTTTCACCTTGGCAAGTGGCAAGCAAGGCAGCAACCCTTACCTTGTTGTTTTCCCCCTGTTGACAGCTGTTTGGTGGGATGAATGAAGGGATGAAGAGATGCCTCCTGGAGAACTTACTGCAGTTGCTCTATAGAGGGGACATCTCAAACAGCAGGGACACAGTCAACACTGAAAAACCACCACGTTGCCACAATTTACCTTGAGTGTAGAAGGGTGCAGGGGATTTAAAGAGAAACTCTCAAAATAGCCTGATAAAATAAACAAGCTACAGCTGAGGAGGAGGAGGATTCAGGATGAGCTGCTTAGGTACTTGTGGCTACACACAGAAATTACTTGTAAGCATTTCAGTAAATAAGATTGTATTTCCTATTTTGCCTTTAAACCAAAATTAATCTAGGGAAAATTTTATATTTGTCTTTAGACTATACAGTTTCTCTCAGAACTCCTTGCAAAAGACTGCAGAAGTCCCTATCTTGTATGTATGCCCAGTTTTAAACATGGAGACAGTCCTACCAAAGTCAGTAGAGCATTTGCTGGCTCAGGACTTTGCTTTGTTTGCTTGACTGAGCAAACCTTTGCAAACAATTGCACTTCTTGTGGATGAGCAGCATCCTGGGACACTTAATCTCAGTAGCTGGAGCTGCTGTGTGATTTCTCTCTTTAGAACCTCTACAGCTATGACCATCAAAAATGGCAGGAGCAGCACGTGCTGAAAGGGGAGCAGTGAGCAAACTATCAGCGCTGCAGAAATGACACAGTAGGTGCAGCATTTTTGGGGACTATATGTAGGCAGGAACAAAGCCCCCTGTCATCCCATTCCTGAGCAAAACACACATTAATAGCATCAGCAGTTTTAACTAGGTGGGGACTTTCATTTCCAGTGCAGCATGAGAGATTTTTTTGGCACATATCCCACATTTATGTCCTCAAAGAGCTAGGTTAATACTTATGAATGATGATATATTATGATGTATCATGATACTTATGAATAATTTTCCTCCTGACACAGCAATTTTGGGCAGTTACCGACACAGAAAGAACTCATTAAGGGAGCTGCATTAAAACCTGCAATTGATGCATTTCTAGTCCACGGTATACCTATAAAGCATCTCTTATAATTTGGAACAGTTTATCTTTGGAACCTAGCAGCTCATAATGATGACAGTCTCCAGCTCTTACAGCCCCAGTAAAATTGTGAACCAATACATCTAAGGCAAAAGAAAGCAATAAAATTTTGATCTCTTTTTTCAGTCTTAATTTAGTAAGAATGGCTTACATTAGAAACATTAAATGTTAAATCAGCCAGTAAATAACATTTGATTTACATACTAAATGGTACCAGTTAAAATAACTAAGTCAAATGCTTATAATAGAAAATTAATATTAACCACATTTGCAGTTTACTTGAATTAATTTGTTGTTGGTTTCCATATTTCTTTTTGCACAAATAAGCAATTTCCCCAAAGGTAAAGTAGGCTTACATTTAATTTAAGTAAACAACTTAATGTATACCCTTTAGGACTTCACAATCTTTGTGGTAAACTTGTACATATGTCTGTAATTACCCTAACAGGACAAGTGAAGGATTCAGCCCTATGAGAAAGCCTAATGAGAAATGAGAAAGCCTAGTAAGAAATAAGCCACTTTTTGATAGAAGTATTAGGACTAAAATGAGCTGATTAAAAAAAAATCTTATTAGAAATGCTCATGTTAAAATTCTGCTGCTTGTTTATTTTAATTAAGCTATAGGGAGAATCAGCAAGACTATTAATTAGGAAGCTCTTTTTCTTTTAATCAGAGTGCTCATCTAAATTGCTACAGGGTTTGTGTAAAGAAAGTCTTATTTTTAAAAATCCTACTAACAAGTAGTACTATAGAAGAAACAGCTAATGTGCTTTGAATGATAAATAGGCTTATAATAATGTATCTCCAAAGATTATAGTTTAGAGACTATGTAAAAAAAAACCAAACAGGCTTTTAAAAAGATTAAAGTTTTGGTTTAACTTCAAGGCAGCTGTAACTCACATTGCTGATAATGTTCAAATGAGCTTGTGGGTATATATTAAAAAGAAATCTCTGTGTGAAATTTCCCCTTAGAAAGGGCAGCCTCCCCTCCCTGGTGAATACATACATTAATAAACACACATCTCAGTGCAGCCAGCCAGGCACTGGCACCTCTTAGGCAGGGCAGGGGACAGAGATTGACTCAATACATCAGCCCGATTCTGATGATCCTGTTGAATCAGTTAACTTGCAATTATCTGTGAAGCTGTTTTCAGTGCTCTACTACTCCACCTTTTGTTTTATGGGGAAAGCTGATGATGCTTGAGGACCACAACAATCCAGGCTTTCATTTCCACTTTGTTATCTGACTACTGACATGCTAAAAATAGGCACGCATCTCATTAGCCTTGAAAGATAAACTGTATTTTGACAACATAGGGTTTAGAATTTTAAGGCAGATTAAAAAAATATCTTACCTCTGTAATTTGGATCATGTAAGCACTCCCAATTTTTTACTGCTTGTGTTGCTAATGGATTGATGTGGGACTACCTTGTTTTGTAAAACTTGATTTTCTTTGTAATGGGAATTTAAATTATTTGTCATTATTATTCTATCAACAGAGATTTCAATGTTTCAGAAGACCTGATATTTCTCCTTATGTGCTATAAATACCGAAAAGGCTTCTCTTGAGGTGGAAGTTGTTTAAAAACTGTACTCCACAATCATTCAAGGTAACCACCAAAAGTGCAAGCACAGAGTCAACACCTGCAGTGTAAGGTAGTTCTGAGGATATGAAGATGTACTTCTTACCAAAGGGCTGGAGTTGAGCAGCAGGAGGTGCAACCCAGCTGGGGACAGGCTTGGTCACTTGTTTATGCAGACAGCTGCTCCCTAACTAGAACAAAGCTGTTGTTCATTAGCTCCCAATGGGCTCCACTTGCTCTGCTTTGGGTTCAGGCACTGACTTGCATTAAGATGCTCCTGGTGTAATATTCCTCTCTGTTGACTTTGCAACTTGTGCAATTTACTCGTGATGATTATGATTCTTACTGGGATAAAAATAAGAAATAGGAGAAAATAGAAATCATAATCCTTTCTTGCACAAGCAATCTTCTCACTGTAAGATTCACTCTTTTCCTTTCAGATAAATTCCTAGGGGTTTTCAAGTTTTTTCCGCAACCTAGGGTCAGAGAGGCCTTTGGGGAGTCGGAATTCCTTGCAGGTGCCCCTCTTCCTTTTGTTTTGATTCTAGTATGGCTGCAAACAGTAAAGAGGAAAAGGGAATTATTTTTTTTTATTATTGCTAACAATATTTCTGTTGTGGTATTTTTCATCAGTGTTTTTCAAAGTGTTTCAAATGAAGCCATTACCCCCATTTTAGAGATGGGGAAACTGAGGCACAGGTTCTCTGCTTGCCCACAGCCTCTTAGGGAGCCAGTGGCAAAAAATGAGTAATCTCAGTAGCCCAAGTTCCTGGCATTTCATTTCAGTGCTCTGTCTGCCAAACCCTCTTTAGTCTTTGCAGTACACCTCTCACTAAGATCCACGTACTGCCGTGCCTCCATTTCCTCTTATCAAAAAGCTGGAAGTTGTTGGAAACTGGAAGCAGTTGGAAAAAGCTGGAAACAAAGTGAAAGCGTTCGCTTTTCACTCTGTTCACTTTTCACATTCCTGCTGGCAGGAATGTGGCTGCTGAGTATGTGTGCTTAAAGCCTGTGGACTCTGCCCTAGGGATGGAGTTAATGAAAAAGTCCTCTAAGGGAGCTGGCTCCACTTTTTGGCAGCTGGTGGTAAGGCAGGAACCTTGGGATGCGCTGCAGAAGGAGCCTGGGCCAGCAGCAGCAGCTGTGGGTGGCAGATGTAGGAAGCACTGCTGCTAAGACCACTTTGCTGGGCTCTGGGCCCTGCAGCAGTGATGAGGCAGTCCAAGGAACCATGGAAAGGTGTCTGTAGAGTATGGGGACAGACTCTGAGAAGCAGAAGACTGGGAGAAGATATGTTGTAGGATCAGCAGAGGAATTTGTAGAGAATAAATTCTTCAAAATTTAAAGAAATGTCAACAGTTGCTTCAGTTTGGCCTTGTATAGCTAAAGGGATTAAAGACAGGACATAATAGCTTTAATCTTTGGATATTTGCTAGGTTTGAAGACAATGCTGTGTTCTCTCCCATTAGATCTACACATATTTGTGCCATGGTTTGCACCCAGGCCTCTGCAGGCAGCTGTGTGTGTCACAGAACATGCCTTATGGAGATCATGTCCTTCTCTGTCCCATAGACCTCTAGGAAGGTAGAGCAGTTGAAAATATTTGGAGGGAGAAAACCTCCTTCTTGTGCTGTTGTCGCTGGGGTCTCTCCAATTCAGGAGGTGTTTTAGAAAAAGGAACAATTTGTCTGTGATTCAGGATGGGTTTGTAGACTGTTGGCATGGTGAATGCAGTCACTACCCCCAGGGCATATTCTTCTGCGCATAACACTGGCTCACCAAAGAGGATTAACACACAGACCTGAAAGGGTTTCTGGACTCTTTATTACTCCTACCTTTTCTACTTCTCTTCTATCTGCTTCTTGCTGAACAGAGAATCATAAAAGCATTGGTTGGAAAGGACCCTGGGAATGGTTTTGTCCAAACTGCCTTTCAGAGGATTATCATCACTGCTCTGGTTTTGTCTAACTGAGCTGTGAAAATCTGAACAAATGGAGGTACAAGACATGGCAGAGTGTATAGAAAAACCTGCTGGTCTCAAAGGATGAGTCCCAGGAACTGTGTGCTACTCAGGGTTTCATTTAGATTACAAAATCAAGTTGTGGGTTTCAAAGGATTCCAGGACCAGATTTCACAGACCTGTTACCCTTTTTGCCTGTGCTGATTCTGCTTCTCCTCTTTCTTCATCTATTCTGACTGATGGATTTGGTCATTAATTGTCACTAATTCATGACTAAACTTACAGCAGATTGTGCTGTATGAAGCCACATAAGCACCAGACAAACACATCAGGTTCTGCATGCCCTGAGCAGGGCAAACCAACCCTGACCATAATAATGTAGGTGTCATCAGCAAAGACTGCTGCTCTTAGAAAAAACCTACTTTGACAGGCTGGGAGTGTATCTAAACTGACTTGATGGGAGCTGACTGCTGCAGGGTGATTCTTGTCTTCTGACTTTGAGTAATGCAAGCTGAGCCTGCCTAAAATCTCCATTAGGGAAGCACAGGGCTCCTGCTAATTCCTACAGACACCTGGCTCTGTGTGAACTGTCACACACAGCTCTTGCAGGAGTTGTTTATGCTGCAGCAAAGAGAGCATTAGAGAGTTCCTAATGTGAATTAAGTGCTAGCACAGCATGGATGAAGGGGTGAGTTACTCACAGAGCTGACTGAATACGTTGATTAACTTGCAGTGATCAAATTCTCACCTGGTATTTAAGGTCTAGTACCTGCTCTGTACTAAGGAATTGGAAACATTTTTCATTACTATGGACCTCATTTCTGTCGCAAATCCTGCAAATCATGTGGTTATTTTGCAAGATTGACACCATGCAGTAATTGCAAACATCTAGAGAGGCCCTGTCTCTATCGCTACCCCATTTTTAACCCTCTGTAGTCACACTGCTAGTAATGGGAAAGCTGTTTATCATATCCTGCCCAGTTTTGATTGTGAGGTGACCAAACAAAATGTGGTTTCTGATGGAGTTGGTTCATGACTGCATGACTAACATGTTCACCCATATTTCACGGCCATGACTATTGCCACACAGACAGAATGAGCCAGGGTTCCTACAGTGCTGATGTTCAGCAGTGGTAGGTTTGCATGTTGAACTTGGCTGATCACTGTGTACCAGAAATATGAAGCCCTAGATCCAGGCTTTACATTTAGATGGAATGGAAACTGGGTAATTTTCCTAAAACAGGCTTATGCATTTTTCTTTTATTTCAATTTATCCTGCCTCTTTCTAACTGGAACAGAAGTATTTCTCAGCCCCCATGGCTGTATGGAATGTAGGAGAGGACCAAGTGATACACTCAGCCCAAGAGATATTGGCACAGCTTTGAGATTTCAGCCATGCTCCAAGTAGAGTGCAAAGCTGTGGCGGTGCTCATGAACAAGATATAGCTCCACTTCTTTCTCTCCTTCTTTTCACAGAATCATTAACGTTGGAGAAGGACCTCCAAGATCATCAGGTCCAACCTTTGACCAAACACCGCTGTGCAAACTAAACCACAGTGTCACATCGAGTAGTTTGCTGAGCATTTATAGGGATGGTGAGATGTCATATATAGAGAAAATTAGGAAAGCAAAATTTCAGCTAGAAATCAATCTGGCCACTGCTGTTAAAGATGATAAAAAGTGTTTTTATAAATATACTCCCAACAAAAGAGGGACAAGGAAAATCTCCATCCTTCATGGGACGTGGAGGGGAACATTATCACTGTGGATGAGGAAAAGGCTGCCTTCTTTGCCTCAGTCTTTAACAGTAAGACTGGTTATCCTCAGAGCAACCAGCCCCCTGAGCTGGCAGACAGGGACAGAGAGCAGAGTAGATCCCCACAATCCAGGAGGAAATGGTCAGTGACCTGCTGTGCCACTTGGGCACTCACACATCCATGGGGCTGGATGGGATCCGTCCAAGGGTACTGAGGGAACTGGCTGAAGAGCAAAACAATTGGTAATTATTACTAAGCATATATGACAATTATTTCCATATATATGACAATTATGCTTAGGTGCTTTATAGCCTATGTGGAAAATATAGGACTTTGATGGATGAATTCTCATGAATTATGATCTACCCCACCCCCACCAGAGAAAGGAAACTCACCAAGTATTTATTTTTATTCTAAACTTTGAAATACTTTCAGTATTGGAAAAAAAAAAAACAAAACAACAAATCCCACCAAAACTCCCCAAAAACTAACCCTGAAAATCCATCTCATTAAACATATCTGATTTTTGATGTGGAATATTTGGAAAAGACTTCTGCTGATTTCTCCCATACTTTCAATTTATCATATAGCCAATGCTTAATTATAGAATATGCATTTATTTGGCAGCAAGAAGCTTGTGGTGGTCACAGCCTGGTTTACATACCAGACCCCATGTGCAGTTGCTGTAATTCACCACAAGAATTCTGAGGTCTGTACTCATGGTTGACTTAAAAGACCACAGCTCTGTTGAATTGGCCATGATACTCTTTTCACCAACAATTAATTTGGTCTTGCAACCACTGAAAAATCTTTAGGGTCATGAGCTTTATTTCAAGCTCATAAATGGAACAAAACTGCACATCCCAGTTGAATTTCAGTCTTTGACCCACTCTGATTCTTTTTTTCTGTTCTTCTGAAATAATCACTGTAATGGAAGCAGAGCTGCTCTGGAGCAATAAATTATAAATGTTGTGCTTGAGGCTGCTGATTGGGATGTGATTGAATAGATAATTTACAGACGACTATTGAACAAAGAGCCTCTGGTGGCTTAAAATAACCCATTTCTTTGTAAACTCTTGAAAGCAGGGGAAAGATAATGCCAAAAACCTTCTCTTTAAAGGCCAAGGTAAGCACACAGAGTAATAAAATCTCTGGCTGTGGAAATGAGCTGCTCCCTCTGGGTGGAAATGAGGGAAGCTGAAAGACCCAGATGGAGAAATGGACACATGCTGTAGCATCTAAAGTGAGCAGCCAGTGGGGCATCAGCAGGAAAGGTTCCCCAGGTAACAACCTGTTCCCCAGTCCTGCATCTCCAAATGATGATGTTCCTATTGATCACACAGTGGGGTGGTGAGGAGGAGTGGCTGTGCACTGCCAGCCTGGGCTGCAGGTTCTTCTGGAAACACAGAGCTGGGAGAATGTGTTGAATACTCAAGTTTTTGCAGCTTGGAGTCTAATCTGAGAGCAGCAGAGCTAGATTGAGGAGTAAAAATATGGTGCTTGGGTGATGCACTCTGAGAGTGGAAAAGAGGGGGAAAAAGGGGAGATACCTGTAGATGTGATAGAGACAGTCGTGCAAATCCAAGCTGGGTGACATGGTTCTGCAGGGGTGCTGGGGGTATCCCTGCTTCTGCCAGCAGGAATGAGTTTTCTGTTGCAACAGGGCTGTGCTACTCTGCAGTGTCTCCTGCACTGAACCTGCCCACATGTCTGCTCTCATCTCTGCTTCTGTTGACCAGTTCTCAATATGCTCAGTGATGCCTTGGTTAAAGCAAACCAGTGATTTAATTCTTGGTTTCACTTCTAAATTTTCAGTATTACAAGGGCATTACAAGTCCTATTAAGCAGAGCAAAATAAGCTTTAGCCTGCACATTAGTTTAGCCACAGTGAGTTACCATATAAACGAACAGTTCTGAAATGTACCCAGCTCTTCCACTGGATTTATGTTTCAGCACATATCACACCATAGATTCAACAAACATAGATCATTTTAAATGGACAGCTATGTACAAAATTATTATACAGTGTTATTACAAAACTTGAGAAATAAAGCTCTGAATTTTGAAAACACGGTACTGCACAGTCCCAGTTTTAAAGCCAAAGTAACATGATTCCACACGTTCTGCAGCTTGGACACGGACCCTTGAGTACAAGCAGCTGACAATGGAAGTCAAACCCAGAGGTTTACTACAGGATAAACTGAAAATGTGTCCAATAGAACACTCTGGAAAACCTCTTCCTTTTGCTTTAGTAAGAGAAACCAGAGCCCTGGCTCTCCAAAAGTTGATGAGTGCATCAGCATGTGTGACAAGACTACTTAAGACTACTGATGCACTTCAACTTAATTGCACATAAGCATCATGTAGGAACTAGACACTGTTTATATGGCCATATGCTTAGTAAAATATATACTTTTTCTTTTACTTGGTTTTTCCCCTGTAACCAATTTCCCTTGCTTTAAGTGCTTGAGAATAAAAATACATTTGTCTCATCTGGGTCTTGGACCTGGTCCAATGTAAGTCATCAGTGGGCAATGAGAAGAGGGACTTAACACACCTCCACCTGTGATGGTACAGCCACTGCTTAATTTATATCCTTAATTTAGTTGAGGCACTGCTGTTTTTAACACTTCTTTAAGGGCTAAACGCTGCAGTCTGTTCTTGGGCCACACTCAGCTGTCATTTCAAGAGGAGTTTGGCCTAAGAGCAGGTTGAAAGCCTTGGCTTCCAGTGGATGACAGGTCTGACCCTTTCACTGCCACTATGCAAAGAACCATCCCCTGCCCCCAAAGGTGCCCAGTGCAAGGGGCTGGGGGGAAAAAGTCTCTGGGGAGGCTCTTTAGGTCCTGGGGAGCGGAGTGAAAGGCTGCATGAGGAGAGGCTGTGAGTCTTCATGGGGCAGAAGTTGTCCATAGTGGCATTTCACTGATGCAGAACCTGGAGTCTCAGAAGCTGGCAGCACTCCAGGGATACATGAGATGTTCTTTCATACCTTCTGCCTTGCCATGACACCTGCAGGAAGAAGGGGAAATGCAAATTATTTGCAACTATGAACAAAAGTGGTGTGGTTTTGCATGCATGTGTATCTAATGGTTGAGGTACTACTAGGGAAATCAGTTTCATCTGTTCCTCAGATAATCTAAAAACAGGTAGTTTGATGTACTTAATAAAAACATGTTCATGTTTCCAGAACCAACCTTGATGCTCCAGAGCTTGGGCAACTTTGCTTTTAAGTTTAGTCCAATAACATTTATCCTTCTAGGTATTAAATTGCTGAGGTAAATAAATCTAGAGGATTTAGCAGGACTGTCAGAAAGATGGGGCAGCACACTGTAGCCTGTCTCACTCCGTAACTGAATCAAATACCATTTCTGAAAGCAGACATGAAGGCTAGCAGGAAGATTAGATTGATGATATTCTCACAGTCCATTTAAAAATTGCCCACAGACAACACTGGGTCTGCAGAAGGGGAGGTGAAGCATCTGTCCCTCAAGAATTAAAAGAAAACCTGGACTCTCAATCCCTTCTGTGTCTTGCAGGGGAAGCTTGATGTGCCACTGTGCCATGTGCATGTCATAGCTGCCCTTCTGCCCTTGCCCTCCCTCCTCACCAGGCTGTGGTCTTTGAGCTGGTCTGTACTCCTGGTTTGGTTTTCCTTTTATTTTCTAGGGAATAAATCAAGTAGATTTGTGAGCAGGGAAATTGCTAAAGCCCAGTTGCTCACAGACTTGTGCTTTCAAGGCTCTTCTTCCCCCTAACCATTCCAAGTGACATGCAGAGGGGAGGAAAAGGGGAGCTGCACAAACAGCCATGAACATTTGTCTGTAGGAATTCTCTAGGGCTTAAGGCAGGCATACTGAAAGAACAGCTCTCTTGAGTTCAGGTGTTCATACAGTCTCTCCTCTCTTTTACTGTCACCTTTATAAAATGATTCTTTAAGCTCTTTCTGGACTTGGCTGGAAATGAGATGTTACCAGGGTGCACACAAACAGTGTGACCACCATGCCTTGATTCCAGAGAAAAAACAGCTAAACTATTTCTTTCAAGAACATGAAGATAATCTGGAATACCACTCTTTAGATGTAAAAGCTGACATTTAAAGACATTATTACAGAAATTGCTGCATAACAAGATATGGTCAAGGTGAGGCAAGAATTCAGTAGCTGATTACAGTCTTTTACTGCTCTGAAATATTATCACAGAGTTTCGGGCTAGTCCTGCCCTCTGCTGCTGTCAGGGAAGCTCTAAAAACTCATAAAGGGTTTGAATCTTGATCCCTGCAGCTGGATCTGCACAAAGAAGGAGGAAGATTTCTGTGGCTTCACTGAGACCCATTAACTTCCACATCAGCAAATCCACCAGAGAAAGAAATATCCTGTACCAAAAGAGAACTAGTGGGGACCTGAACAGACCACGTATGCTTGGGAAAAAACATAAAATAAAAATCAGGTATAAGACCCTAGGAAAAAATATTGATTGGTAACACTCCAGGCTTGCTGAATCTGTCTTATCAAGAAGTTCTCTCTTATCTGTCTCATCAAGACAGGAGCTGCATTTGGGAGAGGAAGCTCTCTGGCAGGAGACTAAGACAAGCAAATGGGCTTTTGCTCCTGTCCTGCTGCCCTTGCTGTGTGACATACAGGAGAAGAAGAGGAAAAAGAGAAGTGCAGGTTTCAAGGTGCAGCTCATTGCTGCCCTCCTGGCATCAAAGCCCAGGTAGGCTCTACTGGTGCAGTGCCAGGCACTGCATTCCAAGGATGCAGTGAAACTCCTGCCTGGCTTCATAAAGGTACTGTATGCCCATGCATTCGTCTGTGCTGCATTTCTGTGTCTTCCTAGGACAAAGCAAAACTGTGTTTCATATATTTTTTTTTCAAATAGGACTTTTTTATGCCTGTATGCTTAAAAAAATCTTAAAGTTAAGCTGATCTCATGGTTCCAGCTGCCCTTCCAATGCAGCATGTCCTCTGTTCCTGGTGTACTTCTCACCTATGCTCCACTGCTACTGTTTTCTGTTCCTGTAGGAAATCTTCCTTAGGATTTATAAACCAACAGAGCTACTTCCATTTCATATACTCCTATGGTAATGCAAGAAAAGGGCCAAAAGGAGGGCAGGAGTAGTGAGGACTGTAACTACCCAGTGCATATCCCATTTTCTCTTGCTAGCAGTGATGCTCCAGGTGCAGGAACAAAAGCAGTCCTGTGGGGAAATCCTGCACAGATTCCTCCTGTCTCTGTGCAGGAGCAGGGCTCCCAGCTGGGCTCCCAGCCCCAGGGAACTGGGGATGCTGGACAATAAATACATTCCTTTCAGGAAACAAGACAAAGAGATTTGATGATATTGATTCAGTTCATAAGAGATGTTCATCAGCATGGAAAGGACAATGCGTAACTATGCAATTTCAGTACAGCGGGTGTTTCAGTTGTTGATTTTCCTTGCTTTTCTTTCCACTTGCTGTAAAAACAGGGGAAGTTTTGCAAATGGAAGTCTCATCCTAGGACTCCTTTTGAGGGGCAACTGTATGTTGCCAGCATCAGTGAAGGATGCAGGGATGCAACTCTGGAGTTGAATTTAGCTTTGAGTGGGAGCTGGTATCTTGCCCCAGCTAGTATTTGCCCCTGGGTCCACTGTTTTATTCCCTTTTCCAGATACCCATATTTAAACAGTACTCTAGAAAGTGGTTGCCCACAAGCAAACCAAATTTTGTTTGCTGGTAGGTACTGAAATTGCATTTTTACAGTTTTTGAGAAAATAATGTGATCAAAGCAAGGACTTTGTTCATCACATGAAGTCTGATTGTTTGGTTAGAATAATGGCTTTTAATTATCTGCAGGGAGAAGCAGTTTGGCTGCTGCTGACACAGAGGACAAACATGTGGGCTGTGACCCTGTGTCAAATGGAGATCAGCACTGACTCCACTCAACGCAAGATCAACACCCTGGAGAGTAAAAATCAGAGTAACAAATTTATTTCACATGTGTTTGTGATTAGACACAAAGACAAAAAGCTTAGGTGATATGCTGAATACTGATTAGGTTTGTGAAGTCCCAGTGCTGTGGTTAGTTCACCAAAAAAAATTTTTGTGAGTTTACATACCTCATTGTGCCACACAATCTTTTTTTGTTTTATTATCTCCAGTATCAGTCTCAACCTCTGCTTTTGAACAAAAGAGAGACACTAAATATATCTGACCATGGCAAGGCCGAGGTAACAACAGGGAACTTTTTAGGATGAAAATACTGTCTGGTAGCAGAGAGGGTCCTGAGAACACAGAATCTTTGAATGGTTTGGGTTGGAAGGGAACTTAAAGATCATCTAGTTCTAACCTCTCTGATGCCATCCCTGGATGCCCAGGGAACTCTGGGGCTTTTGCAGGCTGGGGTCAGTTCTGAAGCCAGAAGTCCTAATTTCAGGTGTCAGGAAAGAATTGCCAGGGCTGGGAACACAGGATGCTCCCATTGCTGCAGCTTCTGCTCCTCAGATGAAGCAAGCTCAGGAACCAACACTACAGGAAATAACTTCTCATTTCTGGCTTGTTTTTAACCAGGGGAAAGCGGCATGTTTAAAAATGTAAATTACTACAACCCTGGGGCATGCTGCATTAAAAGGCTAAGTCCCTCTGTGGTAGCTGCTCAACCTCTGCTGTCTTTCTCAGCAATGGGTATTCAAACACTCCTTTCCTTCCTCCTCCACCCTCCTTGAAATCAAGCATTGGTAAAAAGAGACTTTCCCAATTGCCTGCCCATTTGTTTCACCTCAGGATCTTGCAGGAAACAGGCTTTGGAAAGTATATTCTAAGTTCTAAAGGCTGACAGACCCATCTATCTTCCCTACAAGGCATCTCCAATTTGGGATTAAGGTACCCACCCAAGGGTGGTAGGATCTAAAGGACTTGGACACTCTTCCCAGGTTTGGGACAGGCTGAGGACTTTTGGTAAGAAGAGGGGGGCCTGTGTGGCTCCAGGAGCTGAGCTCCCTCCCAGCCCCAGCAGGGCAGCCCAGCTGGAGGATGGATCCTTGGTGGAAGCATCAGCAAGATGCTCTTTTTCAGTCTCTGACCTTTCCCCCTCCCTCTGCAGTGATGGTTTGAGGGCCTGATGTTTAGACGAAGTACCCCTGGGGCAGGTTCTCAGGCAAAGTGCTGTTGCAATGAGGGGAAAAACCAAACAAGCCCAAGGCAGCATTGATGTTGCTGCTTTTATGTGTTTATAAGTAGTTCAGAGGGGTGATTGCTCATTAAGTACCAAGTATTAACTGCTCTTAATCACTGCTCTGGAGCCTAATGAAGCTCTTGTTTGCACATAACCGTGCCTTGTAGCTGTCTTTAGCACACTTGACAGATGTGCTTATTGCCATCTTTACTGCATATGTGTAATGGGCTTTTGAATTATTGATTCATCATTACTCCTTTATAAACTACTTATACACGTCACCAGAATGAACTATGCTTGTGTTTTTCTTTTTAAAGCTCTTTCAGGTTTGAAAAATATAATAGCTGCACGAAACAGCGTGACTCTAGGGGCAGGGGGAATTGGGCCTTGAAGTGGAAAGAAACAGGTGTGTACAAATATATCAGAAGGTTCCCAACATTTGAGTCAGTCCCCAAGGGCTATTTATAAAATAGGCTACCTGAGTAGCTTTTGCTGTGCCTCTTCTTCTTCTTCCTTTTCCCTGATGGCCTCTGCTTTTCCCTGTCGCTGTGAGTTTGCTCTGGGGGAAGTGTTGCTGAGCAAGAGGAGTCGGTGGCTGGCTCTTCCGAGAAGGACTTGTCATGAGAGGTGTCCAACAGCGAGTCTGTGCCAGGGTCTTCATTTTCCTTTGTCATTTCTTTTGACTCTGCCTGCTGAGCCTCATTGCAGGGAGCAGGCTGAGCACTCTCTGAGCCATCAGCTGGGCATTCCTTGTCCTGGCCTCCTGACATGGACCCGTTAGTCCAGCTGAGTTGGTCCCTCACAGCAGGGGCTGGACTGCTGCTCACAAAGCTTATCCTTGTGCCTATGTCAGCCACAGAGAAGGCAAGGGAGCCGCTCTTTGTGCTGGGCTGGAGGCTTTCCACGTTGTTTGCCTGCTCCATCCCGGGGCCCAGCGTGGTCTGACTGGCTCCATCAGCTTCCATCATGCTCTCTGAGGGGCTTTTGCTCTGGGACTCCAGTGGCAGACTTCCTCCAGCACTGTTTTTAGATAATACCTGGCCTGAAGCTGAAGCACTTGTAACACCTCCACCTGTCTCCATTGGGGCAGTGGTTGAGGGAGGAGTGCTTTCTGAGGGATGATCATCCTTGTTTTGCTTGGTCTTGTCATCAATCTGCTTCCCTGCTGCTTGTGGATGCTTCAGGCCCTGTCCTTTAAACAGAAAATACACAATGAGCCACAGGTGCAGTTTCACCAGGAATCAGCCAAGATACACCTACCCTGCAGAGGTTACAGGTCAGCAGCTGCCTGTGGAGGGAACAATGGCCCTAAAGCAGCTGTGCAGAGACAGCACAGTTTATTCTCCCCTTATACCTGTGTGGTCACCCTGGCTGGACTCCAGGCTCCAGCTCAGCAAAGCCTCTGATTTGTTTTCAGCAGGTGTTAATGTGTCTTTGCTACAAAATGGCTGATTTCCATGGAGGCTCCAGGACTTGCAAGGAAGCCAGAAAGTTTACAGCAGAAGAGAGAACCTGCCTGTGAGGTCCTGGACCAGGCTGGACTGTTGGCTTGGCTGTCTGAGGACTTCAAGTCTGCCCATTAGCCAGCCTTAACCTGCCCTTGCAGAGCAGGCCTAGGAGAGCCATGGACAGACCAATGTCCTTGGATCTGCCTAACTGCACTGACACTGAGGTCGAGAGACTAAAGAAAACCTAAACCCATGGGCTGTCTCCTCACAAGCACCTAGAAACGTGGGTACTTCTGCAAATAGGGTTTCTTACCTTTTTAAAAGGGTTTCTTCAGTCTCCCAAGTGTAGATAAGATGGGATGCAGCAGTCTCCAAGACAGAAACACACTGTACTACTGAGACTTGAGAGCATGCAGGGGACTTGTGTGGGGATAACAGCAGTGCCCCATCAGCATGGTGCCATGGCTGACACATGGGTCAAGCACCTCAGAAGGTTTATCAACACAGATGCAGGGCCATGCTCCTCCAAATTCCTGCTGATTTTGGGACAGACCTGGCTAGTAACAGCTCAAGGCTCTTTGCTCCTCTTCTCCTTGGCTGCAAAGCCTTCTTAAATAAAATTCCCCAAATACAAACACAAAGGCTTCTGGCTGGTGCATGCTTGGCTCAGGCTCAGAGGCAGATGGGAATGAAGAGCTGCAGGTACAGTCAGGTCTGTGTCCTTACCAGACTGGCTTTCCTCTGGGCTCTCTGCAGACAAGGGTTTAGGAACTGCCTCTGACTCGTGTCTGTTCTTTGTCTTCCTCAGCGTGAAGCCTTTCCTGATGTCGGCGAGCAGGGCGTCGATGACACACACCTCCTCCTGCTTCACCAACCCCTTCTTGACTGGGGGAGAGAGATGGGAGTTACACCTGCCCCTGAGACAGGCCAGGAGGAGACTGCAGCGATGCCACTGCTGGAGGTGGCTCCTGCTGTCCCAGCACAAGCAGCCACCAGGCAGGAGCAAGGCACCTACACCAGACCTGGGAGCAGCCAGTGCTCCGTGATCCCACAGCAGCCTGTCCTGGTTAAGACAAGGGATTTGCTCCCAAGTCTTGGTGCTACAGCCTGGCACCAGTGGCACCAGCTCTGCCTGGACATGTCCCTGGTTGTCCCATGACAATATTCCCCGTTTGTTATCAATGTTGGTGGGAACCCTTTCTTTTTTTTTTGGAGGAAAAATGATTTTGATTTTTCTTTCCTCTCAGCTTCTTCCAATTACATTTTTCAGTCTTTCATTTTCATCCAGAAGAAGGCATATTTAAGCAACATGCAAGATTTTTGGGACAACTGTGGTAAAGAGAGAGTATTCAAGTGTATACAGGGACCTTGGATGGTGCATAAGTCAAATGTTTCTTTTTAGATTTGGGATTCAAAAGTTATGTTTAGAAACTGGAAAAGTTAACTGAAATATTTAATTTGTGGTGATTTTCTTTCCTCTTTGCTGTTCAGTCAGCAAACCTAAAATTAACTTCTCTGCCCAGCTGCAACTGTGGAAAGTCAATTCTTAGCTATGGCTGTAAGACATCTAAAAGCCTTTAGTCAGCCATCACCTGGAGACCTACAAAATAAATTATCACTAGTGCTCCATTAAAGCAGGACCACCAAAGAGCTCCTATGGCTCCATCTCTATTTTTTGAAGCCATTTCAGATACTCACTGACTTTTCCATTTTCTCCCTTCTGTCTCTTCCCCTCTTCCTCTTCTAGCTGTTTTTTCCTCTTCTCTGCTTTGGCAGCTTGCTCCTTTCTGTCCTTGTTCTCCTGCAGGGAGGTAACAGTGACATGAGAAGGTTGGGTAAATGTCTGCTGAAGAAGCTGAGGAAGAGAAATGAGATCTATAGATGAAGGAAGAGAAATTCTGGCTTTGTCCTGTGCAGTAAATAAAATGGGCATTGGGAATAAGGGCTGTCTTACCAAAATGGTGAGAGGGGACTGCTGATTTGGCCAGGACTCTGCCACGTCCCAGTCAGAGGTGGCAGTGGTGCTATGCTTCACACAGCTACCTGAAGTGTGCTCACCTGCCTGACCTCGAGCTGAGGTGAAAGTGGGAGACACTGAAGCCACAGCTTTTTCCAAACAGGTGGCTTTTTTACTCCATATCCCCCTTCTGAGCCTGTTTGCTCAGGCTGGAGCAAAGGGTTAAGTTTTGTAAGCCCTTTTCTCTACAACTTGCACACTTGGCCCAAAAGCATCTTTGTGACTGATTGTGCAGCTGAAGTTGCAACAAAATCACCAATCCCTGGTGTTTGGGCCAGGCCCAGCAGCACCAGAGGATGCAGTGGAGGAGGGATCACACACCACTTCACTGGGAGACCTCATGCCAAGTGCCAAAAGGAGGAGGCTGGAACCAGGTTCCCCCCTGGATTTGGGGTGCCTATTCCACCCCTGTCCATTGCAGTGGAGGCAGCTTCCAGCACTAGGGGTGCTCAGCATCCTGTGTGCAGATGCCAACCTTCAGAGCTCGGATGAAGAGATCTCTGAAGGTCTTCATGATGCTGAATATGTCCTCTAAGGACAACTTGCTTGGATCTTCACAAAGATAATTTGCAAGTTCTTCTCTCTTCTTTTCAATGGTTTCAAATTCTTCTTCCAGCTTTCTGGAGGCATCAATGCTGTCCTGAAACACATTAAATGCACACAGTAAAACACCATCCAGAGGACAACGAGTGAAGTACAATGAGTGAAGAGAAAGGATTAGAGCTTAGAGCAGGACTCTGGGTCCTGGCTTTTTTAACTGCAGCTTTTGGAAAGCAGGTGGGAAGAAATTAACATTTGCAGATGATCTTTACTCTTGGCAACTGTGCTGTGCCAATTTACAGGGCAGTCTGGCTTGAGCAAGACATGGAAAGCTTCATGCAAAGCTTAATTCCAAGCAAAGAGCTTCACTCTGGTGATCCACACAGAAGGTGACCATCTTCTTTGAAAGTGAGGAGTCCCACAGAAGCATGGACACAGCAGCTGGGGCACACACCCTAAGAAATGGCCTCACCAAAGGTATCTAGGTTTGGGGTGCAGCTGGCAAAAGCATGTTTGGGTTGTGCAGCATTGCATCCTATTTCCAAATCTGAGAGCATGTCTTGTGGCAATATTTTCTCCCCTCCCATGAGGCTCCTCAGCTGCAGATGTACCATGCACCACCTCTCCGTGTGTAATGGGGGAGATCTAAGGCAGCTCCATTACTGACCTGGATGGGTTTCTCATACTGTTGTTTCACATCCTCATTTGATGATAAGACTTTCCGCTGAAGCTCCAGCAACTTCTTTAAATTGGTGCCAGACTCCGTGCGTATAATATCAAGATTAATTCTGAAATCACACAGAACCCTGCCATTAGTTGACACTCCATCATCAGTTGACACAGCCTCTTGAGCTGACCAAGGAGTGGACAAGTCTGAACTGGTGGTTTGGTCACCCCTCTGCTTCCCACCACTTCACTGAACTGAGCCCTGTGCTCTGAACTCTCTATACAGTCCAAGCTCATGGAAAACAGCTTTCCTCCACAGTACTTATGGAAAGGCTGCCAGGCCTACCTAAAATTTTGTGTATTGGGTAGATAGATGAGTGCCAAAAAAAGCCCACCCGTTCAAAAGGCTGTTCTCCACCCATGCTCAGCATTAGCTCACTTTCCCTCCCTGGAGGTACTTTAGAAATGCTTCTGGGTGGCTGACCTTCACCAGCTCCTGCCACCACAAAGGCAGTGAACATTTCAGAAGGGTCTGGGAGGCAGTTTTAACTGACTGCTCTGCAAATTTCAGTCCTAAGTGTTGCCAGCTGTAGTAGAATTACTATATATTAAAAGGCTTTCAACATTCATCAACCAAATCTTTCAGTTAAAACTATGTAAGATGCCATCTTGTTAATCTCTATACCAGCTGTGTGTGTCCTAATTTCTGGTACATTGTTGATGTGCATGGGATTTATTTTTGTTTTTAATTCAAAGGAAGTGACACACAATTTTACCCTGCTGCTTTTGAAACATATTCAAGATCCTTTGGCAGTTCCAGTAGGTCCTTGTGGCTGTTTTCTACTTCCTGAAGAGGAAGAGAGAAAGAAGTGTTATTTGGTGTGTGTCAGGAGCCAAGGGGAAGCTGGGGGGAAGACACATGGACAGAAGTGTCCAGGAAGGATGACTGTGCTGTGTTCTGCTACTGCCCCCCTGTCTGTAGTTTGCACAGAGAGGAAAGGCGTTTCCCCTGGCTATAAAAACACAGAAGAGTACTGCACCCTCAGAAATACTCGTAGTTCAAAGCAAAGCAGAGCTCCTCTTGAGCATGGAAGGAGGCAGGACTGTGGTTTGATGCAATCTGACACTTCCTATGGTCCCAGAAGGGTACTAAAAGGCCTTGAATCTTGCATTCTTTACTTTCACAGCTGTCCTTGCTGAAGCTACTCCCAGCTAAAGCAGGGCTTGAACATGCATAACTGAAACCAAGGGACATTGATGAATGAAGGTGGCAGAGCAGAGCATGGAGAAAAAAGATAAAAATAGCATTGCAGGAAATAGGAAAGCCATGGGGGCTTGGAGAGAAGCATGAAAAGCCTGAGCACAGTCTGGAGGAAAAGGGAAAGTCCATGGAAAGGCAGAAAGGCTGAATGGGTACAGATGAGCCAGGACAGCTTTGTGCTCTGTGGTTTGCAGCTGCTGATGTGCAGATTGCACAAATATGAAAGGAAGTTGCAGACACTGTGGGAAAAGATGCTGGAGGGAAGCAGATCAAGTCTTAAAATAAGGAGTAGTGCCCACAAGCAGCCTCCACCAGAGTCACCAAAGTGATTCAAATCCTCCTGACTTGTGACACTCTGGGGCTTGCCAGGGAGGATGTGAGTATGAGCATGGGGCATTAGCCAACAGCAGAGTAGGAGAAATGTTTCATCAGTGATAAAACCCTCCCTCTTCCCTGCTGTGCAGGACTTGTTATTGGTACCTCTAGAATATGGTGGAGCAGTGTAATGCGGGTTTGGTTGGCTTTGGTTTCTGTTAGTTTGAGTAAAGTGCTGATTTTAAACCCATCGGCATCGCCTGTGTGACTTCCCTACAAGAGAGAAAAAAAAAGCAGATGTAACTCCTGTGTCCATCCAAATTAAAAGCCTAAAGGAGATCATTCACAGACTGTAATGGGGGGAGGAGAAGACAAAAAAAAGTCCTTACATAGTTCAGGAAGTTTCCAACTTTGAGAATCAGTTGACAAAAGACTGGCAGGCGATGGCTGGTCAGAAGATCTGAAAAACATAAGGGACTTTTAAGCAAAAGCCTCTATTACACCAGAACATTTCCTAAACTGCATTGAAATTGGGATTCTGAATTCCACTAAATCAAATCTGGTATTTTGGCTTTGCAGCCCAATGCCCAACCAGCAGAGAAACTGATTCCATGCAGATTCAGTTCAGTGGTTTGTCAAAGTCTTTGTTGATTTATGTTTCTTTCTTTACATCTGGTCTGTCATTTCCTAATGGCAAATAACCTGCAGTTGGACCCTCCTCACTAACAGCAATCAAGGTCCTGCCTTCCTTGCAAGTTTCCCAGGGTGGGGCAAGGGTAACTGGGCTGCAAATTTAATCTTGCCAACTTTCAGCTGTGCTGTGGAGCCAGTTCTGACTGCACTATGATCACCTGCTAGCTGCTAAAACCAGACATGCTCACCCTATTCCTGGTCTCTCATGGTAGAGGTGATTATGGACCAGGCATGAAGAGTACAGTCCCTGTCCTTGCTCTTACAACAGGGTCCTGCAGTCCTGTGCTTTCTGAAGCACTCAGCTTTGAGGCAAGAGCAGCTCCAAAAGAACATCTGGGCTGCTGGGAAGTCACTTTGGGGGAAGCTTCAATTTATTCCAGCGAACAGCTGTAATGCCAGCTGGAGAAAGCCCCAGCAGGAGTTGGGGGAACTGGCTCTGCAGGACAGGTGACACTTGACAGTGCCAAGAAGAGCATACTGCTCTCGGAGGAGTGGGACCAAAGGTTTCTGCCACAGGAAGCCAAAATCTATTGCATAAACTTTCTGTGTACTCACCATATTGGAGCATCAGCAATTTATAACCCAAAATAGCAACCTTTTTCTTCTGGGTCCATTTCTAGGCAGGGAAATACTAAAGCATTGCTGCTTTTGTGGGAAGTTTTCTGGCAGTAGAGAAAACTGCTGTATGAAATTCTTAATTTGGGAAACAATGCTGGATGGATGAATTAGCGCAGCAGGGCCAGCTCTGCTGTCTAAATTCAGCTCCTTTGAAAGGACTGATGAACTTCCAGCACTTCCCCATTCAAAGTGTTTCAGAGATCTGAAACATCTGCTGCAGAAAAAAAGGGATAAGGATGAGAGAAAATAATCTTTGGGGGCTTTGACCATCAGTGGAGATACCTAAAGTTGCATCCCATTTGCAGCAAAGCAGTGAATGGACCACACGGGAGTTCTTTGGGGTTTGGGTAGAGCACTGCAGAGCTCCAGGGGAGTTTTGGGGGTAACACTGCAGAGCTCCAGGGGAGTTTTGTGGGGGTTAAAATTTCCTGTCTTAAATCAGACGCAGAAATAAGCTCAGGTCATCTATACCTTCACAGGCTCTCCGGATGGCTTCAGCTTTGGGCTGAATCATGTCGAGCACGACGGCGGTCTCCTCGCAGATCAGCATACACTCAATGCGCAGCTGGTAGCTGAGGGCGGAGATGGATGCTCAGCATAAAGGCACTGGGATCTCAGCCAGCACAGCCCCTTCCCCACACCACCAGCAAGCCCATGCCAGCCCACACTGCTGTCAACCACATCCACACCAAGCCACTGGTGTGGCCTGTGGAGGGAGGTGAGGGGCCCTGAGGACCAGCAGGGATGGAGGTTCTGCTGGTGCATTGTGATCAGCAAAGAGAAGAGCTTCCCCTTCTTGGCACTGCATTCGGCACTGCCTTTCACTAAGTTATAGACCTTCCTTGGGCACATCTGACCCTGAGTCTGGGCAGCTTCAGCTGGTTCAGAGGGAGAGGATGTCCTGGATCAGGAAGAGCCCTTCATCTAAGGGTAACAGGGAATGGGATAGCTCCAAGGTGGAAGGGGGAATCCACCAGTTATATCCATCAGTGTTGGTTTGTGAGGCTCCTATAAAGAAACTTAAACTTCCCAGAGGTAAATCAAGAAACAGACTTGGCTGAAGTTTATGACTAACAACCTTACCTGGGAATCTGAAGGAGGAGAAGATAGAACTGATCTGCATTTGCTAGCTTTGATTTCTCTTCTTTGAAGGCCTTCAGGTTTTCTATCTAATGAGAAATAAAGAATCAAGACTGCAGGGCTGCTCTATGTACTCAGCTCTGTGAACCAAGGGTAGTGTTTTCCTCCTGACCTCATGCTTTTCAGGCAGCAGCTTCAGCAACTGCTTCAGAACCTCAACATCAAACTTGGCCCGGTCCCCATTCTGGATCATGGCAGTCACCTCTTCATTGGAGCTGCAGGGAGGAGGAGCAGAGCCAGCTATCAACCAAAGACCACTTTCCAACTATCACACACTACCGAGAGATTTATCTGTGCAAGCACTCTGTGCTTTCCCTAGTAAAGAACCACAGTAATCCAAAAGGAAAGGGATCTCCCCACAATTAACTTAGAATCAGGACCTGGATCCCTGCTATGACCCAACTCTTATTTCTGGCCCTGATCAAATGACTCAAGGTCAGAGATGAATCCTGCAACTGGGATACTATCTCTGAGCTTTTTTTTTAATCTTAAAAGAAAATGGAACTCTTCATTTGTTCATATGCCCTGATTTGAGGAGGGATTTGACCTCCAGGTGTGTCTCACAGTCTGTGTCACCCTAAGAGTCTGTGCCACAACTTTAACTGTAAAATGAAGATCTAACTCCTTTGCCAACATATGGGGAAGTTATATGTAAAAACATAATTAAACACCTAAACTCAGTATATTAAAGACAGTGTAGGACAAAATGGGGAATGTTCAGATGATTTAGTAGCATGGACCACCAAAGCACATTGGCTAGAACAGATTTTGTGAGGACCTTCCGGATACTGCAAAACCTGCTCGAAGTTTTGTCAACTGTCATGAAAACTGGCCATATCTTACCATTTAAATTGCTTCAAAAATATGTTCAAATTGAGACTTTTCTTGGAGTCCAAAAATGTGATCTTCATTAAAGAAAAAGAAGATATCTCATATTAGATGAGCTGTCTGCAGGGTTCTTTACTCGAAAAAACGAGGGGGTCTCCTCACCTCCTTCGGCTCTGCCTTCACTGGTGCTGCTGTCTTCTCCTTGGGGGTTGGCTGTGGGAAGCAGAACAGCTGCTCAATGCTGCTGTAGTTGGGCTCTATCATTTCCTCACTGCTGCTGCTCACAGAAGCCCACATTGAGTGGCTCTCTGAAAGAAAGAAAAAGTGTTCAGACTTGTCGCCACATTTTTCTTCACAGAGAAAAGCAAGGCGCAATTCGTCCCGAGAATATTTCTCGGTTTCACATTCTCTGAACCTCAGAGAAAGGAAAAAAATTCTTATCAATTGCTGTGCCTATGTTTGTGCAAAAGTAGAACGCAATATGGAGATTGTTTACCCAGAGTGATGGTGTTTTGTTTCCTTGGCATATCAGGGCCAAGTGTGTGTGTGTGTGTGTGTGTCAGGACTGTCAGCTGACAGTCAAGAGATTTCTGTGCAGAGAGTGCAGTTGTGTGCAGAGTTGAGTGCTCGGCAGATTCAGTTTAGATGTAATGTAATATAGTATAGAATATTACAGTATTATAAAGTAATTAATTAGCCTTCTGATAAGATAGAGTCAGATGCATCATTCTCTCCCCTTTGTCGGGGTTGCCTGATTCGATACAGACTGGCTGCAGGGACAGCTGAAAGCTCCTGGTCCCTGGGACAAGGTGAGCTGCTAGCAGGGACACTCTTCAGAACATGAATGAAATAAGAAGAGATATATTTGTCTCTTAATATGACATATTTATCCTTATTAGTGGACAAATTGTCATCACTGAGGAGGGGCAAGTGTCATAGGTGGGATCCAAAGGGGCTGAAGGGCAATTAAACCTGGTAAGGGGAGGCAGCACTGGGCACACAGAGGCTGTACAGCCCCATCCCTCCCTGTAAAACTGTGTTCTCCTCCATGCTGGGCAAACTGGATCAGCATGACAAGGACCTCAGACATTTAATTTCTAGTCCCCTGGTTGATATAATTTTTGCTTCCTTGCATACTAACAGAGGGACTGGACACAACTTGGACATTTTCTGACAATGTCCCTCTCAGTTTTTAATTTTATACTCAAGTCTCCTTGTATAATGATGGCCACAGGACTGCTTGAATTAATTTCCACTGCAATTTCTTATATCTTAAAAATAAAATCATCACCTTAACATGCCTGCAGAAGCCTCTACTGCAATAATCCCAACATTTTACAGCTCTTGTGATTGAAGACCTGCCTTATTTAGATTTCACCTCTGCCTACTTTCATGCAGTGGATGCCTTGCTTGTCTAGGACAAAGCTGACACAGCTTGTCCGAGCTTCTCACATTTCATGCTTCACTTTGAATCCACTAGTAGAGGGAAATGTAACCCAAAAATCAAGAGATATGTGATGTGATCCTCACATGTACTCTTACTCATGACTTCAATGTACCCAGATACAAGCACAGATGAGCTGGGTAATAAAAATGTGGGGAACTCAGATCAGAGCCTGATCTAAGGCACATCATAGTGATTAGGAAAATATTCCCACCCCTTTCTCTTCTTTTAAGTTCAAAGTATTTTAGTTATAAACAAGCTATTCCAAAGCACTAATCAGTTGGAATAGTTACTATCACATGAGTAATTTCATGTTCCTTTTGTATCAGCTCTGTAAGTCAAAAGTAAAAGAAATCAAGGAAGTTCTGTATCCAAACAGACTCAACCACATCTGACAAACTTTAAGATAGTATTTCTTCCCCTGGGAAGCAAAAGCAGCAGTGCAAAGCACCCCTAAAGCAGCAGTGACTTTATGCCAGAAGCACCCACCTCTCACCACGTTGGAGGGCAGCTTCTGCCAGTTCAGCTTCTTCATTCTCAGCGTTGGTGTCTTCACTGCCTTGCGGGGAGGCCTGCCCAAGCCCAGGGGGCAGCTGTACTGGGAGGCCACCACGGCTTCTATGTGATCTCCTGTCATGCCAGGAAGGAGGGGTGGAGGGGGAGGGATGCCACCCATGCCAGGTAATGGAGGAGGAGGGGGTGGGATACCAACCATGCCAGGCAGTGGAGGTGGAGGCGGTGGGATACCACCCATGCCAGGTAATGGAGGTGGAGGAGGAGGGATACCAACCATGCCAGGCAGTGGAGGTGGAGGAGGAGGAATGCCCCCCATGCCAGGCAGTGGGGGTGGAGGAGGAGGAATGCACCCCATGCCAGGCAGTGGGGGTGGAGGAGGAGGAATGCCCCCCATGCCAGGCAGTGGGGGTGGAGGAGGAGGAATGCCCCCCATGCCAGGCAGTGGGGGTGGAGGAGGAGGAGGGGGAGGGGGAATACCCCCCATGCCAGGCAATGGGGGTGGAGGGGGAGGGATGCCAGGGAGTGGAGGGGCTGGAGGTGTATTTGTCATGGGGGATGTGGGGGTCATGGCTGCTGTGCCAGAGGGTAGAGGTGGTGGGGCTGGAGGTGCCGGGTTGGGAGCAGTGTTGGAGGGAGGGTTAGATTTCTCTGGCAGAGCACAGCAGGCTGTGAACTGGCAGGATGAGATTTTCTTTTCGTTGTCCAGTGGCCCTGAGGATGTTGCTGGTGCTCTGGTGGGGTTTGATGATCCCACTGGACACCGAGCTGCACGTGCAGATGGCTCTGGCTCAGCCTGGACACCCCCAGCTGCGCTCCCAGACAGGCGGTTTTCAGCTCGCTTTTGCTTGTTTGGATGTTTTTTGATAGACAGCAGCCTCTCAATGACTTCTTCAACTGTGTTCCCTTGGACTAGAGAAATGAGTCAGGGTCAAGGAAGGGAACAAGGCCCACAGGCTGGTTCATGCTATTCAACCCTCACCAAGCAGGGGATCTGGAGCCATGGAAAGTCCATTTCCTGGAGTCACTTTACACAACTACACTTTTGGCTTCTAGGCAATTTCCTTCCCATGTGCCCAACCCACAAACACTTCATAGCACGCCTGCCAGCAATACAGGCCAGCACCAGTGGCAGGATGCCAGTGAGGACAGATTCCCACTGACTCCCATGGGCCAAAGCTCAGGGATTAACCATTAAAACAATACTGGGAATCCCAAGCCCACTGCTAAATGTGACCACCCACAGGGATGAAGCTTCACTTGACCTTATACAGGAGGTATAGCTTTGTCTCACTTCTGTTCAGCTCTTACCAAGTCCCGCAGATTATTTCCTGCACATTGGGGAAAGACTTTTATAGGACAAGGGAAAACAAGAGCAGTGTGCAAGGCTGGATGGATGTGTCATTCTTACTGTCATTGGCGAGTAAAAGGGCTCTGTTCACTACGGCATCCAAGGACTCCCAGAGCAGGAGGCTGGAGTGATGAGAGGGTTCCAGGTGCAGCAGGCTCTGCAGGATGGACAGCAGCTGGACAGAGACTGGAGAGCGGCTCACCTGGAATTCAGAGCAGCTTCTGTCACAGCAAGGTCAGCTCCCAGCAAAGGGGATTAATTTTGCCATTGTGTGAGGGGCACCCCACGTGAGGGGCAACTTACTTTGTTGAAGAGAGATGAAAAGACCTCATGATGATCATTCATGTTTATGCCATCACATATCCTTAATAATTCCTCATCATCCTCTATTTTGAACTCCTCAAATGTGTCACACTGGATAAGCAGATCCTCCTCCTCGATGTCTCTGCAATACCACAGCATTCGTTTTCACTGGAGAGCCCTTCACTAATTTTCAGATGACTGCTTTTGTAAAATGGCTTTTATCTCCTTGCCTCTCAGACTCGGCCAGTTGGTGTTGAAAGTACCCAACTCTGCCCAATTTATAAAGGAGGAGATGCCATCAGTGCAATCTTTCTTTGACTGAATGTACCTCTTCCTACAATCAACAAATACAAAGGAATGGGATTCTCATGGCATAACCTGGCCCAGCACAGGCTTGCTATGGAATTCTCCTTGGAGCTGTAGCAACAGAGTGGCATTCTGACCATTTTGAAACAAGGCCACCACCTTCATTTTTTAAAGTCAAGACTAATTGAAAATATTCCAGTGATGTTTCTTTTTGAAAAACCTCCTTCTCTGTTATTCAAAACTGGATTTAAAAAACCACAGACACTCTAAAGCTGACTTTTTCAGCACTCTCAAGACCACTCAGTGTTAGAATTTTACAGTTGCTGCTCTAATAAAAGATCTTCTCTTCCCTAATTTTTTATGGTGTTGGATGGAGCAATTTCAGTTACACGGATAACTGCAACTCACATAAACTACATTCTAGAATTAATCACAGATGTTTCTGATGGAACATAATTTTTAAATTACATTCAGATATGCATTAGTAAATAGTTTTAGCTGGATGCTTCTGGGACCAACAGCAGCAGTGAAGGGGTGTTGAACACAGTGAGCTGCTCAGTGAGCCCACAGCATTGCTTCAGATTCAGTCTGAAACAGCCTCAATGAGGACATTGCTACTCCATCTGTGCCCAGAGCCTCCGTGCATGCCATCTGTGCCAACAGCTGTCCCCGTGACACTGTGGTTGGCAAGAGCATCTTAACACTGGCCAAATGCCTCTAGCTCCCATGGAATGGGTGCACAAGCATGGTCCACTCCACCCAAGCACACTGCACTTCACACAACAGAAGGCTGGATAAGTATTAAGTTTCCAAAACTACTTCACTGTGAATCTCATTAAAAAAAAAAAAAGTTAAAATCCTTACCTTAGCTTGTCTAAAACATCCAACAGCTGAAGCCCTGGCAGGTGAAAAAAATAAATATAGTTGCATTATGACCCACTTGGTACTTATTTGTAGTGATATATACATATGTTGTGTTCATAAACCCTTTTAGTAGAGAAAAAGTGAAAATATCTTCAGATGGATCTAACAAAGTGGGTAGAGTCATCTGGTGAATGATGAGACACCACAGCACACATCTGCAGCACCTGTGTGAACCACTGCACAATCCCCCTGGGACACAGGCACTGTTGAGGCAAGAGTGACCTCAGTCTAAATGAAATATCTAAAATCAGTCTGATACAGTGAAATGCTCCTTGATTTCCATGGAGAGAAGTGGAGCCCAGGCTCACCAACTCAGATGCACCCAGCATGTGAGGTGAATCCCAACAATGGTACCCAGGAGCCTGGGATTCTAGCAGTTGGAAAGTTCTGGAAAGTTCTGAACCATGAGAACTCTGTAGCTCAGCTGAGTAGACACAGAGTGAAGAAACTTTATCAGCTCTCACAAGTAGTTGCAATATATGGAAATGTGGCCACATAAGATGGTTGGTTATAGAAATGCTCTGAAGGAGCTCGAGTGATACAGTGCTGCTGGGATTCCAGAAAAGATCAAAGCTATGGGAAAGCAGCAGTTAAAAAAATCTGTTGACAGAAAGGCTGTTGAGAATAGAGGTTAAAAGAAAGAAGAAAATTAACATCTGCAGTTTTGCTCCCCAGCCTCTTCAGGTACCTTATGGATACATCTGAAAAAAACCCATTTGGTAACTGACTTTCTCCAGGGAAGGGTGTAACAAACATCCTTACCTATGAACTCGTTTCTGATTTGTGTCCTTGTTCTCAGCTCTTCTTTGCCCAGGATGATGGCATTGATGGCACTCAGCAGTGTCACCATGTAGGGCACGTTGTCCGTGTTGGACAGCTCGTTCATTATGATGCTGAATCGGTACTGCTGGTTCTTCACACTCTGTGGGTAACACAACTGATATTATGACAAGGATGGTCTACACAGACATAAATGCCCATGAGTGTGGTGCAGGCTCTCAGAAGAAATTAGCATCTGAAATCCTCAGTTTATCCCACTGTGCAAAGGACCGGAAGGCACGGGTAAAAGCAGCACTCCTCCATTATGGAGCAGGGGCTGGTTGGCACAGAAAGTCATTGAAAACACCTCTTGGATCCCTTTGTGCTTTCTGGTAACTGATGCATGTACCTGAGCTCGTGGGCAGTGAAACCTGTGGATGTGGCACCATCTATTCTGGTGGTGCTTTTGCTGCCAGAAAGCACCTTATGGTTGGCAGTCATCTGTCCACACAAGTCACAGAACAGCACCATAGACCTTCACTGACCACAAAAAACTTCCTACAGCTTTCATTTTATAAACCCCTACTTCTCTTAACCAAAACAATGCAAAATAAACTTTATTCCCACCCTTTTCTGTGGTACATGGATCTGTCTGCGTGGCTCAAAACCGAGCCATTCCTCCTGCTCCAACCAAACACTTGCCTTGTAATGGTCCAAAGCATCCAGAGCCAAAGAGTGGCCATTTGATGAGTAAATGCACAGTGCAGCCAGGAGCTCAAATATTTGCTTTTTGACCATGACATTAGTTGTGTCAAGTGCTGTAGGAAAAACAGAACAAAACAAAGCAGAATTTATAATTACATTAATGTTCTGAATCTCAGTGTCTTCTGCTACATGAATTATGAGCAGCAGTAGAAAAGAGACTGAAGGAGGGGACCCAGTACAATGGAAGATGGGAAGAGAAATATCTTAATGTACAGATATCCCATCCCAATAGCATTATCTGATGGTAACTTCTAGTGAGAACAGTAAATGCCACAGGTATCCCTTTGGCATTTTCGTGCAGCTTGTGGTTATTCCTCTTTTCCATGTCCCGGTGACATGCTGCAACAGCAGCCAAGATCTTTCAGCACTCATGAAATTTATTTCCCATTTTCACATATGGATATTTTCTAGAACAGCAGATGAACAATTTTCTTTGATTAATGGCACTTATTTCTTGTGCAGAAAAGCTCAATATGCATATGAGTTAGAACAATTGTTACTACAGGTCCCATGTATTCCCTTTTTGCACTTCTCTTTCTGTGTGAGCCCTGGGAGCTGGGAGGGAATGCATCAGGCTCTCTTATTTTTCCTATATTAGAGCACAAAGAAGCTCCAACACTGAAAATCCAGGATAGCGGCCCCCCCCCCCCCCCCCCGTTTTTACAATACAAAAATGCCAGGTCCATATTTTATATAGGCTAAGAAAACACAGGGTGAAGAGGAAAGAAGGGGACTTCAAAACAGAAGAGGGAAGAAAGTCAGCTTTCAGACTAAATGCATTTTAAACAGCTATTAATAAGGGTTTCTGGGTACAGAAGTTATCCTTCCAGCAGCAGCACCATTAAGTGCTGTACAATAAGTCCTACAAGATGCCCTGATGAATTTCAAAGGTAACGATGAGCCAAGTGAATGGCAGGAGAATGTAAGTGGTGTTACCCACATCTTCCAGGAGGAGCAGAGTGAGCAGCAGAGAGAGCAGGCTCTCTTGAGCCCAAACATGCCACTTTCCCTCCTCTTTACAGGTAACAAGACTCCAAGCCCTTTCAGTTCCATTCCTCTGCCCTTAGGGCTTTCAAAGACTGAATAGCAAATGTCCGCAGACAACCAAAGGATTGAAGCTTTCTCATGCCTGTGCACTGATAAGGCTGGGTTTTATCCCCAGCTTCTCAGCAAACTATGACAATATTTCTGTGGAAATAGCACTGGGTGGCAAAGGCAATGTGATTTCATAGCAGTTTTATTTTAAAGAAAAAACCAATCTCATTAATCAGCTGTGACCAACCATTTCCAACTAGCCTGGTGCAGGGCAGGAGGATAAGCAACAGGAAAGTGCCCCCACCAATGCTGCATGTGGTGGATGAAGCAGGAAGGTGTCTTCTCACCTTGGAAGAGTTTTCTGACGTAGCCCTCGTTGCTCACAATGTATTCTATGCCTTTGTGGGAGTTCATGACTGCTCGCACACAGCTAATGCAGGTGAGCTGAAGCAAGGCATCGGATATCCTGGCCACTCCTCGCCCTGAGAGCCTGTCCAGGGCCTCCAGCAGGAGATCCAGCCCAGACAGCTCCAGGAACTGGACCATCCAGGCATCATCACTGTTCTCCAGCCTCTTCTTCAGCCCGGAGTAGTTCACCACTGAGGGCATTTGCAGGAGACGGATGCACAGCTCTGGCTCTGCATTTTCCAGGTTGGCCTCTGACTGGTCGGTCTCCTGGGGTCCAAGCTTCTCCTTCAGGGCAGCCCACTTCTTGTGGGCTCCTTCCTTTTTTATTGACATGGTGAGCGGTTTGTTCTGAAAGAAAAAGAAAAGACAAACTAAGAAGTTTGTCTGGACTGACCAAAACCTATCCAGTAGCCCTGCTTTTTATCCAGTAATTGGGATGTAAAGCCCAATTGCAGCAGGTCCCAGCTCTCCAGCATGTAGAGCATACACTGGAACCAGTCTTCTGTTGAAGAAACTCAATATATCACCACCTTAACCACACACATTACACTCAGGCTCTGAAGACTCTGTGGAGAGACTTTTAGCACATCCAAGCCAGCAAATACAGCTTTAAAAGTGGCCAATTTGCACCAGTCAATTGCCACTACCTGTTTTCATGCAGTGAAAGGAAAAGGTTGGAAGCAGCATTATAAGCTCTGAACTCTTAATGCCCATTAAACCACTCCAAAATCTCACTGTGCTGGAGAGGCTGTGCTGTTTCTAAGCATTTGTAATGGGATGAAGAAATCATTTTGACCATATCCTGCTCATAAGAGCATCTGATTACCTTGTTCCTTTTTCGCTTTTGCTTCTTTTGACTATTGTTGAGGTTAATTTTATAGCACTCACTTAATCTCTTCCTGTCTGCTGTAATAGCAAATATGTTTGTACACATGGTGTTTATGCCTGATAATGTGAGAGCCTGACAGGCTGTGAGTGCAGGTACAGCAGCAGGAGGCTGGCTACAAAATTAGCAGAGCACTTTTTTGAGAAGGGGAGCAATGGCCCGTCTCCCTGGAGGACATGGCCTGTCCAGCCAGGCCATCAGCAGCAAGGAAGGCCAGGAACTGATTCAGCACACAGAAACTGCAAAGCCAAGTGTAACTCTTGGTGCCAGATTTTATGGTTTTAGGCAGGATTTTTATTTTTCAGACTTACAGGGATCAAGTCACACCAGGCAGGTCCTTTTCAAAGCTGCACGCAATGGTTTTGGCCACTGGGATAAGGTCAGAGCACCATGCTAATAATGCCAGGGCTGTGGATTTGATCCCCATATGGGCTGTTCACTTAAGAGTTGGATTTGATGATCCTTATGGGTCCCTTCCAACTCAGAATATTCTGTGAACCTGTGATTCTGTTTTAAAGCTGAATTACTCCCATAGGTGACAGTTTGCCCACAAAAATTGATGCTACCTCCCCGTCCTGCCACACCACCAGTACCTCTGTTCCTGTGGGCTGCTGAGCCTGCAAAGAGCTCAAAATAACCTGGGGCCAGTTGGCCCCAAAACTCAGCATTTAGGGAACTGAAGGGATTATGGGAGACTCTTATTTTCCCTTCCCAGCTAAAGCACAAGGCTTTATAGCCCAACAGTGACTAGAAAAAAATGCCTGAAAAATCTAAACTAAGTAACTTCTGGAAGGCTTTTTTCCAGAAAGCCAACATAAAGGATGGACCCTTTACACTGGGTTGGAAAAAAATGTCCTTTTGAAGCCTGCCTTGTGATTTTTCCTGGGGACTGTGCCATTGAGAAAGGTCCTTCCCTGCAGCAGAGCTGCATGGCTTCTGTTTTACCCCAAGAGTCATTTTGGCAATCTCCCCTTGGCAAATATACAGCCAAAAGATTTGCTCACTGATTAGTGACAGGCATGATATTATAGGCCTAAATATGCCTCTTGGAAAGATGCAAAGTGTGATGGGGTAGGACACTGGAAAAACTTCTCTGAGAAAATGTGATGGTGGGACTTTCTGGCAGCTCACAGCATCAAAGTCTGCATTGAGAGGTCAGAGGGGTGGAAGAGTTAGCAGGATATGGTGTCAGAAGATCCATTTAGAGAGCTCTGGAGAAACCCTCTTGCAGAGTTTTCTTTTGCTTCAGTGGGAAAGAAGCTGGCCAAGCACCCAGTTGCTCCCTGTTCTGTTAGCTTAAAAAATGATGGTCACGATCCAAAAAACATGAAGTGGCAAATATACCATCTGAGAACACACTGTACAGCTGAAAAGTGATAAAAAGGACCATAAAAAACCCAACCCAACCAATCCCCAAACAAACTTCCCTGCCAAAGCACAGGCTTGAGCTTCCAAGATTTGTCATCACTCCCTGCAGTCCAGAGCCCTTACTCACTCTTGGTAAAATTCTTTTTGGGATTAGTCAACCCCAGTCCCTCCCCTGTATTCAAGCCCAGGAATTTGGGTTAGGCTTGATGCAAAGGAGAAGAGAAATCCTTCCTCACTGGAGGGAGAGAAGCAAAAGTTTCCCGCCCAGAGTTCACATGCTGCCCTGGTGATGGGGCAGCATCCTACACCAGTCATGGTGACTGCAAATCTACAGCCATGGGGCTGGAGAGGTCCACCTGCAGTCGAATTCTCCTCCACAGTGTGCATGGAGCCCAGACATCTCTTCCCAGTGCTGGGGTCAAGCTGGCCCTTCGGTGTAGGGCAGTACTGAGAACCATCTGACCTGGGAGCTGGTCAGCCCCTGGGGCTGCAGAAGTAGCTGCCAACTGCAAGCTCCTCTCCTCTTGTGTGACTTTATTTATACTCAGCAAATCACTTTTCTCATTTGAACATGAATAAACATTTCTTATCCAGCCAGATAACAAAGCAGGCTGACTTTTTGCTCCCAGATGTATGAATGCCTCATTATATTGTATTTGTATTACATTGTATCAGCTACAGCAAGTCAGAGAAATTACAACAGCATTATTGACCTCAGGCTCAGCTGATTCCTGAAAATTAAGCTCCACCAGTGCAACAGGAGGCAGGAAATACCGAGAGAGCATCCTGTTTACCAGCAGATTTGTTCTGAATTATCCTTCCCTCCCACCTGCTCCGCACAGATGTGAAGAGATGAGAAACAGAACCGGGCAGCACCTCTCCAAACAGTCCTGGCTTGTGTTTTCATGCACTAAAATGAACAAATTGGATTGATTAAATATTCTTCCCCACAGAGAGTGCACCCTTTTTGTAGAAAAGGATAAAGGTAGCTAATGCATCTAATTGTAAAAAGGGAATAAAATTAACAGGAGCTGTACTACATAAATGGAAAGGAAATGAATATGGAGGAGATGGTAATACGACTTTGCAGATGGTGTGATAAATCTGTTTACAAACACAGATAAGAGTGATATATTGTGAATGCAACATCTTCCCATCTTTTCCATGAAGCAAAGTGTTGCAAAGATGTTTGGATACATCCTCAAAGGGCTGCTCGTTTTGCCTTTTATCTCTGACCACAGGAGCTTGTTAGCAGGTAAATGATCTCAGCAGAGTGACACAGACAAGGACTGAAATGGAACACATCTATCTGGCTGTCTCACAGAGGCTATTTAAACTATGTTGGCTGAGGAAAGGAAAGTGCCCTGACAAAACCAGACAGGACAGCTGAATACACCTCACCTTTTGCCAGCAGAAGGCCACGGGGAGCTTTGCTTTTTGTTTCCCAGGGCAGAGAGGGGGCTGTGATGGTGGAAGCAATGTCCCCAGACCCTGTGTCTGACCATGCCTGCAGCCCCCACGCTCTGCCTCCACAGCTGCCTGCTCAGCACTGGGGCTGGGTGCTGCTCCCTTGGGCACAACCTGACAGTGTGTCTGTGCTTGCTGCTGTGGGGACACTCACAGCCACAACAAAGAACCACAGAATACTTTAGCTTAGATTAAAGACCTTTAGGATCATTGAGTCCAACCGTTAACCCAGCAACACCAAGCCCACCACTAAACCATGTCCCCAAGTGCCACATCTACATGCCTTAAATGCAAACCTCTCCTCATCTTCTCACCCTCAGAAGCTGGTTAGCCCTGATGGGGAGTCACTGAACGTTAAGGGGTTAGAATGGACCCTAAAGATCATCTAGTCCCATTCCCCCTGCCATGGGCAGGGACATCTCCCACCAGACCAGGTTGCTCAAAGCCCCATCCAGCCTGGCCTGGATGCCAGGGTTGTGACATCCACAACCTCCCTGGGTAACCTGTGACAGTGTCTAGCTACCCTCACAGTAAAAAATTTCCTCCTCTTTTAATCTGTACCCATTACTCCTTGTCCTGTCACTACAGTTCCTGATGGAGAGTCTCTCTCTGGCTTCCCTGTAGGGACCCTTCAGATATTGGAAGGTTGCTGTAAGGTCTCAAGCAGCATCAATGTAAAAGTACTCTTAATTTTAGGAGATTCCTTTCGGAAACATAAAGGTATCCTGAGAGCTTGTGTTCTTGCACATGGCAACAGCAACATCACAATTCGTGGTGCCAACTCCTTGGATCACTGGGTTTGCAAAGTTATAATGTTCCCTGCGTCCATCCAACCTGGTCTGTAAAATTTTCTCCTCCTTTCTTTCTAAATCAGGTGCTTCCCAGATTCAGTTTTCTGTGCCTCTCTGTCCTTCAAGTCCACTCCCAGGGAGATGACATCTGTGGGAGATAAATCAGGGCACATCAATACTTCCTCCATCCTGTGAAGCTGCAGAGAATAGAGCTGCAGAGCACAGCTTTCAGTCTAAATTATTACATGCCTCCAGGATGACACGGATCACAGCAAGGACTGGGGAGGACATGTAAAAAGAGATTTCTCAGGGCAGCTAAGTATAATTGAGTGAAAAACAAAAGGGAGAAAAACTGCAGGTCAAAACTATTCTGATTTTTTGGGGAGCAGATCCACTGTCTATGCAGAAGAGTGGGACTTTAGGGCCGCTGTATGTGAGGGGGAATAGCAGCTCCTTGCTGCCCTTTGAAGAATTCTGGGAACATCCCAATCCCACATGCTGCCCTCACAGCCCTCTGCTCCCCTCCACAAGACTGCCAGGGTGAGGAAAGCTCCTTTGTGCTGCTCAATCCCCCTCCCTTCCATGCCTGTTCCTGGCACTCAGGAGCCTGTTCTGCCTGGCTGACTGCTAATGACAGGTTTCACTTCTGGGGAGCTCCAGTTTTCCCTCTGCTGCTGGGAATACGCCAAGCCTTTGTATTTTGCAACATGTCAGACTACTCAGTCCCTAAAAAGAAACAACATCCTGCCTTTGTGCTTTCCAAAATCACTTCTGGAAGTGTGATGCCTTTCCTTCACCTCTCGTTTTGCTTTCATTTGTGCTGTTGTTTTCCTATGCAGTGTTTTAAGAGTTCACCCACATAAAGGCCAACAAACCATCCTCCTATGCACCAAGATGAGCTGGGGGAAACCACAGATCTCTGTTTTAGACACCAACCTGACCCCTTGGTGTGAGCCCTTCCGTGTCTGTAGGAGCCAGCAGCATTTTCAGTCTCCCAGGGCAGCTGGGATAAGGGCATGGTGGGAAATTCAGGCAAGCAAATCAAAGGCATGGTTTGCACAACAGACCTTGTCCCAGCAAGAGCTGCTCCATCCTTCTGCTGCCATGGCCAGCAGCCTCAGCAGTCTTCAGATCTACATATTCTCTAGATCATCTGTATCAGAGGCCAGAATGTGTGACTTATGATCAAAAAATGAAAATGTTTTGGAACGAGTGCCCACTCTTGCTCTTCAGTACTGAAGAAGGTCTCTGGCCCACTGTGCTTGGCTTTGGCACAGCCTACAAGGAGCTCTCACAACACAGCCCAGGTCAGCTGTGGCCTCAGCAGTGCTGCAAACCATTATGGGGAATATTCTGTCTTTAGGAAATGAGGGAGCATGGACACACACCCTGCTGCAGCTGGCAGACAGGAACTGTGCCATCCACACTGACTGGGCCTGGCACTGTGCTGGCAAAGGCTTCTGCAAATTCCCAGAAAAGGACTTCAGTGCATAGACAAAGAGTGGCCATACTGGTATAAATTTGTATGTATTTTGCCAGTATAGCTTATTCTTTCACAAATAAAGGAAAAACATGTGGTTCAGATTCAGTCCCATTCACCACTATCAGGATGCTGTGTGCCAGCACAGCTTTTCTCTCCTGGGCAACTACAGACTACACTATTGTGAGATGTCTCACAAAATGGGTAAATGTGTCCATCCATCCAATATGTATTGGTAGCAGTGGAGTTACACCAGGTTTAACCCCACCAGTTAAAAAAAAAAAAAAAATCACTGGTACCTTCTTCCTCAGTAAATAAACACATTTCTCCTTGGGCTGCTACAGGACCACAAACAAATCAAGCTCAAGTGAGATGCTCAAAAACATTTATGTCAGGGTCTTCAGCGGCCTCTAAACCGTTATTTATATGAGAGGTTCCATGAGCTTAGCTTCAAAGGGGTTTGAAACCACTCTTTGTTACTATAAGCGTGAAGACACAATAATCACTTCCCTAAATGTGGTGAGCCAGGTTTAAACCAGACTGGTGCAGCTGTCAGATTTTGTTTCTGTAATGGCCACTGCCACTGGGGGGGAAAGTGGCTTCTCTGTGTGAGTCTGACAAAGCAGCATCAGCAGCTTTCCGTGGTGGGTATGAACCCTGGGCACCCTCAAGGTACCACAGGCACAGCAGGTTCCACGCTGGAGGGATGTGAGCTGGTGGCCAGCACTGGCCCCAGTCAGAGGGTGCCAGCCCCCAGTTCTGCACCAAATGGGACCACCAGTGCCTTACCCCAGTCCTTCCCCACCGCTGCTGCCAGCAGGCCCACGGGAGCCAGAGGGGCATCCTGACTCCAGCCAGAAAGGAATGGGACTCGGGTCCAGATCCCATGAAAACTCTGATGGAAATAAGGTTGGTCTGGAGATTCCCATGCTCCGGTGCCCACACACTCAGGCAGGGGCAGCAGCTCCATCTGCCAGCGATTTCAGCGCCATTCAGCATTTCGGGATGCAATTTATTATTATCATTTGGGGTCATGTGAGGAGCAGAAACTGTTACCCAGCAACATGGACAGTGCAGTGGTAACTTTCTAAGACTCCTGGCTTCTGCTCTGTGGGAAGCTGTCACACAAGCAGATATGACAGCCAAAACCCTTTTATTGCCTTTTTTTTTTGTTGTTGATGTTTTTAAAAACCTCCCTACGATGCCAAGAGGACAGAGAAAACTGTCAGAGGGAAGAATTCCTACTTCAGAACTGAAGCCAAATGATTCCATTGTCTCTTCCACATGGAAGGATATTTCTCAACCAGTTGTGTGATCCCTCCCTTCCCCAGCCAGCTCCTTTTCTCCTTCTCTCATCAAGCAACCTTCAGTCAACATACTGTAAATCCCCAAAGAGTGTCTTTATAATTCACACACTCTAAGAAAGTTCAACAGGATGTCAGTGTCTGATAGTATGCAAATACCACTCTCCGGAAAGGTGCAAGGAAGTGACTTTTCTGTAGCCTGCAGGGAAGGCATTTGAATGTCATTTGTCACCATCATTCACCCTGTGCTGGTGGCTGGCTGGGGGTCACTTCCCCTTGGGCTGGGAAGGTGGGAGCCTTGCCCCCACTGCCTGTCTGTGCTCCAGTATGAAAAAGCACCCCTGGCATGGAGTGACTCAAAGCAGGGAAATGACCAAAGCTGGGCAATGCTCTGGCAAGCAAAGGAAAAACAATGAGAAGAAAAAAGAGGATGCAGGGTGGTCAGGGTGGTGGGATGGAGAGCACAGCTGTGGGTGGGGACAGCCCCCTGCATCTTGCATAAGCTGAGCTGGGTTTTCTGGCTTTGTGGCACCAGAGCTTTAAGCAGTGCAAGGCCTCAGGGATCTTTGCAATGCTGGAAGAACCAGGACAGCTTAAAATATTGAGGATGTCTAAGCCAAGGCTGCCCACCCTAGGAGAGGGGCCACACAGCAAAGGCTGGGAGCTCAGGCAGTGTCCCCTGGACAGGGGCTCGATGACAAGAATTCTGCTCTCATCTGGCACCACTAAGGTCCTGCTGAGCTTCAGCCCAGCTTTTATGGGGTGAGCAGGCTCTGAAGACATTAAAGGCTCTTTTTTACAGAAAACATCTCTGTGCCTTTCTGGCTGATATTTAATGTGAAAGCTAGTTTGTGAGCCACAGCTGCAAAATGCATCCACTCAGCCTCTCGGGAGGTGTTAACTGAAACCCAGTCATTATTAAATTGTGAATATTTCAACATGGCCCATTTCAGCATAAGCCTCCTGCCTGGCTCAGGGGTAGCAGCTAGGCTTCAAATGTTTATTTCTTACTCTGTGAGGTTCCACCCTGAACTGAACCTCCCAGATCAAAAGCTGGAACCCACATCAAGAGTCTTCCTGCCTTAGGTGGGAAACTCAAGCCTTGAGTACATGAGCACAACTCCACCAGTATTAGAAATACACTGATCTGTCTGCCCCTTGGTCCAAATTCAGTGGCCTTTAAGAGACCAAACTGCCCACTTGCTTTCTAATTAAAACAGTTTCTCCATAACAATGTAATGTCCAGGGAAATGACTCTGCATAATTCCCCATCCTGCCATAGGAAACACTCTGGGGGTGTACCCATACAATCCAAGGCTATTGTTAATTCAGGATGGGTTTTACAGCAGCAAATGAATGTCCCTTTACATTTCATGCACTCCTGAAGTGTAATCCCCAAGTCCTCAAAAGATTAGTTGCTAATCTGGCTCTTGGGAGCAGGACCAGGCTCACAGCAGGTTTTAGGGGAAAAAATAAAATTTAAGAGGAAAAAAAATCCTGCAGAGAAAGGATTGTGATAGTTCAAATTCCTGTCCTTGAAAAGCATGGAAGCAATGTAAAAGGTTATCAATCAGGTCCCATTAGGTTTCATCTGAAGCCTGGATCTGAGAAATTACAGAAATGTTTCTCCTTCTAGAAAGGTTCCATCATTTCCAACATGAGAAAAGCCCCACCCAACAAAACCCACAAAACCCCCCCAAAAAACCCAAAAGCAAAAAAGCAGAAGTGGAGAAATTGGGCTGAAAAGCAGGAAAACCAGCTCTCAGGCTGCACTGTTCCTCTGCAGGCCACATGGACGTGAACTTCCAAGTTTCTCGGAGAGAGGGCTAAATGGTTTTCCCCCAGCAAATCAGCCCAATTGTACCCCAATTTTCTAGCAGATGATTTGGTGGTCCTCTGAATAGTAACTATGCCAAAATCAATTAGATTACATCAAGAACTAAGGGTTTAGTTTCATCTTAGGTAAAGTATAGCAAAGACTCTCTACTTTTTGACTATCACTCTGCTGCCTCTGAATCACAGTGCAATGGCTTGACTGCCCACATGGCTGGTCTACAAAATTCAGGAATCCAATTAAACAGACATAAATACAACCCATTTGCCTTTAGGAATTAGATTATTCTTAATTACAGCAATCAGTGTCTTCTCACTGCTCTACGTTTCTGCAACAAATTTATTCCCATGCCAGTGTCTTTTCAAGGAAGTCATGTCAAGGGTTTTGGAAAGGGAACACCCAGCTCATTCTGGGCTGGCAGGGAGACCTGTGCCAGACAGAGGTCTGCTGCAATGGCTCTTTCTAGGAGATCCTGCCTAAAATGCCTCATATCACTCCCTTCTAAATCACTAAACATCAGCACAGATGTTACTCAAGAATCCGAGGTGCAATATTCACCTCTGCATCTCTGTGATGGGTTTTGTTGGGTACTCTGGCACCCATGGGGCCAGTGATGACAACTACATGTCTACAGCAGGAAAATTAAGAAAATAAGCTTGGATAATTCAATTTCTCTGTTCATCTGAGAACTGAACTCTGAGTTAAGCAAGCTGAAGGACCAGTGTTAAGCAACATGCTAAAATGGCACTGAAGGGGAATTAGGCATGGAAGAAGACATACAAATTTAGGGGGAGTGCAAAGGAAAATTAAAGGGAAGAGTCAAATCCTCCCCCTGCCCACAAGGCTTCTGCTCTCTGGAACATGATCTTATACACTGAGGGCAGCAGGAGATGCCAGAAGAGCTACTGGGATGTAAATGGGGTGAACTAATGATGACCTTCCCAGGCATTGGGACAGCACAGTGACAGCAGCCTCTTTGCTCCCTTGTGGAGAGCAGAGACATCTGAGCATCCTCAGGAAACCACAGGAGCAAGACAGGAACTGCAGAGCTGACTGCTGCTGGCTCTTACTGAATTTCTCTACTCTCCTTGAAGACTGACATCCCTCCAGCTCTCTTGTCACAGACCAGCTCTCCGATTGCTTTGTGGCTGAACGCATTCACTTTAGAGGATGTTAAAAGTAGGAAAAAAAAGCCTTCTGAAGTCATCTTTATCTGATGAATACTTCAGATAACAAAGGATTCTGCTACTGCCAGTAGCATATTTCCAGGAACTTTGCATCTAATGGGGTTGATTTGCTTAAAACATCCTTAACATCTGCTCTGGAGTTCTTTTGGTAAGAAGCTTCTGCAAGAAAGAAACATGGGGAGGGTGTTTTGGGGAGGGTGCTTCCACCTGAGGAGATTAAACCATGAACTGTGAGGAACCTGGAGCTTAAATTGGAAAGGTGTTGACAAAAATCTCTGCCAAAACGCCAAACTGCACCACCAGTTTTGCCCAGAGCACAGAGCCATGTTCAGGTTTCTAAAGGATGTATGTGCTGCTAAGCACAGGCAGGAAGCCTAATATTTACTTTTTATTTATCCTGCATACATATAGTGCACCCGTGCTAAGGCTGCAGGGGAGCAACTTAGGCATTGCCAGGATGAAGGGTACCACGGCAGCTGAACTCTGCTCCCCGGTACACATGCTGGTGCTGCAGCAGCAAAAAGATGTAGTTACAGAAAAAAAGACCTTCTGAGCCCTGCCCCAGAGGGAGAGATGCAGGCAGGTCCAGTCCAGGGTTTAGCTGTGTCCTTCCAGCACAAGCACTAACCCTCCCCACCTGCACAAGGGTGAGGATCTTCAGGCAGGCAGCAACTCTTCCCTAAAAACCAGTTTGATGCTGGAGGTCCACAGAAGAAAGGGTTGAAGGCACCCCTAAGCCAAAGAGCTACCCAGACCCATATTTACAGACATCCCTTCTGAACAGAGCTACCAAGACACCAGCATGGTGCAGGAGGGGGAAGTGTTTTTCCAGCTGCTCTCCGAACAGGCTGCAAATGCGATTCCCTTCTATCGAGATCAGCTTTTCCATTCAGCTGCTGCTGAATCACAGGGGTTGGTATCTCATCTGCTGAACAGCCCAAATGCAAACATCCTGAGTGTTTTTGTTCAGATAAGGCTGACCACAGCCAGGATTCCTAATGGCAGGGGTGAAGCACGTATTGCACACATTAAGGAGACCAGCCCCAGATACTGCCAGGTACTTTCCTGCTCGCTTGTGTGAATGTGAACATTACCAAGGCTAATGAGAGAACCTGCTCAGCTGCTAATTCAAGAAGTTAAGCATTTGAGCTGTTTAAAATAAATGCTTGAAGAAGGCTGGCTTAGCATGATTTCAACATTAATCCACTCCAAAGATGCCTTCAGAGTATTTTCTCTGCTGCCGGGTAAAAAAGTTTGAAGAGCCTATTTTATAACACAGTAATCCTAAAACGTTAATGGGTTTAACCTTTCAGTACTCATTCCAGCTGTTTTGAGAGGACCTAAAATTGTCCTCCTAAATACTAACTTTCCAGTTCCAACCCAGTCTTTGTATTAATGTGAAGAGATTTTAGTATGGCCCAACCAGCTGGGGATCATAGGAACGGTCCCATGCTTGGTCAAAATACTTACTATAAAAGCAGTATATCTAATGATTATCATTTTGACCTTTTACAGTTTTTCCTTATCACTTTAGATACTGTTTTGTTCTTTGCAAAGAAATCAGTTGTTCAATCATATCCTCAGGTTTGCATAGTCCAAAGAGCTGCAGTGCCTTATGCCAGCTGAACATGTGGCTGTCATTAATCTTCAAGAGGAAAATCACTATATTTGTTTGATAAGTTAATATACAATGAATATAAGGATATAATTTTATAAGTGATTCATCTCTTCACATATGGCTTGCTTTCTTACAAGTGTTACCAGAACATGGGTTTGGGAATTACAGGCTTGTAAATCAATTTAGCTTTGTGTTAGTCCTTTCCCTTCCTTTCTAGATAAATAGAGGCCTTATTTAAGGCTTGGTAATGTTTGCAGAGGTTCAGTCCATTTCCAGTAATGGAAACAACAAAACCCAAAATTTATCCCCAGGCTTATAAAAGAAGCTTCAGGACTGGGTAAATATAAAATAACTCATGAATATTGGACAGCTTGTTCTGAAATGGGAAACTACAGCCCATCAGTGCATAAACAAGTGAGCACAGCCAGGCAGGCTTGGAAAGCAGCCTTCCAAGGGAGAAATGGAGCAGCTCAGCCAGTTTTCAGATGAGAGCTACTCAGGGAGCCTGCTGCCACATCAGCATGACACAAACCAGAAAGGAAGCAAGTTATGAAATGTATCAGGGAATAAAAACATTTGTTCCCCAGTTCACCTTCATGGCAGGCTCACATTTGCACTGTTTGTCCTATAAGCCAAGTAGAAGACATATGCAGAAATACTTTCTAAATTGAAGAGCCCACTGCTGACATGACAGGTAAATATTGTATTCTTACAGTTTCTTGCTCTGTGTGAACTTTTTTGCTCTGGCTCAGATCGGATTTGCTTCACTGCATTGTGCACACAGTTGAAAGTTAAGCCAACCAATTCTAAAGGATTTATCTTTTTTTTTCCTCTTTTCTAAATAGCAGAAGTAATTAATCTGCTTCACAGAATGAATCAGCCTTTTCTGAGCTAGAAACACACAGAGGAGATTGTGGCTGTTTCTGGGGCAGGAGGGAGGCTTACTCACACGGCTGATGCAGCCACCCAGGGTGTACAGCTGTGGGCTGCAAGGGGGGCAAAACCCCAGAGCTGCACCCCAGAACCCCCCAGTGCCACCCTGTGTCCCCAAGGGACCTGCTGGGACAGAGGGAATGGGCTCAGCACTGCAGCGCTGATGGAAGAGATGAGCCAGTGCACAAGGAATGGTCCAGGGAGGGCTGTGTGGTTTTGCCTCTCCTCCTGCAGCCCCTGGGTGGCACATCCAGCCCGTGAGGGCTGCACCCACTCTTGGGAGTAAATTCTTTGGCAGCAGGGGCAATCCTTGTATTTAGGTGAAGTACCTTGATCTGGGCCAGACGGTGGGATGAGCTGATTTGCAGTTTGACTCCTCAGAGGGCTGTGGGAAGAAAAGCACTGCTCACAAAAAGCTGCTGCCACGTACTATGGGAACGTCTGTTTCCACCTGGGGCCTCTGTCAGAAAATAAATCTAATGCTTAGCTCACTGCTTCCAGCCCATGCTCAGCAATGACTTAACAGCAAAGCAGGACAAGCAAAGAGCAGACAGCTCCCAGAAAGGGGAAGCCAGCAGAACAGAAGCAGCATGGAGATAGCTGCCTCATTAAAAATAACGCAACTTAACCCACGGAGCGAGTGTAACAGTTATGCCTTTGCTGCACTGACAAAAGCAGAGCTGCTCAGCAAAATTATAAATAAATAAATAAAGATGATGCCAACCTCATTCATTGATCTGGAGAGAGGAAAGGGGCTCTGCTGCCGCTGCTTCCCTCCCTTCAGCCCCTCTGCCAGCCAGGGTGTGCTGGGGAGAGGCTGTGTCTCCCACAAGGGAACGGCTTGCCTTGCAGTTCCCGGGACAGGAGCGGGGCTGGAATGTCCCTCCCTCTGGGGAACACAGGGAAGGAGTGGGACAGGTGGCCATGGCTCCCTGCGCAGAGCAAATGGGAGCAAAGCTCATTGGACCTCTGCAATGCCAAAATCACCAACATGTTCCATTTTAAAGTACAACTAAATGTAGAGGTTTTATGGTTGCAGGATGCCTCCTTTCCCACACTTTCCTGGAGTGATCTCCAAATTCCTCTGATGTCCTTGCTTGTTAAAATGTGACTCAGCTTTCCCATCTGGAAAAGTGGAGGCTCACATAGTTCCAAGGTGGCCAGCTGCCACCAGTGATGTCCTATGTTAGCATTAGCCATCAGCTTCGGAGCAGCAGAGGCAACAAAGGCTTTGCAAGTTGGGTTTGGGGCGAAATCAGTGCCAGAGAGCCTGCAGTTACTCTGTGAGCAGCAATGCAAACCATCAGCTGAAACCTCCCTTGTGTACCTTGTGGGGAAATCCTCTCAGCACCAAGGAGTGACTGAGGACACCTGCTCACAGACTCTAATGGAATAGCAGTGCAAAGAGCAAATCCTTCCTCTGGCCTCTAACATTCCACAAAATGAACACTGCTCACACCTCAGCTGAATAATGATCCTGGTAAAAATTACAAGTGGGAAGTAATTTCCAAGTAGCACCACCTGGTGATAATTACTACAACCATGCCAAGTTCAACATCAGGCCTTACCAACTACAGCATTTGGCAGCTCTTCATTTGTCTGCTCTTGTGATACGGGACAAAGTGCTGGAGCCATGTCCCTTCTGAAGTGAGCTGTTTCTTTTGTGGTCATTAAACATTTTGGAATCAGCTGAGTGACTCCAATGCTGGAATGAGGACTTCATCCACCGTCTCAGTCCTTTCTGGCTTTGTCTGGTGTCCTTTATCAGCTCAGATGGTTTTTCAGAGACCTTGAAATACACCATGAAATGCTACAGAGCTTTTTGCAAACACTACTGCTTGCTTAAGACTCTCATTGATCTGTGGCTCCAGCATTCCCAGCACTTTGAAATGTCAGCTCAGGTATTAAAATAGTAGAAACAGCTGAATCCATGAACAATACGTGTTCATTACATCAAACAGAAACCCCACCATGCTGTTAGATACCCTCCTGATGCTTTCTGCAGATGTGAAAGGCTGGCTGACAAAGCAGCAACAAATGTTCATCTGCCACATTACACAATCACTAACTTTTAATTTTGGGCACTCCTGTAGATGCCAGGCAATGACTCAGGGCCTCATGCTTGAACCCCACACCCTATTTTCTTCCGTATTCAGTCTCATAAAATCAGCTCATCTACCACTGACATTGTCTGGTAGCAATAAAGCTTGGCTGCTGCTCATTATTATTTTTTTCCTAGGAAAAAGGAGCCAGAGGATATTTGCCCTTGGCAAGGAATCTGAGAGGCACTGAAAAGTTTTTTCTTTAAGCATTCCCAATTTGTGCTTCACTCCAGTCCTTAAAGCATGCCTGCAGAACTGGAACCACTGGAATAGTGTGACAGCCCCACACTAGACCTGCGAGCATGAAGCTGCCCTTTGCTAGATCAAAACTCAAAATTTGATGTGACTTGTTTCTTTCCCTGAATTTGTTCTTAGCATTTTGGTTGGCAGTACAAGACCAGAGAAATCTCAGTAAAATTAAAATACAGATTGTTTGCCCACTCTGCCGCAGCACTTGGTGCTCTCAGTGCTTTTTCTGGCCATTGGGAAATGAAGGCAGCCTCTGCAAGACCAAGCTCATGAACACTGTATGATAAACTGCTCACAGGCAATGCTGAGAAACACTGGAATAAACTTGAGCTTGGTGGATAATGCCGAAGGGATGATAATATATTAGGTCAGAAGCAGGTAGTCATGCACTGAACACGAGGGGTATCATGCCGCAGGGCCGTGTCTACCTTCTGCAAAATATTTCGGTATTTTTCACCTAGTTATATAAAAAGCAATGTACAATGTTCATGGGTGGAGCTGGGATAACTCCTTACGTTTATCTGCACCTACCAATTGCAGTATTTTGGACTGGCCAGAGCTGGATTTGTTCAATGTCACTGTGTGACCCCATGACCTGACTTTGTTGGTTCGGTGGTATTTTCTCTGAATCATTATTAATAGACCTTACTGCAAATTTTAAGAGCAAGAATATTCAAGTGGGAGCTTAATCTGAGCTCAGATATGAGTACCGAGCTTGTCTGAAGTTCCTTCAGCTGTTTCAGCTCGATGAATGTTGTTCACTGCCCAACCTGCAGCATTGTGCTGCTCCCCACTGCTGAATTACACCCATCTTCTACTCACAGCTGGCTGCAGTACAATGGTGGGATAAAACATCCTCATCAACAGAATAATCACTGCAGAAAATCCTGATATAACTGATGCCATGGAAGTAAATGGGTGGAAAGAAGGACAAAATGCAACTTAGCTTGCTTTGGTAAGAAAAATTTTCTGCTCAGCTACTCTGGGAAAACTACCCAGCATACCTGGCACACAAGACAGGGATAAAGTTCAGCTTACAACACATTTGAAGCCATTTGCTATGCAGGCCAGTGAAATTAGAAGTTTGCAAACAAAAGATAAAAATTTGTAATAAGCAGGGTACAGACCTAGAAGGATCAGACAGAAAATGAAATGGAAGGGGTCAGTCTGAGTCTAGCAGGGGTCACTACTGCAAGTGAGAGAGACTCCATCCTACTTAACTTCTCCCTTTACGACAGAGCAAGTGGGAGAAAGCTGAGGGAATACTGAACCAGCACAGAACATGGGGCTATGCAATAAAAATGGGATTAACAGAGTGACTGGAATACGATGAGATCTGGCAGCAGAAAACAAAAGTCAGGTGGACACCTGGAGAGGAAAATCCCAGCTTCCCACCCCCCATCACAGGACAAGAGGAACCTGAGGAGGAGGTTAATTGCAGCACCTACCTGGTGAAGGATTTATTTCTAGGTGAGGTGTCAAAACATGAGAGCCACAGGACAGACCTCTGAGCCCTGCAGCTCTGCTCATCCACAGGGAATCTGAAGATTAAGAAGCCCAGCTCACAACTGCCAGGGATCAGCAGAAGCTGGAGCCTGCTTCATGAAAGCAGACAGCGAGTTGGAGCTTGCTTGGCATTGCACAGTAAAGAGAAAAGCATGCAACTCCTATTTCTACCGTGATAAAAGAACCAGACAGAGAGAAGGAAGCAGTCACAGTGCAAATACAAAGTAAGACAAAGCCATATTTTGGAGAAAGGATTATAATATCAGTTCAATTAAGGTGTGAAATTTCCCTTTCCCAGAAGGCTGGCAACAAATGAATTACAGTCGTGTGCAATAAGGCATAATATCATTCTGTGTTTAGATTTGCTGACCTGCCAGGTCTCTTCCTGTCCTACATTTAGATTATCTTTTATACAATGGGTCTTGTACACTGCTTGCATTTTTTCAGCAATATTTTTGGATGACAGCCTAGAATGGGATTACTAACTTATAACAGGACAAAAAAAAAAATCTCATAACCTCAGATTCCTGTGATCCCCTCCCCCCTGCCCTCTGTTTTTGGCAGCCTCTGTTTAGTGGAAAAATAAGCTTAAGTGGATGGAAGAGAAATGAGATTAGTGACCAGACAGCCCAAATTCTGAGCAAGTTCAGTAGGACGACGGCAACCTTACTGTAACTCTGCTGACTGCAACTTTCCTTTTCAACTAACTCAAGCCAGAAGTTTCCTTGCAGTCTACCAGGGAGCCTGAGGTGTTGTGCATTGTGTTTATCCAGAGAAATTCCTCAGTCTTAAGAATTCAAAAAAAAGAATATACAGTTCACAGCGCTGATCTGGTGCAGGGAGGGACAACCACGAGCACCGTTTTGAGGTATTTCTTCTAAAATCAGTATGTCTGAGCACTCCTTCCCCGCCCACGAGCTCTGGAATTCAGCTCCGTATGCTGATGTTGCAAGAAGCCATTTAATCATTGCAGAGTTATTGAGCAAAGGGGAGGATGAGGCTGGAGAGAACTATGTGGGAAAACCGGGCAGGACTTGGGAGACCTTGTCTGAAAACCACTGGATAAGAGAATCCGTCAAAATAACAGCCTGAAAGTGGCCCAGCGCAGACGCAGGCATGCCATCCATCCACTCCATGCTGGGAGATGCTCTGCCAGCCCCAGGCGCAGCAGGACCACATCCCGCCTGCACATCACACCTGCAACCCGCACCACGTTGCACCTACACGTGCAATCCGGACCCCGTCGCACCCGTACACCGTGCGGCTGCACCTGCATCCGAACGACACCCGGCAGCGGCGATCCAAACCAGCCGAGCCCTCGCACGGTGCGTCTGGGCTGCAGTCCGGACCAGCTCCCACCTGTGTGCTCCACTCTCGCACCTGCAATCCGCACTCCATCCCGCCTGTACCTACACCGCGCTGTTGCATCCGCAGCCCGGACCGGCTCCCGCCTCTCCCGTGTCAAAGCGGCAGCGGGGCCCGTCCCAGCGATGCCGCCACATCTGCAGCCCAAACTCGGTCCCACCTACACCTCCCTGCTGCTGTCGCGCCTCCATCCCCCTGCGCTCAGCCATCCCTCCTCAGCTTCGAGCCGCCCGCCGAGCTCCGGCTCGCCGAGCTCCTTCCTCCGCGGACACCGGCTCGTCCCAGCGCCGCAGCGGGGCACAGCCGGGCGCGGGGATGCCCAGCCGGGCTGCAGCCCCGGGAGGGGGTTTAGCACAACTTCTCCCGACCGAGAGGACCCCGCTCCCGCGATCGCCCACGGCGGAGCTCGGCCTTACCGCGGCGGCTTTCCTGCGGCGGGGACGGCAGCGACCCTGCTGCGGCCGGCGCCCCTCACGGCCGGCGCCCCTCACGACCGGCGCCCCTCCGCCGGCGCCCGCAGCCGCCGGGCTCTGCCCGCCCGCGGGAGCCGCGCCCGGTTCCGGGGCGGGGCGCGGGCGGAGCGGGGGGTCCGGACCGGCCCCGCCGGGGAAGTTTGTCTCCTCCCGGGCGGGGGTTCCGCCGCGCCGCCCCGGGGCTGTGTTCTGCTGGGTGTATCCCCAGCCCCGCTGCTGTGTCCTGGTCTCGCCCTGGCAGATCACCCCCGGGGGAAGAGCTCTCCGCGGAGCCGCTGCCGCGTCCCCCTCGCTGCAGAGGGGTCCTGCCCGCCCCGAGGGCTCCCCAGTGTGCCCCTTCCTCCCGTGTCCCGAGGGATCCCGGAGGCGAGCGCTGCCCCGGCCCGGCCGCAGCCGCCTGACAGCCGGAGCTGCCCCGGGGTGAGCGGGTGCAGCCCCCGCCCGGCCCGGGAGCCCTCAGTCCAGCCCTGGCGTTTGGATCCGCGGCCCGGCGCTGGGGGATGAGGGGGGAATCACGAAAGCTGGGAACAGGCTGCACAGGCGGTCAGAGACCCAAGGGATCCCGCACCCTCCTTTAGGGACCCTGCACCCTGGTCTCTGCGATGTAAGCGCTTCACTTTTGACACGGAATCATCGCATATATCGGGTTGGAAAATACCTTTAAGATCATCGAGTGCAAGCGTTATCCCATCATTCCCAAGCCCACCACTAAACCACATCCCCAAGTGCCACATCGACGTGTCTTTTAAATACCTCCGGGGATGGTGACTCAACCGGTTCCCGGGATAGCCTGTTACAATGTTTGAATCTTGTACTTTGCACTGGGGTAGTAAAGCTAATATTTGAGCATTTTGCACAGATTTTAGTGTATCACCATGTAAACATGCAGTCAGATATAGCCTAAAACTAAAGTCAGTACAAGTTTAACATCTCATGATACTTCATATGGGCACAGTGAGCCACCCAACCCAGCAGAAGAGAAGGATCCCTTTTCCATTACTAAAACACATCAGCTCCAGAGATGGCCAACGAAACAATGGAGTTAAGCTAAATATTGACAGCCAAATGGAGAGAATTTGGTGGAAAATGACCCCCTTTGTGGGTCAGAAGTGCTGTCTCCTATAGGCATTACAGGCATGAGTCAGTTCTGATTTCAGGCAGAGCCACTCAGCTTTGCCATCCAGAGAAAACCTCACAGGGAAAATCATGAGGGGAGGAAATAACTGATAAAGTGTTTGCAAAGGGCTGCTGCAAGCCACTGAGAGCCGAGCTGAGACCACTGAGTATGATTACAGTTAACTGGAGGATAGTTACAGGGTGAGAACACAGGGCTGAGTACTTCTGAGACTTCAAATTGGAAAATGAGACCTGAGCTTTCACTGTTTGTTCATAAAACACTCCTCTGTTTTTAGTGGAAGAGAAGACAAATGGAAAAAGACTGCCTCTCTCAAAGATGGCAGTTAACCAAAGTGGCTCATAATTTCTTCTTTAGCCCAAAACAAATGTTTCTAATTGGTATTTTATGCAATACTCAGGTGGTACATACTTAGCTTTACAAATCTACACAGTGGGAAAAATGGATGTGTCCCCTGCAGTCTTTCTTTAAAGGGTATAAAACTGTTTTTTAAAGAACTGTTTGTTTTTTAGGAAATAGTAATTGTCTTTGGCTGCTGCTGCTCTTCTTGCTTTAGCCCTTTTTCCATTCTCTGCAAGTTTTTGCTGCTTTGGTATATGACAAAGAACAAAATCTTTCCTGCTTGAGAGCATTTTTCTTTTTCTTTGTGTTTGTCTGCTGCCTTTGTAGTCTGGAGTAGCCCTGCCAGGGTTTGCCATATGGAAGTCAGACAGGTAGGACATCTTGATGTGGCCCATGGGGCTTCCCCTCCTGCTGCCTCATTCATGCACTCATATTAGGCATTTTCAACATTGAGTTTGTGGCCTCTGTCCCTCGTGGTGACTGTGAGTGTTGGGGCAGTTGGGCTGTAGATCCCTTAATCCACTTACCTGTTATGTCCATAGGAGCCCGGGGCAGCAGGGAGTGTGACCATGGGGCAGCTGGGTCACACACAGGAGACCTGCAGCTCACAGTGACCTTGTACTCGGGGCAGATGAGAGACAGGGAGAGGAGCAAGGGAGTTCTTCCTCTTCCGTGTTTCACAGCTTCATTCATTCTTACTCTAATGCTTGGTACTTGTCTGTCCTGCTTGCATGTAGAAGGACAGCACACACTGCTGTAAAAATTGCTTATGGAGGATGAATTATAACTGCTGGGCCATAAGGGCTCTCATCATGTAGGAATGAGGGGTAAAGCTCAGAAAAGACAAGACAAAGAGAAAAAAAATGAAGCTCTGTGTAAATGCCCCTCATTTTCACCCAAATCCCTTTTGACCAAAGCAGATATGACTGCGGGGGTGAGCAGTGAACACACAAGTGCTCCTTTGTTGGGATAAAGCCACGCTGTGCATCCATGTCCCGAGCTGGGTGCACACGTGCTGTGGCTGAGGGGGTGCAGTAGCTGGTTTGCTTCCCCAGACCTATATCTGCAGTGTGCTTTGCACTTTGGAACGTTGCACCCACAAAAATCAGGCTGAACTCTCCCTGGGCTCTCCATCTGCCTGCCTGGAGGGGCTGTGATCACTGAATTCATTGTTGATGGTCTGAATTGCCATTTCTATTTGGTGTAATCACTGCCAATTATGTCAGAAATGTGTACATAGAACTGTACCACATGGACCAAAATTCTTCTTTGGTTATACCATAAACCACTATTTGCTCTTCTAACCTCCATTTTTTTTCTTTGATTTGGGTGAAAGAGCTGATAGCAAATTCATTTTTATTCAACAGCATCCCCTTGTTTGGCTGCTCGGTCTCACTGTGAAAGGGCTGGAAAGAAATACAACAGCAGCTGGAAGATGGGGCTTTGAAGCTCAGGGGAATTATTGCCCTGGCTGGATTGAGGTCGTAAAAAGCAACTTTTTCAGTGGAGCAAACTACTTCCAAATCATTCTTAGCTTGTATTACTTTGTGTCCTCACTACCTACACTAATATTAAATATAATAGTATACAAGAGAATAGAAAAATTTCAGTTGGAAGGGACCTACAACAACCATCTAATCTAAATGCCAAAAATATTAATCAAAGTTTTTTTTCTTCTGATCTCTTTTTTTTTTTTTCATTGCTGTCCACAGACCTCTGTCAGGTTCCTGATATTTTACCTGCAGTTGTGCCTGTCCTTCAGGAGGGCTGAAACATTTATTTGGTGTTTTGACATGAAGGCAGGGCTACAGGAGAGCTCAGGAATGTAGAGACGTGAGTGTTTGTGCAGACATTCCTTTTCCTTCTAAACAGCAGAGTTTTAGACAGAGATCTGCCATGCTGAGAATGTCATTTCTGCACAGCTGCAGGAATTGTTGTCCCAAGGTCTGATGACGAGAGTTGGTTTTGTGTTTGTCCCTGTTCAGATTAAAATGGGACTCATTTCCAGTGGTGGTGAAGGTTAAGAGCATGTACTGCACAGAAGGATTCCTGATCTTTTGTTTCTTCACTTAAGCCCTTTGCAATGCTTACAGAGAAGGTCAGAGCACAGAAGAAAAGCGCTTTTTGGTTTTGAGTCGCAAAGCAGTTGTCAAAGAGTTGAATTTTCCTGAGGGAGAGGCCCCAAGAGAGTTGAGAACCTTAAAGAAAAGATATTATCTATAATACCAAGCGCAAAATAATCTTTGTGTTTTAGTGTTCCCTGAACCACAGGAGATTGAGATTTAAGAACGCTGAGAAGCAATGTGGTATTTGTAAGTCAGTCATGGTGCATACACACACGAGGATTTAGACACACATTTGCAGTTGAAATGGGAGGAAGATAAGCCTCCCCTCTCATTTAAGAAGCCTAGAGACACTGAATAGGTGAAATGCCTCAGATTGTGTAATTTAGATAAAGACTCACAGATGTCCTACTATATAATGCACCTAAGCACAGTCAATTTTTCTAAGATGTTTTCAGTCACTCTGCCTCATGTTTTTTTTTTGTTAGAGGCTACACTTGGAGAGCAAGAGTCGTTTGTTTCATCAGGGCTCATCTGCTACTCTTACCTTCTCCCCACTTGACAGTGTTTTTTTCTTCGTGTGCCATCATGTCTATTTCCCCAGCAACAGCAACTGCATCTCAAACATGACTTCATAGAGATTAAAGGCTTTCAGAAGGAGCGTCCACAGCAGAGACTGAAGTCTTCTTCTCTTCATTGCAATTTAGGATTAATGGCTGTATTTCCCATGTAATGGATTTTTAAAGCACTGTGATTTTGGCACTGATTATTCAGGCACACCGAAAGCACAGACTAATGGGATGTAATTTTGTACTGATTCAGTGCTCTGGTTTTCTTATAAATCTCTTCCTCCTTGTTCTTCCTGGTATTCTTCCAGGTACACAGCAAAGACGCACTTGCTGTCACTTGCTATGGATGAGGGAATTGATTACAAACTTGGGAGATAGTATTTATCCAGGTATCCCATTCACTGGTGGGATACATATCTGTCAGCCAGACTGGGTGGACAGGAGATGTGTGGTTCCTTGCTCCTATCTCTTATCCAGGTGATGTAAAAATTTCTAAGTCTTCCAGAGATTGGAAATGTTTCCAATTCTGTCAGGAAAGCTTTTATGCCCAAGTTGCTGGAGTTCAGATTCCCATTGCTAGTAACTCACCTAGGAGCATCCTTTGAAATCCTGTGTGTATTTCTTGATAATTCCCAGAATGGTGAATTTTAAGTGGGACAGATGCTGAGAATGGGGATGCTAGTGGGGTTTTACAGCATGAGATTAAAAGACTTTTGGCTCATAAAACACAACAAAATGAGGGTTGAGAGGGCATGTGATCATCTCTGAATATCTCAGGAAAGGTGTCAGTGCCATGCAGGAGCAAAATACCCCCTGGTTATTCAAATGTGTGAACTGTGCTAGCACAAGAACAAATGGGTATTAATGAGAAATAAACCCATTTACACTGGGGAAGAGAAAAAGGGTTTTAATGGTCAGAAAAGTGTTATCGCTGTCAGGAGATGAAAGGCCAAAATTCTAGGCTGAGTTAAAAGGGAGCTTCATTTCTTTATGAAAAGTGATTGAAGAGAGATTTGTCTACAACAGCACATGCCAACTTCAGTGACCACAAAGGGGTTTGATCCTAAATTCTCCTTTCCTTTTACTTAAGCATCTGTTTATAGCTTGAAGGAATGAAGAAGTGGTACATAGTTTGCCTGTGGTACCTAGTTTGCCTTCCCATTTTGGGTAGTTATCAAGTGCAGCTGCTCTCTCAAAATGGGGGTGCTTTGAGATAGGTCACCCCTCCCTTGGCTCCCTCCTTGTTCCTCAAATACTCATGTCAGGCTCAGCCTACATCTCTTGCTTTGGTTGTGGTTCACTGTTGGCTTCCCTTCTCCTTTTGCATCCTGGATGCCTGCAGTGTTTTGTACACTTTGAGGCAGCAGCTTCTCTGTAGGTTTGACTGTCTCTTGTATGGTAACTCCATCAGCTTTTGGATAACCAATCCACTGCCACAGGAAGAAGGACCAACCAGCTTAAGATGTGTGTAACTGGTTATAACAAAATTACTTCATTAATGGCACAGCTCCTGCCTCTTTACCCTTCCCAGAATATTGGACATGGAGATATGGCAAAAAAAATATAATGCTGCATTTCTGGGAAAGGATTTTTGCAAGCTCTTGTGCCCTGTGATTTGATCCAGCAGAACAGAATCCAGCTATTTTGTGCCTTGTCCAGTAAAGATTTAGAACTTCAGAAAAAAACCTCATCCAACTACTAGAAGACAAGTTCAATGGAAATAACAAGAGATGATTCCTCACACTAGGTGACATAAGTTGTGAAACTCCCTGCTGCCGGGTGTTATCAACAGTAAAAATCAGTGGAGACCAATTTGTGGAAGAAAAATAGACTGAGGACTATGGAGATAATATTTTTGGCTCTGGAAGTTCCTAAGGTGCAAAATGTTGGAGACGGAGGTGATGTTATGGGTGGATATGACTATATGCTATAATTAATTATAGCATAATTATTTGTTATTAGCTTGGTATTTTTAATTGTTAGACAGGACTAGCAACTATGAAGCATCTTGTTTGGCCACTGACAGACAATAAATGTGGGTCTAGTTGGATGGAAGCTTTGGTGTGGCCCAGTAGAGCTTGTCTTATATTTTGGGCTTTCTTCCAGCCTGCTTCTCATAAGAAGAGGTAGCCTTCCACCACCTGCAGAGCCCGGGTCACTGCCCACTCTTTGATTCAACGCCTGTGAAAGTTTTAGCTAAGGGACTTAGAAATAGACTGATTAAAATATGATAGCTGCAAAAAGCTGTCAGATCTTCCCCAGAAGGTCTTTGTTCTAGTTTTGAGCAAGGCATGGGGTTTCATTTCCAGAGACAGCTTAGTGCCAGCAGTGACTCAGCCTGAGATGGTGGATGGATGGAATTACCATGGCAGGACAAGGCATGGTTCCTTCATCTCTAAGATCCCTATTTTCACTGCCTTTGCTTCTAGAGAAGCAGCATGTTCTGCATGTTAAGTATCAACATGGCTCCAAGTTTCATGCTCAGTTTTGATAAATAAAATCTGTGTTCCAAGCAAAGGCACTCAGACAAAGCCCCTTTGTGAGAGCAAGACTTAGGCCTAGTGTATGTCTTTGGGAGAAATGCAGAATTCATTTTGGGGAGGGAAACTGATATGAACAGCAGGCCATTTTCTTCCACAAAGGCTCTCTTTCAAGGCTGGTACATGCAGCAGAACAAAGGCTGACCTCATAATCTCTACTCAACAATAGCTTGGGATATTTGATTTGATTGTACATGCATACATCATGCCTGGCTGTAAAAAATAGAGTCATGGTTTGATGCACTGTGAGGCTAAAGTCAGCCTGTTCTTACCACTCTGGTGTCAAGGAAATGCTGATTTTGTATCTCTGCCTTCTCTTGGCTAAGAGATGTCCATCTTGCCACCAAGGCCAAAAGGTCTCAGTTTAAAGCCGAGTAACAAAGACACAAAAGGTTTTGCCACCATTTCATTGGTGCCAAATTGGTTCATCACTTCTTTCTCTAATCCCTGTAACTTCTGGTTTTTTAAGGACCTTTTCTTGGCTGAATTCATGGCCAGCAAACAAGTAGGCCAAGGAGAACTTGGGTCTTCCAGGTAACTTGAGGCCCATGCTATGGTAAATTATATTATATTTAGACTAACTCTCCACTTCTGTTCCTCATATGTAAAAAGGAGGAAGATACAACTCCCAAAGCCTATCCTTGGATGCCTGAGGTACTCCTGCAATAGAAGAATGTCTCCTGCTCCAGCACATAAAGCAGTGGTAGTATGCAGATTAGGGGTAGTTTTTTATAAATTGTCCCCAAAGTTTGTTGGGAATGAAACATATTTGCTCAGCACATTTTGTGGTTATGCTCATAATGCAAGGAAAATTTGGGTTGTTGCTCTGGAAACATAGCAAACCACTGGCCTAAGACACAGTGTGTTTGCAATATAAACATTTGGGCCCTTGTTTATATAATTGTCTGTAACTGGAAAACAAAGCAACGATAGTGAGAGTCTTGCCTAATCATCAGTTGTTTTACTGGATGAAGCAATTTTTACTTGGACATTTCTACCCCATTTGGTTCATTGATTAGCATTAGGCAAAAGTTTGTGCAGCAACAGTTGTCAGAGCCTGGCATGAATGGTCTCCTATGGCATAACATCACATGTAAAAACACACAACAATAATTTTCTAATAACGTCAGAGTCTTTGCGTGTGTTTTAATATTTAGGCCAGGAACACAGAGATCTGTTTCAGCAGAAGAGCTGATGAAATGTATGACTCAGTGCATGGAATTGCCTCTAAATACAAAAGCACTTGATTATCATCAGCAATTACCCTGGCAATTTGTGACATTCCCATAAATTGACCTTTTTTTTTAGAATTTATCATTTCCATTCCTCAAATATTTTAAGACACATAGTGATGAAAGGGCAGATTTTCTGGAGATCTTCATGTCAGAAGAGTACAGGAAAACTATGTGAGGAAATTTCAGACTGTCCTTGGAATATTGGTAAAAAAGAAAAACAGAGGATTAAACTAGTAGTCAAAGGGATAAATATGAAGCCATTTCCATGGATTAATGCTGGTTGAGGCATATGTAGCAAAAAAAAAAATCACAGCTGAGGAGGAATGGACTTACATCTGGTTCAGCCTGGAGGAGACTGAGGGGAGACCTCCAGAAGAATTTGGACAATGCTCTCAGGTATATGTTGTGATTTTTGGGGTGTCTGTGCAGGGCCAGGAGTTGAACTTGATGATCCTTGTGGGTCCCTTCCAGCTCAGGATATTCTGGGTTTCTAGCAGACTGCTAGAGATTTATCTTGCGTTGCTTTTCTTACATATTCACAAGTGATCTACAAGAGCAGTGAATAAAGAAGTGACAGCAGTTCCGGATGATACAGAGTTGACTGAGGATAATAAAAATGAAAACTGACAGTAAAGACTTACAGAAGGATCTCACAAAGGTTATTAGATGAATGGGAGAATAGCAGATGCAATTCATTTACTCAAGGAAAACAAGACAATCCTAACCATGCACAGCGGTCTAAAATTAGCTATTGGGAACTTCAGCTCCTCATGTATAACGCCATGAAAATGTGAATTCAATGCTCAGCAATTAGAAAATGGCAAACCAGATGTTAGGTATTGTTCAAACAGGAAAGTGCCCAAAAAACCAGAAATATAACAAGCTGCTCTAGAAATATTTTGCTCTCACAGCTGGGAGGCTGCACACCCATAGCTGTTCTTAACTTCCTTGCTGAAAAAAGCCCCAAAATGAAGTAGAAAAAATGTGAAGAAAGCAACAGGAATAGTAATAGGAGCAGGACTTCTTCTCATAAGACTTTACTGAGTAGGATAGGGGTGATTGAAAGGGTCTGTGGTTAAAGCTGTGATGTCATAAGTGCAATAGAGAATACGCAATAGTGAACAAAAATAGTGAACACCTTTTTCCTTGTCACATGAGAGCTCAGGGTCCTAAGATTAACTCTGTTTTCTTCAGTTTTTAAACAAAACCCCTGTTCTTTACAAGGTCAGGCTTTAAACTGTTGAGTGGATGGATGGAATCAAGAATAAAGTTCTTCAAAAAGTGGTTAGAGAAATTCAAGGGAGAGAAGTCCATTGAGGCTATTAATCACAAAGGTCTAGTGTGGGTCAGCAAGTCCAAAAGATGCACATGGATTAGAAAAGAATTTGGATTGAATGCCATGTCCTTATTGCCCAAGTGCTCACTGCTGTCAAAGACCACTGCTGTGGTCCCATACATGGGACACAGAGCGTGTGTGGTCCTGAAGCAAGGGTTCTTGCCTTTCCCCCCAGAGCTGTAAAGAGCTCAGCACATTTGGTGACAAATTTCTCTTAAAAACTGGCCTTCAGATTGGTGCTAGACTTTGAAGCTCTGATTTTTCCAAGGTTACAGAGTAAGTTGGCAACAGAGTCTGCAAGAGCACTCAAATCTCCTGTGTTCCCATGGGATCGTGCACCATGGGACAAGGCAGCCTGCCTATGAATGTGCAGTTCTGCTTCTTTTTTTTTTTTGCAATTAAGGCAACATTTAATAATTCGCTAACATTTTCAAAACATTTATCCCCTGCCACTGACAGGTTTTGAGCTAACTGTGGTACAGAGAAGCTGCTTTTTTGGAAGCATCTGACGGCACTCACAAAGCTGATGTGACAGAGTTTCCATAGCTTGCTCTTGCTTCACAAAGGTTTGCTTCCTTATGACTCAGACACTAATGTGCCTTGGTTACTCATCAGAAAACTGCTTGAAGACTAATTTTGAGCTGAATTTGATTAATATCTGAACAGTGGAGCTGGGGTAGTGACTACTGGGGTTAGCAATAGCATGGGGTAAGGAGGACTGACAGCTTTCCACACTTCACTGATGGAAGCTTCATCTTTCATAATAAACTCTTTCTCCTTCCAGCCACACCAGAGCTGCACTGAGCCCCAGGGGTTTAGATTAACCTCAGAAGCAGTGGTTTTGGTCCTGTAGCCTGCTCAAGGGACCTGCCCGGCTGTGTTCCTGGATGCATATGGGCTGACGTGTGCCCTCCTGCAGCAGGTGAGCTGCGTGGGGAACACACCACATCCCCACCCTGTGCCTCTGGGGCCAGGCAGCTGAGCCAGCATGAGAAAGGCTGTTATTTAACATTGCCATGGGCCAACAGAAAATGCTTCTTTCAGTTGCAGGAGGAAAACAAAAAGGAAGTGATGATTCTCGGTGAATCTGAGTCATAAGACTTGAGAGGGTTATATTAGGGTAGGGCAGGATATACCCCTTACTTGATGGAGACTTTCAAATCCCTGCCTAGTTCTTCTTTCCTTGCTATTACCAGCCTGTGCTGCCTTGTGCTGGTTTCATTTGCACTATATTGCCTTGCCCTTGGCCTGACTGTTTTGATAAACAGTGAAAATCATGTTCCTGCCCTTGGTATTGAGCAGTGAATTGCTTCAGGCCGGACAAATCTGTTCTCTCCCCCAAGGCCAGGCTTGAAATGAAGGATGGGTCATTGCAAGGGGCTTTTGTCAGCAGCTGCAAAGCCAAAGCAGCTTGGGTGCTTGCGTATACTGAGAAATTCATCTGTGTCTGGTCCTCTCTACCTCTTCTTTGTAAAATTTTAGCTGCTCCCTGTCCCCTACATGTCTGGAAGAGAGACCAGAGGAGAACTGGAGGTGGCAAACACAGGAGGGAGAAGCTTGGCAGCAGAGGTTGGTCCTTGTCTTACAGGCAGCAGAAGCTGGCATGAGAGGGAAAGCTGCAAGGGCATTTCCAGTGTTGTCTTTCGACACTTGGGTGTCAGGTTTCAGAGGAATCACTGGGGGATTGCAGGTGGCTTCACAGCGCTGGAACCTGCTTTCCCCAACAGGGCTTCTTGTGGCTGAAGAAAGCAAGTAAAGATGGCTCATTTCAGGCTGCCAGAGCTGAAGGATGAGTAGTCCATGTCGTGTCTCCCAGCTGCACAGCACAGACCCTGCAAAGCACAGCACTGCTGGCTGTACTTGGCTGCAGATCTGTAACTCTTTTCCAGAGCAGAGGAAGACCTGAATTCCAAAGGCCATCCTGTAGGAAGTCAGACCAAATTCTGTAGGTGCTGCTGAAAGTTGTTGAGAACCCTTGAATATTCATGTAGTCAAGAATTGCCTGTTGCTGTGACGCTCTGAGGATGTAATCCATTTGAGACACGCAGGGAGAGAGATCTTTTGTTATACTGACTACAGTTTTCTTTTATTTATTAAGAAATCTGTTCAGGGCTTAGGAAAACTGGTCTTTGAAGCTGTCATCAGCTTTTAAAAGACAAGCACAAAAGCTTCATCTTACCATTATCTGACGAGCTTGTAAAATAAAAGCTGCGGAGGTGTGTGGGCGCTGAGCTCTGTTTTCCAACTCCATGAATGAAGCTGTAAATGAATGGGGAATGGAATGGATAGCTCATGTCTCACACCTGCATCATCACTTCGGCCAGGAAGGGGCCAGTTTCTCCATTGAGCTCACCTTACTAGAGGTAATTAAGCTGGTGCATGACAATGCCAAGTCAGAACATCAGGTTTGTTCCAGCTCACATGCTGGGCACAGTATTTACTCATTTGACTTCTTTCCATTCCCTCCCTGTGGAGGCAATGTGTTCATGGGCAGTGCTGTAGTGTGGTAGTTTCTCTGTGTTGGGATCCCCTGTGTCTGGTGCAGCTGCTTTGCTTGGTCTGTGAATTCCTTATCAAATACATAGAGGCAAGCCCAGATGGGAGCATGGAGACAGGGTCCCTACAAGCACCTTGCACTCATTTTCCCTGCAGAAACTCCAGATGAGTTAACATCAGCCATGAAGCAGTTTCTTATAAAAACAGCATGTTGTCTTCCCTGAAAATGAAGAGCCTTTTCCCATTTCCAGAAGCAGCATGATAAATATTTTGATTTCAGCATGTCTTTTGTTGGGAATCATTTCCATTTAGTTTCTTACCACAGTGACTTGGGGGCTAAGAATAACTAGAGTCTAGCAGTTCCTAGCTGGTGAGACATGTATTTTGAGAACTAGGTTCAAACTTGCATTACTCATAAGATGTAGAATCTGCTCCTGCACTGTGCTCAGAAATGTGCAACTACTCCAGTCTCTTTGCATTGAAGGAGCTTGATAACAAGCAGGGCAGTGATAGCTGCCTCCAGCCCTCTGGCTGGGAAGAGCTGATATTTCCCAGATAGCCACAGCTGGACATACCCACACAGAGCTCATTAGTGCAGCACTTCTGCTCTGCAGGGTTGGAGGATGCTCTGTACACACAGCTGTGTGCAGCCCAGAGCAGAGCAGCCTTTGGCAGCCAGCAGGCTTGCACTTCACTGGGGACACGTTCTGATCCTCTGCTCAGTGAGGAGCTGGAGCCCTCCCCCAGCCAGGGGACTGCCTTGGACCCAGGGAGAGCCACCCTGGATGCAGCATTGTGCAAATATGCCTGTGTACTGGCTGCCCCTTATCACTGAGCAGTGTGATGAGTTGTGAAGACACAGGGGGCTGCTGTCCACAGAGCACAAGCCAGGTGAAAGGTGTGACCTGGTGGGTGAGCTGCTTCCTCAAACAGCTGGATTAAAGCTGTCACAGCCCTCTGGACTGGTGTCTCACCTCTGTTTTACAAGGATGAACTCCAGTTAGGTGCCCTTGATTGGTCTTTGAGGGTTTTTAAAATTTTTTATCTTCTGATGGTCAGAGGAGGGAGAAGGGAGAAAAGGCAAATGCTTTTCAATTAGAGATGCTCAGCAGGGCTGTGTGCTCTGGATGCTCTGAGTGCCCAGCACCAACTTTCACCAGGCAGTGTCATTTGTGCCCTGGAGCTCCACAGCTTGGGCATTTGCAGTCCCTTGGGACTGAAGGGAGCAAATGAGGACAGCATGGAAAGGTCTGGGTCGCCTGTAATGTGGGAGGGGAGCAGAAATGCCAGAGGAGTCAGGCACTTGGAATGGGAGGGGGCAGATAAAGCCTGAGAGACTGCCTGGGAGGGGCAGGAGGGAGTGTAGGAGGCTTCACTGCCATGTCAGGGACAGGGGAATTGTAGAGTGTTCCAATTTTCAGCTTGGAGGTGGGATTGAGAGCCTCAATCCTTCTTGCCTTCTTCAGACCAAAAAAAAAAAAAAAAAAGTTCATTAAATTTTTTTTTTCTGGTTGAAATGCAGGTTTTATGTGACTAGAACATAGAAAGGAGAAGTAATTTGGGTCAAATGAGAAAAGGAAGCAGAAGCAAAGATACGTGCTGAAGTGTCTGAAATGTGGTGTGAAATGAGTGGCCAATTGTGGAGTTGCAGCTGGCCAAAGGCAGTGCCATTGCACTGAGGTGAATGAAGTTTATTAGATTTCTCTGCTGTGCATGAGATTACACCCCCGAGAAGTCAAAAAGGAAGCTGTGAATCTTGCCTATGTTTAGAATCACAACTCAGTGTAGCAGAGAGGAAATTTGGGATCTGATTAAAGACAGAGAATCACAGAGTCTCTGTGGGCAAGGACTGATGCAAAGGAAGGTTCAGCTATACAGTGCAGCTGGACCACTGCCAGTCAGCTCTGGTGCTCTCCAGGAGGGTGCAGGAGGATGCTGATATTGATAAAAAGCAGAGAAGTTTTCAGCTTGCATGAAGGAAGTGCTGTCACACTCCCTTGCTGTAGCAGGTATTGGTGTGGTGCAGCCACTGGGGAAATGATGGGGGCAACCAGGAGGGCCAGCATCTGACCATACTTCTGGAGAGTGGTGTGACTCCATTTTCAGAACCCATTAAGTGTCCAGAGGCCTTTGGAGATGTTTATCTTTGTCCCTGTGTCCTTCTATTGAACAGATGCACCCGATTTGCCTGTGTTAAGTGCTTTGAAATCTGCTGAGCTGGTAAGTTTAGCATTATGATCCTTACCAGAGTCTCTGTGGGATATGCAAGGGGCCTGTTCACAGACTGTGTGGTCACTCTGCTCCAGCCATCACTAGCCCTGGTAGGATCTGGACATCCATACCTGTCAAACTGGGCACTGATGTAAAGATAGAGAGGGTGGTGAACTTTGGACAAATGACTGACTGTTGTTTGAAGGAAGACATAAAAAGGGCTGCTGGCAGTTACCAAATGAACAGCTATGAGTTGTGGTATCAGGAGGCCTGAGAGGATGCCTGCGCAAGCTATTTAACTTTTTTTGGGGCTGCTCACATTTAGTAAATACTAGCTGAAGAGAGCTTAAGCACCTTTAGCTGTGTGCAGGTAAGATATGGAGTTGGTGGAATCAGCAGATTCCACTAAATCCTTCTCTGAGGATCAACCTAAAAGTGGCAGTAACTCCAGCCATGCTGCCACGTGCCAGGTGGGAATTTCATGCCACAAATGGAAAAGTGAGGTTGGAAAGACCTGGGCCATTGTTTCTAGCCAAGACTCAAGCCCATGTACTTATTGTGCCTGCAACTGGACGTGAACTGCCTCTTTGAATTTGTGCTGATTTAGAGGAAAAAAGCCCCCATTCTAGCTGTCCTTGATGAACACAATAAAAGCACTGATTTTTTTCTCTCATGGTACATTCATATGTCATTTTTGGGTCTGGATCTAAATGGGGCTGAGCTGGAGGTAAGCTCCCTCAGTTTGTGTAGGCTGGCATAGCACACTCAGGGCTCTTGGTCAGCACAGTAAACCCGGTTCCAGGCTCAGAAACCTCCAGGCAGAGATGTGCAGGTGCTCATTCCCCACTCTCATCCCCATCTGCTCTGCAATGACCACACACTGAGGGCTTTCTTTCTACTTCCCGTTTTTGCAGCTCTGGTCTGATTTCTCAGCAGGGCTGACCTTGCTGGGGGCTGTGGCTGCTCTAAGAAGCTCCAGCTGCTCTTTGGGAAGGGCACCTGGAGCCAGGGCTGCAGGGGGAGGCTCTGCTTATGCAGGTGGTGAGAAGGGGTTTGAGCTCTGACTCTCATTTTTGGGTGAAAGCTCTTCCTCCTGGAGGATGGGGGTGAAGGACAGGGTATGTTAGAACTGAACAGGCATGGCTGAACACCTGCCTGTGATGCTGGCAAGCATGACAGCCCCTTCTGTGTGGCCTGGGTAGAAATGTGTGTTGGCTTTCTCAGTAAAATTGTGTCACATAGGGTAACATAAGCACAGAGGAGTTCCATGAAAATGGTCAGAGGGGCTGGAGCTCCTCTCCTAAGAAGACAGGCTGAGAGAGTGTGTCCAGGGTGTTCAGCCTGGAGAGGAGAAGGCTCTGGTGAGAGCTTACAGCACGTTCCATTATACAAGAGAGCTGGAGAGAGACATTTTATGAGGGCATATAGTGATGGAACAAGGCTTAATAGCATTAAATTGAAAGAGGAGAGATTTAAATTAGATATTAAGAAGAAATTCTTGACAGTGAGGGTGGTGAGACACTGGAATACATTGTCCAGAGGACTTGTCCCATCGCTGGAAGTGTTCAAGGCCAGCAGGAGGGGGCTTTGAGCAGCCTGGTCTGGTGGATGGTGTCCCTGTCCATGGCAGGGGAGTTGGAATGAGATGAACTTTAAGATACCTTCCAACCCAAACCAATCTGTGATTCTATTAAATTGTTCTTAGCAGCAGGAAAACAATTGTCCAATTTTTGAGTGACAGATTTCAATCTACATGGAGAGGGAGAGGCTCAGACATTCAACTGGATAAGAAGAAAACCTGAGCCTTTGGGGTCTTCTTTCCTCTTTTGTGGTCCGAGTCATCACAATCACCCTGGGGAAAAACATTACAAACCACTCACAGCCCTGTTTAATTTCTCAATTTTCTGAGAACAGACCAAATGAGGTCTCTGACCCTGGGACAACAGCTGAAAAAGACCTTTTTTTTTCTCTGCCTCTGCCCTGCTGGGGAAGTTCTCTGCAGGGCAGGCTGGGTTTTGGTTTTACTTTCTTCCCTAACACCTGTAAAGTTGTGGCTGTGCAGGTGTCAGGAGTACCCAGAGGGAGGAGAGCCCTGACCCTGCTCACCACTGAGCTGCCTGCACCAAAGAAAAGGAGGAGGATGGCCCCTGCAATAGTGCTCAAGATGAACACTGGACTACAGAGGTCATGAAATCACTGTGTAAATCCCCCCAACTTGCTCTTTGAGTGCAGAGAGGCTCTGTGGTACAAACTGTGACCTCCAATAAATGTCCCTTGAGTACAAATTGTGACCTCCAATGAATGTCCCTTCTGGGGACTTTCCTAGGTAAAGCTGTCAAATGAGGATATGCCCAAATGAAGTGTGCCTCAACTTGTCCATCTCTTCTTGGGGTCAGCAAGCGAGAGCCTGTATCCTCTTCCACACTGCCTTTGTCCCTGCTGGTGTAGTGCAGCTGTGGGGCTCACGCTGGAGTACATCTCCCTCTCTCATTTGCAGGGGAGTTATTTGTTGCCAGACACTGCAAGATGGTGGAGTGGCTCGTGGCAGCCATGTAAAATGCCTTAACAGCTCATTGATTGCCACAGATGAGGAGACAGCAATTACACTATTTACACCACAGTTGTTTTGTTTTACAGCCTAATTCGCATCCATTCCCCTGTAACAAACTCCGAAGGAAAAGCAGCCGTTCATTGGTGTTACTCATCTGTGTAATTGAACAGCAAGTGCCTGATCTGTCAAAGAGAGAGAGGCTCATTCAGGTTCTGCCTGAAACTGTTGGCTCAGTGGAAGGGTGGAGTTCCTCGGGGTTGGCACAGCCCCGTTAAAAACAGCTCTGATGAAGATGTGAATGGAGGTCTGGGTAGTTACCCAGGCTGTTCTTATGATGGCATGGTGCTCATTTCAGACCATTAGTGCTTCCTTAGGTTTTCGGGCTCTATTAGCATCCCAAACTTCCTAGGTTGAGTGGGCTGAGTACTCCAACTGCTTCAGATAAAAGCATAACCAAGTATGTCCCCCATCTCCAAGCCCTTTCCCAGGGTGCTGGAGAGGATGTGGGGACAACCTCTTCCCTTCTTAAAATCTGAACATGACAGTTTCCAAATGGGATCATCATTTAACAGCTCTTTACCATCTCTATCTTTTGCACTGGGATTGCAAATGGGAAGTGATTGACACTGATCACACCAGATGGCACTGCTATTTGATTTTCTGCTTTATAATTGGCTTGCATTTCCTAGTTGCCATGTGCTCTTTGCATTTTACAGGGAAATGAGGCAGTGGAGCTATGTGGGCACAGCTCTGTCCCAGATCACCCTGTCTGTGAAACAACCTTGTGGGAAGCTGCATCATCCTGCTCTGACCACCTCTTTTTGGTTTTGTTTGAATTTCAAGGAGGTGCAGTTATGAGGTTCTAACCATTGCTAGCCTGGCTTGCAGGCATTATTTCTTAGTGTTGAACAAGCTTTACCTGCCTGTGTTGCTTTCCTTTACATGGTCTGCATCCCCCACTGAGATTGAAATTTGTTTTGAGCAAGGCTTGAAACACTAATTCTGCCTCTTCTCAGATAGTTTGGTTGCCAGTGAATTCACCACAACCATGAAAGACCTTCTAAACTCCTCCTAATGACCAGTGCAGTGCAGTGCTCCATCACACTGCTTTTTCTGACCATTGCTGTCTGTGTCTACCTTTCCTGCACTCCATCCTGTTGCTGGATTTCACCAGACCAAGCTCCCTGAAGGGACATGAAAAAGGCTGAAAAGTGTTTGCACTGGCAGAAGACCAAGCTTTCAGGGGAGGCTGTATGATCAAGGTTTGTCAGATGCAAAGGATGAGTTTTTTGGGGACAACCAGAGCAGTGAGAGTACAGTGTCTGAACTTTTACATTTATGCAAAAATGCTAAATGAATATACATCGAATATGTGGGCCTTTGGAAAATAAAGTTTCCCTCCTAGAATATGAGGACAGGCGTATTAGGTTTTTCCAAAGAGTTCTCACTTCTTGTGGCTTAAGCTTCAGATTGTTTTATGATGAGGCATTGACAGTGCTTGACACAGCTGAAGGAGAAGGATATGTGCTGGGTTCTGTTCTGGGACTTCTGTGAGTGAGTCTAGCAACCAGACTTTGCTGGGGGTCAACCTGGTGACAAGGTGACACTTTCATATTACATAGTTCTGATTTCATGAGATTTTTAAGGTTTTGTTTTTGTTTTTTTGAGAATAGCATGTCTCGTTCAATGCCCTTTTATGAGATACAGGATTTTAGAGAAGTGATACCTGCTGTTCCTGTGCAGACAACACTGGGGGCAATGGATGGTGACTCAAAATGGATAAGAATCAGATTGCTCTGCAGTGCTGTGGACTCAGAAAGAGGAAGTAAAACCATTAGAGATGGATCAGACCTCCCAATGTTACCCACACACATCCTCCAAACTTCTGGCACCTTGGCACATGCTGCTTGCCTTGGGTATTGCTGGTGACTCAGGCAGACAAATGCAGTGCTCTCCCCCATTTAGGAGCCTGTACCCTTAGTGCAACAAGTTTTTGAACTTCAGGATTTTACACATGTAGATCTCTTTACATTTCTAACCTTTCTACCTGGGCTTGTTTGACAGTAATAAGGCATTTGTTCAGCTTTTAGTTTAGATTCCTAATGAAGCATTGTCTTAGGTGCCCAACTTGGGAAAATTAAGCTTTGAGTTACTTGGGGATCTACTTTTTTATTCAGAAATGTGAATTATTTGGGCAAATAAAGTAAAGGAAGACAAGAAAAGTTCTGGTAACTCTGTTGTGGCTAATGACCCCCACTTTGTAGTGAGACGTCCCTGTCTCTTTGCTTCCTGGGCACCCCAAACCTCCCAGAGCTGCTTCAGCTGAAGGTGGCAGCTCACCATGAGTGCTTGAGCAGTTAATTCCATTTCTCCTCTCTGCCCACAGTAATAACATTTCCCCATCTCTCTGCCATGTCTCACATTTGAACAGAAATTGCTCCTAAATATGTTGATATCTCAGAAGTTTCAGGTCTTTAATCTCCTTTTTTTTCCCCCCACTTTCTGGAAACTTTGATTTCATCCACCCAGCAGTGTCTGCAGCTTCAATTTAGGTTGAGGAAGCCCTAAGAGTAAGAAAAGAGCAGTGCTGGGAAAAGGCCAATGATTCTGAGGTTTTTCCCAGGGAAGGAAGAATCCCAGTGAGAGGCAGGACAAGATTTCACAGGCATTACACTACAACATCAGCCCAGGGATTCTATTCTTGCTGATTTTCCCTTCATAACCCAGGCCACTCCATGTTCAGCTCGTGAATCTGAGAGCTGAATTGGGGCTGAAATTCTCTTTTGCCCTGCAGTCTATATGTCCCTCTTCAAGCAGCAGCCAAGTCAGGATGTAACTTGTGAACTGGCTGCTCTGGACAGGTTTTCATGGGCCTGGGAAAACCCATATCCATGACTCAGAATTTACTTCACTTCTTGGTTCCAGGTCTTGTCCCTAAATGACACAAGAAAAAGGAAATTTTAGGTTTTGCATGGGCAAAACATGGTGTCCTTCCCCTTAGCCCTGTTATTGGAAAGAGATGAATTTCTGCCTGGTTTCTGGAATCCAGACCAGCTTCCCCGATATTCAGCCTAGAATGTGTACACAGTGGATAAAACTTCAGCCAGAACAACAGATATTTGAAAAGGTATAGGGTAGAAAACCAAGGTAAATCAAACCTTTTTCGAACCAGTCCTGCCAAACTGATCATTCCATGGCAAAATGCTGCCTGCTGTTCTCTCTGGTGCTCCTCTGGGCAGCCAGCACACAATTTCTGTGGTTAGATGGTCTATATCTGAAAATCCTGCTAAGCACACAGTGAACCAGAGGAGGAGGCTTATCTCAGTTCTCAGGCAATCTTGTTCTTTGTGTTCTTAACCCTTATGATTTAAGACATGACAACTGGAAAATAAGCCACTGGAGTTGTGAAATTCCATGTATTGTTACTCTGCTGTGATTCCTGAGTAGAGTAAACATGAAAAGATGTGCATGTTTCCAAGAAAGCACCCCCTCAAAAACTAAAACTATGGAAGTAGAATCTCCATAAAATACATCATCTCTCTGTTAGTCTCTGTATGTCTATTGTTAACAAAGTTTTTTGAAGTTGACTCAGCCTCCCACTGAAATCTCCAAAAATATTTATGTTCCTCGGAGGGATGTTTGATCCAGGCTCCACCAGAAAATAAAGAAAAATAGCCCAAGAGTCAGTATATACCCACAGTATTTTGTGTGTCCCTCTCTCTGAGAGGTGTCTGAGTCTGCCCCTACTCTGTTTCATGGCTTCAGGGTCTTGTGCCACTTGTCCACATTTGCCTTCCTTTGCAGATTTTGTCATACATGCTGGCACTTTTTTTTTTTTTTTTTTTTTTTTTCTGTGAAAGCAGAATGTGTTGGCAGAGGGAGGGAAGGGCTGGCACATGCCCACATCCCTCTGATAGCAAACTGGGAAAGTGTGTGCCATCTGGGAGCTCCCAGATAACTCAGACTGGCTTTATCATAAAAGTACATATCCAAGCCCATTTACTGCTTCTGCCCTGGAATTAAACCAACACAGCCATGTTCACTATGCACCTTACAAACTCAACCAGGAAGAGAACATTTCTGCAGCTCAGACAGCAGTGACTAATATTTCAGGGTGATATTTCCTGTAACTGTCCAGGAGTTTATAAAAATACCTAAGTCATCCTCCTGGAGGAACTTAAGGCAGGAGTGATTTTGCTCAGACTATTCCCAGAGTGCATTTTGGAGGCACACCTGAGCAAAAGGGCTTTTTGGTGACCACATCCTGCCCTGTGACCTGCTCACTCCTCAGCCAAGCTCCTGGCCTGGCTGTGTCACCTTGCAGTGTCCCCCACCCCACCCTCATCCATGGGTGACAGACACTGTCAGAGGAACATGGCAGGGGGATGCCCTGCAAGAAGTGCCCTGCTTTTGTGTCCCCACCAGCTGTGCCCTGATGAGAGGGCCACCCTCCTGCTTCTGCAGCAGGGAAGCCTTTCAGAGCAGGGAGCTGGAGTGGACCAGCACAACTGGTGGCTTGTGCCGGCACTAAGATGTGAGGAAAAGGCTCTCTTTTCTCCTTGGCTGCCCACTGTGAGTGCTGGGCTGCTGTAAATACCCAAATTCCTCTTGGACAACTCTCAGGCAGCTGTGCCACAGCCTAGGAAGGCAGGTGCTCTGCCTGGCTGCTCTGCAGCTGAGCCTGACCTGGCAGAGCTGAGGGAGGTGCTGGGTTCAGTCCTGGCAGCCTAGGCACTGAGGCTGAAGTGACGAAGAGGAATGTCTGGGGGCTTCTGTGGTCATGTAAAAGCTTAAAGAAGGCTTTTTTCAACTGTGTCCTTGTACCAATTTTGCACCAAAATTTGGCTTAAATTCTTTGTTGCATCAATTCCTCGTTCTTGGTCACAGCAGCTCCCTGCCCTTGCTTCACGTTGGTGTTTTCATGCTTCTTACAAGTGCATTTTTTGTTTCATTATTTGTCTGACTGATTGCCTGGGCATTTTTTTTTTGTTCCTTGTTTGGGACCTCCCACTTTGTCCTCTCCTGTTTCAGTGTGATGACAGCATGAATTCTTCTGGTGTGAATGTTTCTGTGAATATAAACTCTCACCAGCTCTTGCAATGCTTCATGTGTGCCAACATCCTCGGAAAGTGTAGAGCTGGGGTAGCAAATGCTTCCACACAGTCTTCATTTGAACAAAATCATGAAGAAGATTGTGGGAGATGTCTCTATCTGCCTCCAGTTTATCTGAACATCTGCTAGGAGAATGGGACTCTCCAAAAGCAGACATCTTTATTAATGGAACTCAGGATTTGTATGTGTTAGCTGAATTTCACAACTCCTTCCAAGTAGTGAGGAAAAGTATTTAGGCCTGATAATAAGTAATGAATCCAAATGTTTTTAAAAAAGGTGAATGTAAAGATTTATCTACTGGTTGCAGGTAAATCTTTATTTTAACAAAGCATTTTAAAGAAGGGTACAAATTATTTCAGTAGTTTTGAACTACTGGTTCTAAGATACTGTCTGAAATTCTACTTCACATGTGCTCTAGGAAGGATCTTGCTTAGAGGATGCAAGAAGCAGCATCCAATATTTGTTTTTTCTCTGACCTACTGCTGAGTAATTGAATCATCCCAAGCACCAAGCTAATGTTTTTCCTCCCTAGGAGAACATAATGTTACTGGGAAAAGGAGAAGAGAGAAAAAATCAAACAGGCATCTGCAGGTATTTGTTCCAAATGCTGCACAGTGTGTACCTAAGATCAGGAAAGAACATTTTTGTTGTTGAAGAAATGTTCAAATATCCAAATGAGCAATGGCTGGTGGTGCTGAGCCCCTGACAGCCATGGGGTCTAGGAGGGTGCAGCAGTCATGGCTGATAGAATGTAAATGCAGATTTGGGGCAAACCCAAAAGTATAGGACTTCACTTTTGGTATATTTTTAAACACTCCCAGAGAAGATTATCTGCATTATTGATGTTCAGAGCTACAAGAACACCAGTTCAGCAAACTGGCTATTGCAAACAAGATGCTGAAAGAGGACAGCCTGGGCTCATTGTGACTCTTAGTGAGGACCCAAACAAGTATCCATCCCTCAGTGATGTGGATGAGCTAACTGCTTTGGGCCAGGCCCTGCTGTTGGTGAGTTTTTAATTCAACGTCCTGTGGGCAGGCAGAAAAATTAGGCAGCAACTCCTTGTCCACTGTTCTGGGCACGGGTTGGCTGCTCACCAGTGGATGCCAAGATATCAAAAGGATTTTCTTTGCCAGTCTGTGTCTTGGTCTGCGTGCCCTCAGAAGAATATCAGCACTTACTGAAAGGAAATAATTCTTTTTCTCCTAGTAGTGTTGTCTCTCAAGAGGAGTATCTTTGGGAAGAAGGATGGAGAGGAGTCTACCAAACCATGGTAGGCATTAGCAAGAGCAGGGGCAGCACAGTTCCCCTTCCACATAAGATCAAGAGACTCGAGTTGTACAGAAGACCCCAGAGTGCAGAGACAACACTGCCAGGCAGGAAGCCTGGAGACTTTAATTTCACAGATAGGGCATGCCTGTGGCTTTTGCAGCCTATCACATGCACATTGTCCCTTGGAGAATATAGAAGGAAAAGGAAATAAATACAATTAGTTAAATAAAGCAAGAGTTTCCTGCGTGTCTGGTGTTTGCTGCTTCCATGGACAAGGTGCTGGGGCCCCAGCAAGCATTTTTGATTTTGCAAAGAGAAATTGTGTTTTGTGCAAAATAGGTGTCTTTTGAATGTCTGGTTTCTGAAAAAAAGATTAAAGTTTATTTTTTTTTGGTTGATGAAATGTGTCTGTGGGGTTTCATTGAAGCATTGCCTTTAGTTTTCCCCATTTTTTTTTAGCTCCACAAAGGCTTCTTTTTCCAGAATAAAAAGAAATTAAATCTGTATTCAGCTGGAGCACTGAGTCAGGCAGATCAGTGGCTGCATTTCACCTGTCTGTTACAATCTGTATCCCTGTTATCAGTGTCACATCAGTGTCCCTGTTCAAAGCCCCTTCCAGGAAGAGCTACCCTGGTGGCAGTGATGCCATGCCGGGAGGTCCCATGTCACTGAACTCCTCCACCCCTCACAGTGTTCAGAGGTGATCCAGGTGGCCGTGTGTTTGCTTTGCTGAACCAGCTCAGCTACAAATATTGGAGTGTCATCTCAGAAGTTGCATTGCTGTGGGCACTGTGATTTCAGCTGAGCTGCAGCATGCCCAGAAAGCAGCCTCGTCTGGGTGGGGTCAGAGCACCAGCACAGAGTGCTCGTGGCAGCCGTGCTGGGGGATGCCAGTTACTGTCTGCCTTGTGTGGGTGAGGAGCAGAAGCAGCCCTGATGAGGCTGGTGCAGTCACACGTGCACAGCTTGGATCTGAACTCAACCCCTGACATTAAACAGCCACTAGCACTGAGATTTATTTTAGGATAATGCAATCAGTGCTTTAAAAAAGGAGTTTTAAGGGGAAAACATTGCCAAGGTGCAATCTCCTGCTAGAAGTTTAGAAGTGCAAATGCAGTTCAGGAGAATCTCTGCTTTAGCAGTGGTTTGTCTGGAATTTGTTCACTGGGTTGAAAACAAACCTGCCTTCCCAGCAGGGACACAGCAACTTACCAGTTCTTCAGACCTCTTGTGTACTGTGATTTGATGAGACATAAATCCAGCTGCAGGGTTCCCAGAACCAGAACAAAAGTACCAAATCCTATGGCCCAAAGGGCTGACATTGCTGCACAAACTCCCTCTGCTTGTCCAAGTGTGCACTGAAGGCACTGCTGCTGCAGCACTGCACTGATGAGCTTTTTGGCACATTGGCTGTCACCTGCCTTCCTTGAGCTGGAAAAACAACCAGCCCTGAGTCTGACCAGTGCTTTATGGCCAGGTGGAAGTATTAGATGCCTCTGGCTGCTGCGGGTCCCATTCACACTGCTGAGAGCTGGGGTACAGCCTTGGGGAGCTACACCCGGAGCTGCAAAGCTGCCTAAAAGCAGGCAGTGCAGCTCCACGCTGTGGGGAAGGAGGGGAAGCAGACGGGTTTCTCCACTCTCTGGCACTCGGCAGCTTCCCCTTCTGCTGGGATGCTCAGGGAGCTTTGCTGACCCCTACCCCCCCTTGTCCCTTCTGTGGTGTGGGGCTGGGAGTTCCCCCCTTCCTCAGGCTGCTTTTGCAATCTCCCCTGAGCTCTGCTGTGACTCCTGCCACTTTACTTTTCTTCCCACTTGCAGGCTTGGAACACAACAGCAGGTGAGTTTGGGAGGATATAGGACAGGGGACCAACAAAGCCCCGTGGAGGACTTTGCTTTCTTTCTTCAAAGGTGTTTTTCTGCCCACAGGGGATGTCTGTGGCAAAATCCCTGTGCTTCCATGGGGACCAGCCGTAAGCCCTAAGAAGGAGTTAATGTCCAACTGCTTTGCTGCTGCTGCCAAAACCACCTCTTCCAGGTGACTGTGCCATCCTTTAGGAGGGGGTGGCCCACTGCACGTGTAGCACACAGAAATCTCCAGTACTGCTCTGCCAGGGCTGGCTCTGCCCTGATCAGCACTCACTAAGGTGCTGCTGAGGTCCTGAGCATCGATGGCTCTGGCAGAGCCTCAGCTGAGTGAGGGGTAAAGCCTTTCCTTGGGGCCAGCTGCTGGTGGCCAGGCAGCCCATGGTGCAGCAGGCAGGGCTAGTGCTGAAACCAGGCTGCTGTGCCAGGGCTGCCAGCTGGGGGAGAGGGCTGAGTACTGCCAAAAGACAGGTCTGGTGCAGTATTCCTGGGAAGGGTGGCAAAGGCACACTTGTTTTGGGATCAATCAGGCTTGGCTTCAGCAGGGATAACTGACGAGACTGATCCAAACAAGTTGTTGCTCCATGTGACCCCCTGAGTGGCAAATGCTGAGGGTGTTTAGGGGCATCCAGCAGTGGTTAGCAGCTGGTTTCATCTTGAATGTTTTGCCCTGGCTTGAACTTCTCCCAGGCTGCCCTTGGAAGATCACCAAGTGAAGAGTGTGGCAACACAATTCCAGCTTGGTACTATCAAGTGAGCCCAATTGCTTTGCTATTATTTTGGCTGACAAAGCCAGTTGTACCCTGCCACTGTCAGAGCTTCCAGAAAGCTGTCTGTTCATCTCTACCCCTAAATGTCATCAGCAGTGACATGGATCCCTGAGAGTCTTGTTAGTGTGTCTTGCTGGCAGCATCTCTACTTTTGATCCCAAATGACAGTCTCAGCCATCTGTACTTGGATCCTGGTACTCCTAACAAGGCAAGAAGTCCACTTTCCTTGCCTAGCAGCTTATGCCAATTTTCAATATTGCCATCCAACACTGGCAATGTCCTCGTTTGCCTTTTACCAAGGCAGGTCAGGTTTCTTTGGTGGTGGACACCTGGATGGAAATGTGTTCAGTGCACCATTTAACTTGCTTGGATCTGTTCAAGTGCAGCTTGTCTGCTGCCCTGACAACTGTGCAATGGTTGGAGGCTGCCTTGAACTGCCTTTGGTATTTGTTGTGCTGCTTTTATTATATTTTCTCTTAACATGCTGCATACTCAGGGAGGTGCCTGCTGACTGCTCAGGTGCCTGAAAACTGGAGTATTTTAGAAACTTGGATGTGAGGAGATTTGGGATGCTTTGGTTGCATGCTTTTATTCTGCTCATGTTTTCACCATATGAATATTTCATCCCAGGTCTGGTCTCACTTGGACTGTAAAGTTACACAATTTTACTCAAGCTGTTGTATCCAACACTAATGGCAGCCCCTATTGCTTCTCCTCCCTGTCTCAGGATCGTCACATCCCAGATCTGGGACTCAGCTGGGCAGAGTGCTCTTGTGGCAGCTGTCTCTCAGGCAGCTCTGCAGCATGTCCTGACACCTCTCCAGGCCCCTCTCCCCTATGGGGACATTTCCAGCTGTGTCACATGCTGCCAAAGAAGGTACCTTTAGAAGGCCTGAACATCTTGTGTGTAATTTAGAATCTCCTCAGGGGTATTTGGATCCTGCCAAGCTTTAATTTTGCTTTGCTTAATTGCAGGTTTGGTTTGTTTTCTGTGTGGTGCTGTGAAATATCTGGGAGCTCACCCTGCTTACCATCAGTCCTTGTGCCTGTTTGCCTTCTGCTTTCTTCTGAATTAATCACTTCAAATTAGTACTACCTTTCCCCCCTCTCTTTCTTAAAGTTTTGACACAATTATTTCTCTTGCAGTACTTACTGTGTGTCATTTGCTGATAAACCCTGCCCTTCACCATTCAGAAGTAAAGCATTTACAGTGTATTTTTTTCACCAGATTTTCCTCCTCTGCTTTTTCCTTTGTCCTCCTCTGCATTTCCTTGTAAATAAATTCTGGTGCTGTTTTTCCATGTGTTTCTGGGCTCTTCCAGGCCTGTTTAGCAAAGCAGCCCTGTGTCCATTTCACGCAGGCTAGCTTTGGAAAAGGTCTTCTTAATCATATCTGTGCACATTTCCATCTCTTGTGTGGCAAAGAGAGCTCCCTTGAGCATTTCTGGACCCTGTCCTGGCACCTTGGTGCTGTGTCTGCTGCCTGTTAAGGACAGGCTCTTTCCCCTCTGCTGTGAGCCCACAGATCCTCAAACAAGTGACTCTCTGAAGCAAGAGACTGCATTTCTCCTGGCTGTGGTGGTGCCCCTGCCTTACCCAGGGGTGCCAGGAGCACGTTTTTGGGGTGCTCCCATGGGGTGCTGGCTGTGTGTGTGCAGCAGAGAGCTGCAGGGTGTCCCTCTGCACGTAGGCACACGCAGCTGGCAGCTGCTGCCCCTCCTCCCCGACGTGACTGCAGGCAGCAGCTTTGGGCACTGGCCCCAGGAGAGAGCAGGGATGGCTGGGGAGGGCCATGGAGCTCTCCAGAGCACCAGGATGCTGTTGGGAGCAGGGCTGCACTGCTGGAAAGTGACTGTGAAAACTATGATGGTTGCAGAGCTCCTGAGCTGTACAGTCAGGCTACAAGGGAGCAGGACCTGGAAGCCACTGGTCACTCTTGCAGGTGATGGGAGGCTGTGTTGTGGTGTGTGATGGGACCTGGGCTCAGCTCTGTACCACCTTGCTCAGTGTCCTTAGTCTTGTCACTGTGCTCCCCAGACTGAAATGTCTCTGCCCATTACATGGGGATTTTGTGGTTTTTAATTTTTTTTTCAATATATTTTAAGATAGGCAAATTGACATCTGTACAAAAGATAAATCTTATTCTTTCATCAGTGTTTCCTTCTGCAGGGCTAACCCTAAGCTAACCACTGATCCAGATGCTCTTGGAATCAACTGGGAGTTTGTACATCAGCTCCTTGCTGAAATACTGGCACATCCAAATTGTGATTTATGCTCTCTAACGCTATCTCAACACCTTTTTAATTTTTTAATAGATACTTTAGCCAAGTATTCCACTTCAAGCCCGCCATTATTCATGTGTTTAAGATATAAACAGAGTAATTGGTGAAGCAACAACTTAATTCAATTTAACAGTTTAGCAGACCAGCGTGGCTGGGAAAGGAAACCTGCCTCCTGGAGCTATCCCCAGATGGCAAGTCAGGAAGGCAGAACAGCAGATTAGTAACTGCTCTGCTGATGTCTTTGTACTACACCAGCATTATATTGGCAAGGAAATTGCAGGCTTCCCTCTTTGACACGGTTATGGAGATAAATTAGGCACACAGAAGAACTAATGATGAAATTAAATGGAGTTATGAATATATATAAGATCTCTTTGCCAAGGTCAGCTCTGGATGACACAGCAAAGGCATTAGAATAACAGGCAGGTGTCAGACAGTGGTGGGCAGCACGTTGCTGGAGCCTAAATGCAAACCTTTGTTCAGGGAATACGAAGAGAGGAGGAAGAAAGGAGGTTTGAAGTTCATGGTATCTCCCTCTGCTCTCAGCAGCTCTGTTTTTCACAGAAAATTTGGTCTCTTGCCACTCGGGTGCCAGATGAAGCCCTGCAACCCCACACAAGGTGCTTTGCTAGGAGGCCATGCAGGACTCGAGAGCTGACCTCTGGGTGCTTCAGACATGTGTCCTGTGGGGGCATCCAGCGTTCCAAAGCACGGAACTTGGGCTTTTTGGGTGCTGCTCAGCATTTCAGGGGGCAATTCAGTCTACTTGGCCCCATCCCAATCTCTCCTGTATAACCCGGGGCAAGTAACTTGGGTCAACATTTCAACAGTGTCTGGTGATTTTTTTATTCTTTTTTAAAGCACCTTCATGTTTGATTGTTTAGCTTTGGGCAACTAAACTGGATTCAAGCCAAAGCTGCTAACCTCAGCTCTGCAAGTAGGGCTCTCTAAAGTAGTATATCCTAAGTACAGGACTCAGAATTGCCAGGCACTTCTGAAAAGCCTGGTCTTACATCCTCTGTCTCCCAGTTCTCTGTGGAGCACAAAGAGATAGCAGTGCTTCCTTTGCCTCCAGGAATGCTGAGGGTGAGGGCACAGTCAAAGTAGAAGGGCACTCTCAGACTCAATGGATCAAAAAAATGAAAAATGTCTCAAGCAGATTTTTCTTTTTTTTTTTTTTTTTTTTGATTTGATTCCATTTCCAAAGTCTCTGTAATTACTACCATACAGAAGTCATACAGCTCTGCAGGCTTTGCCCCACGAGTGTCTCCAACGTCATTCCAGAGGAGCTGCACACCCTGCAGAGAAATGCTTTGTGAAGTGGTTCTTGAGAGACATCCCTGTGCTTTCTAAGTGATATGAGAAGTTTCATCCACATTTCACCAAATGACCTTGCCCAGAGCTGCAGCTCTGAAGTCCCTGCAACTCTGCAAGTTGTGTGTATGCAGCAGATTTCTTTCTGTACCTTTTTTTCCAGTGAGGATGTCCTTTTCTAAGGTGAGGGCATTAAACTGATCAGTTTTCATTCTACTTTTGTTTGCAGTTTGTAGAATAAATGGAAAGGAGCTGTATTTCCTTTCTAATTGGTGAGTGAGTGGGTCTGGTTTCTACCCCATAGCAAAGGGAGGGGAGAGTTATGCTCCCAGAGGAGTGCCTGGGCTGTCCCAGCTCTGCAGGCTGGGAACTGCTGCTTCTCAAAAAGGAAGCCTTACAAGCCAATGTCCTCTCTGTCAGGGGCTGCAAAGTCCAGCCTTGTGGGAGTCAGAGATGGGGAGAGCTGGCGCTGGGGGGGGACTGAACATGGCCTTGCAGATGAGCTCTGCTTCTCCAGGATGATCTGTGCTGTCCCAGCACGGTGGGCAGGTGGAGCGGGTCCTGCAGCACCCACGGGGACATCGCAGCTCTGTGTGCTGGATCATGTGCTGACCCTGTTTGTGCTCTCCTCATCCGCCTGAGAAATGTGTGGGGAATTATCCAAGATATGGGGATTTTTATTCCCCTTCCTTTCCAGCCCTTGGGAAGCACTTCCTGGTGGGAACGTGGCTCTCCCTGACCCGTCTGTCACTTGGGTCGCTGCAGTCCCTGTACCAGGTGCAGTGGCAGCAGAGGCAGCAGTGACAGCAGTGGCAGCAGTGGCAGCAGCAGTGGCAGCATTGGCAGCAGTGGCAGCAGTGGCAGCAGTGGCAGCAGTGGCAGCGGTGACAGTGGTGGCAGCAGCAGTGGCAGCGGTGACAGTGGTGGCAGCAGCAGTGGCAGCAGGGGCAGCAGTGGCAGCAGCAGTGGCAGCAGTGGCAGTGGTGACAGCAGCGGTGACAGCGGTGGCAGCGGTGGCAGCGGTGGCAGCAGCAGTGGCAGCAGTGGCAGCAGTGGCAGCAGCGGCGGCAGTGGCAGCAGTGGCAGCGGTGGCAGCAGTGGCAGCAGCAGTGACAGCAGTGACAGCAGTGGCAGCAGCGGTGACAGCATTGGCAGCGGTGACAGCAGTGGCAGCAGTAGCCGGCTCGTGGCAGCAGAGGGAGACGCAAGCCTGGCCACGGGCCGGGGCTCCGCTCCCGCCGCTCGCTGAAGCGCAGGCAGCGCCGCACGGAGTGTGAAGCTGCGGCTGGTTTTTCAGGCAGGAGCTGCCTCTGTCTCCAGGGCCGAGCGTCCTGCACGGGGGACTTTCACCAGCCAGGGAAACGCAATGGTAACATCGTAATGGACAGTTCGGAAATTCCCATCTCGGTGGGAGGCAAATTGTGAGGCAGAGGAGATTCCCAGTGTGCTGTTTCCAGGAGAGAGGAAGAAAAAAAAAAAAAAAGAAGAAAAAAAAAAAAAGAAAAAGAAAGGAAAAAAAATATATAGAGAAAAGTAGTAGCAAGAAGCCAGTAGCTGCTGATTAAGGACCACAGCACAACTGAAAGCACAGCCTTGCAGGGCTGGCTTTGGACTCAGGCAGGAACAAGGTGCCTTGCTGCTTTCTGCCTACTCCCCTGTCCCCTAGAGAGAGTTTTGCAGCTGCTCCAAGCTTCCAGCCAGCAGGTGCATGCTGCTGCAGGTGGGGTAGCCCTTGTCCTTGGAGCAGCATGCTGCTGGTGTGAGATGGAGTGAAGCTGGGACCGTTGTCAGCCCACAGGAAATCCCAGAGAAATGTGGGCTCTCTGCAGTAATGGGGGAATATTACTTTAAATGGCTCAATAACACCACAGCTCTGCTATCTCCTACACCATAATATATAAACTCTTTTACGGATCTAGATGGAATTTCTTCGACATTTCCTCAAATTGCATTGTTTTAAGGTACCTTTGCATTTCTATTGGCAATCCAGTTGTAATAGATGGAACCCATATGGCACTGATGCTGCTTTCTAGGACATGCCTGGTAGCTGTGAAATATAAACCAATAAGGCCTTGGACTATAGCTTAATCTTATCAGCAGAATTCAGGTAGTGTGGGACTGAAATTGTGCTACTAACAAGTGTTTCCAGCCATAACTGCCATGATGAAATGGGATGGAAAAATCAGGAAATAGAGCTGTGTCTGGATACACACAGCTCCTGAGTGCAGCAGCACAGAGAAAGGAGCTGGCTGTGCCTGGCAGCAGCCTTGTGATTAAAATAAACAGTTCTGTGCTGCAACCCCAACCCTACCTCAGTGAGTCTCCCAAGCCAGGAGACATAAATCCTCTTCAGCTACAGAGACAAACTGCAAGTGATCACAAGAAAATGTGGATAGTGTACTGATATTTTTAGGAACTCCTCTCTGTCTAGGTCAAGAATGAAGTGAGAGCTGTCGTGCCTTGGGGATTGCTGTGGGTATAAGCCAGCACCTCAATTTATTTCAGTTCCTCTAGGAGCAGAGATGCATCATTGTAGCTGCTGGGATCTTGATCTGGATGTGCAAAATCCGTCCTAAAGGCTTGCCAATATAATCTCTTAATGCCACCATCTCTCCTGCCTAATGTTCTACCCCATGGTGCTGTGTTATTATTAGGCAGCTTCTACAGTGTAGGTTAAACTGGAAAAACCTCTGTTTCTTAGCAATTTATAGCCCCCAATTATTGGGGTCTTAAGGTCACACAAGCCTGTGTGATAAGCTAGCTCTTTGGTAACTGCTTGGAAATTACTGCATTTAGCTCAGAAATTTAGTTCAGAAAGGACAGCAGGGAGATGTGGTCTTCAGGGCAGTCAGGACAAGTGAAGAGAGACGTGAAATTTTGACTCCATGTTTCAGAAGGCTGGTTTATTATATGATGATATATATTATATTAAAAATGCTAAACTGAAACTATACTAAAAGAACAGAGAGAAAGATTCATCAGAAGGCGAGACAGGAATAGAATGGGATGAATAACAAAGTCTTGTGACTCCCAGAGAGTCTGACTTAGTTGCATCCTTGATCGGTTATTAAGTAGAAACACCTAAAGTAAACCAATCAAGAATACACCTGTTGCATTCCACAACAGCAAATCATCATTATTTAAATTTTATTCCTAAAACCCCTCAACTTCTCAGGAGAAGAAAATCCTAACAAAAGGATTTTCATAAAATATCATAACTACAGGGAGATGTTGTAGCCCCTTTTCTTCCTCTGATCTTTTGTGGGTTGTGTTCACTCCACTTGTCTGGCTCTAAACAGCTGCCATAATAGTCATGCCCATGGCCAGATATCCATGCTAAGGGAAGCCAAATCTGCTGAATTTCAGTACCTAAAGGGTTTTGCCTTCTTTCCTGACATTGGTGCATCTTTGACCCTAAGATTCCCTCACATCCCAGTCCTGTAGAGCCGGGCTGCAGAAGTTCTTCAATCCCAAATCCAGCAAGGAGGGAGGCAATGCACACAGGTGCAAAAATGGTCTCCCAGATATTGGCTCCATACCTCTTGTCCAAGTCTTTTTGTGCTGTGCTGCTGTTAAGCCAACATCCCTGCTGTCCAGATGTACGTGCCATAGCACTGCTCCTCTCCTCCTCTGCTCCTCACGTGGTCCTGGAGCTGTGAGATGAGGTCAGCAGTGTCACTGGGGCACTTGTACATCCATTGCATCATTATTTGTTCCCAAGGACTGTTCTCTAACTGTTTAATTAGTCCCTTCAGTAATGAACCATATACCATTTGTTCTCTTTCAGTTGATATTTACCCTGTAGGAATCAGGGGCTCCTGAGAGCTGTCACACATCAGAGTGTTATGGGGACCCTGGGGAGAGGAATCATGTGTGGGCTTTGGTAATGGCCCAGGCAAGCAGGGCAATAAACCAGTCCCAAATGCCTGCTTTTAAATATTGAGGGAGAGACACTGGAGCTGGTCTGTGATTGTGATTTTTAGCTGGTGCTCTTCTCCCTCTCTCCAGCGATGTCAGGACCTGTGCATGCACCTCCCCTCAGCTGTCACAGGCTGCCAGGCAAAGCACAACAAGAGCTGTTTGCCAAAACCTGTCCAGCCAGAGACAGCAGGAGGGTGGAGAGGTGACAGCCAGGTGACAACCAAGGCCCCACAACCAGAAGCAATGCCTCTCTGTGCAGCAGCTGAGGCTGGGCTGCAGCATGTGTGTGGCACTTGGGATGATGGGCTGTTCTCAGCAGCCTGAATTTCCCAGTCAGGTATTTCTGGGATGAGAAGGCCTTGAATTTTTTGATGGCTTGCCAGAAATTAATAGCAAACTAACCCCTATGAAGGTGCTCCTTTGATGTTTTTATTGCTTGAAATTCAGAAGCTTGCTGCGGCCTCAGTCCTTGAATTTTCCTCTAACTCATACACTGGAGCAGGCGAAGCACCACTGACCTCAGTGTGAGGGTGGATGCTGGGGCTCCTTCACTGGCCAAAAGTACAATATAAAGGTGATTTTTCTGCTCAGGTGCTGCATATTGCTCTCAACTTGTACCATTACATACCTAAAGAAACGCTGTTTCTTGCAGAGTGATGGATTTGAACATGCCAGCATTGCTAAGCACTCTGTTTAGGATTTTTAAACGTTTAATTTGTAGAGATGGAGACTAAATTGAGAATTAAAACCATGCACATCAGTCCCAAGGGAGTTTCCCTCTTCCCTCCCACTCCATCTGGAATGAAGAGGAGCTGGAATTATACATGAATTAATGAATAAGTAATAGAGAGTCACACAAATAAATTACAGATGCAAGGATTTTTTTTTAAATCATCCACAAGTTAATATTTATTTATGTAACTTGCAGGATTCCAGCCAATGGCTGCATAAATATTAATTACTAATTAAATTTTAATAGCAAAACAAAACCCCTGTATTTGCTAAATGTGTGTATTAAAGCCATCATTATTTGTTTGGACAATTAGGTTTGTTTGTGACTTTGGTCAAGCGGTGACAAGAATACAATTTTAGAGCAGGGGACATCCTGGATTAATCATGCTTTTTCCTTTGATTGCAATTGCTCAAAGAGAGGATGAATTAATTATTTTTTTTTACATCCCATGAGGAGATGATAACAAATTTAAAAAGAGCCCTCAGCAAAACAGGGGCATTGCTGGACTCCCAGTTGTGCATCCCTGCTACATATTTGACAGATTTCCAATACAAAGAGGAGGAGGAGGAGGAGGAGGATGGCTTCTCAGCCATCAGCCTGCAGTGGCTGTCCTCATTTAGAGCAGCTGATTGTCTGGCCTGTGGTGGCACTTTTCCATTTCTGTGTCTCCTGGCAGCCCAAAGGCTCCCTGGCAGTTGCTGCTTTTGCAGGTTACCGTGAGTAATTTTGCATGAATGTCCCAGTGTATCACTTTTTAATGCACATTGCTAAAGCCACCTGGGCAGGAAGTTCTCTGGGATGAGCTTTCCTTTCTGCAAAACAAGGGAGGATGGAAAGCTGGTGAGTCCTGGCAGTGCCATGGCTCAGATCTGAGGCTGCCCTGTTTTCTCACACTGCTTCACTGGTTGCTCTAGTTCTACTGTTTTCTTTGTGTGCTGTCCTACTGCTCTGGGGAGCTTGTGAGGGTTTTTCAATGCTGTGGTTAAACCAGGCACTGTTCCCTATGATCCAGGCTGGCTGAAACCTTCCTGGTTCCCAAGTGGCTCTTGTTGATGCCTTGCCACGGTTTGGGGCCCCTGGGCTGTGGCTCAGGCTCAGGAGAGGCAAGCAGGTGAAGGAAGTGTGAGAGTCAGAGACCTGAGACTAAAGAGCTTGGCTGCAGGTACAGCTGGGAAAGGGGGGATTTTGCTGAGCTGTGGCTTCAGCAGCACTTGAGCTCGGGTGTGTGACATGAGGTGAAAATGCCACATGGTCCCACAAACATCTGTGGGGTAAATTGTCTGAAGAGACTCTGGGAACTGAACACGCCTATGGGTAAAAGGTGGTTTATAGGTATCTATGAATTTTCAAAGGGAAAAGAAAATATTCCAGCCAAAATGGGACCACTGCTGTGTAATCACATGCAAAGAGCTGGTGCTACTGCCTGTGGTGCATCCCTGCTCTGGGGGAGTCAGGGAGGTGCAGTTGCCCTGTGGTTTGGGTTTGGATTTGTGCTTTGCAGCTTTCTTCTTTTAAGTCAGTAATTATGGATTTAAGCTGGTGAGACAAACCCAGAGTAAAGGAAATCAATCCATTTCATCCTGGTGGGGAGTCAGGGTCTGCCTCCCAGTTCTATCCCACTGTAATTCACCAGCCCATGGTCTGTGGTAGGTGAGGTCTGGGAAGTTAAAAAGATGAGACCCAGTGCTCCCTGGGATATACCTGGAAAATCTTTTGAAGGCTCAGGGCTTTAATAAGGATGGAGAGCAGATAAAACATTTATTGCAGTGCTTTTTAATTTGGTCTCATTTAATTACAGGGATACTACTGGTTAAAGTATTTATTAAGCAATTTTCTTACCCACTTTGAGATTGATGGAGCATACAAAGACATGAGTTGATTAAACCCAGCCAGGTTTCACCCAACTTTCTGACATTAGTAATCTCTAAGGTCTGAAAAGACAAGTACATGACTCAGGGTTCTATGCAACAGCCCCAGGTACCTTCCCAATGTACTCTCCTGGATCCCGTGTTTGGTTCAATAATAGTGGGTGGCCATTGAGCATGTCCATTTTAAGTGGAAGGAAGAAACAGAGACAGGAAATAAATTAAGCTGGTTACAAGCACAATAAAACAAAGTGCACAAATTTAAATGTAAAACACTGAAAATGTACCAGAAGTAATAAAGACAAACCAGTGATAGGAGTCCGAACTGCAGCCCTGGCTAATTCTGTACTGCAAAGATATAAAAGAAAATCAATATTAAAAAAATGGGATCTTTATCACAGAACCTGTTAAATGGTGTATGCAACAATTTAAAAGAAATTACTTGGGAGCTGGAAGTGCAGCAGAGAAACATCTAAATAATTGACATTTAAAGAATTAACATAAAATTATTTCAAGATAGCGAGGGAAATGGCCAAGCACTCTTCTAATGCTTATGTAAAACCAGGCTGCTTTTACAGTGCACCCTCAACCTTGAATGCATCTGCTTAACCATTAGCCTCATATCCCAGCTCTCTATGGGCAATATAAGCATTCACTAATGCATGGACCAGCCTGTTTAGATCAGGGTTTTTTTGTCTTGTCCTTGACCTCACTATTAGGTGATGAAATGACAGGCCAACATCGGCCTGGCTCCATCTCTGCTCCTCCTGAGACCATGGGCAAAATTCCTGATGGACGGAGAATTAAATCAGCCTCCCCTGAGTAAGCCATTGCTCCTTTGGAAAATGGATTTCTCTGTCAGTGGTTGACATCGACAAATATAAGATGTTGTGGCATTGCCATGCATCCTTCATTGATCAAATGCTTATTTCAGTGTGGTGCTCCCCTTTTAATGGGATGTTGCAGATGTTCATTAAACAAATAGTCATTATTTAAACAAGACAAAGTTTGCCCTTAATTTCTTCTCAGTTAACTCTTCTTTCTACAGCTACTGCAGGTAAAAGTCAGGAGACTATACGGATGCTAGTGTGCAAAATTCAAAATATTTTGGTGTCTTGTGCTGGATTTTGGGCTCCCCAGGCAGTTTTGGACTGGCGCAGCCCAACAATGACCTTTGAACAGACAATAAGTGAAGGTGCCCTAGTGTAATGCAACGCTGATGGCCATGCTGGTGCCTGTGCAGCCAGGCCAGCTGGCAGCTGGTGCTCACAGACCAAGCCCTCAGTCCTTCAGGCAGTGGGATTAAGGCTCTGTCTTTGCTGTGAGACTCCCAGAAAGGCTCGGAGCAATGTCAGCACTGCCAGCTTCTGCTGTCTCCTTTCCTGCCTGCTTGAGGAGTAGCTGGCTCTGGCTGACACAGGCATTCCAGGGAGCACAGGGTGGGAACATCTTTTAGTTGCTTTGAGCTGTGTGAAAGAAGTTTTTTCTCTCTCTCAGATGGAGATTCCCAAGTGGCTGAGGCTTAACATCCATGAGATCTTCTCTCTCTTGAATAAAAATATACCCACACCCCTAGATCCTGTCCAGGTGTTTTGTTGTGTGGCTGTGCAGGCAGCACAGCTTCTGAGCACGGAGCATACCCAAGAGTCAGCTCCTGACATTTGGGATTCAGGCTATCTGCAAACTCTGGCATGCCTCCAAGATTGTTTTACGCAGGCTTCACATTCCCAGAGTTGTATTCAGAGTTGGTGGGGTGTCACTAGCCAGGAGATGGGGTTTATTACAGATCTGTGGGACAAGGCTGAAAGCTGATTGCCACGAACCCAGCACCCAGTCATGCCTGACCCAGATTCCCTCTCTCACATGGGTTATGTGGCTTCTCCATGAGCTCAGACTTCAGCCTTTGCTTTTGGGACACATCACCTCTCTTGCCTTTGCTTGTCCTTGTATTTTCCATGACAATTGCAGGAACTTGCAGGTTTTTTGAGATCTCTATGAAATGTAAACTTGGCTCCTGGGTTTAGGGGCTACCAGAACACCTATATGCAGTGGCAGGATTGCAGATGCCCTGTTTCTGAGAGAAACCAGGCTAAAAAGGAGGTCAGGAGCACAGTGATCCCTAGAGGAGCCAGGAAAGTCCCACAGTTTGGCTTATGTGTGGAAGAGTGTTGAAGCCTGGAGAGAGCCACATGCCTGGAGCCTGGACGTGTGCCCTGCTGTCAGCTGGGGCTGTGCTGGAAGGAGCAAAGCCCAGACACAGCCCTGGTGAGGAATGGGGCTGCAAAATCCCAAACCATGAGCACTCTACTCCATTTTCCATTCCTTAGAACTCAGATAACATATTCAAAGAGGCTCATACCAATATTTTAATATTTTTGTCCACTTCCATTTCCTTTTTTTTTTCCCATCTACAGCTATGATATATATTCAGGGTATTTTTTTCCCCTGGCATGAGTTTTTTCTCCCCTCTTTTTCCTTTTTAGAAGTACAGTTTCTCCAATGATATTTTAAAACAAGATGGATTTATCCATGTCTTCAGTTTTACTCCATTTTATTTGAAGTTTTGTGAGTGCTAGTTCTCTGTTTTACAGAATAGCTAACTTGGGGGCTGGGATGTGTTAATTATTCAATGATTTAAATGAAATATCAAAGGAGTTTTTATTGATTTGCATATAAAAGTTATGAAACGAAATATATGGCACAACAGACAAATTAGTAGGCCATAAAAAGCATGAGTGAATTAGTGTTTTATTAAAGCTTTAAGATAACATGCTGTAGTATCTGAAAAGAAAGGTCAAAAGGAAAAAAAAAAGGGAAAATTTAAATGTGTGCACATTAATGGACTGGGGAATGTGGCTTTACTAATAACTTCTGTGCATAAAAATTTATATTTTTCAACACAGCAATCATTTCTTTCACACTGTTGGGTATTTTAAATGTGCTCCTGTGTATATAATATTAATTTAGTCATAAAATAAAAGGCAATAATTCAGACAGTAGCCCATGTGAGCTATTAAATTCAAAGTACCATGTGAAGTATTTGTGGTTATGGTTCCTTGCAGTTCTGTGAGAGACACAAACAAACCACTCCTGACAAGATGAAAGTGTTTGCCTTCAATATACCTGTCTGTGCTCAGTTCGGGTTCCTGTGTTTCCTTATTGAGACCTGACACCATCTCTGATTAGACAGTTTGGGTATAAATATAAGAATGTTCCTTGGGAAAAAAAAAAAAAGGCACAAAATGAGGATTTGTGCAATAGACAAGCTTTTAAAAAGGGATTGTACATTCTGTGAGTCTATCTAAACTAGCCAATGTTACAGTTCACTTCTTTTTATGCCTGACCATCGAGCTTTGCTGCCTTAGGAGGTGAAAAGATGTTTTTACTTGTCCTGCTCATTCACTGATGTGGGGCTGAAAGTTAACCAGCAGCAAATGGGCTTGCCTGCGAGGCTGGTGAGCTCTGTGAAGTATTTTTGTGCTGTCTGTCTCCGAAAAGCTCAAAGCAAATATTCTATCCACCGCAGAAGCAAATGGATACATGGCAATTAATCAAAATTCTTCTCACTTGGCTTCCCTGCGCATGTGCTCTTGCATTACTCTTGGAGTGCCTGGTTGCTCTCCTGTTAAATGTGTCTGTGCTGAGACCCGACACAAGCGCTTCTCAGCAAGGGGAAATTAAACCCAGAGCTGGGCTGAATCCTTCAGAGACTTGGCTCAGCGCCTGCTCATGTGTCAGTGTCCACCCTTAATGGCAGCGCTGCAAACACTCAGAGACTCCTGGTAAAACCATCTCTGTGGAGTCTCTCTGGATTAGGATATATCACCATGCAGCATTTCAAAGCCATCTCCCGCCTCTTAATACGAGGGGCTTGGAGAGAGATCTCATCCTTGCCTCCCTTCCACCCTGCCCTCCCACCTGTCTTTACAGAGAATGCAAATCTGCTGCTGGCAATAGCCCCTGATATGGTGGAGTCTGCAAGGAGAAGAGGATTTCCATGGATCCTGCTTCCTGCCACACGCAGAGCTCAGAGGCCACACAGCACAGTGTCCTCTAAAGCCATGTCCAGACCCAGTGCAGTCGTGTGGGGCAGAGAGTGAGCATTTGCCCCAGCTGAGACACAGCAGCAGCTGCTCACACAGCACCTCAGGTCCACAGCTGCCCAAAATAACTGTGTGGCATAGATCAAAGACAGCCAGTAAAGCATGAGAATGACTTCCTTCCTCCAGCCCTTCCCCTTGCCATCTAAGGGCAGTGGAAATGCAGTTGGTGAGCTCAGTGCAGGCTCTGCATTCCTAGCCAAGGCACAGCTGTGCTAAGAGGTTGGTGGCACCTGTTTGCTTCCTGCCCTGCTCTCTGCTGGCTGTGGGGGATGACTGGGCTCCTGCAGGTGCCTCAGCAGGATGGATGATGGGTGACCTTTCTGGTAGCCTCAGAAAAAGCTCAGCCGCGTGTCTCAGTCTTGCCACAGCTATAGCCTGGGCTGGTGGCTTGGCCCAGGCTCCTTGTGGTAGTGCCAGCCCAGCTGGAGCGCCTCTGCAGTGGCCCAGGCTTGCCCTGGGAGCCTCTGCTCTGTGCTGCCTGGGGACCTTGGGGTCTCTTGGACCAGCCTGTATCTGACACCACAGCTGGCTTCAGTGTCCCCTGCACCCCAGTGACACCCTCCAGGATACCAAATGTTCTTGCAGGGCGTGAAAGATGTTTCCATCCAAATTCATCCCTCCTGTAAATCAGACAGTGGAAGGATGGATATCCATGGCAGAACTCTGGGATTCCTCAGCCAGCACATTCCCAGACAATGCATCCTTTGTCCTTAGATTACAGAGTTTGTCTGTAATCCTTTGTCCACAGATTACCATCCCGTGGAGAAGCATGGGAGAGCCATTACCAGCATGCTGTAGGTGGTCTGAGGGCAGTTGTTTTGGGTATTTGTTGGCTTCAGAGAGGAAGAGACCACAGCTTGGCAGGGGAAATAGCTGCAGGGCACCCTCATGCCTCAAATGAAGGGTTAATTTGCCACCAGGAGAGAGGAGATGTGTGTGGGCAGGCATAGCATCCCCAGACACCCCAGGAGAGGTAGGTCAGGGCAGACAAAGACACCGAGGGTTCCACCTGCGGATCAGAGGCGGCAGCGGGGAGGGGATCTGACCTCCTGCAGTTGGTTTGCAGAGCAGGGGGAGACAATTCATCAATTCATCAATTCATCAATTCATCAATTCATCAATTCATCATCCCCAGCCTGGCACAGGGGCGATGTTCAGGATTGGCAGCTGGAAAGGCAGGTACCCAGTGAGAGGCACCTGCACAAACAGCCAGGATAGGTTGCAAAGCCACGGGGAGTCCTTTAATTACTGTGTGCTGCATCAATTAGTAAAGACAGCGGTGTTGGGCTGTCTAGTTTAATTGGCAGGGCCAGGGAGGAGAGCATCTGACATGGGCACCCTCAGCCTCTCTGGGGACAGGGCAAACCCAAATGAACCTGAAGTCCCAGGAGGGGAGCCACAGCCCAGCTTCTGCTTCCCCACTGCTGCCTGACTGCACAGGGCAGCAGCTTCTGCCCTGGGAGCAGGTGAGCTCCGTGCAGGCCTTGGCCATGAGCTCTGGAAAGGCTCTCCTGAAGCTGGGGAATGTGCACAGGGTGAAATATGGGATTTGGAAACCAAGGGCCCAGAAGGGAAAGGTCAGTCCTTTAAACAAAAGGCACTTCCCTCTCCCCCACAATGTTAATGCAAGTAGAGGTTGTTGTATCACTGGTTTATTTATTTTTTTTGCCTTTTTGGCAGACTTGGGGTATTCCAAGTCTCAAATAATGACATGCTTCCCCTACCTTTCAACCTGCCCTTTATTTCCCAGCCTGTTCAAGTGCTAACCACCAGTGGTGGTCCTAAGGGATGTGCCTGGCTGCATCTGGCTCAAAGTGGATTTGGGGGAGACAGGTAAGAACTCAATAGCCAAGGAGCAATGCATCCACCTAACTACAGTGCTGGTCTAGGTCCAACTCAAGCCAAGCTTGGAAGAAACTAACATCTGTAGTGTGTTTGCAAATACGACTATGACTCCATTATCTTATTCCACAAATAGTGACAGCCCAGGGCCTGTTAAGCTCTCCTGCACAGGAGCTGTGTGTACCAGGATTTTCCTTGAGTACGAACATATTCCAAGGTGCCTTCTTGAGGTTGAGAGCTTCCTTATCATATCAGATGCTCGGTAAATGACTTGTGAATATGTGCACTGAAAGTTTGAAATGATACAAAGGATTCATTGTGCTTATGTAATGCTTTAGACATAAATTGTTGACGAAGCATGGATCCAGCTGCAGACAAACTCTCATTTGAGGAGCTGTTTGCAGCATAAGAGGGTCCTTTGTGAACCTCATGATGTGATAGGAGTACATGGCAGCTTCATCTAACCCTGTCCTCTAGGCAGTAAATTATCAACTGTACCTTGCCATGAAATTTTGTTAACACCCTTCTGCATTTACCATTGAACTTTATTTACTCACTCTTTTATATCAATAAAATACGTTTTTGCTCCTCTCCTGAGAGTAAAGTGCATGATTCCGCCCACAACGAAAAGGAAGCAGGTACTTCTCTGTGGAGGATGCAGCCTCTGGGGTTTGTCAGTGCTCAGCAAAGTGAAGATGAGTCAGGTCTGAAACAGGTGCACATCATTTCAGGCGCATTATGTTCCTGTGGAGATGTTCTCAGTCAGGCTCCAAGTGACATATTTCCTTGGCACTTCACGTTCTTCACAGGATTAAAATAATTCCTGCTGTGGATCTGTTGTGATCCTTATGGGCTGCCTCCAGAGCCGTTGCCTTAAGTGGCAGGAAGAAGGTCTGGTTGCTTTACAGGTCTGAGCCTGTACCTTCAGCAAGCTCCCAGGCAGCCTGGGAGTGTTGTATAACTATATCCTCCTCTCTGGGGTGTGCAAAAACTGCCAGAGGCATTTGAAGCTGGTCCCAAAGGCAGGATAGGTGGGAGCTTGGTGCAGGAGTCAGGATGGCTGGAAGAGCCAGGAGGGAAGCAGGGGCTGTTTGAGGGGTTGCCTGTCAGACAGAGCTGTCCAGACACAGCAGGGGGGGTCAAGTGGCACTCTTGGCATTGGGATGCAGATAATTGTCAGGACATCATACCAGAAAAGTGAAAAATATGGGAATGTGTCTTTCAGAACCCCTGCTTACATGGAAAGGGAATTAAATCAGAGAGCAAGAAGATGCTAGCCTTGTCTTGTGTCCAGAGGGGAAGGGAAGATGAGACTGGGAGGTTAGGAAGGAAACCAAGGTAATTCCTTTATCCCTGGATCATGAAGTTTAGCTAGAAATCCTTTAAAAACATTTTTCAGAGGTCAAGTCCACTGGTGATTTCTACCTCTTCTGTGAAACTCTCACTCTGTCACTTTGGACAAATTACCATAAAAAGATCACGTGGGTAGAAAATTTCAGCCTGTGTAGAAATGCTCACCAGTAAGGAGGAATGAGAAAACTGATTGCCAGTATTGATCAGGGTGCACCTAAAATTTTGCAGATCCCTGATGAGTTTGTCCACCCATGATCTTGTCTGACAGTGGGCTTTTGGCAACAATAACTGTTTGTCTTGATTCTGTGACTTCATTTTGTGTGCATTATGTTTGATAGTGCCAGAGCAAAAAGAGTGAAAAATGCATCTTTTCCCACCTGAGAAGCTCTAGTCACCCATTTCATGTAGATTTAAACTGATGGTGTGCAATCAGCACGGTGAAGAATCCTCTGAAAACCCATCACCCCAATAAGTGGATCTTTTAAAGTAAGAGAATGAAAATAAAAGTGTATTTTCTAAGTGCTGAGACCTCTCAGGAGAGCAAACAATAGGAGTGGTGGATGGAAGGCAGCTCATTTCAACTGAGGTGGAGCAAGGTTGGTGTCTGGTGCTCTGAAAAATCCTGACTAAAGGTGGGAATATCTACAGACCCCCCTGTAGCAGCAGGAACCAGGGTGTCTCCCCTGCAGAACAGAGAAAGGAGCAGGTTTGCTGAGGGATGCTGGATGTATGGCTCCAGCAGGGGATGTTGATTTTCTTGGGGCTGGGTTGTGATGCCCATTCATGTTCTCTCTGTGTGCACCAGCACAGCAGCACCCGGCTGGGGCTGATGGGAGCTGATGGACTTCTCAGCATGTCCACGCACAAAAAAGAGTGGCACTGCTCTGCAGGATGCCAGAGGAACCACAGATGAAATGTCCATTTCCTATCCCTCCCCCAGGTACTGAGCTTGCTGTTTTGTGCAAAAAAAAATTTTAAAAGCACCAAAATTTGCCAGTGGTTGCATGAACTTGCCAGCTCTTCTTGGAGCCAACTCATCCAATCCATTGTGCTGTGGGGCTTTTCCTGGGGGTGCTCAGCTGCTGGGGTGACATGTGTTGTCTCTGGGGTTGGCTGGAGATGGTCGGGGGGGCTAGGAGCAGCAGAGCAGAGCCTGTCACGCCGCTTGCAGCTCTTGGGTAACCACATCACACAGCCCCATCTCACATCTGCATAATCCATCACTTTTAAAGACGTTTCCTTATATGGGTTAATATAAAATGTTGCTCATTGTGTCAGCCAGCAGGAGGTTTCATAGGTCCTTTAGGCAACTTAAACAGTGATTAATCAAAAAAAAGCCTCCACCTTCTTCGTGCTGTTAATGTTGTTGTTAGGTTGCAGGCAGCATAATTTATGGCATTTTCTGATCCTGTTAGCTAGGATGTCTGATTAATTTTGGCTCTGGGATTAAGTCAGCAAAAGAAATTTGACTTCCACGAGCAAGTGATATATATCATCCACCCGAGTGTGGGAGGGACACAACACTATCTTTCTGCCAGCACTTTTATAGTGTCCTCGACTACAGCCAGGAGGTGGCATCATGTACTCATTTTATTACTACTGCTGGCTGGGGACTAAATAGATTTTAAGGTGCAGGACATGGTCAGCTTCCTGATCTTGACAAGGAAGGGAGAGCACTACCAAGAGATGCTGGAGACCCTGCCCCTGCTCCCCAACATGGACCACAATGTGCAAACTGGCACATTTCTCATCCTTTCTCCTCCTGGATAATTCAGGAAATGACATATCAATGTCTTAATTATTAGCCAGAATTTTGCTTTTCACACATTTTTAATTCTTGGTACTCAGGTGGCTTTTTGATGCTTGTTTCATTTTGTCTTATATCTTCATTTTGTCTGCTTATATCTTGTCTGTGCTTCTTGGGGCTAAAGAGCAAAGTTGGGGGATAATACAAAACACTTTTCTCTCTGCTTTTCTTTTATATAGAGAGCTTCTCTTTAATTTTGTGGGTTTTTTTGGTTTTTTTTTTTTTTTTCTTATTATAGAACTCTTTATCAAGAAGGCATAAGGTCCTTTAATAGCTCTGGGAATTTGTCAGCTGATGAAACAATCTTATCTAGGTGGGTTTCTGTGAGGTTATTTAAGCCACCCTCAAGTACAGTACAGCAGGAGTGCCTTCATCTGGGAGCATTTGGTCTCGATAGGTGGGATCCTTGCCTGGGAGGACTGGCAGCAGCCATGCTGCTCTCCATTGGTACAAACAAGGCATGGCAATTAAAAACACCACCTTTCTTCCCCTTTCCATGCCAGTCACCTCCATTCCTTCACTCTGGGTAGCAATGTGCAGTTCATAGACTAAATATCTCTTCTTCATTTCTGCAAGATAAAACAAAAGGGGGAAAGTCAGACAAATCTCAGGTTGCTGCAAGTGATTCATCCTTTTCATGGAAAGTTCAAGAAGAAATCTCTGTCCCACCTTGGCCTGGCAGTCCCTAAGGAAAGGCAATTCCACATCACAGCTGGGGGTGTGGCTGCACCCTGGAAAAAAGCAGCAGAGATCTGGGTCTGGAACTGTCAGGAGGTCACTGTTGAGAGGTGACTGTAACCCTAAGATGCTGCAGTGTATATTCTTGCTCCATTAACTCTGACAACAGACTTCAGAGACCAGAGTTTTCTCAACCTGGTTTACAAATCATGCTGGTAAAATTGCACTGGGATTTACTTGTGCATAGCAGGGAGCTCTGCAAGTAAAATTAACCCTTTGAACGAGAACTGAGGTGAGTGTGAAGGAGATGCTTGGCACCTATGTGAGGCTGCTCAAGTTTTGGGCTGGGTTTGTGGAAGCCCAAGAGTGGATACTGCACACTTTGAGCTTCAGATATTCATCCTTTCCCCGGCCAGACCCAGGCAGCTGAGAGGGCAGAGCTGGTGGGATGAGACCAGCCCCAGCATGGAAGCTGTTACAGTCATGTCCTGTAACAGGATGGTCCAGTGCTGGTCCAGTGCTGGGCCATCCCCTTTGCTTCCCAACAACCAATGATGTGCAACAGCTTCCAAGCCTCAGGCTGGGCTTACATCAACCTGCTCAGAGTGGTGGAGCTTAATAATTTTTGTACCCAAAGATTTTCTCTGTCCTTGGAAACATCTGCTTTCCAAAACCTACCAAAACCTCTTGAGTTTTTTGTGAAAATATGAGCCTTTAAAAATAGCTCAACTGCTCACCCAGGGAGAGACCCACTTGAAGTCATGAGCTGTTTTTCAAAACCTTGACCCTAATCTCTGAAAGGATGCTCCCCTCTGCATAACCCAGGCAGTCCTGCCAGGTCTGTGGGGCTCGAAGCTGTGCCTGTGCACACGAGCTGTGTGTGTGCCACTGTGTGACAGGGTCACAGTGGCTCTGCAAGAGTGAACTGGGTCACCTCCTCACTCATGCATCAGCAGCAGAACTGGGAGCTCAGTGCTGGTGGCAGGACCTTTATCAGCAGTGATGAATGGCAGGGGGGATTTTCATCTCTTTGATTAATTTTGCTGGGCTGACAGTTAGAAAGATCGCATCTTGGCTCCTGCGCCAGGAGATTTGAGTGAGGGAAGGTCTGGAAGAACTAACTTTACCTCTGCAATCCCAAAACCCAAGCCCTCACAGCTCCTGCATGCCTGAGGGTGGGAAGTGCTGGTGGCCTTGGGGAAGCAACACTTGTGCTGTCAGGCTGGGAAGAAAAACAGCGATGGGTCAGAAGTCTTTGTGTTTGTAAAGGAAACACTGAGGCAGGAACAATCCATTTTGCTTACAGGAAGAATATCCCTTCCTTCTGTGGATGTTTGGAAAATAATGGCAGGATGAATTTGACCTCTGTTTTGTTTGATGTTTACTGATTTGAGAAATGGAAGTTTGCAATCCAGGGCTGCCGTGGCTGTTCTGTGGCTGGGGAGGAGAGAGTTGGACTGCAGCAGCTGGAGAGTGTCACGAGTGCCCCAGGGGGCATGAACCTTCCTGGACAGAGGCTCAGGGTGAGAGTTTTAAGCAGCTGGAGCTTTTCCTTTGCTCATCACCTCTTCCCTTCTGCCACGGTTCATTCATTCTCCTCACTCTCCCCCAACACTGCTTCTGAGCATCTCTGTCCTCAGTGACCTGGGTCACCTATAGAGGGCAGCTCCTTGGTTTTCCTTCTGTCAAAAGCAGTTTTTCCTTACTCAGCTGATTCCTCTCTCACTCTCATGCCCTCCTGTACAGCCACAATAAGGATCTGGATAGCTCCTCTTGAGATAGCTACCTACAATCCAAGCCTGAGCATTTTTTTATTAGGGCAGTGGAAATCTAATGGTGCTTCACTGCTCAAGAGAAAACTTGTTCCTACCTCCCCTTACAACACTGTGATCTATTTCCTAATGCTCCAAGGGCACAATATGTGATATTTCAGCTGTGACCATGAACTCAACAGATGAAGGGACCTCCACCAGTTCCAAAACCACAGAATCTTTTTCTCCACATTACTGTTACAAACAGTGCAGCATGATAAGCAAAAGGATGGAATATGCTGATGTTTTTCCCCAGTCCCATGGGATGCTATAGTTTCTCTATGGGTCTTCAGATACTGAGTGATCTTGCACTGAATCTATTATTAGACTGTGGGGTCCCAGGCACAAATCCTAAAGAGGGCAGCAGAATCAAACCCAGACCTTTGCCTGTGGCAAGCCAAAGCAGTGCTGGTGCTGCTGAAGCAGTGCTGGTGCTGCTAATTGTATGTGCTTTATGTGCAGGAGCAGTTGAGAACACACCCAGAACATGCTGCACATCCTTTGGTGATGTACAAAGCGACTGGGACAATTTACAATGGTGATTTTTCCACTGACGGGTAAATTAATGCTCTCTATTATAGGCATTTAATCAATGCCAGCTCCCTAAGTCTCTGAACAGGCCACCAAGATAGAAGATTGATTGGGCTGAATGCATCATATATAAAACAGGGATACTTCATAAGAGCATAAATGACGTGTTTCCCAAAGCCACAAAGACAGCTCTGTGGTGGGGAGTGTTGACGGCCACTTGCTGAGACACAGTGAAGGGACAAGACCTGGGTTTAATGTAGAATTTTTTGTCTTGGTTTTGTCTTGGGTTTTTGTCAAGGCAAGGCTGAAATTACCTAGAGATGGGGAGGAAGATCCTTCCAGCTCTGCACATGGGCAAGGCTATTTGCTTGGAAGGGATCCTGGTGATCCCTGCACTGCCTGTGGGGCTTATGGGGCTGCTGCTCCCAGATGCTGCTGACCTTTGCAGCAAAATTTGCAGTTAATCACAAAGCTCTGAAATTTGGCTTAATTTTCTTCTTAGCTCAGCCAGGAGGCTTAGCCTCATTTCCAAGCTGTGGTTTGGATTCCTAGGGATGTGGAAAGGATATTGCTGGGACCATGGGAATCCAGGCCTGAGTGTGTCCATGCTCTTAACTGGGACAAATCTCAAATAAAATACATGAACACAGGTCCCCCTGAAAGATGTATTAAGTGTCTGATATTATCTCACATGAGAAATGGGCTAAAGTACATGGAGGGTCAGTTTGCATTACTTCTAACCTTTGCAAAGTCATCAAGCTGAAGTACTAAGCACTGATTTGATTTGGAAACTGAGACTCATCCTAAATCAATGGGATAAAGCATACCTTTTATTTATATGGCTAAACACACCCATAGCTGCATGAGTTAAAGGGGAGCACATAAAGTGATGGTCACTGTCAGGATCCTGAACCCCAACTGCCTGTGAAAGCCAGTGAGGCCAGGGAGGCTCAGACACTTAAACCTTAATCGTACCTAAAATAGGATTTAACTGTCCATGTGCCTTAAAATTACATTTCCTTTGGCTTCTGTCAGGTCTGTGAGACTGTGATTAGAAAATCAGTCTAACTTCACAGCTGGAAAGATTGTCACCATATTCCTCCCAAGTGGATGGCCAGGGCCACTCAGATTCTGATGGAAAGACAGAGAGCTCAGTAAATAAAATATGGCATATTGAAACTTCATGACTTTACTTCCACAGAGTATTTTGGGTATACCACTGAAAAAGCATAAAACAGGAGTTTGTGGTAATGTTTCTGGGGCAGCAGGGAAGCAGTGGCATCCTTTCAAAACATTCTGACTCTTTGTGCTCCAGAGATCAGACCAGGGATTAGTGCAGGTTTTTCCCCTTAGTCCTGAAAAGTTCTGCTTTGTGAGCTGGTTTATCTTCTCAATAAGACACACAAGGGTATCATTTCAAGCCCAGTAAATTCATACTTCCCACATTCAGTTAAGAACTCACAAGCATGAGGTGCTGTGCTGTAAGTCACACTCTTTCACAGCTCCTGAATTAACAAAGCACTAAAAATGTGAAATAACAAAAAAACCCCAAAAAACAACCCAAAACACAAACAAACAAACAAACAAAAACCCAACAAACCCCCCCCCCCCAAAAAAAAAAACCACCAAAAAAACCCCAAAAAACCAAAAAGAAACAACTATAATAAACTAATGAAGTGAAATAAGTTTTGCTGAAATTAAAGAAGTTGCTGTCCAGGCTGAGAAATCCAAACATTAACCTGTGTGGTGGGACTAATTACAGTGTGAGGTATGGGATGGTAAGGATGACTTGTGCTGTACTGCTCTGCTTCTGAGGTCAGACCTTAATTGTATGAGGATTAAAAAATTCTTATGTTTGCATAACACTTCCAACAAGTTTATTTGTCTCTGTGAAATCTGGAATCCCCCACTGCTGTGGGATATTAGCACAGGTGGATTGGGCTTCGGTGTTCCCTGTGGATCCCTTCAATCCTGGGATGTTATAAAATTCTGTTTATAGTGAGCCAGGCCTGGGAAACAGCAGAGACTACATACAAACTCTCCTGTTGTGTGGGAGAGGAGCCAGTGGAAGGCAACAAAGATGATGAAGGGACTCGAGCATTTCTCTTATGGGGAAAGGCTGAGGGAGCTGGGCGTGTCCAGCCTTGAGAGGAGATGGCTGAGAGGGGACCTCATCAATGTCTGTCAGCACCTGAAGGGAGGTGCCAGAGCATGGGCCAGGCTCTGCTCCATGGTGCCCAGCAACAGGGCAAGAGGCAATGGGCAGAAACTGATGCACAGGAACTCCCACCTGAATATGAAGCAGAACTTTCCTATGCAGGTGACTGTGGATGGGAACAGACTGCCCAAAGAGGGTGTGGAGTCTCCTTCACTGGAGAGATCCCAGAACTGTCTGGACACAATCCTGTGCCATGTGCTCTGGGATGACCCTGCTTGAGCAGAGGGGCAGGACCTGATGACCTCCTGTAATTCCCTCCAACCCGACCCAGTCTGTGACTCTGTGATTCTGCATCACCACTCCAACACTCTCAGCTGTCTCATCCTCTTCTGTTGTGTTCTTGAAGCAAGCCATGTGCTGGGAGATCTGTGGATCCGAGCTCTGCACTGACAGTGACCAAGGGGCACCGTGTGCGACCTTTCCCCAAGTCACTTGCAGCGAGTGTTGCACATGTCATCACTGTCACTGTAAGGCCACAGGAGGAGGTCCATGCAGAGAGCCACCATCCGCCTTGCAAGGACCTTCTCCTGCAGCAGCCACGCGGAGCTTGTGGGTTGGTCAGTGCTGCCATTGCTATTACATGAACTTGAATGGGAAATATTCAGGTGTGCTGGAGACAGTGATAATTTCTATATGAGAACCACAAAATGTACTTTCCTTCTATCTCTTAGTACTTTGTTTTGTGAAGGAAACACCTATGTGAGCTGTTTTGTTCCACACCTCATATACCTGCAAAGACTGGAGAGTTGGCAAAAGGAGGGAATGGGAAATATGCCTGTGTATGCAAAGACAGCACAGACACCCAGGCACCTGAAATGCTTTTATTTGTTTAGTTTTTTGTTTAAGTGCTTTTTGTTTGTTTGTGTTTGTTGTTGTTATTGTTTTTGTTTTATTTGGTTTTATTTTGTCTGTGAAAAATAGGCTTTAATACATCAGTCTCATGCATTTGACTTCTAAAAATCAGTGTTTCGACTTCTGAAATTGGCACCTGTTTGAGCAACAAAATAGCATGCTTGGTGTCTCTTCTGCATGCACTGGATGCATTGTAAATGTCACAAGGACAGCAGTTTTCATTGATAATGCAGTCGGGCAGAGTCAGATTTGCCTTGTTGACAGGAGCTAATGTGTTTGGGGAAACAAGGCACCAGCTGACAGGGCACTGGACATCTCCATCCAAGAGGTATGTCCTGAAGAAACATAAATTGGATCTGTAACATACAAATCCCTTCTTTAAAACCACACTTAGAAGTTCCTGTGGCATCAACCTGTTTGTTAAAATTGCATTTGAAAAAATATCCCCGTGGCTCCCCTGCAAAAAATCCAAAATTTACAGTACTGTAGATATAGGCAGCTCTACGGGACTGTGGCCTTAACTGGTAAAATGCCAAGAGCAGAAATAGTGCCGTTGTCTGCCCTCTGACAGACCCACTGCAACAGTGCTTGGCAATTTTGAATACTGCTCTTCATGGATATTAAACTTTTTTCCCATAGGATTTTTGTGTTTTTAAGTGTCACATGTGATCTCAGTTGTCAGGGCCCAGTTCATCCACCACAGAGGAACTTGTGCTTTTCCCTTGGTGTTACCTGGCTGTAAAATGGCATCTGGGCATGGCAGCTACTCACTAATCTGTGAAACCAAGAATGAGAATTGTGTTTAATGGGCCCGTTCAGAAATGCCTGCAGTCAGGATTTCACAGTGTCTGGAGCTGCTGCTGATTGTGGGCTGCCATGCAGGGAACTTGGATTTGCAAAGGTGCCCAATTGTAGTTAGGATTGGCTCTTACTATTATTTGTGTTTGTAAAAATACATTTACAGCAGGACCAGGCATTTTAATTGGCATTTTAAAATGCCAGTTAAGGGAAAAGCTTCAGAGTTTTGCCCTGCTCTCATTCTTCACCACTGAAGTTAAAATAAGTTATAGCCACCAATTGCTGTACCAGGTTTCAGCACAGGGCTGGGTTAATGAGAAAGCAAATGTTTGACAGCACTAATGCCCTGGTATAAACTCCATGAGCACATCTCTGCTAAACCTGGGCTGGGGAGAACAGAATTCAGTCTTCAAACAGCCCTGAGTCTGGTTTCCATCCCTGCTCACATGCACCCTCTGAGTGCCTGCAACAGTGGATTTCCACTGCAAAATAAATCTGGCTGTAGGTTTGTGCCTAATTCCAGTGTCCCTTCCAGTCTGGGCATGGGTTCATTGAGGAGAGAGTGCACTGACTTATTCCCACTCGTGCTACCCAGGACCCAGTGAAAGGAAAGATTTTGTAAATAACTCCAGAGGCTTTTATGGAGTCTCCACATCAATCACGTCTTTCCTGGGTTTACTTTGGCAGAAGTCTTCAACCTGGATCCTCTCTGAAGCTTCCAATAGAATAAAACTGTGAGGTATGGAAAAACACCCCTTGGGCACCAAAAGTGCCTCTCCACATATCCTAGGATCTTAAAATGGTGCATTTTGGAAGGCAGGTTGAAGGTTTTAATGCCAGCCCACTCAGCCATGTCCAGGGACACCTGCTACTTGACCAGGTTCCTCAAAGCCCCATCCAGCCTGACCTTGAATATTTCCAGGGATGGGACATCCAAAGTCTGTCTAGGAAAAATGTGCCACTTTCTCATCACCCTTACAGCAAAGAATTTTTTCCTCCTATCTAATCTAAATCAACTCTCTTTCAGTTTAAAGCCACTACGTCTTGTCCTATCACTCCATGTCCTTGCCAGAAGTCTGTCTCTGGTTGTTTTTTAGCCCCTCTAGGTATTGGAAGGCTGCTAGAAGTGTCACCTTGTAGGAGACAGCCCTGGTGCAGATGTGTCCAGCTGTGTGTTCTCGGGGAGGGGCTGAAGGAGATATCCAGGTGCAGCTGGCAGCGTTTGCCCAAAACAGCAGATTGTACTTTAGGGTCATGTTAGAGGCTGGCACTTGCTCTTGCACAGATAAAAAGAAATTTCTTGTTTAGGATTATCAGATTTCCAGCTACTCTGCAGAAACAGCTGTCAGCAAGTCTGTGACAGCAGATGCTGGGATGTTATTCAGTGTGCTCTGGGCTAATCTGCTGCTCTGCCCTCCCCAATTACAGTCCTTTTTTGCTATCACAGGAGGAAGCTTGGACAAATACTGTGATAAGAATGAGCATCAAAGTTGTCTGGGTCCTTCCAGAGTGAGGAGCCTTAGGCAGATACTCACTTTTCCAGTCAATTGACTTTATTTAAAGAGTTCTGTCAAGACAATCCATGCTTTGCTTTCCCACTACTCCATGGGCATTGTCAGGGTGGATTGCCTCAAAAGAGCAGGAAAGAAACCTTGGTGGGGGGGGAACAGAGGCTGCTTAGAGGTGACAGCAAAAGGAACACAGCCTGAACTGCACTCCAGTAGTCTCCAGCTACCTGGGCCTCCAGCTTGTTGGGAGGTTGGTGTAAATTGTGGCATAACTTGCAAATACCATCGTTTTGTATATGGGACATGCATAATGCCTTTGGGTATATGGGAAAGGATCTGCCAGCCAATCCACAGGGCTAGCTGCTCCTGAAATCCTTTGGCATCCCAGCTGGAATTTTAGATGCAGCAACTGTGAATGCCCAGCCATTAAAACTCAGAAGAAGCACCTAATGTAGTCCACTTTTATGTGGCTTTCTCAGCAGCAGTGCTGGTTGGAGCAGATCTCCTATTCTAGGCTTGGAAAGTTAAAAAGTCACCATTTGTAAGGGCATTTTCTCTCCTTCTTATCTGGAAGTATACAGAACTGGCCTTGCTGAGAGAAACTCAGAGGTGGTCTTTGGGACTAATTCCCCCTTGCACATGATGCCCCTTTGTTTCTCTGTGAGATGAATATCATTTCTGAGTGAAATTGTGCATGGACAAACCCAACACAATTTCTGCTTGCTGACCTGTAACCACATCATTGGGCAGTCTGAATTTGAGAACAAACCACCTTGGAAACCTCAGATTGTTTTTATGTCTGCATTTTTTGAATAAAAGCCAAAATGAGTGGAAAGAAAAGTAGTTATGGATTTTTACTCAAATTAATGTCCTGTATTGTGGGAAACCCAACCATTAGAGAACTGACATGACAGATGTAAAATTAGAAGTAAAAATGAAGCTGGTTCCTGGATTTTCTCTGTCCAGTAAGGCTCTTAGAAAAAGTTGCCTGACACCTGGCCTGTAATGTCTGAGTCTTCCTCAGAGCTGTCATGCAAAGCCACAGTGAATGGAAAGAAGGTATTGAAGACAAATGTTCATATAATCTATTTTAGAACAAGATGAGTGATATCTTAAAAATGTTTCTGTGCCTGTAGACAGAGTCAAGATTACTTGCTTAGATACAACACTCACATTGCTGACTTTTTTTGGCAAGAAAAATCCTGTTTGTGGTAATGATGCAACTAGATTTAGAAAAATATTGTAGCAAAACACCAAACAGAGAAGGAAAGGCTGTGTTTGTACTGCACTGCAATTTGTGGTCAGTTATTATTAAAGGCAAATGCACATTTTGAAAAGCAGTTCAGGTCTCTCAAAAGAATCATCTGTGTGAGCTGACAGGAAAGGTTTACAGAGCAGCATTTCATCATGTTTTCATTGTGTCTGGTGAGGATGCTGTGCAAATTCATTGTTTGCCTTGATCTGGAAAGACCTGCCCCTGGAGAGGAAGAAGAGGAAGCAAGACACAATAACTGTGGTTTCTGAGAAACTTTGCAAGGAAATTAAACAATATCAGAGTAGAAGACCAACAATTCTAGGTAAACAAAATGTCAATATGTTGATTTTACATGTATGGGAATTTTCATCTGTATGTTATTAAGGTCCCACAGCTAATGCTGTGATTTGTTTTCTCCTTTCAAGTCAAGGTAAAGATTAGCTGTAGTGTCTGTGGAAGGGATTGATCAGAATTCCCATATTAAAAAAATTATTCTCATGGTGACAATCTGGATAGAAAGTTAATTTCTTTACAATTTCCATGTGCAAATATACCAACATGTTTTTTTTTGTTTCAGCAACACCTGGAATAAATCTGTACCACAGAGCAAAGCTGTTGGCTACCCCAAAATGAACCCCTTTGCTTTTTGGTGTAACTACTTCACTTCTGCTGACTCTTGCAGTTTTTTCCCCACATTCATTCATGTTTTCCTTGATTCAAAAAGATTTCAGCTCCAATGGAAAACAAAAGTTTCAGTTTCTACCCCCTTCCTGCCTTGTGATCACCGTGGCCAAAATGGTGATTTCCTGTTTGGTTTCTACCCTGGTAGAATGTAGGACTGGAAAAGTTGTTTTGCTGAGGCCATAAACAGATGTTGCTCTGCTGCAGCATGGTTGTCATGGTCCTGACCACCTCCTGTTTCAGAGATGGGCATCAAATTGCAATCCCATCCCTCAAGGATGAGATGTGAGCCTCCAACAAATGATCATCCCAGCTCATGAATGCACAGAGTACTCATAAAATCAGAGCTGGGGTTCGTAAATTGGCCGTAGGTGGTCCCCAGACTGCTGCAATGTGCTGCTCTGTCTGCTGTCATGGATGCACTCTCTAAACCTCTCTCTCCCCCCTGGCCAGACAATCTCTTCTTCCAGGATCCACAGAGCAGCACTTACACTGAAATTTGTTCTATTTCATTCTGTTAAGCTCACTTGATGCTCTCTCTTGCACAGAATGCAAGATTACCCTGAAGAATAAAATAAAGGAATTAATTGACATTTTAATTAATTGCAAGTTTTAATTAATATTCACCAGAGTGACAAGTGTTCTGGAATGAAAAACAGGAGTAATTTCTGAGGAAAAGGGGAAAAGGCCCTGCAGTTTTTGTTCAGGTTAAATGAAGACCTTGTAGCTGAATATGTATCAGGTATCTGCTGACTCCATTCAACACCTGAAGGTTCACTCATTTTGAAACAGCACAGACAGATCTTTGTTAACAATACCAGGGGCTGTGAGCAGGGCTCAGGGATGGAGGACACTGAACAGAAAGCACAATCTGTAACTTGACCAGCTTCATGTTTAATGCTCTTGGTTGAGCTCAGGCACCACAGAGAGCGAGGTCAGGGAATGGACCTGGCAGATGTCAGGTCCATTTCGTGTCTTCTCCCACCTTTTGCAGCCTGCCTTTTCCCCTGGGCTGAAGTTGTTCCACGTAGGAACCCACAGGAGACCTGGAGCCTGTTGATGACTCTGGAGGAGCTGAGGCTGTCATAAAGTGTGGCATGGATGTGCTGTGTTTTATTTGCATAGTGAGGATCCCTTTCCTGAATTGCTATAAAAACTGGCCTGTAATTTTCTCCCAGGCATGAACTGTAGTCTTTGACAAACCTGTGAAAGATGGGCTCCTTTTACTCACTGTTGGTAAAGAGGGGGAATGATCCCTCTAATACAGTTTAATATTCACTTTGTAATGCAGTTTTTATGTCAGCAATACTCCCCTGACTTCAAGAGATTTTGTGCCTACAGCCTGTGACCTTAAAGGATGAGACAGGGATATACTACAGGCATGATCAAATGTTTGACAAAATAAAGAAACCAATCTTTTTCTTTTTTTTTTTTTTTTTTCCCCCAGATTTTAAGCAGCTGTAGATCTTCCTGGAAAGAGATGAACTTAGAGCAGTGAAGAGTTCCTTGTTCTGTCTTTGCAGCATAAATATCTGTAGCTTTTGCAGAGATAATAGAATATTCCCCAAAATTATCTTACTGCTAAAAAATAGTTCTCAGCTCATTTGACTTCACAGTAGATTTGAAATCATGAAGGTGGAAAAGACTTTGCATTCCTTGGCTGTTCTCTGAAACAGAAATTTCCCTTCCCCAATGGAAGGCGTGATCACACATCACAACAAGCTGACCCAATTATTAATTTTCACTAATAAAAGACCTTTCCCTCCTTCCTCTCTCTTCCTTTCCTCCTCACCCCTCCCTGCAGTCCAGCAGCTGATCTGGTCTGCCAGCCTGACCCTTGCATGAGCCAATGCAGCTTTTTTGCTGCATTCATTTTCTGCCAGGAGGGTGAGTTCACTCAGCCCAGCAAGGAAAACCACCCCAGTCACAAAGGAGAGGAACACATAGCTGGGAGAATGGCAGAAAGGAGACAGGTAGGATGCAATGACCATTAGAATCAGACTGTGATACTGCAACCCTTTATCTGGAAAAACTCTCCTGGGTTGCAAATGACCTGTTGCAGCACCAGAGCAGTCCTGGCAGAGGCTGAGCCTGCTCCTTTGGAGGGCTGAACCTGCTCCTTTGTTCAATCATGCTCTTTCATTGGTGGTGGTGATAGCTTCCAAGATGCCAGGGAATTGTCCCAATACTCTGGTGACCTCTGGGTGATAAAAACCCTCTTTGAGTCTACACTCAAGTGTTTTGGAAGCTGCTTGGAGAAACCTGGGGACCATCGTTGAGTTTGTTGTTGGTTGTGTTGGTGTTTCTCTGTTGTTGTTGGTTGGTGTTACGGTAGAGGAGGAGTAGCTGGAGTGGGACTTCTCTGTCCATCTGGCAGCTAAGCTGTAGGCTACACTCTGAGGCAAAGAAGATTTCTTGACTCTTCCACCATGAGGAAAAGATTAAGCTAAAATCACTGAGGAGGGGAACAAGGAAAACAGTCACCAAACCTGATCTTTTGGCCACTACAGCACTCCAGAAATCAAGAAAACCAACTGACTTCAGGATGAAAGTGCAGTTCCCTCTGTGCATCATCTATGCAAAACCAGACCCTAAACAGCAAAAGAATTTACTGCAATCCCATCTTTGCCAATTAAGTGTCTTCTGCTTCTAAATGGAAAGAAACTTCAATGTTAATTTTAAAATATTGCTGGCATTTATCATAGTAATTACTTTAGCCGTGTAAAACTCCAGACACCATAAATACTGTTGATTCTATAGATGAAATGCTCCCAAGGCACGTGTTACTGATGCTACAAAATGCACAAGGATATTCTCCAAGCTCAGCATTTGTTGGGCTCATCCAAAGCCATTTGAGCACACAGTTGCCTCATCAGATTTCTGAAAATGACTGATGTTCCTTGTCAAAAGCCATCCATCTTTATCAGGGGCTGTATTTTGGAGGAGCACACCTGGGCAAACACACTCACGAGCTCTGATATGAACACATGCTTCACTGCAATTACATTTTCCAATCAGTAACTTTTAAAGATGGGAAAAGTTTATTTCAGGGACACTGAATTGCCATGATCTTCACTTTCCAAATTCTCCGGCTCTAGAAATCAGATCTCTTTGATCTCTTATAGGTATTGTGGGTATATAATCCATAAATTAATGATTCTGAATTACGAATCAGCTTAGAAAATGTCCATCCTAATCTACTGCTGTGGACCTCTGCACCCAAAAGCAATGAATGGTGTCTGTGTTGGTAGGAAAAAAAGAGTCTTTATCAGACACATTTCTCCAGTGGACAGGCTTGGAAAGCTGGAGAGGGTGAGAATTTAGGGATATCAGCAATCAGCAGGAATCTGGTACCAAATCAAACTGTGAGGTACTTGAAACCAGAAACTTTACAGTTCAAGTTTATAGAGGTAAAGTGTGACCATTTTTGTAATAATCTGATGTGAATATTATTTATAACACTTCTGATTATAGGCACACCTGACAGGGAAAGCTTCGCTGCCTTTCTGTGAATATTACCAAAGGGTAATATCTTCAAAGAAGTGAAATTGGTTTCTGTTAATTTGGCTGTGGTCTCTCCCTGCAGAGAACCTGCCCCTTCACCTGGTGATGGCACTGAGAAAGGGGTTTTGGGGTTATGCTTTCAGCAGGTTTTCCTGCTGACAGGGGGAGGCTGAGTAGAGCCTGAATGAAGCAAGAGCTGGCTGAGCCCTTGGAAGCAGCAAGATACATGCACAGTGATGTGTATTGAGTAAAATACACATTTAGCACTCCATTGCTTTTTATTAATAGGAGGAAAGATACTAAAAAATACTCAACCCCAAGACACAGAATGGAAATAAAGCTGTTTTATAGCAGCTGAAAGCATGTGGAAAAATTGTTGCATAGCTGGAACTTATTTGGCACTAGGGAAAATATTTGTTGAGCTGCCAGTAAAACTGTAGAAGAGGAAATGCTTATAAGAAGACGTCCAAACAAGCGCTGAGCTTCCTTTCCATGAAAATCAAGGTCAAATAGAGCATTTGAAATCATTAGAAACATGTGAAAAATGAGCTCATATTGTCACTGGGAATGACTCAGACAACACTTGGAAGTGCAATGTGTTTGTTGTGGTAATCATGTTTGTAAGGACACAAAAACTTTCTGCCACCCATGGAACTGCCCAGGATTTATCTCTTGAGCATTCTGACTGGCATAGCTTGGGCAGAGTTCCCAAAACTCAGCTTGTGTGGCCTGAAGGGTGAGCTCTGCCTGCAGTGCTGTCACTCTTGCTCATGTTCAGCCCAAGGGAGCTTTCCTCGCCCACCACCTTCCATCCAGGAGATGTGGCAGCATGCTCTGGCACAAACCTGGCCAGCTGCTGCAGTGCAGGGCATTGGAGGACTGCATGGCTAATCTGACTGCTTTAAAGGCTACATCTTCTGCTGAAGAAAACTGCATCCAATTTGCTTTCATATGGAAGCATTGGCAACATAAGCACTTCGTGTCCTGTGGCTGTAGGGTTTTTTTCCTAAATATAACATACAAACCCAGCTGCTGAGAACATTGATGTAGAAAGTATTCAGTGGCAGTAAGAAATCCCAGGCAAGTGCCCTCGAAAGTTTAGTGTTGTTGGCTGCTTTTGATTTTCACTGGAGTTACATTGGGGTTTTTTTTCAGCTGACTTCAGGAACAGAAAAAAGCTCTGTATATTTTGGCATTACTTAAAACCTTCTTTTATTTTGTACAGCATTTCATACAAGAGAAATAGAGGGTTTCATTGTTGTTTTCAAAACAAAATATGCATTTTGCTCTGTTTCCATGGGCTCTAACTAAGAGTCTTCTGTGATCATCTTTTGCAGCCAGTGTGTTGCTGGTTTTTTAAGAACTTGTGGTCATTATGGAAGATAAATGACAGTCCTTGGAGCCCATGGCTGAAGCATACATTAGTCACTAGTAAATGATGTATAAAAAATATTCAGCTTGCAAAAAGATAATGGTGGTTCCTATTTGAAAATGCAGAAAAATGCACATATCTGGAGCACAAAAGTGTCTCATCAATATCTCTGTGGGTAGAAAACTAACCTGTCAAGAAGAAAATGTTGAAAAGATGGGGATATTTATGCACTTGCAGCACTGATCATAATGATCTAAAGGACTATTAAAGCAAACTTAAAACATTAGATGCTGGAAGTAGACCACATAATTGTTTTTTTCCATGCAGCCTAGGAATGCTCTAAAAAATTTCAGTAAGGAATTGCTCATTCCACATCTTTGACCTCCAGTGATCCTGCCTTACTCCATTTCATTGTTATCTGTAAATTTAATAGCCCTTCCTGATTTGACCTTTTACTAACAGCAAAGTCCTTCACCCCCTCCAGTGCTGGAGCTCAGGACTGGGACAGGGAGGGAGCCCAGGTGTCAGAAGCCCGTCTTGGTGACTCTGGCCCCTGGCCAGGGCTGCAGCAGCTGCCACAACGCAGGGCTGGTGTGGCCTCATGGCTGCACTGTTCCCCAGATGGCAGCTCCCAGATGAGACATCAGCCCTGCATTACACAGAAAATGTCATTGCTTTCCCAGAAGAGGGCAATTCTGCCTTTTCCCCTGGTGGGGAAGTTTGGTGCAGTTATCCCACAGCAGGGCTGCAGGCTGGGCCTGGCACCAGGCTTGGTTGGGCGAGTCACATCACAGGGCCGGGATGTTGGGGTGTGCTGGAAGAGGGAGCTGCCTGCCAAGAGGGGGGAATCCACTTTTAGCCAGTGCTTTAAATCCCAGTGGACCTGTTTTTCTCACCTTCCACTCCTGTCTCTGTAAACCAGCCTAGGGGAGAACCTTTTCTCTGTGGGTTACCAGTGGGGTTGAACTGACTTGCTGTTGTTGTTGCTGCTGCTGCTGGCAGACCCAGAGCCTACTCGATCCACTCATCTAGAAACCCCCAAATATTGATGTATATCTATAAATTACCCAGCTTGATTTTCTGCTGGTTGTGTGAGATCAGCAAGAGATCCTCCCTGGAGCAGGGCAGCTCAGGCAGCAGGAGAATGGGAGGAAAGGAGTCATGGGGTGGACACTGCAGGACCACCCCTTCCCAAGTCAGTGTCTCGCCAAAGCAGCCCATTTGTGCTTTTGAACTATTGTTTACCCACTTGGAGGGCTGGGACTCAGACCTAGATGGAAAAGTCAATCAATCTGGTTAATTTTAATTTTCTTTTTAATTAGTAACTATAAAATCTGCAGAAAAGGAGAAAAATGGCAATACAAACTCCTTCACGAGAGGGCTTTCTGCATGGGCAATGCTCTCTTTTCACTCTGTGCCTCTACTGACTGATCTCAGAGATAAATATTCACCTTTAGTTCCTTCCTGGCACTCTCTGCTGTGAAGGGGGTGATACAACACCACAAACTGAAGGGTTATATATTCATTCTTTTACAGGAAAAGCCTGTAAGGTGCAAAAGAAAAATCGTTCTGTGGCTCTGGACATCGGTAAATGATGTATGTCAGTCAGTCAGGTGCTGCCCAACTGCTCAGAACAGGACCTGGGGTCTTCAGCTGCTCTCAGCTATGCTTGAAGAGTCTGTCTCAGCTGTCCTGTTGCAGCAGAGATAACACTGGCTCTGAGTGCTTCTCTTCATCCTTTACAGCTGAAAAGGCTCCCAGAGCTTTGAAATTTTGATCTTCAGTCCTTTTTTTCCAACTTTTATAACCCATGGAAATGAGGAGCTATTTTGTGTGAGGGGAGGCTTGGAGAATTCATCTTTCTCCTGCCCAAGCTGGCCCGTGTGGTCTGCACTTGTGGGGGTTGAAGGCTGAACTCTCAGCAGAGCTGGAAGAAGCTCTTTGGCACTGCACAGCAAAGCAAATTGAACCTGCCCACCCTCTGACCTGTTCAGCTCTGCTGGAATGAGAAGCAGTCAAATTCAGCATGCTGCAACTTTATTATCAGAAAACAGAAAGAAATCTCTTTAGCAACATGTTATTTACTTCACAAATAACCTTGAGTTGTCAGCTGGAGAGAAATATGCTCCTTTTCTGTATCTACTTCACATTTCCCTGGCTTCCAAGGTTCAAATCTGAGGCAGTTTCTGCTGCTGTGGGAGAAACAATAGCCTGTGCTGAGTGCCTGGTAAAGGTATTTATAGGTGTACATTTAGAGTCAAAGAAAGTGCTGTAGCATTGTGTTTTCTAGACACAAAGAACAGCTCCATGTTTTCAGCTAAAATGTTTTTTATTTGAAATGAAGACAGCGTCATAAAAGGTACAAAACCCAACTCACACTGAGGAAGCTTGCAGAGGATTTTTCTTGTGAACTCTGCTGCAGGAACAATGACAGCAAAATTGTTTCTTTGCCAGGAGTAGAGGAAGACACTTTAGGAACTCAGTCCCCAGCTAGCAAAGGTAGTTACCTCATGGCTGCTTATTAGAGCAGGTTGGAAAAGGTACTTGCTGTCATTCATGACATTTCTATTCTGAGACAGTGGGTAAGTAAATACCCTGAAGTTCTCACTGAAAATGGGGAGGGTGGGAGGGATTCTGGAAGTGCCATCCTCTTGTTCATATGTCTTCCCCTCCTCTGTCTGCCTGCTGCCACACTGCGGGGGTATCTGGGGTGGAAACAACCTTCCAGGCTGTCTTACTTTGCATGAAAGGTTTTATATTTGTGCCCTACATCCTACAGAGTAAGGAAGATTTATACAAAGAAAAGGAGAGTAGAAAAAAACCAACTAAATAGACTGGAACCTGCCTGGATTACCTTATGTAAAACAAACAAAACCCCCATATGTGTCAATTGGGAATATTCTAAATTTAATACATCCTTGTGGTTTGAGTAAAGTCAACACAAGCAGTTGACTGTTGAGATTAAAAAACTTATAAAACACAAACCTCAGCCAGCAGAAATCATCACAAAATTATTTTAAATGTTTCATATGTGGGGCTGAAGCGTAGCCATGTACTGTTATGGAGAAAATAAAAACACAGTGAGGCAGGGTTACTAGGGGAAGTCTAGTAAGGTTTTATTGCTTCTCTCTATGGCCAATATGATTTTATGAGGCAAATTTTCTATTGCACATCTCAACAAGTTGCCCCTTAGCCACTGACAGTCCATGTTGCTGATATATTTTTCTCTCCTTCCACTTTCTTCCCCTCTAAGGAAGAGAAAAAGTGTCCTCTGCACAGTTCAGTTGAGAACACAACTTTTGGGATGCTGAGGGCAGCCTTGTGGTGGAGTTGTTTTGATGGCCAAGGAAATGCACTGGGAGAAGATACTTTACTGAGGCTTGTGGCCCATTCCAGTCATGGTGAATCTTTCCTGTGCTTGGAAGAGAAGAACAAACTGTGCCCTAAAGGAACTTATGGGACCCTGCCCAATCTTCATTATACTCTTGGGGAAAGTCAAAGTTTCTGAACTCAGGCAAATGGCTTCTGGCCTGTGATCATTGCCTGGAAATTTAAAGGTTACAAGACAGACAGAGGCTTTTGGAAAATAATGTCCTGTAAAATACTAAAAATTTGGGTTAATTAAAGCTACACCATCCTCTGGGAATGGGTCATTTGTATGTTTGTTCCAAGACTAAATTTGGATTTTGGTGGATGTTTGCCAGCAGTGATGAGTAGGTTATATATTTGTTTTAAAAGATCTCCAGGATTTCAGCTTACAAATGGAAATGGAGGAAAGAGGCAGACTTTACTGAAATAAATAAAACCCTGTGGTCTAATGTGTCATCTGAATACATTACATTAATTACATAATATCTTGGAAATTTTTTGAGCTGGGTTTTGACAGGCTTGGCCTCCAAATCATAAACTACACTGGAGAAGTGTTCACTAGACTGAAGACCTTGAGTCACATCAGCAAAACATCACTTCCAGCATCACATTTTTGCTAATTTCTGCAAAGTGCAAAGTCAAACAAAGCAGTAAAATTGCAGCATGGCAGGGGAAAGAAAGGGAACAGCCTCCGCAGTATTTCCAGTGTCCTTTTAGAAAAATACTTTCAGGGTGGTGAGAGGTGTTTGCCACGCCAGGCAATTCTTCTCCCAGTGGTCAGGAACTCAAGAGCAACTTTTGAGTGGTCACTCAAGAGCAGTGAAGTGCAGGGTGTTTTCATTCAGTCAAACAGCTGCTCACTCAATGCTCTCAACTTTCAGGCATCCCATTCCTCCCTCCTCAGAGGCAGCACAGACCCTGCCATGGAGCAGGTAATGCCACTGCTGGCATCCAACACCTCTTTCACAATGCCTGCATCACTGGAACATTGCTTCTTTAGGTCCCTCTCTTGATTTCTTTCAAAAAATAAGTGTCCACAACCTGAAATCCTGAATCACTTTAGCAAAACAAGAAGGAAGGTGAGGCTGCCTTGGTTTGAAGCAGCTTTCCTGGTGCACTGTGGGGAGCAGATGGAAATCCATGCAGCGAGAGCATCCTTACCCACAGAGCTCTCAGAGAGCAGAGAGGCTGAATTAGAGAATCCTGATTGCAAAGTGTCATCAAATATCCACTGGGGTGGGCCTGTTTGGTGCTTGCCATCTCTTCAGACTTTCCTGCCTCCATCCTGGCAGCAGAGGGGTGATGGTGCTGAGAGCTGGCATGTGCTGGGAGACTGACAGCCAGCTCTGGGAGGGGAGCTGGCAGCATCCTCCCTGCTCCAGGGTGACGAGACTTTGTCATGGGATAATAAATATTCAATAAGTGTTTGAGAGACATGTATTTCCCTCACTCTAGGACACTGCGGGTCAGAGCTTGTTCTCAGTGGTGAGGCACAAATCCCAAATAGCTGCTTTGCCTGTGAATGTGTGTGTGAGATTCTTTTTGCATCAGTGTGAGAGCGATCAGGGAATCTGATGCCTTCTACAAACTGTTTGGAAGCTGTTGGTTGGAGAACCACTGTCAGGCTTTAGGGATTGCTATTTATACATGTATTTTAAACAGCAGTTGTTCTTGGAAAATCTGATTTAAAAATAGCATTGTGCCTTTGTATTCCTCTGATTGCCAGATGAGATGCTCTGTGTTCCCAAGGATTTGTTTGGGTTTATTCCTCTCTAAGTGCCAACCCTGGAAATTCAATCTCAGTTCTGAGAGCAAGCTACATCCTTGTCTTCTCACAAGTAATCCTCACCAGTAATAAAAACCTAAAGATCAAGGCATGCCCTTGGTGACACCTCTGCAACCTCTTTATTTGCAGTGATCAGCTCTCAGCTGGAATCCTGTCAGCACTTCTGTCCTGGGTGCCTGAGGAAGGGCAGGACCCAGATTTCTCCTTGTGTTTTGTCTTCCTCGACAGCAAAAAAAAAACAAAGTGCAAGACAATTCCAAAACTATAGGGATAGGGATGTGATTACATGTGCTATTACCTCACTTATTGGGTGTAGTATTATATCAATGTTGTCCACCTGCTGAGAAAGTGCTGATTTTGTCTTTAGGGAAACATTTTGCATTTCAGTGCACCTGGACTGACAAGTGCCAAATTCCCAAAAATTGTCTTTTAAGCTCAGGTAGCAGAGGAAACAAACTCTGAATCTAATACATGCCTTCAAACCTGAGGAATTCAAATTCCAGTGTCACTCCCTAAGTCTGCATCTCACTCTCCCCCCTCACACCACATTCCTTGGCCCCAGAAAGACACCCCCACAGAAAACAGGCTGGCCCACCCTGTTACACAGACTGCTCAAGAAGTGCTTGAGCATTTCAGTCATGACATGCTCAAATTTAATAACTTATTGAAACAGGTCCCGTGGGCATCCAGGTTGTGCTTTCTGCCCCGGAGGTGGCAGGGAGGGCTTGCAGTGCCCTGTGGCTCTGAGCCATGCCTGGAGAGCCTTGCAGCTCACAGGGATGCCCATGCTGTGCTGGCTGCAGGTTCCAGCCCTCATCTTGCTGGCACCAAAGCTGTGCCCAGCCTTGGATGTAAATTTAATCTTGTTGGGAGCTAATGGAGTGAGGAATTTGACACACCTTTTCCTTCTCTCTAGATGGGAGCCATATGGCTCCTGACTCTTACAGCGCTCCTCAGACTGAAGATGAATGAGTATTAACATATGTTCCCTGGAGTAATTAAAAATGTGATCATAAACAGAGCCTCACTCACTTGAAGGCAGAATGTTGTTATCAGGGAAAAACTGAAGTCAGGGCAGTGCTTCAGAGGTGAGCACCTACCTGGGGTCCCAGGGGCAGGTAAGGGTGCAGGAGTTTGCATTCAGCATCAGTAAGGAGGACACCGGGAAAAAGGAGGGAGATGGGTTTGATGTAAAACCCATTAGCTTAAAGCACTCTCAAGGAAATTTGAATTAAAGCATTTCAAGGGTTTGGACAGATGTGGCTGCTGCAGCTTAGTTTGGTGAAGCAACTCACAGAGCCAGAGGAATTTAGTTCTGTGCCCAAGTGCTAAGAAATTCCAGTCGCTGAATAGGGCTAAATTTGAGGGAGGGTTGAGAATTTCCCTGGAATGTACCCGAGGACTGCATAGCTCTGGAGACAGAGAAGCAATCTCTAAGGCTGGGGGAAGAGGTTTTACGTGTCTCTGAAAAGAGCTGTATTCCACAGCCTGGCTCTACCAGCAATAGAGACACAGAAGAAGTCAAGGGAAATTCGAGTAACCCATCATGGAAAACTCTCTGAAAAAGGAAGAAGTTTCCTGTTTCCCATCTCTCCTGAGAGGAAGAAGTGACTGGGTGTGTGTGAGAAACCAAAGTGGCTTTGGAGGACTTCAGAGCAGAGGACAAATTTTAGGAAACTAAACTATGAAAGGCTGATCCGAACCCAAGGAGAGGTTTGGCCGTGCTGGGTTAATGGCTGGACTTCATGAATTTAGAGATCCTTCCCAACCTAAACTGCTCTATGATTCCGTGAAGGTGGTGGGAAAACGAATAATATCAAATGTAGGAGAATTTCACCTCAGGAAATACAATATTAATAAGGGTATAGGATATTTTAAAGGTTTCAAAGTGAAAATTTTCAGCTGGTGTTCATGAATATTACAAAACAGATGTTCTTCAACTGATTCAAGGTTCTCCTTGCTTGTGACTGGGAAATTATAGACAAGGTGTGTTGACTTCTCCAAATTAATGTGATATATTAACAGGAAAAAAATAAAAAAAGAAAGAAGCAGGTTATTAAAACCAGGTTAACATCAATAACCCCCCCATGATCAAACATATCTCTTTGAATTCAATGCTTGATCTGATGGCATCAGCTACTTTATTTCCTGTTTTAGGGAGCAGACATTTTTATTTAAATTATTTTTGTAGAGAACTTCCAAATGTATCATAGGTCAAAAGGCAAGCAGAGTAAAAGGCAAATTTGCTATAATTTATTTATTGCAAATACTTTGCTTAGTGACTGATGAACCAGAATAACAGAACAGATTTAGATCTTCTGCCCCTCTAGGTCATGATATATTACTGCCTGCAGGTCCTTTCCCATTCTTCACCCATTCATGTCTCCATAAAATGTCTTGAAAAAAGAGTGAGTAATATCCCAAGTCCTGTTGTCCAGGGACTGTCAAATGGGTTGAGAAAAAAATGCATCAAATGTAAATGTAAACTCCACTCTGCAATGTTATGGTAGGGCATGATTTGCATAAATATTGTTTGCAAAGAGCAATTAGCACTTCATTTACATTCAGTGAAGTAGCAATTTGCACATTTTCAGGAAACAATTTCTTTACCCATATGTGCAAATTTTGTGCACTGCAATTGACACGCTAATAAAAAGATCTTAATAGACCAATTTTTTTTTATTTTACACCACAGTGTTCTGAAATATTGATTCACTCTCCTGAAATATTGATTTGGTGGGCTATTTGTAAAAACAGGAAAATGCAGGTTTGAATTTTTAAAACTTGCTTTCTAGAAAAAAAAATCAGAATTAATTTCAGATGTCTGCAATCTTCATGCTCTTTAAGTGGTATTTTAATGGGTATTTTTGTCAGAGAAATATAATAAGCATTATTAAAAAGCATTAGCAAATTCAGTCTCCTAATCTGCAATAACAATGAGTATATTTGCATATTGCAGTATGGAAATAATACAGTCCATTTCCTAGTGTCAATATCACACTCAATTCTCCATTAAATGTTAATAAAAATATTTCACACTTATATAGCATTTTCTCCAGAATGAAGAAACTTCCTAATTAAGAGACAAATTTCATGCTTACAGCAAATACAGAGAATTTTTGTAAACAACCCAAATTTGCTTGGGAGTTGGACAGGAAAAGAGCAGCCCAGTGAGTTTAGCCAGCTGTTGTCAGTGGACATTTCTGGCCTTTGCAGCAGGAGAAATTGATGTTAAGTGGTTTATTTAGACCTCCTGCAGCTCTGTCCCTAACAGTTTCTCTTTTTGTTTAGTTTGCTTCACAATTTTGTAATTTCTCCTATGAAATGCACGTTTGGGGAGAGGTAGGGATTGGAGCTCCCACAGAAGTTGGGTTGTACTGTGCTTGCTAGCTTTTGGAGGAGAAAAATCTTTTGGGCCAAGACTGCTGATATTTGGAAAATTGCATTCCTAGAAGGGTTTATTTTTGGAGGTTGTTCAGTTGCCCGTCCTGGAAGGGTAAGCATGAGGACACAGCAGCAGAGGATGCAGATGTTCATGGATCTCCCTGCCAAGCAGGCTGGACACAAGCTGCCTCTGCTCTGCAAGCCTTGTAACAACATGTCCTGGATGGCAGGTCCTAGCAGGAGACCCTCAAATGGAAATATTTGCTAAATTTGCCCTAGTTATGAGTTCAGGCAGTCAAATGCTCAAAATTCTGCCTGTTACTCTTCAGAGGCAGTGCAAGTGAAACATCCAAAACATCACAGGGCACCTTTGAAAACCTTCCTCGTACTGTGCATTTTAATAAAAGGCATTATGTATCAATCTTTGAACAATCACAAGGAAAATGAATAGCAAATATGACAACAAACAGCAAAGCCCCCACTAAATCCCAGTTTTACCTGCTTATTAAAGTAATTGTTGCAATAATGATCTTGTATTCTTTGCCTTTTCATCTCTCTCACAAGAGAAGGGATCATTATGGTTGCACCCAGGAGTGTGACATTCAGATCTATTTTGAGGTCTCATTATTGTTGGTGTTGTCTTTTTACTTCACAAGTCACATATTTATATTTCATCTCCTGTGTCAGGTATTCAAAGCTCTGCTTTGATCAGTGTAAATTGCATGTGCCCCTCACATAAGGTGGGACCTCTGTTTGAACCTACGAAGTAGTTAATTTTGAGATCTCATGTGAATCTCTGAGTTACTCATCATTGGTTGACTCTATTTTTACTTAACCCTTTTTTTATTCTCTTTCTAGTTTTTCTTATTTTTCTTCTTCTTCCTCTTATCCTTTGTCTTATTTTTATTTCTAGCATCCTACAGAACCTCTGAGGCCTTTGGCAATATTAACCCCTAATGCTGCTGTGTCCCAGCCATGCAGTAACTACTTGGGTGCTCAGGATCTACCCAAGCAGTGGGTGTTTTCCTCCCTGTACAGACCTTTAAACTAAAAGTGCACTATATAATTTTGTACATTACAGACAAAAAATACCCTAATGAGAAGGGGAATAAATTCCTGGACCTTTAATGTTTCTATAGCCTCAGTGGGACCACATTTTGCAAATGCCTCATAATGCTACCAGAGAGGCTAATGATAAGAAAGTAGTAATGACACAAGAAATTTAGGAGTCTGCTGACCTTCAAAAAGCCCATGGGTTTCTTGTTTGCAAAACAAGTAGATTTATCCAATTTTCTGTTGACTAACAATAACTAAATCCAGTGACAGCAACTGATCCATGAGCAGGAACAGCTGTGGCCAGCCTGTGCAAGTAGCTGGCAGGTACTTGAGGTTTGGGCTGAAAGATGGAAAACTGATCTCTGCAAAACCACCTGGATTATGTGGTTTCATCTGCTGAGATGCAAACTGCACCAAGCCAGGAATGAGACCATTTGGTGCTCTTTAAAAATAAAAAAATCCCCTTCTTTCTCAGTAGCCTTGAGAGATGATGTTCCAGGTCAGATCTCTTGCTGGCTGTTTTTAGGTTGGTACCAGTACCTTCAGCTGAGGACCTGAGCTGAGGAACATCTGTCTCCACCTCACATATGGGCAATATCACTAGTGAAGCCACAATCCAAGACAGAGCTGTTTGAGGCCCACACTCATCTGATTTCCCAGTAAGTCTTTGTATCTGCTGTTTTACTGGGGCTGGCTCTCAGCTTCCACAGCTACCTGCCCAACGTGCATTTTGGTGGTGGGACTGAAGTTGACATGCTTTTTTAGGATGCTGAGTGTGGGCTGTGACATGATTGTGTAATAAAGAATCCACAAGGCCCTTGTGCTTTACCCTTTAGCTATGGCTCCAGAATCAGTTTAAATCTAGTTTTTCCCATTACAGCTGCATTGTCCCATCCACAACCAGTAGCAAAGCCACATCTTAATGTTTTGGGTTTTTTCTCGCCACCCCATCAGAAGTAAACAGTCACCATGAAGTTCCTCTTGTCTCCAGGAATTAAGGATGTGCATCTGTCCTGATTTATTCACTTTTGAGGCAGAGTTTAATTTTACAAAGCATCTCTCTCCTCAGTCTTTGCATTTATTTTTGGCAGGAGCAGTTGCCTGCGGCACGAGCACCGAAGACTGGCTCAGTGTTAATAGTTGTCAAGGAAAATGAAGAGGCTATTTCTCACAGCAGACTTTCACCCTGCATGACAAATGCTAGTATGAGCAGATTAAAAATCAGTGCATGGTACAATATGTCACACATAAAGCAGCTCCATGTTATTAATTGGCATGCTCCCCATTAGCTGCCCTCAGTATGTGCCTCTGCGAGTGGAACAGGAGCTGGTGAAATCAGGTGGGTCAGAACCTCCTCTGGTATAAAGTTGTGCAGCAGTGATGCAACTAATTGAGGTATTCTGATTCATAGCATCCAGTTGCTTGGATAAGGGTTTGAGATGCTTTTTTCCCCCCTCTAAAATGTGATTTAACCTTCATTTTATTGCAATGAACAGCAGAGATACTCTGTAATATGTGTTCCCTGAACCCTAAACACTTTTGAAGAAGGATGGGACATTTAAAACCATGATGTGATTTAGAGAAGGTTTTTTTTTTACTTCTTTTCTGCTGTTTTTGTGACAGATCTTTAATTATTGACCTTGAAAATTTCCCAAGGAAATTAGTCGGTCTTAGGATAGAAATTAGTTGCTGCACACAAAAATGGGTTTACAAAGCAAACCAAATCAGCAAAGGCTGAAGTTCATTTTCCAAGTCACCTTAGGGCTGGGAATTGTTTCAGTAATCCTCAGGAAAAAAACAAAAACCTGAACATCATTTTCAACAGGTTCGGAGTTGGAGTAGCATGTAGCAAGTGCTGGGCACCCCCTACACCAGACTCTGGGGCCAGCCTCCCTTCTGCAAAGTTTCCATCACAAGTAAAGGCCTCAGGATAAAAGCTTGGATGCCTTCCCTAACATTGCTCCTAGAGTTCTGCATGCTGTGAGAGTTACCCTGGTTAAAGACACTTTTCTGTGAGGGGTGTGAGAGGGGATCAGGGGCAGCCCCAGGGACATTGTTGCCGTGTGGCTGGGGAGGCACATCCTCCCCTGCCCGCTCTGCTCAGTGCCTCTCATGCCTCAGAGCAGGCAGGGACATTGCAAAGAGGCACAGCACAGCCTTTTACCAGGGCAAGTATTGCCTTCCAGTGACTGCACAGGTAGGAAAGAGCAGTTCAGATAGAGCAGGACACTGTAACAAACTTTGGTGCAGCACACAGGGGGTTTTTGGGTGTGAATATCTGCAGGTACAGAAGGCACAAGGTCTGAAGAGTTTTAACAGACACAGGGCTGCTCAGATACACGAGACCTCAGTGGCTGCTTGACTTGTGGTTATGGTGATATTGCAGTCCTTGGCAGTCACAGGCTAAGCTGCAGATGTAAGATGTTGATGTCATAGGTAATGACCCCATTTAATCTGAAGTGGGGCAGAGCTGTATTTACCCTCAGGCTGGGTTTTATTGCTTGGACACTGTGGGTTTCTAATTTCCTGATCTCTCTTCTGTCATATTTTTTTCCTCTCTTTCATTCCTTTTACTCTTTTAAGCAGTCTCCAACTCTCCCTTGCTTTCCTAACATCTCCTTGGTGCCAGAAGAAAATTCACATTCGCTACTGGAGTCTGTTTCTCTGATGCACTCTTCACCTGTGCAGAACCTGAGATCAGAACCTGGGATCAGAACCTTACAAGAGTTTATCCTGCCCTTGTCATTACCTCTATCATCCTCAAGACAGGGCAGCAGAGGCAGTTGACCAACTCATGTGCCCTTTTGGGGCCTCTCACAGGCTGTAGGGTGCTATGGAGTCTGACATGCACAAATGACTCAGAGATTTGTGTTAATGATGTTCTGAAAATCTCAAGCACACTTTATTTTTATTATTACTATTATTTTATTTTATTTTTTAAATTCATGTCTTAGCCACAGCCTGGGTTTCTTCAGTTCAGATTGTGAATATATTTGTTTTTCCTGGGCTATCAAAATAGAGAGGTTATTGTATCTGGACACATTCATGATATTCAGTTGTTTCCTGATAACTGCTCCATTAATATCTGTCAGCATGGCACCCTCTCTGCTCATAACCTCCGCGCAGACCAGACAGCTTTCCTAGCAGAAGGGACATGCTTATAAGAAAATAAAAGGTAAAATGTCAGCATGTTCCCAAATGAGATGCCCTGGGAGATTCATGACACAGTGGTAGCTGTGAAGAAATGCAGATATGACAGGTGGCTGACAGTTTGGTGCTTTGTCTATAATCCTTCTGAACTAGTGGCAGAGACTTTCTTAAATACAGTGATTACCATGAGAAACCTCTGCCTAAAAGTGTTGTTTACATCAACAATCATGAGATGATAAGTGACAGGCCCGGGTCCTTTCCATTAGTTTCAGAGGACAAATAACATAGGTCAAAACTTTGGGAATAATGATAACAGTAATAATAATAATAATAATAATAATAATAATAATAATAATGATGATGATGATGATGATGATGATGATGATGATGATGATGATGATGATGATGATGGATTAATATAATAATAAAACAGACCAGCAAGCCTGAATAAAATAGAACAGAGTCTGAACAAAATAGACTCCAAAGCCTGGGGCAAACTGCATTTGCTAAACCATTTGGTAAAATGGGCTGAGGCAGATATTTGAGCTAAATTAAATCAGGCAGAATTTGCCTTTGAGTGACTGAAGGCTCAAAAGCAGCCATTTGGACTGCCCAGAATACAGACATATGGCTCCCTGGGCATCCTTCTGCAGAGGTACTGCTGTGACTCTGTGCTTCTTTCCAGAATTAAGCAGAGCATTACTGGTAGCAAGGTGGTGGCCATCTTCTAGACATGCTGCTGCTATTTTTCTTGGACCCCAGAAATGATATATCCAAGGCAGAGTAAATATAAAAACAAATAAAACTGCTCTCAAAAATGTTTTTGTCTGAATAATTAATTCCTCAGCAAATTTTCTCATCATAAAACATGTTCTAATGAGCTACCAGGAGGAGAGGAAATTCATCACTTACCTCACAAATATCAACTTGAGAGCACTGCTGATGTCAGATGGCATAATTAATGACTTGAGAGGGAGCCTGGAGCAGCACAGCCAAAACCACCGTCCCCATCAGTCATTCCACATCAGCCCAACTCATCCATGTTACTTGATCTACAGAGGATTAGCCAGGCAGCTGGAAGGAGATATGGGGCTGAAGGGAATGCAGGCAAATATGGTATATCTAATCTTGAATTATCCTGGTTGGTTTCCTGCTTGTCACTGAGGTGCCATGGCAGTTGGTCAGGCATCGTGTTTTATTTTTGTGGCTTTTCTTTTTTTTTTCCACAGAGAAATAAAATTTACAAGGTTTGAACTTCACCCTCCCTGATGCTGAGCAAGCCATCTTCAGCCCCATGTCAGAACATGGTCCTGTTGGGGTTCAGTTCCTGTGCAGCAGGCCTGGGTGGGTGCCCTGGAGCAGGTGAGACCTCTCTGTGCTCTGGTGACAGGGGATGTTGTGTCAAGGTGGTGTTCATGGGGGGGCTGCAGTAGGAACACATCTGAACGGTTCTCCACCAGAGCTGGGGCAGTGTGCAGCCTCCTCTCATCACGGGTCCATCTCTTCTCTCAGTGCTCTGCAGCTGCAAGAACTGCCCCACTGCTTCCTCCACGTGTCTACTCTGGGGGCAAGTCCCTCCTAAGGACATCACAGGAGCCAAGGCATGGGGGATGCTTTGGAGGGCCAGCTCTCCCCACTTGGATGGGAAAGCTGAGTGCTGGTGCTGCCAGCTTTGCAATGAGAACCTGAAATGGCCAAAGGGGGTCAGACTAAAGGGTGAGCTCCCTGGGGATCCCATCTCCAAGGCCTTCCAGGAGCAGGTGCTTGCTTTAGGGAAGGATAGAGGATTCCAGAGATGTAGAGGAATCATTTTGTTACTCCACCTTCCCAGCAGCCTGCTGTGAGGGAATCCTGAGCTGAAGGTTCCTTCCCCAGCTCTGCATTTCTCAGGTCCTTATGAAACTCTTTTTACCACTAATTTATCTAATATCTTTTGGCACCAGCATTTATTTTTTTGCCCTCTGCATTGTCCCGTGATGTGTGCCACAGAACAATCATATGAAGTGACAAAAATGTGCTTCTTTTCCTGTGTTTTAGAGTTTCTGTCTGGCCTGTATATCTCATGTTCTCCATTCCCTGTGATAAGTGAAGGAATGAATCATCATTCACCTTGTCTTTCTCCCTCAGTTTCACGACGCTGAGAAAAGTAAGCATATAAAATTTACTCCACTGAAATACCTCCATGTTTCTGAAACCAATTCCAGCCTAGCAGGATTTTTTTTTAGGATTTACATGACAGAAGAGTATGAGAAATCCAGGCAGCTCCAAAGTGATGGCTGACATGTTTTATCTCCATCTCTTTGCTCATTCCAGTGTGTGCTCACTGCTGAAGACCAAGCTCCAGTAGCTGTCAGCCTAAGTGCAGCTGTTTTACATGTCTGCTCACATTTGGAAATGCCTGGCTGTGTTTTCTGAAACTCTCCAGTAAATGCTCTCTTGAGTTAGTTCATCAGCAAAGACAACTTTATCTGCTCCACAAGTGACCCCCCATTCCCCTGTGCAAACACCCTGGTGCAGCAGAGCCCAGTGGTTGTTGCTGGCAAGATCTGAGCACCGGGCTTGCCCAAGGCAAAGCACCCTTGGCATCTGCTGGCCCTTCTGTGGGCTCCAGTGTAAGCAATAACTGGGCTTTTATGTCGGTGCTGACCTCCCAAGTTAAGTTCAGAAAACGTTATCTGTCAAATCTGATGTGTCACATTTCAAAGAAAAGAGTTTTCCACCTCAATCCAGGTCTGATTTCTTTACTGGTAAAGGATAAAACCCTTTGGGAACCAAGCACTTCTTGGAAGCAAGGTTAAGAGCAATAAACTTTCCTCCTTACCAATAGACTGAAATATCAGCAAAATCTTTTCTGTTAGGAGCACACATCTATCCCCACAGGGTCAGCTCAGTGCTCTATAACTCATCTTACAAAACTGAAATACAATTTTTGATGATCAGAGCTGGGTAAGGATCAGAAAACTGGCCTGACACATTTCATTTGTACTGACAAAAATTTTTACTGAAGACCTGCTTCCCCTGCACAGATAGGGTGAGATTTCAAGATAATATGCATTACAAATGATTTGTAACGAAGCTGAATTAATGTCTTTGAGAATCCCCCCAGTGCCCTTCTCAGGACTGTATCTGTAACCTCTTACCAGCACACAGAAATAATTGTTTGGTTGCCCAATGGAAACGCCAGCCGGAATTCCCATGTGCACTATGTTTGGGGTCTCTGTCCCTCATCTGCTTCTCTAAACACTGCCTGGGAAGTGGCACAGTGATAAAATGTGCATAAACAGCCCTGGGATTAAGAAGTGATTTGAGACCTGCAGCTAATCTCGGACTGGATGTGGCTAGGAAATTAGATTAGGAAATTACTTTACCTGGAACTGGACACTAATTGTGGTGTCTTGTGCTGGAGAGAGGATTCATGCTAAGATGAAAAAATGAAATTGGGATTGTGGGGAAACTATAATTTGAGGTCATTTTAATTTGGATTTTTGTGCCAGAGTGATCTGAGCACTCCTCACAACTCTGATGCCTTTTGCTTTCTGGCATCCTGGCCTTGCAGTTTTGGGCCCTACAGCAGAGGGGGTGCTCTGGTGTCTTCCCAAACATGGTGTGGGGCAGGCAGCTGCTCACCCCTGGGAATAAAATGCCATCTGTTCCTGCCATGTATTGGACAGCAATGTCCCATTGCTGTGCTGGTCTGTCCTCAGCTTGATGTCCAGCAGGAGCTTGCTTAAGGTTATTTTCTTTCAGCCCTGCCCCACCTGCCAGCCAGGGGGTAAGGGAGCTGATCCCAACCCCAGGCAGCCCCTAAATGACACCAAGGCTCAGGAAAAGTTGTTCCATTTCTGGTGAGCCTTTGCTCCCCTTGCAATACCTTGGAAGGGTGGTGACAGCCTGGGCTAGGAACAAAACCACTGGGTCTGTAGGGCCGGAGTGGCTGTGCACTTTGTTATTGCCACGGTCTGAGGCTGCTGGCCACATTTTTAGAAGCTTGGGTCAAAATTTCCTGGGATCCAGCAGCTAGGATGAAGCCAGTCAGCTGGTTTGGGGTATTTTTGTGTGTGTGTGTGTGTGTGTGTGTGTGGCAATCAACAGGGGTGACATCAGTGTCCTGTGTCATTAGGGGGATCCCCCACCGGCGGTCCCCAGCCCTGTTGGAGACACACGGACTGATTTAACCCCCTGGGCGCCAGAGGGTAGTGGCAGCCAGATTTTCCCCGAGAGGGATACCCCACAACAGTTCTTCCTCTCTCCGCTCCCCTCTTCCCCTACAAGCCCTGAAACCATTCACAGGGGCAGCTCGGGCTGCGGGAGAGGGAGCAGCCGCGTCCGGAGGAGGCATCGACCGCACTGCATTGCATTGCATTGCACTGCGCATCCTCCCTCCCTCCTTCCCTCCCCACCGCCTACTGCTTCAGCCTGCCTTCCTCCCTCCATCCCTCCATCCTCCCCGCTTCCCACCTCACATCGCTCCCTCCTGCATCCCTCCTCCTGCATCCCTCCCCCCTGCATCCCTCTCTCCTACAACATCCCTCCTCCTGCATCCCTCCTCCTGCATCCCTCTCTCCTAAAACATCCCTCCTCCTGCATCCCTCCTCCTGCATCCCTCTCTCCTACATCCCTCCTCCTACATCCCTCCTCCTGCATCCCTCCCCCCTGCATCCCTCTCTCCACGCCTCCCTCCCTCTGCCTGCGCAGAGCCGCGGACATGGCGCTCAGCAATTTCCTCTTCGCTCAGTGCATCTGCTATTTCCTGGCCTTTCTCTTCAGCTTCATCGTGGTGGTGCCACTCTCCGAGAATGGCAACGACTTCCACGGCCGGTGCCTGCTCTTCACCGAGGGCATGTGGCTCAACGCCAACCTGACGGTGGAGCGGCAGCGCTTCACGGTGCAGGAGTGGGGGCCTGAGGCTGCCTGCCGCTTCAGCATCTTCACCGGGCTCCTGTCCCTGCTGCTGGCCACAGTGCAGGCCTGGAGGACCCTCTTCTTCCTCTGCAAAGGGCACGAGGAGTAAGTATCCCTGGGGATAAGCCCATCCCTCCCACAGGCTGGGGCACGTGGGAGCAGTCTGGGGGTGAAGCCCTGGGCTTTGCACCACCCAGCTCATCGGGCGCCCCAGAGGGGTTTGGGGAGAGCTGGTGTATCACCCCTGTCTGTCTGCACACACACCAGGCGCTCCCCAGCTGTGTCCAGGGCCCTCCCAGGGGATGCTCCCATGGGTGGGGGGTCAGATCCACTGCTGTGCACCCACTGCCCTTTGGCGGTCCTGGTGCAGCTTCTGGCCGTTCAGCTGCAGTGGGCATGGAAGGACTTGGGGGCTGTGGGGTGATGCTGGAGGCTGGGGCTCACAGGTGCCTCTTGACCACGGTCCCACTACACATCCGTGCCAAAGGAGGCCCTCCCCAGGTGTGCACTGGGTGTGTGAAAAACCTTGAAACAACATGGTTGTGCGTGGGGGGCCAGAAGGGAGAAGTTGGTGCCTCCCCTCTCTTTTTTGTGCTGCTTTTGCCGTGTACATGGCAGACATTTGCAGACAACAACTACTGCTTGGTTACGGCGTGAGAGCAACGCTGAGCGCTCCTGCAGCAGCTCAGGGTGGCACTGACTGCTGGCTCCTGTGCTCACACAAGCCAAGGGGCAATCCCACCCCAGCAGGGAGAGGGAGAGGCTTGGTGGGCCAGGCAGCAGCTCAGGAGCACTGTCATGTTCTGGGCTTGCCTCTCTGGTGGCCTGAGAGGGCAGAGACACTGGTGCAGGTAACCCAGGTGCTACAGGGCCGGGGCTGGACAATGCACTGGTGCCTGTCCAAACTAGGAAAATATTTTTCCCATGGTTTAGGAACCATGCCAAGGGTTAATCACTGTCCAGGTCTATTTGGACTAGAGGTTTCTTGAGGATGGGGCTGTTACGTCTGGGCTTGGTAACCCTGGAGACTGGGTAGCAGTGTTGTCTTTCTGGCTCTTTCCAACCACTCTCAACATGTCTAATACTCAAACATGGTGTAATAAGTATGGACCAGAAACTTATTCCATGTTAAAACGTACCTTACACTAAATACAACCACATACTTCTTAATATCTTTGAATTCAGCTTCCTCAGGTGATCCAATATCTATAGAGGGTTCATTGAATCCCAGTGCTTTGCAGTTCAGACCTAGCTAGTTTTTAGAAGAAACCAGCAGTGAAATCCCTGCAATGGTGACATTTGGATTAGATGTTCGGCCTGTTTTCAAAAGTGGCTGTTAACTTCAAAACTGTCGGGCAGGCCCCTGAAAAGTGTCCCTTTAGGAGCTCCTTCAGGCTCCTTTGGGAGTTGTATAACACTGTTCATAGTTGCTCCATCCAGGCAAGAAAGGCAGAAGGCTGTGAGGTCATGGGTGCAAAGATGAAGCAAGTTGGGATGATGAGATAACCACAGAAGACCACAGGAGAGTACAACATGGCAAGATGCTGGGGAACAGCAATTTCTTGGTAAGAAGGAAGGTCTGTCCTGTTCCACATCAGCCACCATATGAATAGCAGGCAGGGCTCATGCTGTCCTGATTTTAGACAGCCATTTGTTAACGGTTCAAATGGGTGCAAAAACATTTCTGTTTGGATGGAGAGATAAATGTGAGCTCCTCACCATGCATGATAATTGTCTGTTTTGATTAGAGGTCGTTGTGGAAGAGCCAGAATGTCATAACTGATGATCCTATTGAGGAGGATCACTGCTATTGGGCCAGCTCCAGGGTGAGCCAGCAAAGGCAGTCAGGGTTAGTTAGCACCCTTTGCATCTTTCATGTGCAATGGCTTTGAATGATTGCTGACAAATTATTTTCTAGCAGTTATGACTGCTAAAAAACCTTAAAAGGGTCTCAGCACCCCTTGCCTCAGCAGCCTGGGGCTCTTCAGCTCAGCTGAAGGGTAGAGGTATAACTCAGATACTTCATTGCTAGGATTGCAAAGCAACTGTAGGTGTAAACATTCATTATTGAAGGGCATTCACTCAATCTGCAATGCATAGCTTGAAGTTCTAATCTAAGGAGGAAAAATCAGGTAATCTAGAGAGCCAAATAAGCAGTTTTCTGTCAGGATACCCTGGCAGTGGTGATGGTTTCTCTTGCCAGATGCAAATCAGGTGCAAGGCTGAGCCCTGCTTTGTCAGTGGAAAGTCAGATCCTGGACCATGGAACCTCTCTTGCTGCAGGGTGGGAAATAGAGGGAGAACTGCAGATCCTGGGCTGTGATGACCCATTGAATAGTCCTGGTAACTGCTCCTTTTCTAGAGCTGTTATTAATTCTGGTGCCAAGTCTGTTTTATTCTGTGAACAGCTCAAGTCTTTTCTGCCTCCCAGGCCAGCTTTCCATGCTAAGGTGCACACAGAGGATATGATCTGACTTCAGCAACACTTGGGATGAACTCCAGGCTAGGTGTGAAGTCAGGGCAGAGAACATGCAAAAACCTGGACTCTCACAGCAGCTGTCACTGGGTGACCCCAGCACACAGCAGAGCTGAGCCGATCTACTTCACCAAGCCCAGCTAAACCAGGGCAGGATTCAGCTTATTGTTCATCCAGAAGTCAGGTGTCCTGGCATCCAGCACCCATTACAGCCTCTAGGGGCACTTCTTGAACGTGATTTATTTCACTTTTCTATCAGTCTTAGGGTGGGACAACTGTCACTTTGGAGAGAACCTAGACAGCCCCTCTAAGGCCTCATCAACCCAGGAGCAAACTTCCTAACTCTGCTGATAATTGCTTCCTCATCTCATTTTAAAGATGTTCTCCTGAGGTCACAAATGTATCATGTATAACCTATAGAAATTAGGATTCTCCAGCCCAGAACCTTCCAGGACTCAAACACTCATTTAAAAAGCCTCTTGGCTTTTCATTTGATGAGCAACAAGGGAGAAGAAGTGACTGAAGGTTTTTTTTCCTTCTCTGGGGTAAGTAGATTCATTCTATAATCAACACAATGAGTGGCACTGGTGAGAAATTTGTCATATTCACCTTTACCACACACTGAATAGGGTGACCTGCCTCCTGGAGCTGCCAGTCTTTTTCCAACCTGGAGCAGATCTCCAGTTTTTAGATAATGTGACATTCCAAGGTGTCCTATTCTAAACAGCTACTTAGAGAAGTTTCAAGTAGAGAAGGGCTTTCCCAGATGACTGGGATTAGACACTTTTCACAGCTAAAATTCAGGTGAGGAGTTAAAAAGGGAAAATGAGAGAGTGATTCCATGGCCTTATGGGAAATCTGTAAGCATCCCACTCCAAACACTTCACGTGCCGAGGGCAGGCCCTGACGGGGCAGATTTAATGGGGCTGAGATAAGTTGATATTCAGCTGGCAGACATAGCATACTGACACTAAAGCCAGAGAAACCCTGGGAGAAGCTGCCCTGCTCTGCAAATTGCCCATAAAACTGAGATTCGTGTCCTGGGATGGCAGTACCTTGTGTTACATTGCTTAAAGTGATTATAGCTATCAGTTCTGTGTTTTCATTTTTGGTTTCCCTCTTCTAAGCAATTTTTGTCCCAATTATCATTTAAGTCATGAAATAATTTTAGCTGCAGTTACTACATAATTTGAGCTAGTGACATTTATTTTAACAATGGTGATTTTCATCATTTCAGCTAATGAAAGCCACACTGTGTATGAACAACCACCATTTATTATATAAAGCCACATCTTATGGTTAAAAAGGAAATCAAAATCAAAAGCATTTGCAAGCGAAGGTAGTGTGACTCAAAATCAAGTCCATAGTGTTTCAATGTATTAGGTGTTCTTAATTAAAGATGTGTTTTAAATGGAAACTGATATCTTTGTGCCCACTCTGTGCTGCTTACAGAGACTGCTGATGTTGTGTTTCAGCTGTTTATGAGTTACATTTTTCTTCCCTTTTATTACAGCTCTTTCTTTTACGCCTTCCTGAATCTGCTGATCAGCGCCTTTGTGGTGTTCATCACATTTATTGCCAGCACTATAGTGAGTGTAGGATTTAACATGTGGTGTGATGCAATTACTGAAAAAGGAAGCATGCCAAATAGGTTAGTATTGAAAAATGCATTTTATTCCTCTTATTTTTTTTCATATAAGCACAATTGAGCTGTGGTGTTACAAAGTGTAGTTATTACACGCAAGGTGAGCAAGGGGGAGGATGCACCTGTAATATGAAAATCCAGAGCTTTTTCATGTGGAACAAAACAAAGCAAATCAAACTACTTTTTGTTTGTTTATTTAGAAGCCCCCCCCAAAAAAAGTGTGTTTCCATTGTATTTTGTGGTCACGATCACATGAAAAACAAATTGATTGTATTAAATTTTTTTTTATTTCCAAAGGAATGCTAGATTTAGAGTTTTTCTAAGAATGGGGGGAGTGTGGCCTTGTGAGAGCAGGGGGCTGGGGGTCAGGGCTCCTGGCTTGCAGTCTTGGTTCTGCCCCCAACCCACTGTGTGACATTGAGCAAATCACTTATCCTGCCCGTGCCACAGCTCATCATCAGACAAAACATTTGGGGTAGAGTTCCTTGCCTGTTCCATGCTGTGGATGCCCTGAGAGCCACAGAATGGAAAGCACTTTGTAAGTGCAAAGTACAGATGGGTGATGCTTTGTTACAGTCACAAAATGTACAGCTCCTAAAATGGCCCACTGTATCCCACGATGCTTATGCTCCTTATAGGAAACATGATAAGTCGAGGAAGATTTGCTCCTATCAAACAAATAATGATGAGGAGAGAGGAAAATGTGACATTTTATGTCATACGATATTGAATAAATGTACTACTTAAAGCATACCTTTATGTTGCACATTGCCATATGTTGTAAAATGCCATAGTGAATGTTCTGTTTAGGGCTGCAACGATTAATCGAATTACTCGAATATTCGGTTAAAAATTCAATTACAAAATGCATCCAATCGAATATTCGGGTAAGAACCCAAGATGACCGACAGCACTGAAAAGGAGAGAGAAGAGGCTGCAGAAATCAACCAAGAGGTAGAATGACAACCTCACAATCCTGGGATTTTTTTTTCACACCAATAATGGTCCAAGTTATTTGTAAAATCTGTAGGCAGCCCCTATCTTACCATCAGAGTATCATCTCCTTGCTGGAGCATCCGAAACAAAAAACACAATTCCTTCTTCTGAGGCTTTTCCTGATGAAGTCAAAAGGTAACAGAGGATCATACACTTTGTTTCATTGAGGGGTGAAACAACCAACCTGGGGTGATGCCAGGGGCAAATCTGTGGGAGGTGAGGGGGCAGTGGGAAGGAGGGGTTTAAGGATGCTGTGTTCATAATGACTATTACAATCCTACTTATGAAAGATTTGTGTTATCACTCACATAATTTTTTTTTTTTAAATAAAGTAATTTTTATCTTAGTTTTAGAGAAGATCAGCAAACAACCTGATGATTGCAATAAGTTAATTATTCTTTGATAGAATGTGCCATTGTGACTGTTCAAAGTACATTTAATATGTTGCTTCATTTTATATTTGGTTTACCGAGAATCTCTTAAAATTTCTTCTTTTGTTTTTCCCTTCCAAATGCCTTTCTGGGTAGCTGTGAAGAATTGCAGGATATAGATCTTGAGCTGAACTTGGAAAACTCTGCTTTCTATGACCAGTTTGCTATTGCACAGGTAGGTCAGACTAAGTCATGGTTCTATTCCAGTTAATTTGCCATTTGCTTATTGACCTGGGATTGCTGCAGCTGAACTACCATTCCCAGAAATCAATGGGAATGTTTCCACTGACTTCAGTAAGTGCTGAATCAGAATGATAGTGATGGGCACATTTGCCTTTTAAATTCAAAACAGACAGTTTTGAATACAGATATGTCAAATCTTCACCCTACCACTGATCTTGTTAATCATGACAGAAAACTATTCATCCAAAGGATCAGGTCTGCAAAAGTTACAGCACTCTGGTGTCCTGGATCTTTTCATTACTGTTCAAAATAATTTCTGACCTGCAGCATGTTGTGGGGTTCCTAGTTTTGCCTTCCTTGACTTTGACTGAGATCACCTAAGCTATATAAATATCTGACCATTGAAAATAATCAAAGATTTATTTATTCAGATTGGGCTGTTTTCTGATGAATCCATGAGAATTAGACCTCTAAGGCTGTCAGACCTTTCTAATGAATATTCTAGCTCTAAGTCAATGATCAGTCAGTGAACACTGGGACATGAGCACATACTAATTTTGCAGGGATGAGAGTCCCATTCCTGCAGGGCTGCAGCCTTACAAAGGCTTATGTTGTCCCACGTGGAAAGAGGCATTAGCCTGCTTGGAACATTCCTTGAAGGTAACCCTGCCTCTTGGGCACAAGCCAATTTTTTGTCTTTGTTGCCAACACTGGCATGTAGATGCCCAGCTCAGGCATAACTGCATTTAGGAATGAAATATGCCAAAAAAGTGACACCTTTGTATGGAGAACCCTGGACCTCCCTGGGTTTAGCTTGGCATGACTCCGTGGGTTTTGGTCCAGCTGAGGTTTGCATAACCACCCGGACAGCTGACTTTGTTTTCACAATACTGTACTGACCTCTTTATGATTTCTTTCCTTCTCCAGTTTGGTCTCTGGGCTGCCTGGCTGACTTGGCTGGCAATTACCATTCTGGCTTTCCTGAAGGTTTATCACAACTACAGACAAGAGGATCTGCTAGATAGCCTGATCCATGAGAAGGAGCTGTTGCTAGGAAGATCCCCTTCACGATCCTCTTTGCAAGATGACAAAAGTGGCATGATTTAAAGTGTAAGCAAATTTCCAGGGCAGGATCTAGATTTTATTATTCAGTAATGTGAGCTGAAGCTGAGTCAGGGTAATGAGTGTGTGAGATCTTTTCTTTTCTTGATAAGAATGTATTTGTGAATCACTCACTTCCCCTATGAGAAATTGTTGGCAGAAATACTGATATTAGGACAAAGAGAATGAACTGCCCTATGTGCCTATGGCACAGCAAACTTTCTGTCCTGTGCAGGCAAAATTTGTAACCTGCCCTTGTCAGCAGAGCTCTCATGTGCCATCGCTGGCTTTTGGGACAGGGACCATTTCTGAGGACTGAGCTGGCAAGGCCAGGCTACAGCATCCAGGCTATTTCTTCAAACTATTCTTCATCAATAGATGTAACTGGAGCTGCATTCAGTCCCTCCTCTCTCCCTCTCCTCCCTTTTGCCAGTGAAGCTGCCCCTGCTCTGTCTTTATCCCGGGAAGCTGCAGCTCTGGTTGGGGTGCAGGCTCTCACTGTCTCTGCTTTCGCTGTGTGTGGATGCAGCACTGACAAACATGTTGCTCCTGCTCTGATTTTGTTTCAAACATAGAGACCTGTGTTCCAGACTTGATATTTAATATTGGACAGTGTTAATGAATTCCACGAAACCCGTGTATTATTATAGCATCTGTCAAAAACTGTGTATAGTATGGAAGGATGATGGAGAACATTTGTGGTTTTGTTTCTTCTTAGATTTTGGCATGAGCAGCATTTATTATGACTCCTGAAGTGAAGTGTAGCTAGAAATTGCTGAAACTTGCATACTAAGAAATTAAGCTGAATAGATAGTATTAACGCTTGTGCATTTATAAATGTAACTTGATCCCTAACATTGTATACTATTCTGTTTTGAATATTAGAATTTATTTGTGATATTTATTTCATATAGGATATGCAAAATTACTGTAAGCATTTGCATTGTAGGTTTCTATATATAAGCATAGCAAGGAGTTCAAAGAGCTGAGTTATTTTATTGATAGTTCAGTGCTGAATGGGTCCATTTTCCCCACTCATGGGCAGGAGTTCCAGGGCAGATGAATTTTGCTGTGAAAAGGAAGAAGAATTGCTATTTACACAGAGCTCACTGGTGACTGTGTTGCTGCTTTCAGTTTTGCTTGGCCAGTGCTTCAACAAATCAGGTGGATTGTTGAGATCAGAGGTAGCTCTGATAATTAAGAAGAGTCACTCAGAAGAGTGTGGGATTTGCATGGCAGAGAAGTAAAGCTGTGCTAGGATTAAGCATTTATCCCCAGGTACACGTTACACAGAAGACCCCAAATCAGCAGAAAACTTAAGCAAACAACTAAATTTGGACTGAAGATTTTTTTGGGAGTACACTGACACTGTCTGTGGTACCTGTGTTTGAGTTGAGACTGAATTTATTTTAACAGAAATGTAAACTACACACAATTATATGACCTGGTAAATCAGAATGAGGGGAGAGAGGACTTCTACCATATCAGAGCTCAAGCCTGGGTTAGCACAACCATGCAGATTTACTGTTGTCTTCTAGGGACTCTCTGATGCTTAGTTAAGTACCAGCTTAAGCATTTCATTGAAACAGAATTTGATGTCATGACAAATCCCTAAATTATTAAGGATTTTAGGGCATAAAATGTGACGCTGTATTTAACTGCCAAAATGTTTTCATAGGCTTAGAGAAAAAGCCCTCCATGGGCCCTAAGCAGTAATCCAACTCTGTGAACATTGCTTATAGCCCCAGCTGGCCACAGCTCTCTGCAGAGAGGCCTTGTTCTTCGGCATGGTTTCTGCCCACAAGAGAATGCAATTCCTTTGAAAGCTTTGCAGCAGTGGCTTTTTTTTTTTTTTTTTTTAGTTGGAAGTTGACATCAGAGAAGGACTCCTTGAGAAGGAATCAGAGATCAAGTTAATTAATGCCAATTTAAAATTCAGATATCAGGATTGTCAGAGTGACTTTTTTATTAATTTGGTCAAATAATTTGGACATTAAGAAAAGTCTCTTCACTGAAAGGGTTGTCAAGCACTGGAACAGGCTTCCCAGGGAAGTGGTGGAGTCATCATCCCTGGGTGTATTTAAAAGAAAGGAAGATGTGGCACTGAGGGACATGGTTTAGTGGTGGCCTTTGCAGTGCCAGGTTAATGGTTTGACTGGATGATCCTAGAGGTCTTTTTCAACCTAAGTTACTCTGTCTCTAGTAGGAGATACACTCTTGCAAGTACCTGAGTCCATTGCCAGGGAACGACCTTCTTCATACCAAGAAGAACTTGGGACTTGTAGGTTAGCCTGTTTCCCCAGTTTCCCCAGTTCTTCCAGCTGTAAAAGGCAGTCTCACTTTCACTCAGCAGTGATGTCTCTTCCCACAAATTACTTCAGTGTATGCCTTACTCCTTGTGTGAAACCATGATGCTGCTCTGTATAATATATTTTATGTACATGCCAAATCAGGCTTAGGCTGAAGTGATGTGTGGCTTGGGACCACTGTTCCTAGTGTTGCTTGGGGGTTTGAAGAACCATGAGCCAGAAGATAATAAATGTCTTCTTGTGGTTCTTGCTCTAAGGTACCAGGGCCCAAGCCTTGTCTCTGCTTCTGAAAGAGAGGATGCTGCTTGTGGGCGAGGCTGTCTGGAGCTCATGCTCTCTTCTACCTCTCCAGTCTCAAGGTCTTTTTCCTCCTTTCCACTTCCATGAGAAGCAGCAAACACTGGTCCTGGGTTTGGAGTTGCCATGCAAAATGAAAAGAGGCTGAAGCTCTTCTATGAGTCCCATGTGAATGGGGCTGTTCTTTGCAGCTTTCCCATGTCAGTCTGTTTTTCACAGCTTCCCTGCCTTCACCTGGTGGGGTAAGGCTGGTACCCCCTTGCAAGTATCAGTCATACCTAAAAGCAAAGCTGCTTTTGATGGAAGCCCCTGTGTGAGTCAGAAGGCAGAGCATGTAGTGAGAGCTCCCCTGGCTGACCTAGGGGAGGAAGGGTATCCTGCAACTCCCAACTCCCAGTTTTTGGACACACTTGGTGTTTTTTATTTGCAGTAAGTTTTCTGCAACCTCTTCTCCCAAAGCTTAGGCACTCAGGCCAAGCCGGTGATGCCAAGCTGGAAATGTGTAAGAATTGTGGTATAATTTATGCACACATGCCTACCTACCTGTGCTCTCTCTCATGCACTTCTCTCTTTTGTACATTTCTGACGTCTGATTTTAGTCACCCATTGCACACCAGCACATCGTGGGGCTGAGTCAGATTTTCCATTTCTGTGACATTTCAATACCTTTAATTTGCCGTGTCCGAAGGCAGGGAACACTCTAGCAAGAGTTGTATTCAAAGAACTAGAACACTGTGTGGTGCTTATACTTGTATTTATTTATTTATTTATTGTCACATGGTGCAAGGGGAAAAAGCTTTGTGGCTTTCCAAGGCACTGGGATGTTGCCACACTATTATTCTGTTGTACCAAATAAATTCTCTGGCTACCATCTGTGGTTAAATTCCCCACCAATTGCCTGCCAGCAGTCCTCAGTGGTCTAGAAGAATCTAAGCTAACAAGTGTCATCTGAGCTTTTAGATCAATGCTGTTTCTTACTATTTTTATAATGGAGAAACAATTAGAGCCATCTTTTGGAACAGAACGTCCTCATGAGTGCATTCATGCTCAAAACATCTTATACCACTAACTCATGAGGCATCTTGCAGCTGGGAAATTTCAGCGGGAATTACAAAAATAAGAGCATGACGATTTACTGTAAAAACTGAAGGATACATTCGTACTATAGCAGCGATTCTACAGTCCCTTAAAAAAGGAGGTGTTATAATAACCAGTGATGGATGATTGGGTGTACAGACCTTGTCATGAAAGCATTCTCTGTGTATGTATAATGTACACAGGTAAATGCCAGTTCCACTGCTCTTCTGTGATGTGAATATAGGCTCTTCTCTAAACAAGCAGCTTTGGCTGGAGCAGTGTTAGAACACCTTAAATTTCTACACTTCTTTTACTTAGCACTGGGACTCGAGCAGTGGCAATGGTTATTATTGATACCCAGAGGTGGGATTGATGTGGGCAGAGTAGGAAAGCACTGGCCAATGCATAAACTGCCAAAGGCTGAGATGAGTTTCTAATGTGGGTTTGCAGGTGTTTTAATTCCTCCCCTTTATCTGAGTAACGTCCTGCTGCTAGCCTAAATTAGTCCAGTTAGGAACAGAGTCAGATTTCCTTTCAAGGCCTTCACTCCCCAGTGTGGAACACTGCTGATTTAACCTGTCTAGTGTTAGGATGGAAGCTGAGCTGCAAGGAGGAGGAGCTCACACTTTACAGTCATGTTGCACACAAAGCTGGTATTGGGTGTATGTGGGTTTTGTCATCTCCCTTTTTCAAAGCCTTCTCAAACATATTGCATGTAAAATCACTTTTATCATTTAAATTATTACTTTAGCAAAGATCCAGACAGTAATTTATACTAGAAAGACTGACAGTACTTTGTGAAAAACCAATCTGGATTATGAAAAAACTTTTGGTTTCTTTCTGGATCAATGGCCCAAGTATCCTTGAGCAAATGAGGATCCTGGCTGTGTCCAGATCCTAAAACTGTGCCTCAGACCATTTCCTTAGCTGATGGAAACAGCCCATTTTTATCTCTTGGAATGTTTACTTTGGAGAACACAAATATCCTTTCCTTCTGGTTAGGAAATCTGGGAAAAGGGGAAGGCTTTACCTGCAGTGACAAAATGCTAATGTCACTTCATAAGCACAGAAATTGTTTTCAGACTATTTCTGTTCATGGCACTAGTGCCTTGAAGTACATGTTTCTATTTTTGTCCTCCATAAGGAGGAAAACTATCCTGAGTTGTATTTTAGTACTCATATAATTTCACCTAAATGTTTTTTGTTTTTTATTTTAATGGATTTTTTTAAATGACAAAATTCAACTCTGTGATTTATGAAGTTAAGAACTTCATAGAAAACGTCACTTTGATGCTCTCTTGATGTAGAAGGGAACTGCACTCTCTCAGAAAAACTATCTTTTTTTTTTTTTTTTTCTGAACAAACAGGAGGTTAGAACAGAATTTACTTAAGATATTGCAAGTACTGCTTATTTCAGTGCAGGCACTTTATGAATAATATCTTTCCATCTTGTTGGGAAGAGGATTAGCATAGACATGCTTTCTCTTTAGTTTTTTTGTCCATGCCAAAGAGTGTAATTGAACTGCTATTGCAAACACAGATTAATGTGAATGTATTCACCCGAGTGCTTAAAGATCTCTACCTCTCACAGCTGCTATAACTGCTTGAAATGTTATTGCACACAGTAGAGAAAAAAAAAACCTGAATCCATGTGAGAGCCTAAATCCTATTTCCATAGACAGATAAAGGATTTAGGATTTAATGCTTATTAGCTTGCTGTAAAATCCTCATTGCTAAAAATCAGGCATAAGTACCCGAGAAGTGCTGTGTGAATAGCACTTTGCGTCAGTCAAATAATGACATAATTTTGGTTTGGGATTTTTAATTTTTTTTTTCTTAGTAAAATAAAAAGACAAAAAGAGGAATTCGTTAGACATGGAAGGTTATCCTTGATCCCCCCTGAATCCTCCTGCTGGAGCTCTTCTACTTGGCTTGAAATTCCTAAATAACAATTATTCAGCATGCTGGCTCTGGTGTTTATCAAGGAGATAAACTACTTGGAAGCAAGAGCTGCTCACTGAAATAGCTGGAATTTTTTGTATGTGGTGGAAACCCAACGTGAGAAGGTTTTGTTCCCCCTTGCCACTCGACTGTGTTGTAAAGTGAGGGTTGAATCAACCAGCCAGGAGGTGAGAATGATGATTTGTAAGTACTGTTGGTATCTTGGATGATTTCTCACACAAGTGAGTAAACTGTCCTGACTACTCTTCATGTCCTCCTTATTTTCTCCTTGTTTCCCCCTAGATTTGGGCAAATATGACTCCACAGTGGATATGGACTCTGAAGTGTATTTATGAATGTGAGAAAAATTGCAGTCTCTATGGAAAATTTTGTCAAAAAATTAAGAAAAGTAGTCAAGGATTTTCCCTGTTCTCATTCAGCCTCTCTGGATTGTGCCACTGAACCCTTCCCTTTACATAAGCCAGGCCTGATTTGGGTGATGTGTTGCTCTGGGAGGTTTCCAAGGCTGGTGCCACCAGTCTCCCCAGGAACCTGGTGGAATTAAATGAGTGCTATGTTAGACCATAAAAAACTGTTTGAAAACTGTCATGGTATCCCACATTACACAGTCCAGAACTCTTCACCTCATCTCTCCTGCAGCAGAGAGAATTATTTTTCCCAATTAACAATGTGAAGTCCAACAGTTTGTGTCTGAAACACAGCACATCTTCCTGGAACACGCAGGATCTGGGTTGCATCAGTGAATCCATTCCACTTTCTAGGCTGCTGCAACATTTTTAACCATGGTTGTTGAAACAGGGTCCAGTATTTGACTTCATAAGCTGCTGGCAGCCTCCTTATTAAACCACATTCTTTGAGAGGAGCAGGCAACCCCTTTGCTCAGTGGTGCTGAGAAACTCTGTACTCAACAGAATCCTTCTGGGGAGGGACCACTCCACTGGGTCCCCACCCAGTGCAGGCTGCTGGTATCAGAGCAATCTGGTCAAACATTCCAATTAAAACAGCCCAAGCTACACAACTGAGGAATCGATATATTGTGACCTGACGTACACTCCAGAGAGATTTTTGAATGTTTATAACCAAAACAAAAATAACAAAACACCCCAACAGTTCCACTGAAGTTTCCTCCCTCTGCATCCTTTAATCTTCAAAAACATTCCTGCAAACTTCAGAGAGGATTTTATTGCTATCAAGCTGATTGGGTCTTATTTCCCACATCTCTTCATGACAGAGACAAGGATGGCTGGGGTGTCAGGACAGTGGCATCAGTCTGAACAGAGATAGGTAATGAGGAGCTCGTGCATTTCCTGTGAGGGATTTCGGCTTTTGGGCTGTTATATGAGGGAGTGGTATTGACACTGATTTCAGCCTCTGCTTGGCCTGCTCAGCCCCTGCCTGCTCGTGTGGCCTCACAAATTGCAGAGCATCCTCTTGAAGCATGTGCTGACCTGAAGTCTGTTTCTGGAGAGAGCCACCTGTGCCAGCTGTGCAGGTATCTGGTGTAAAGGTGCTGACATTGCCACCAGATTTGGAGGAAAGCAGATCCAGATACCCTACACTGGCCCTTTGTCCAGTGCAGCTCTTGACCTGCCTGGGGAAGGACTGACTGTTCCCAAATCTCTGTAGAGTTGGCATTTGTGAGGACAGCTCATTAGCACCCATAGTTTTAAAAGGTTTAGTGGTTTTGTGTGGTACCACCTGCAAAGATCTGAAGCAGATCTTTCTTGCTTGTAAGTCAGTACAGGGCCTGAAAGCATTTCAGCCTCCCTGAAATGTGTGTCCTCTGGTGTATGAATTCATGAGCTCCTGTCTCTTACAGTCACTGGGAACAGCTTTATAAGAGTCTAGATTATCTAATTTTAAATGATTTTAAATTTTTTTAATGCTGCTTAAGAGGTTCATACAGTGGGTATTTGGGGAGGAAACAGAACACTTTTTCATAATTTGTTGAACCACTGAAAGCAGTTGAGGAGCAGATCCCTCACCAGTGTACATAGATTATCCTGTGAACAGCCACACCAGTCCACAGAAGCTGAGGGTAGAGCCTGGCCTGCTTTGAATATTATCTCTGTTTATTTGTATGGTCTTTTGCAGTATAATGACTGCTTCAATTGCATGTGTTTGACAAAACTAGAAAGGGAATGAGGTTTATTATTGTTTTGATACAGTCTCAAAAGGGAAGCTTTTTACTAGCATTTTAATACAGCCCTTTGTAAACACCCAGCAAAGACAAATGCTGAATCCAATCCTTCTGCTAGTGCAGTCACTGAGTTTCCTCTGGCTTTAGTAGGAGCTGGACTGGGTTCAGTGTATGTGGTACTCTCCAGCATTACTGATAATGAGTTAATGTGTTTTATATATTGATGCTTTTTGCTCAACAGTGCATTAGCTTTTTATGATTTGGTGAAATATAAAAATAAATTATTTGAAAAGACAATGTTTCTGTGCCTGTTCTTTGAAGGTGAGTTTAAATTGTTACAATATAAGATAAAAAAAAAATTCTCAAAGTCAGTGGTAGAGTCTTTGTACCCATTCCCCAGCCTCTCCATGCCACAATTTGTGTAGCTAAGGGTATGCCCAACCATCCCCAGCTGCCTGAGCCCTTTGGTATCCTCTTCCAGCAGTTCACCCTAATGCCATTGGAGACAAGGAGAAAATGGTCCTGTGTCAACATGCAGCTGAAAGGCAGTTTGTTACCAAATGTAAGGGGAGACCACAGGCTGCATGGACAGACCATTTTTCCGAATGCCAGCTGGTTAATTTCCTTCATGTAGCATCAGTCTTTCTCTTCAGAGGTGGGCATAAAGGTTCCCAACAGCTATCTTGGAGCAAGGAATTAAGAAACAAGTCCACACTATTCTCTTATAGGTTCCTGAGTTATTCCTTGAGGGCAGTTGGTAACACCCTTTTTATAGTCACAAGCTGCCAGCTGTTCTGCTTGCTTCTAAGTGGCAAAAGGCAGAAATGACAATTACAATTGCTGCTATGGGCTTATTTCCAGACTATCAGGGTTGGAGAGATGAAGGGAAGAAAGGGGACTCGAGGCAGTCTTGGGGACTGCCTTTCACTGGTGCTAATGCTGAGAGCATCAAAAGATTAATGCAAAACCATCCAGTGTCATCTCTCTATGTCTTTTTCTATCTCCTCTAATCCCATGGGTATGGATCCTCCTGCTGCTGCAATCAGGTGCTGTCGATGCGCCTGAAGAGGGTGTTGGCAGCTGCCCTCCATCCGTTCACACTGCAGGAATGTGCTGAACACTGTCAAAACAACACTTACCCTTCTGTTGTGGTCTGCTTATTTCTGCTGTGTGTTAGGTGCATACTCAGTGTGTCAGGGAATTTAAGCAGCACTTCTACCCTTAGGGACTGCCATTAGTCCATTGTCATGCACAGACCCGCTGCTCTCCCTTGGCCCTCTGTCTCCTGCCACCCCAGACACTGCTCCTGGGAATGCCTCTTACCCACCCCAGACACTGCTCCTGGGAATGCCTCTTACCCACCCCAGAGACTGCTCCTGGGAATGCCTCTTACCCACCCCAGAGACTGCTCCTGGGAATGCCTCTTACCCACCCCAGAGACTGCTCCTGGGAATGCCTCTTACCCACCCTAGACACTGCTCCTGGGAATGCCTCTTACCCACCCCAGACACTGCTCCTGGGATTGCCTCTTACCCACCCCAGACACAGCTCCTGGGAATGACTCTTACCCACCCTAGACACTTCTCCTGGGAATGCCTCTTACCCACCGTCTGCTTCAAAAACTGCACCACGGGTCCTGTCCTACATCACTCCCTCCTTCAGCCCTTTATATCTAAAACACAGCCATTTACAATTCCTATATTTACAATACAATTACATTCACTATACAATTGCCCAGAGCTGCTTGGCTGCAGCACTTTTGACTTCTGAAGCAATTCACCAGGCTGGCTCCAGTGTGAATTCAGGTGAGCATCTCCACTTTTTGCAATAAATTATGTACTCTCTCTCCTTTTTACCTCTATTGGGAAATTCTCAGGAGTTGTACTGAAGGCAAATATTGCCCAGCATGGCCAGCAAGGGGATCATTACCAAACACAGATAATTTTATTTAACTTTAGAGAACCAAACTCATAAAGGCATCACACCCAGAAAAAAACACGATTTAACAAGAATAAGGAGAAATCACATCCAGCTCACAGTGGTGAGGATAAAGCTGTGATGGCTAAAGAATGAAGGGGCAGAGAGGGAAAAGGGATTGTGTGTGTTTAAGCAGTATGGATGAATGCAGAAAGAGCTTCAGTGTGAGAAGGAAATAAAAGAAGTAAATCCACAGAGAAGTTGTGCAGCAGTAAAAAAAAATGCAGGCCCAGAAGCTGGAATTTTTTTCTCCTCTTCCCAGTCACGTTATTGACCCACTTCTTTCACTCCCACCTGCAATGGCTTTCTTAGCTTCTGTTTCTTCACCTACAAGATGCCACCGCTCTGCCAGAAACAGGTTTTAGCCTTCATTTATTTCAAACCTTCTGGCTTCAAGGCAATTTCAGTTTGGCTTTCTGCTGCCTGCCAAGTATTTGACTGACCACAGTAAACAATCCTGACCCAGGAGACCTTGTAAAGCCATGGTGAGACCTCAACAGTGGTCTCAAGATAACTTGAGTGCTGCCTTTTCCCATGCCCAAAACAGTCCCAAACAGAGCCAACACAAAAGCCAAAAATAGCTGTTCCTCTGCTAAATATCCCTGACAGCCCTGATGTGATAGCAGTTCTCACTCACACCAATAAATTGTGCCCCAACAAGAGGAACATGGGCATTTTCCTTTTATAGCAGGCTCAGTGTAAAGGTGGTCCTCTGTCCATGCCCTGGGGAGCTGTGCAGGAAGGTGAGCACATGCATGGTCCTCAAACCACCTCCACGTTTTCCCTCACAGTCCTGAGAGGAGTCAGCCCAGAGCCAAAAAGAAACACCACTGATTTGCCAAAGAGTTTCAATCTGGACATTAAAAAGATCACAAACATTCCAAAAATGCAAACAGAAGTCAAAATTACCCCCCTGCCCCTAGCGAGTACCAATCTAAACCTTTCCCCCAGAGATTCACCAGCACACAGGTTTAAAACCTTTCTTCTTTATTACCTAAACAGCAGGGCTGAGGCGGGGTAGAAGGGAGGGAAGCAGGGGTGGGACTCACCCTTTGAGCTGGAGTACCTGAGTGATCTGCACACAGCCCCCTGAGCCAAGCCCTGCTCCTGCAGCACCCTCTGCTTCCCAGGCCACCTGTGTCCAATGCCTGCCTGTGGCTTTGACAGCTTAGGAGAGGCATGAGAGGAGCCACTGAAGGCACTTTCTGTCTTGGGCTGCAATTGTTTTGACTTGTTCTCAATCAAGCTGCTGCCCCCTCTTCTCCTGAGAGGAGATTGCGTATGTTGTTCCTGTTTATCCTCTCCTGGTTAGTTCTTGGGCTGCTTGGGAGAAGGTTGCTGGGACAGATGTATGGCCCTCTTTAAAAAAAAAACAAACTAGAAATAAAGCACCATTTTTTCTTTTTGATGGTTGCAATGGCAGGGGGAACATAAGCCAAGGTCTTGCAGACATCTCTTCATATTTGCAGTGTTTTCATGCCCCCCTCCCTTTTTTTTCCCTTTTTCTTTTACTTACAGGTTCTGATGTCAGTCTTACCTGACATGCAGTCTCACCAGTCATACAAAATAACCCCAAACACATATCAGGTGCTTGCTGAGCAGAATCTAAGATCTAAAAAGCTGGTTGTGCTGGTTCTTTGAAGCTCATGAACTTGCAGTCATTTGTTCTCCTCTCAGATACCCAGAGCACTGTTTCACATGATCTCCGTTAAAAGGATTCCTTTCAGAGAAATGCATAGTATGGTGGGACAGTGATAAAGGAACTGTGCATCCAACACCTTCATAAGCAGTCCATATTATCATGATATAAGGCCTTGGATACTCAGGCATAACCTCTGTCTGAATACAAGCACTATCATAAATCTTGCATGCCAGCCTGTGGGGTTTATGGACTGCATCAAGCCCAGAGGATTAAACTACTGTTTTGATGATTAACCTGGGTTTCAATGCTGCTATTTATTATGTTAGGCAAATAAACTATTTTCTGTTTAAATGAGTTTCCATGTTCTTTTCCACACCTGGGAGTCAAGTGAAGCATTAAGAACCAGCTTTTGCCCATAGATGAATAAAATGCATGAAAGGAAACAAGAAAGCCATTTGCTGGGATTTTACTAAGAATCATTTCAGGTGTATAAATATAGCAGCCAAGCCTTTGGCCAGCAGAGCAATGTCTGTGCAATAGCTCAGCTTTATTTTAACCTTTGCAGAATAATTCTTAGGAGACTTGAGGAGAAAGATGGTTTGGTATCTAAAGTCTTGACCTGAGGCTCACAAGACTTTTCTTCTGAGTTTGTTGCTACCTGCACAGATCAATGTATTTCTCTCTCTGCTTTTGTTCCTCATATCAGCAGCTTATAAACTCTGGTGAACCAAATCCAGATACTTGTTTGGTGTTCAGAGTGATGGAGCACGAGTTTGGTGGGACCTCAAGTATGAATGTTCATTGATGTGAAACAAAGAAAAACAACAAAGAAGGGAAAAGGAGAACAGGTGTTTGCTGGATGGTGCACAGCAGGGGTGGTTTCCTTGCTCTTTGAGGTGGATGCTCATGTGTTCCTTGCATGAGGCTGCAGTAGGCTGGGAGCTTTGCACTGATGTTTCTTAGCAGCGTCAGGCTGGAGGACACTGCTACTACCTCAGAAACCAAGTCCAGCACCTCTGAGCCACATGTCTTATATGAAGAAAGAGGATGACAAGTCGGGATTGAAATTCCTCCAGGACTGTGACATCTTGCTTCAGGCTGGTGTAGTAGAGACTCACAGCAAGGATCAGCACTGCACAAAACAAGAGCCACAGGAGCACAGGCAATCCAGATGATGTCCTGTCATCTGCTAAATGGTGATGAGAAGAAAAAAAGAAAGCAGCATTATTTTAGTGTCATCTTAAATGCTTCCCAAATTTGATCCCCTGCTGATGTCTTTGTCCCAGTTTTCTGGCAGCAGCAGGGTACAGAGGGCCCTGATGGTGAGCACTTCTGTAGGCATCAGTTAAGTGATAGTGAGTCACACCTCCTGATGGAAGGTGGTGAGTATAAAAGATATAATCTAATGGAGAGTTTAAAGAGTTTAATTATGCACAATAAGAACAGGATTAGCAGAGCTAATGCATGATCTCAACTTCCCCTCTAGCAATTATTTTTTATACCTTTACCCTAAATGTTAAGTCGAATGCTAAGAGAATATGAAGCTACTTGGTCTAATTATTTAATGTTCACAAATGCTCCATAAAAGAGAGAAGCTATAGATTTCTGTCCTTTTCCCTGGTAAGTCAGCTTGTTTGGGACTCCTGCTAATTATGGGAAGAACCCAAACATGGCTCCATTAACCAAGAGGCATGTTCAGAAGGCTCTGCCAGTTTGAACTGCTCTCAGAGTGCTATGTGTGCTGATTTCACCAGAACATCCTCTGCACTTGCTCTTCAACAAGAGGATACTGTAAAAATTTTTCCTGCCTTCAAAATATTTTTCAAACGTGTTTAAAGTGCCACAGGTCAGGCACAGCACGCATGTGGAAATCAGAGGGCTGCATTCAGCCTGCTGACAGCTGTGTCCCAGTCCTTGCCCGTGTGTATCCATCCCTGGGCCTTGGGGATCCAGTTTGATTCAGCTCTGGCTGCTCTGTCTGACTGCTTGGCCACTGCACAGTCGGCACTATTTCATAAAGCACTTAGAGTATTAAACATGCAGTATAAAGCCAAATTCATGCCTGAATAAAACCCACAGTGTGCAGCTATTTTCCTGCCATATGCACATAATCAATAAGGAGATAAAAATGTGGAGTGTATTATTATGGGTAAAGGGCCAACATTAGCTGTAACATATTTAAATTAGCTTCTACTCCGAGCCCTGGAATACACACCAGTCAATTAAACTGTCATACAGATGTACAGAGAGGAAGGTAAAAGTCATAAAACCAAGCCAGAAACACATAATAATGTATCAAAAAGTGTATGGGGAAAAGGTAAAATGTTAATAGGCAGTCATTTTATAGCTAACCAGAAACCAAATCAATGTCCCATAATAGACCTGAGTGAATTATTTGCAGCAAGTAATTTATTCATTTGAATTTATCCCTTCTTTCTGTTTTCAAATTATCCATGTGCAGGCTTCAGATTTTATAAATTTGTTTATTTGGCATTATTCTATGCAGGGTTGATATGAAGGTGTTTAGCCAGGGAATTGCTCACCATTTTCTGGTTTTGCAGAGATTTGTGAGTTGGGAGTTGGTGTTTCCCTTGTGAGATTTCCCACACCACAGGCAACAGCTCCTGACTGGGTGCCCCACCTGCCTTTTCCAACGTGGGGCTTGGCTGATGAGCACACATTGGAGCAGGGAAACCTTCCTGTGGAAGCTGAACAGCTTCTCACATCAGCCCTTTTATATTAAGTGCTTGTAATGTGTTTCAACTTTTTAAAAGTTTCTTTCCATGTGAAATTTCTGGGTGATCTCAAATGTAAAATTGGGCTTTTCTTTTATCCTCTCAGTTATGAAATATGTTCTATCCATGAACAGAACAGAAAAAAATTATGCAGAAGAGTAATTCCACCTGGAAAATTGTGATGAGTTATGCTCACAACAGCTTCAGCCCATCACTACATTTAGATGTTGAAAATCAAATTTGCTTTTCTAGATTACAATTAGAAATTTAATGCTTAAATTTGTTAGTATAATTGCTTGCTGGAAGAGCACAGACCTGTGCCCAGTCTCATGGCAACTCATCTGAAAAAAGCACTGGACCTGAATACAGGAGATTTTGTTTCAGTTCCTGCCTTGGGTACACATTTCCACTGTGTCCTGAAGAATATTTGATCTTTGCTTTTCCCCCAGGCCATTTCTGGCTGTAGTACCCTGTTTCCAGCCCAATAACAGCCCTAGATGATGCTTCCATTGTTGTGAGCATGCAGCCCCATTCCTGGACAAGAGCAAAAGCTGAGGGATCTGGGGACATCTGCCTGAGAGGCTTTTGGCCTCCCAAAATTACAGCTCTGTGTGTATCTATACATGTGTGTAGGTACCCCCTCTCCCCTTCACTGCCTACAGCAGGGGCTGCATGTTGTCCAGGGCCTCTAGAAATGATCACCATCACCAGAATATCCACAGACACTCATTTGCTTGGGGGTCCGTGAGGCTGCCAGGCCTCAAACAAAAATCAGAAAAAACATGATTATTTTTATTATTTCTACCCTGCTGGTAGCATATAAATGAATTGTCTCTTCCCCTCATATGAAACTCAGCAGGGAGAACTATTGTTTAGCTTGGGGGGCTTTCCCTGCATATCTTAGTGAGAAACCTGTACCTATTCGAATGCCATAAAATATATTAATTATATTTAAATTAAAAATAGCTTCAGGGATTTAATTTTTGTTTCCACTATTTGTCTTACTAGATGTCTTGTTTAAAATTGCACCAGACCTCATCAGCACCTTGTGCTGCTTATGCTGAGAAGAAAAAGCAACAACCACTGACAACACAAACTGCTGTGCTTATGGAGGGTATATTTGCACAGTGCATCCCACCAGCTGCAAAAGCAAACTCAGGTTAATAGTATGGATGGCTCACAGTTATAATGTGAAAAAATTCAACTTACCTACTACGTAGTCACAGCAAGAAATTACTAGAAAACAAAATGAAAATGTTCTTACTTGCCTGGAAAAGTCTCTTGGCAGCAGGTGAACAAGAAAAGCCAGAACCAAGCAGTGTCTCTGAAATTGCCTGTCACCTTGGAGATGCTGGGCAACCTCTTACACCACTTTTGGCTGTGGGCGAGCACCTACCCAATCCATGCAAACATGCAGATGCAGGTGCACTTCAAGAAAGTGAGGAAAAATTATTGTGTGTGAGAATTCAGAGGCAGGATTGCTGCTGTTGCAGAGAGGTCAGGAAACAGCTCTGCTAAAAACCCCTCCCTATTCACATAATTCCTACAAAGGAAAGAATTTAGACCAGCAGGCTGAAAGAATGAAAGTTAAGAAAGCACTCTCAGACTAACTTTCATCAGCAATATCCTGGAAATGCATCTGCTGGGCAGCCAGGGCCCTGACACAATCCAGGATGAAAAGTCCTGGACTGGAAATGGAAAAATTTCAGTGGTGCCAGAAACCTTCATTTTACCAGGCTTAATGTGAGTAATATTGTGTGGACAAACAGCAAATAATCTAAATCACAGACTGTTTGCAACACAGAATACTAATTGTGGGTTGGAAAGTTTCTCATGTCTCCATGAAAAGGAGTCAGAGTCTTCTCCATGCTTGCAGCTCCCTGCATGAGTTCCAGCATGGCTTTGCAGAGCCAGGGAGAGACCAACCTGGTCCCCTGCACTGACTGCAGGGTTCCCATTGCTGATGTGGGACATGGACTCTGGCAGAGAGCTGAGGGAGTTATTAATTCCCATCAGAATCCTGCTCTTGAGCAGTCAGACGAGCTTTGAGGAATTGAAGACTGACTCACTGAGTCTCTCCAGGAGTTCAGTTTTGGTGGGAAAGCCCAGGCCATGTCAACAAGCTTATCAAGAAACAGCTTCCCCTTCATGCATCAGGAGGCATCCCAAACAATGTATTGCCAAACAAATGAGAGTTCTGTTTATAGACACAGCAGATGCCAAGCCTTATTTTCAGAAGCTGTAGCAGTCCAAACAGGTGGCTGACAGAAATGTTACCATTCTGCCGCCTGTGTTTTGACCAACTGACACATGAAACCCATATAATTTTATTTCTCTACCAATAAATACAATTTTCTTGGTTGGATGGGTTTGGGAAAGTCAGAAGGTAACACCAATTATTATTTGGTAAGACAATACAGCACGTGCAGAAGTGCAAACTGGATCCTTGCGCCAGACCTCTGCTGAAGGACACAAGGTCCCAGCTGACCTGATTGCAATATTTTGGCTCATGAATGAAAAGACTAGAGGTTTTGTTAGCTGTGTCAGTCCTTGGGTGCCTTTGTTGGCAGAAGTTATTACATCCTGGCTGCTAGGCTCATGTAGTATTCTGTGGCATCCTAGTTACCCACAGTGACATAATTATGTTTAAATTTGGTCTGAGTGGAAATCTTGCTCTGGGGAAGCCCTGGGGCCCAGCCAGGCCCATGGTGTACAATGACCCCGTGGGGGCTGACTCAGGAGTCACTGTGACAGCAGCTGAGCGTGAGGCAGGAGCCTGTCCCTCCCAGGGCAGGCAGGCAAATGGACCAGATGCAGTTCTGCCGAGCACAGAGCCAACATCATCCATCCTGTGCTCTATGCTGAGCTGAAAATCACAAATTAACAGAGGGGGAAGCTGATGTGGACAGGCAGAGTGGATGTCAAAAGCTGGAAAGGTCATGCCAAAATTCCTGATAGCTTGAGCATACCATGTTCAATGACTTCTTCTGGCTCACGAAATCGAACCCTTCGCTCTGCTCTCCGCTTTTCCCCCACAGCTTGGTCCACAGGTGGCCTTTTCCTCAGTATGGAAGGAGGAGAGCTGCTGTCATCTGTCTAAAGAGTTGACCAAAACACAAAACACGTGACCATTCAAACAGGGTGAAGTATCTGGGTGAACTTTTGATCTTTGGTGGATGTGTTACCGTGTCCCTCAAAGGACATGATGTGTAACACGTCTGCTTGGACACAGCCAGACCACTGTAATATTTACAGCCAAACAAATGAGATATTCCTACACTGCCATTGATCTGCAGTACTCCAAAGCTGTATTCTCAGGGAAAAGGATAGTTAAAGCAATGGACAGCAAAATGTTCAGAAAGGATTTCTCCAAATTGTAACAAATATTTGCTGAAGGTGGCTGCTCAACAGCCTTGGGCTGTTCTTAGAAGAACATAAATGTGATACGAAATATATGAACCGTATCATTTGGAGCACCTTTGCAATCTTCTGAGCTAAGCAGTTCCATTCAGAATGCAGCACTACCATTTCAATAACTACTACTGTGCAGCTGACTTGGGTTTGGACACTCCTGATGGGTACAGGAAGGTAATTTATTTGCATTTCAATATAACAATTATGCTGTTGCTCTGTTTTTTTCTTGGAAACCACATTTAGTCTTTGACAACAGAATTATAATGCTGTGGATTCTTTGAAATTACAAGAAACAGAGCTGCAATAACAGTAATAATTTACTGTTCTGCATGGGAGTGCTCCCACGGTCAACTGCCCAAAGTGAATCCAAAGAACCTTGATTCAGACACCCACTGTCCTCTGGCAGTAAAGAGCAGATGGCAATTTTTTCTGCTTTTCAAAGTGAGGGGTACAGATTCTTAATGCTTTATTTTTAAGACTGAAGTAATCTTCTCTAGCCCTTTTCATCTCTCCCCTCTGTTCCTCTGCTAGATAAAAGTTATTATTTCTTCTGGATTTCTCTCTGCTCCCTTCCCCCCCCACCTTGTTTGTTTTTCCCCCACTCAGTGATTGCGTGCTCCTAACTTCAATTTTTCTCCTTGCTTTAATCTTTCTACTCCTCAGTTATGTCCTTTTTTTGACCCAAACACCATTGTCTTGACTTTTCTCGCTGGATGCTTTCCCCATGCTCACCATTTCACACACCCATTCCTTGGACTGCAGAAGCAGGATTAGGTCCCAGTGACTGCAATCTGGGGGTGTCAGACCCCAAAATAAAGGGGATAAATAGGTTTTCTTACACATTGCATTCTAGATAACCCCAAAAGACATATTACATAGCCAGCAGGGACTGCCATGGGGCGAGGAATGTCTTCAGCTTTGATCTCTTCTCCTGAGAGATTCATAAAACCAATCTCATCACTGATAAGGATGCTTTCTCTGACCCTGGGGTCATATCACCTCTGTCTCATGACTGGGGACAGTGTGTGTTGGAGCTCTGTGTTTTTCATTCATCAGCTAGGAAGCTGGAAGCCGAGTTCAGGTTATGGAAAACCTGGATTTCACTTTTTTCTGAGTCCAAAGAAATACAAAGCTATGTCTTCTATACACGCCCCCATCATCAGGGTTATGGTGCACACACGGGAGCAGGGAATCTCAGTCTCTGCCACTGAAGCTGTCTTGTTTGGCCTTGAATAATTAAATATTCATTGAGCTAAAGAAAGAAAGAAAGAATGACTTTACAGTCTTGTGTTTGGGTGCTCCCTTGGGGGTGGCAGAAGTCTGCTCCTATCCTTGCTCCAATGAATACTTAATATGTAATGCTTAAATATTCATTGGAGCGGTCACTGGGAACAGGGTCTCTCATCTACCAGGTGAATACCCCAATCCCTCTGCAACAGCCACACACACACTTGCTCACATAATGAATATTTGATTATTCTGTGTAAAATGAAACAGGTTTAGGGAGACACAGCCGAGCTCAGGCTGGGAGTGGTTATAGCTATTAGGGCTTCTCTGTGGCACAACCAAGGAAACCAAACCTTGTATTTGAAGAGATCTATAACTCTAAGTGCAGCTGTTGCCCATATGAGCTTTTCCAGACACTTAGCAGCGACATCACATCAGAAGAGAAAAACATGAAGCAACTGGCTGGTTGGATAGCACCTAGCCAGGGAAGACCTTAAAAAGGAAGTGATTTCATGATATTCACTAGACTTTAATAGCTTACAGAGATCAAAGCTACACATTGTCAGAACAAACAAAACACAGTCCCTCAGACAGAAGTATGGTGTTAGCATACTGTGACAAGTGCTGGAAACCTACCAAAGTGATGGCTGGGGCATTGGATGACCCTAAACCAAACCCCTTTGTAACAAGCTGCAGGCACTGGACACAGGGACCTCATCACCCATGAGAAGATTACTTACCTGCAGCTCTTTGGCACTAGGATCAGAAAGTGAGGCTGGACATATTTGGGACATGTACTCTGGATGCCAACGTGAAGCCCCCCACACGAAGCTTTGGATGGAAAGCCTCTTGCCCAGAAACTGAGAAGGACCAGGAAAAAGCGTCCGGAGACCCCTGAGCGGCGGGGAGGGAGCCGGCAGCGGCACCGCGCAGACGGGAGCGGCAGCGGAGGACAAGGAGTGGAAAGGAGAGTTTGTGTCCTTTGTACCAGGGCTGGCGTGGGAAGGATGAGATGTACTCAGGAGCCAAAAATAGCACCCAGTGATAATAGTGGCTGTGCAGCTGGAAGCAGGGCTGTTCTGGCAGCAGGAGAGGGTCTGAATGGAGCAAGTCACAGATAAACACCTACGTCTTTGTTCTGCACGAATGTGAAGTTGGGGGTGCTTTTTTAAATAGCAATTGCTGCATTTCTGGGATCATGTTGGTTTCCTTTCCAGAATCCATTCCCAATCACAAAAATCTCTCAAGTGAGATTGCTTTTAATCCTTCTTCCATTCAAAGTGTGTTGGTAAAGTCATCAGCAATTTATATAAATATAGTGGGATGACAGATATCTCCCTCCAGAACAGTTATGGCCTCACTTTATATGTTTTACAAATTAAATCCATTATTATAGTAATAAAGTGGGATTTAAACATTTGACATTTCTACTCATATTGCAATAAGATTATTGATAGAAAGAGAGGTGATTTACTGTTCAAGAGGCTTTAACAGTCCCTTGTCAAATACTGAAGGCTGGGCATGGTCAAATATACAATTTCTAGTTAGAAATACCTAAATACCTGCCATGATTGCTGAAATGTACTGGTTTGTTGCTCCTGCAAGCACAAGCTTGTGCTTTTTTTTTTTTTTCTTTTTTTCTTTTCCTGGAGCTATTTATTTGCAATGCCATATGTAATGGTACATGGTTTGGTTTTATAGCAGGTGCTTGGATGGATATTTCCATGTCATGTTCAGGCTGGCCCTTGCTCTGCACTGCAGAGAGGGTGGCAAGATGCTCATACAGGCTCTGAGAACCAGAGGGCACAGCTGCTCTGTAGGCTTCACTACTCACTTCCTTTCAGGGATATGGGGAATGGGTGAGTAGATGGAAAGGGTTGGGATCCTCCCCCAGAGAAAACTGGGCCAGAGCAGCAGGGGAGGCTTCTGTGGCTGATGTGGGGTCAGCAGACCCTTCAGGACTTGCTGCCCTCCTGCAGCTCAGCCTCTGCATGGGTGCACTGTCCTCAAGCCTGCCCCTATTGACATCAGCATCCACGTGGAGAGGAATAACCCTGCTCTAGGGCTCCCACTGAATGTACCATATCTAAAAGCCCCCTGAGGAGAGTAACCTTACCTTCTCTTTCCTGTGCATTGGGGTGATGGAGGGCTTTTCCTCATGCTGAAACCAGCTAACAGCTGCAGTCCTTCTGAAATGCTTCCAAAATCCCCTCTCTGCTGTGTCCTGCAAGTGTTCCACAGAAATTATTTCAGGAAACCTAGGATGGCTTTTGCTGGGGAAAAAAAGTCTTTAAATTTTTTTTTCATAGTAGATCCTAGACAGAAAGGTGACAAAACCTGTCAAACCGTGGTCCCTGGCTTCTCTGGCTCCTCCTTCCTCCTGTTGTGATAATCACTTACTACTAATTTATGTAAGAAGGAATTTATCTGCCTGCTTTGGCCAGCAAAACAGATGAAGGTGGGATTAGGGAACTCAGACTCTAGTCCTCATCAAGCTTTGACTTTGTCCATAGGAATTGTCTCATTTATTTTTATTAGTATCATCCAGCAAGGCACATAAGATGGTCTTGTGCAGCCTCTTATTCCTGCAGAGTGGGACAATGCACTTGTCAGCTTTTAGATCTGAATGAAAAACCTTGCTCATGTCTTCTTCACTGAACCTCACTTTGTTCAAAGGAAGGTTTTACAGTTTTCTAAGTATTTGGTCAAAGATATTTTGGTAATTAAAAAAAACCCCAAAAAACAAAAAAAAAAAAAAAACACCAATGCAGAAGTTGATGGAATATTTTGTATTCAAGAAATGGACATATGGAGACAACATTTATATTTTTTCATGCCAGAAACCATTTCTTTTCAGTTTTAGATTCCCCTTAAATGTAAACAATTTTTTGTTCATTTGATTGAAAAATAATTGGGTAGCTTATAAATGTTTTCATGAAAGATTGCTATTTAAATGCCAGGGATGATAATTTCATAGTGGCATTCTCACTTTTATCTCAAGATGTGCTAATTATATTGATAGTAATGGTTGTAAATGCTTGAATAATTAGTAGTTACCTGGGCACTCAAGTTTCAGTGGATAAAGATGTCAGGAGTTCAAATCTCATGACAGGGACAGTTCCATTCGTACTAAGTGCTTTTGATTGTAGTTTAACAACCTAAAATTGGATATATGTTAGGAATAAAACACAGTCCAATGCTTAAAGTAAAAGAATCCAGGAAAATAACTTCTCTAGCCCCTGAAATCACTGGTAATAAATAATAGTTACTATAGTGGAATGATTTCTGCATTAGAAGCTTTAATATTGCCCTTCTTTTTAAAGTAATTTTTCCTCTAAGATTTGATCTCATTTCATGCAAAGTACGTCAGAAACAAAGCTGGACAAATAATTCACAAATGAATTATTTAGCTTGTGAGTGTCACCTCTATTTCTTTCAGCTAATTGTTCACAAATAGATAGTGACTTTTGTCAATGTATTCATTATTCAGATTTATTCAGTGGATAATTGCTGGGAGTAATTCTTTGTCTGTAGATTGCTTGGAATCATTTTGCTGTGAACATTTAATAGTAAAAATCTATCCAGGCTTTCAATAAAAGACAAACTAAAATTATCTATAACTACTGATGTAGCCCTTAAACATGAACAATATAATGCAGTCTTAAAGAGCAACACCAACATTTTAATAAAAAAATCCACTACTTCCCATGCTACATAGGAGAGAAAGCAAAAACATTTCAACTCTCTGTGTAGCACTGACATTGAATGGTGCACATTGTATATGCAAATAAGTTTTTACAAGAAAAGGGTTGCTTAAGTGTTTGCTCAGCAGAAAAACAAAACATGCCTAAACAAAACATGATTGACTTCCCAGAGAATAAATATGAACAGTCCACACAAAGGAATTAACTGCACAGCCAGTATTTTTTCTGCAATCCCTCAGTGGAAGATGTCTAGGAAATAAACATAACATGATAAAACAATTTTACACTCTCAGGATAGCCGTGTAACCATATGAACTCTTTTTCCATTTCCTTCTGTGGGAATAAATATTTTAGACAAGCAAAGTACTTTGTAAATGATGCCTTTGTGGGGATTCGTCTGGCCTGGTTCAATTATTCTGAAACCTAGCAATTTTCTCATATCATGGAATCTGCTTTTATTGCAAATAGGGTCATAGAAATAGTCACTCATTGCAATAATGGACTTCGTTTATCTTAACTATTAACACTTCCAGTAGGTTTACACATACACACACGTATATATTCAATATTTATGGATATGCACAGTGCGTATATATTAATAATGAAGTAACTTTATCTCCAACAATCTGAAAACAAAATCACGTAATACCATACAGTGTGGGGTGCAGTGGTAACTGGAAGCAGCATATCAGGATAACAGAACAGAAAAAGAATAAATAAATTAGAGGGGAGTCTTCCATATCTTCCTCAACTTCCAGAGTGTCAATTGAGCCTTTGTTCAGTGTTCCACCTTTCGCGGTTCTGTGTACTCTTGATTAATAATTTAGAGATGCACCTTTTGGAAGCAGGGTAAGTTTTGTGTTTGCCAAGAGTGATTTTCCACTAGTCAGGGAGTACATCAGGAAATAAAACAGCAAATTGCCCCACAGAGTATAATTAGCTGTTGCCTCCTTCATTTTTCTACCTCTGGAGAAACAGATTTACTGCTGAGAGTTCTGGGACTCCCATGAGGTGTCATACAGCACCATTTCTTCTCCTCAACTTTCCAGTAAAGAAAGCACTGTGTAAATCCCAGCCTCAAGACAAAAATCAGCTCTTTGGACTGCATGTTTCCATTCCACAGCCAGAAGGATCATGATTAATCTGTTGTCTGGTGGTCAACCCAAAATGTGGCATTTTCGTGGAGTTGAAAAAAAAAAGATCAAGAGCAAAGCATAACAGAAACAGAGCACTGAAGGGGAAGTTGATCTGGTAACACTTGGTGTGTGTAGCCAGGCAGGATGAAAGCAATCAGTTTTCCTTCCTGTATATCTGTTAGTTCCTGTGACGGCCAGAGAGTGACTCCAGGCGTGTTTTTCACCAAGAAGGTGCAGTTGTGACCAGTGCAAAGTGCATCAACAATCCCTGTGGTGCTCCATGAAGGACCCACAGGATTACCCTCCCAGTGGGACCTCTTTGCCCTTTACTTACTACTGCTCTGTGCTGGAAGTTTGAATGGTCACACAGATCTGCACGTATCCCTTTGATGCAGCTGGGCAGACTGGGCCATTCACCCAGGACCTGTGGGCCTGGATTGCTAACCTTTGTAAAAATTGGATTGGGGTGGTGGTGCTGCATGTGGCCACCTGATCCATCACAGCAGAACTCACTTCTGAAGGCAGAGTCATGGCCCTGTTGGCAGATGTAGCATCTCAGGATTGTTTTGCTTGGAAAAAGATCTTTAAGGCCAGTGAGTCCAAGTGTTAGTCCAGCCCTGCCAAGGCCATCACTAAACCATGTTCCCAAGTGCCACATCTAAATGTGGTTTAAATACCTCCAGGGACAGTGACCCAATGGCTTCCCTGGGCAGTGCTTGTTCCAGTTCCCTGTTCCAGTGCTTGACAACCCTTTCGGTGAAGAACTTTTCCTTATATCCAATCTAAACCTCCCCTGGTGCAATCTGAAGCCTTTTCCTCTTGTTCTATTTCTTGTTAATTAGGAGAAGAGGCTACCACCCTCCATCTACAATTCTTTTCCAGGTAGTTGTTGGGAGTGAGACAGTTTCCCCGAGTCTAATTTTCTCCTGTCAAAACTGGAGCTGCTTCCTCAGCTGCTTCTCGTAAGTCTTGTGCTCCACACACGTCCTCAGCTCCATTGCCCTTCTCTGGACCTGTTCTAGCACCTCAATCCCTTTCTTGTAGTGAGTGGCCTAAAACTGAAAGCAGGATTTAAGGTGCAACCTCACCAGTGCTGAGTACAGAGGGATCATGTAGCAAATTCTTCAAAGTGATGATCATGTTCCTGGAGCTGTGGCACCAGTTTAAAATCCACATTGTGCACAGGTTTTTCCTTTAAAACTCCTTTAAACTGGGCTCTTTTCTAAGACAAAGATAGAAGCACAGAGCAGAAGTGTTGCAGGATTTTGAATTGTGGTGAGAACATCCCTGCTGCAGGGCAGAGCAAGCTCTGCTCTATTTGGACTGACTGGAAGTGATTTAACTCTGTTGAGGAATTTGGTCTCGATTTATTCCTGGCATGAGTTCATTGACTTATAAAAGGCATGAATCTGTCTCCATTTCTTAAAATTGCCTCTCTTATTCATATGTCTTTCCGGGTGGATGTTACAAATAACCACAGAGGACTAGTGATGATATATAGTAAACACAGAGAGAATTTCTGGCTGCTGAAATGAACTTTCTAAATAATTACAGAATGATTCCACATCCATTTCATAATTAGACTCCTGAGATTGCAGCCAAGCTATTATTTGTGATTCAACATGCATTTTTATTTTAGAAATGTCCCACAGCCATTAGGTTCATTCCACCTGAGATTTTCTAATTTGTTCTGATCATCCTGTCACTGGGACCCAAAATGTAAAACATGTATTGATCCAATAAGAGTTACCAAGGAACCAAATGCTAATTTCTGCTGTTGGCTCACTGATTCCAAATCAGTCAGTCCTGTTGATGTGGGATGTGGGAGATGGACAGGGCTGGAGCGAGTGAGGTCATTCTGAGTCAGATTTTGTTACACACTCTTTGTATTTCAGGATCAAAAACTAGTGGAACTGTAACTTCTGCCCAAAGCATTTGGGCTGCTGTTTATGGCAGGACTGCCCTCAACCATGAGATGAATTAGGAGAGACCCACTGCCTGCAGGAGGACATCTGAGCTGGCATAAAAGAGAAGAGGCATGTAAAGAAAACCCCTTAGAAACAGGGAAAGTGGAATTATCTTCAGGAGTTCTATTTTAGCAGTAATCACTCTGTGCTTGATGTTGTGTTTATTGGGGCTTCCTGCCCACAGTCCTTGGTGAGCTTTGACCTGAGGAGAAATCCAGCTAGGATGACTGCAGGTTACGGCCTCAAAAGAGGATTAGTGGTTTTGTCTTAATCCCAGGTATCAAAAGACTCCAATTGACTTCTGTGAGCCACTGTGCCTCCCCTAAAAAGGATTTTAGAAACCTGGCAGCCATTAATGCCAAACTGGCCCTGAGAGGGGCAACAAGCAGGGCTGACAGCAACGGGAAGGGAAGGAGCCAAGGGAATCACAAAGCACCGAGACACAGGCAACTACATAACATGATTTGAGGGCACTGATTAAATGCACTTGAGCTCCATTTGTAGTGTCACCTTGGAAGAGGATTAGATTAGATTAATGACATGAAAAAACAGAAAAATGGAGAAAAGAGCAGATTGAAGTGCAACAAAAGCCCAAATGAGTAAAAACCCTCGTGAATTGGAAAGCATTTGGATGATGATATTGGATGATAAAGATTATAAAAAGAAAGTGGCAAATCCCTCTGTCATTGGCAGCTGCTTTACATTAATGTTAAGTCTATTAATGATGATATTTGTTTTTCTAATTAGTATGTAAGTCTCTCTCCTCCACCTCTCCAAGCCCTGGAGACCGGTGATTTCAGAGAAAAACAAATAGGTTTAACAAAAAGTAATTGGGACAATTTTCAAAACTGGCCGAGAGCTTCTGGAGCTTATATTCAATTTCATCTCAGTTTAAACTGAGGCAAAGAAAATAAGCAAGGGAAAATTCAGGGAGAACATCAAAGTACACTTGTTGGCATCAGGCTATACAGATAAGTCAGGTTGAAAGCCAGTTATGTTTTGCAGAGACAAGCTGAATATTTAAGTTGTTCTTTCATCCCAAAGCAGAGCATCCTTTGGCATTCCTGCAAGAGATTGTAGGATCCTGCTCCCACCAAGACAATTTGTGTCTTACAATGGGGTACCTGAGAGCAGGATGTGCTTTGAGAGCAGAGTGGGAAAACAGGGTCCAGCTTTGACCCCTGGCAGATTTGAATCAGAACCCTGAAGTGCAATGCCCTTAAGATGCAGTTTCTTATTAGCTGCCTTCTAACAGCTCAGCTGTCTCTCTTTCTCTCCTTCATTCTTATCAGAAATTTTGTCCAGGACCAGGAAACCTCTCAGCTTAAATTAATATGCTGGTCAGAATCATCTCTGCCTCAACAAATGCATTTTTTTTTCTGATGTGGAGCATTTTCATCAGTGTATTTTTCATCATCTCAAATGTATGAGCCTTTCAATCAGTCTCCTCAGCGAAACAATAGAAATTACTTTGCCTTTTCTTTTAAAGGCAGAGAAATGCAAAGGCGAGGAATGAAGCTTCATGGGACTGCTGTGGAGATATAATAGTGAAATAATAGTGTCTGAAGGGAGAAGCATGGAAGCTGAGCTCTTGGTCTATTATGTAATTCTGACTACACGGCTGTTCCCTGACAAAGACAAAACTTTTGGGTACACTGAGCTGGTGCAGTGTCTTGCATTCTCTCTTTCATGCATTATACCCCCTCCAACAACTGTTACTGGGAGAAGTTTGAGACTGGAGTGTTCCTGTAGTTAACATTTCTTCCTATGTTTGGAAATCTGGGAAAATATTATATTCTTTCTGGAGCATACTGGGCCAAAATGCTCCTTGAAACTTCAAAGTGAAGAAGGTGGAGAAGTGACACCACCAACCCTCCTTCCCAGAAGTTCTTTGCCTTTGTTACACCTCTGTAGATCTGAAACATATTTTCCTGACACTCCTGCTTTTGGCAAGTTTTGTTACTTGCTGTGTGGATAATGCCAGAACTGGGATATCGTGTTAGCTTCTTCAATGGTACATTTGACAGCCCAAATCAAAAGGTTCTTAGCAAGGGATGCTCCAGGAGCCACCAGTCTGTCCTGTCTTTCAGGAGCATCCACTGTGAGCCAGCATCAGTGTCAGAGATTTAGAGTAAGAAGTGCCAGGTTAATCAAAGCTGGTGGGTTTGCTCTCTACTGTGCTCTCCACTGTCATTTCAGAAAGAAGTCCTTCAGCTCCTTTGCCTTTTCCAAACACAAATCAAAAAACTGCAAGGCAGCAAAATGACACTCCTTTTTTTTTTTCCTGGGAATATGAAACATAAATAAAAAATACAGAGGAGGAAAAAGTGAATTTGGAGAATTTAGAGCAGGTGGCATTGGTAACCGTCACCCTTACTTGTCAGTTCAGAGTTTGATTTTGGGGCAGCATGTGGTGGAAATGAGCTGGCTCTGGAGAGGAGAAGTTAGTCCTCCATGTAGCAAACACCTCACAAAACTCCAAGCTATCTACTTATCTCTTTTACAAAGCCAAGGCTGAAAATGTCTTGGGGATGATTTCTCCTAAATCTTGGCACTACCCCAGCTCATGCAGTGGTAATTCTGGCCTTTCTATCTGAAATCTTTACTTTATTTGTTCCCCACAAAGTAAAGTAGCTGCTCCAGGATGAATATATAGAACTTTGTAAATTCAGATACTTGTCAAAATCTTTTATTGCAAAACATACTCATCCGAATCACGATCCATTCATTCTAGGTACTTTATCTGAACAAAATACAGTTTAATTCCCAGGTTTGGGTATGTCATTAGGAAGGGAACATGGAGCTTTCCTGAGCCACACCATGTTAAGCAGCTCAGACTTCCTTTCTGGAGGTAAAATGGGTTATTTGGGATTTGAAATGTTGATGATCTTCTTTTCAACACTCATGGAAAAATGGGCTCTAGGGAAACCAATTACCATATTGCTTTTATATTGATTCAACTCTAAAAAGTCTGATGAGTTATTTTGTTGCAGCTCCTAATAAGGGTTACCATTGTTCATAAATAATGTGCTCAACTTCATCAGCCTTGTTTAAGACCAGAGCTGTACAAGAGCTGCAGACGCTGGCAGAGACTGTTCCTACCCTGCAGTCTGTAAAAACTGAAGGAGCAATGCCACTTTACACCAGCACAGAGATCTGGCCCACAGCTTTCAGAGAGGCTGAATATAGAACACATGGGGAAAGAAGCCAAGAAGCTGCAGGGTTTTGACAGGAACAGGTTAAGCAGTTTAACAACAGAGGCTCTCTCCACACTGGCCTGTGCAGCCTAGAACACACAACCTTTTTTAGACGTACCTGTTGGTGACGATGAAAAATGTAGGCAGCATCTCACACTGACGTGCCTGGCTTGGGAGGCCTGCTCAGAAAAATCCCTCATCAGGGCAGCAGCTGTCTTCTTCCCCTGGGCAAATTCCTTTAAAGCTGTCAAAGATGCTGTAATCAGACTAGGTCATCAAAACCAGTCCTCCTGTGGACTGGAAATAAGATCCAGAGATGAGCATTCAGCTACATGGGCAAGGTCTAAAACACTAAAGTTTCCATTGAAATTAAATGAAGAGACTGTAATTGCTGTGAAAGAAAAGAAAAGCAAAGCAATCAGTGGGAGAGCCTGAAAGCTTTCAGAGCACCTCCTGAAACGATGCTTGCTGGAAAGCAGGGATCTGTGTACTGAATAACAGAATGTGATAACTGAGCACAGCTTTTACAGGGAAACCAACTTCGATAACTGCTGGAGCATTAGACTCTGTGGCTCCTGGAGAGGCAAATTTTAATTGAGATTTCAACACACAGCTGATTAGTTTTATTACCAGGTTAAATTAAAAAAAAGTTAATAAAGTAATAAAAATGGATTCTTTGCATTCTTGACTACAAAAGGCGGAGCTGTGGTCAATATGCTTAATAATTTGTATATAGAGTGGAACAAAGCACAAATAGCCATGGTGACCATGGATAGGGGATTGCTGTGAGCTTGTACCCTCCCTTGCACTTTTGCTTGCATTAGCAGTATTTCAGTTTCCATAAATAAGGTTAGGTAAAGAAAATTAACTGAGTTCCTTTCTGTCCAATGTTTACTGCTGTTGCTGGAGTTACATCTGGGACAAATTTGACTTGGATTTGACTAAACTCTATCTTGGATAAAATAAAAGAGTATCATTGGACTTGATTTTAGCTATATTTACTGTAAATTATTTACAGTGTCTCTGATTTTAAGCGATTGATCCCTGCCTGAGGAATAGTATCAGAGTAAACAGATCAAAACTTGTCCTTTATGCTTCTCCAGTGCTCTGGCATTACACCAGATACTGGCTGCCAGCTCTTTCCTACTTTTTAAATTAAAAAAAAAAAAAATCACCACCATACAGGATGTGAATGTTCACATGAATACAGAAAAAATGGAAAATAAACAACCTCTCTCCTAAGCAGGAGTAGCTGGGGGAAATCACTGACTGAGCTACCCATGGGGGAGCAGGCAGTGCCTTGGCTGCTGTGGTGGGCACAGGAGAGGGGATGGGGAGCTGCAGAAGCTGAAGTAATTAACAGGAGGAATCCCAGGAGAAGAGGAGAAAGAAAATGGAGGTAATATGCTCCACTGGAGCTTGTGAAAAAAAGATAGTTGGAGGAGAGATTGCTGAAGCACAGGAGAGGTGGAGGCGTGCCAGGGAGGCATGAGGATCTCTGACGGGAGACCCGGGATAGCGAGGCACGGGAAAGATGGTGCAGACAGGCAGGCAGCAGCCCCAGGGGGTGAATTGTGAGTGATATCGAGGAATCTATTTCCCATTTCTGATTGCTGTATTGGTCAAAGTGCCCAAGAATATGCCTCTGTACTGATTTTTCCTGTCTGAATGGGAAACAGAGGCACCAGGTTGCAAAGTGACTCGCCCTCTCATAAAAGCAAGAGCAGAGCTGAGTGCTGGGGGTCAGCTTACTGCTCATCCTACCTCCCAGACTTCCCCTGCTACCAGGGGCAGGTGGCTGCTCTGAGACACTTCAAGCAAAGGCTTCTGCAGGCTGTGCAGCTCACAACCATCCACAGAAAGCACCCTAAGAACAATCAGTCCATAAAACCTGTGGGAAATGCTGCTATAAATCCTGTAACCCTGAAGAGCAGCCCTGCAAAAGTTTTGCAGTGAGGCAGAGCGGAGTGTGGAGCAGGTAGCAAAGAGGAGTAGTGAAATAGATATAAAGCCATGTACTTGCCTGAGCACCCACCAAAGGCTCTGTGTGAGTGAGCAGCAGGGCTTCCTCAGCTGCTTATCCTGCTGAAGGATATTTAACCACCCAGTCAACTGGCTAGAGCTCAGCTGGAAACACACAGTGCCAAAAGCACAGGAGATGGAGCCAGTGCAATAAACACAAGGCTGCCTTGATTTTTTTTCCCTATCTAATTATATATCTGTGTTCAGTGTTCCTGGGACTGAACCATAACCTTAAATTTGCTTTTCCTTCCTCAAAGGCTTCGTCCCTGAGTTAAGTGACCAAGAACAAAACAAGAAGTGTCTTTACTCTGCAATCTCCTTGTCACATTATTCCCATATCGAACCTGGCAGCTCCCAGCCTTCCCAACACTATAATTAGAGCATCTCCAGCCATTGAAATAGCCCTGACCCTCACCACAGAGCAGCCCTGCCTGCTTTGCAGCTCTCATCTGTCACAGCAGCTCCTTCCCCATACAAAGCAAGTGTGTGGAGGGGACAGGGATTTTGCATTTCAGCTGTGCCCAGCCAGCACCCTGAGCCTGCACATCACCCCAGCTCCTGCACACCCTGCCCTGTGTTAGAGAAAGCTGACTGTGCCCCAGTTTGCCACTGAAATGGGGGAGCTGGAGGAATTAAATTTGACATTTCAATCCAGGCTGCTTCTTGAATTAGTGCATGAAATTCAGCTCTTCTGTCAGCATTTCATTCTTTGATATATAGGAACATGCAAGCAGGCTGTGGCTGGCTGTACAGACTGCTGATTTAGGGAGAGCTGAGACCTCGGGACAAATTAACACAGCCTGGTTTTCTTCAGCCTGTTCTGTTTGTTGGGCTTCCAGCTCCATACTCCCCTCACTGAGAGCTGGGAAGCCCTCATCACCTCCCAGACTCCCTGCAAGGTCCGGGATAAGAGGAAAGAGCAGAGGGTTTCCCCATCAAGCAAGGATTGCCATCTTGTGAGTAGATGAGCTAAATTTGCCCTCAATCTGGTTTCTACAGGGGGCATTCAGAGTGCTCTCAGTATTTTGCTGAGTTTCATTTAGAGGCATTTATCCTCCTTAGCAAATGGAATAATCAGCCAGGAGAGGAGCAGGCAGCCACAGAGAGAACCGTGCTCATCCCATTCCAAGAGCTCTAAACCAGATGAGCTGATAACCCCTGCCCTGGGCTAGGGGAGAGCTAATAGCTTTCTGCAGAGAGCCACGATGCCTACCTTAGGTCAAATATCTGAGTTTTATGTAGCTGAGAACACACATGGACTGGGTTCCACTCTGAGTGGGATTGGGCTGGAGCAGGGAGCAGGAGCCAGTGTCAGGGGTTTCACTGCTGGCACACACCGTGTTCAGCTGCCTTGGGAACTGCAGGCTGTGAGGGTTCAAGTGCTCTGTCTGAAATGGCCAGGCCTTCTGCATATTTCCCAAAATTCTTATCCCAAATGAGCTCTCATGCCTTAGGCACAGCACCCCCTTCCTTTCTCTCCTTCCTTTTCCCATGCTCTCCAGCACAAAGTGGAAAAGATGCAAAAAGAAAGGTCAGCTCCCCTTCCTATCAGCCAATTGGCAAATCCTTGCTCATCTGGATGGAGCAAAAGCATGAGTACTTACACCCTGTGTAGGATTTCCTCCAGCCCAGGAAACACTTTATCTCACTGACTGCAAAGTCAGGATTCAGCTGCTCAGATATCTGCTGCCACGCAGGTGCCCCACAGCTCAGAGCATCACCCCAGGCCCCCACTGCAGTCAAGGGAGACAAACAAATGCTTTTAGGGGCAATTCATCCACAGTAATTAAAAACCCTAAAATAAATAAACTGTGGGTGAATCCTATCCTGCAGGTGCCTTTTCCTCTCTTCATATCAGGGAGGATTGGCTCTGATGCTGATGTCTCCATCCAGGATGGTGGATCAGACCTACCCTACACTAAGGCAGAGAAAATTGCTTTTCCTGAAGGCCAGAATGACATTTTAATACATATTGCTTGAGGCAGGGGAGGGGGAGATCTCTCCAGGGTGACCTTGCACTGAATGTGAGTTCTCTGTGGTGAGTCTTCTGGGCTGCAAGGGGAAAGGCAAGGAGGGGTTACCAAAGGGAAAACTGACCCCATACTGAAGCCTCAGTGCAGAACTACCCAGGTGAGCTGTGTGTGCCCTGCACCAGCACCTCTTTCTGTCTCTCTTTTGCTGTGTTTCAGAGAGCTAATTTTAAATGTAAACCAAGGCTTTCCCCCCCCTTTCTGAAGTCTCTCTTTGTTTGTCAGAACATAACTTACATTTTCTTTTACTTTTATGGGAGGTTTGCATTTCCATGTATGTCAGCAGTGCACGGAACCAACATTTGAGTGGGTGAAGTGGAATTTTGATTTATTGGAGGAGAGTGTATTATCAGTAAATTCAAGAGACTAAATCTGCCATGGAGAGGACTTCTTTTGTTTCCATCATCAAGTCAGACATTATATCCTGTCAAACATCCCAGGGGACACTTTTGCTCCAGGCACCAGAGGTAATAACTCAGCTCAGAAATGTATGCTGTATGCTGAACCCTTCATCTTACCAAGCATTCAACTCTTGTTCAAATGCAGGACACAAGTGAAAGAGAATAAAAATAGGAATTAATCCTTAGCCTTACCAGCCCAGGGATACCTAAGCTTTTTTAAGTACAGACTATGAAGTTCTTAATCTGAACTTCTTCTCCTGGTATGACCCATGGCTGAGGGTGGTGTTGTGTGCTGAAATTTCTAGGTTTGGATGCACTGTCACGGCATGGCAAACATCATCTAGCAGTGTCTTATCACTACTAGGATGACTTAGTCACCTGCCAGGCCTCAGAGTAGTTACAATGCTTGTTATTAAAAGATGGATGGGTTCTCCTTACTTTTATGCCCTTGCCTGGTGGTTAGGCAATGGAGAGGTGGCCTCTTGCTCTCATGCCCCTGGCATTGCTCCTGGTCCATGGGCTCAGCAAGGTGCTCTTGCACAGAGGGAGGCCATGGTCAGATGATGCCCTATCCCAGTCCCTGTTTCACTGACACCAGTGCTGACTACAGCACCAACACCATGTGAGTCCCTTGTGCTGTGATAGAACATTTGTTCTGTTCAATACTGTTCTGTATTGAGCATTAGTTCAATATGCTCAGCTCTGGTGGCATCTGTGGAGAGCCACCAGGTCAGCTCTGCAACTCATCTGTTCCTTCACCAAAATGTTCCTTTGCTGAATGCATTCTTCATTTTTATTTTTTTTTAAAGAAGCCAGTGGGACCCGTGGTGCAGGGAAATATCTCAAATAACAGCATTTTGCAGCATGTAATAAACACACTGGAGTTTTAGCCCTTCTGCTTCTTCTGATGCCTCTCTGGAATCCTTCTGCTCTTGACAGAGGTCTGGTGACCAGCAGCAAAATTTAGTGACAGAATTTTCACCCTATTTCAGCCTTCACAGGTCATTGAGTCACAGAAAGGCTTGGGTTGGAAGACACCTTAAACCCCATATAATATCTTCCTCCCTGTCATGGGTAGTGGTCCCTTCCACCAACCTTGCAGATTGTTCAAAGCCCCATCCGACCTGGCCTTGCATACTTCCAGGGCTTGGGCATTCACAGCTTCCCTGGGCAACCTGTTCAACTGCCTCACCACCCTCTGAGTAAAGAACTCTCTCCTAAAATCTAGTCTAAATAGTGACCCACTGTTGGCTCACTGAATGGAGCTCACAGCAGCTCGTACAGGGATTGTTTGGTGCAAATTGACTGAGGAAATATACAGTTCAGTGAGTTCCACAAAGCAGAAGGAGACTCACTGAACAGCCAGCTATTTATGAATAAATATATCTATTCAGAGGGGGAATCACATAAAACAATGGGCTGGCAGTGGCTGGTAATTTAAGATGCAGCAGCCAGACTGTTGCTCGCATTAGTAACCTACAAGACACATAGCTTAAATAGCACAATCAGCACCAACCAGCTCCTTGGGAATTACTGAACCATTTGTGATTCTGTGCCTCTACTTATTCTTAGAGAAACTTGCTCTTAAGTCTCTATTGCATCTGTTTTCTTTATTTACATAAACTTGCTAATTTTATGTGACTATGGTTTCCTTTAAACCAAATGCTATTTTTTTACAGAAAAAATTTTTTTATAGTCAACCCTTATTTTGGGTTCTTGGTAGGATAATTATATTTAATAGTTTGGTACTATGCAATTTGTTTATTTTTGTAATTTCTTTTCATCTCTGAAGTGCATCATATTCTTCTCACCTCTAAATGGGGAATTTGCAGGTAACCCCGACAAGGGAAGAGATGAGAATCTTGACTCCATGTTTCAGAAGGCTGATTTATTATATTATGATATTACATTATATTAAAAAATGCTACACTAAAACTATACTAAAAGAATAGAGAGAAAGATACAGGCAGAAGGCTGGACAAGAATAGAATGATAATAAAAACCCGTGACTGCTCAGAGCCTCGACACAGCTGGACCAATCAAGCTGGTCATCAAGCAAAAACAATTCGTGTGAGACCAATCAAAGATGCACCTGTTGGTAAACCATCTCCAGACCACATTCCACAGCCATCAGATAGTTACTGCTTACATTTCTTTTCTGAGGCTTCTCAGGAGAACAAATCCTGGCAAAGGGATTTTCATAAAATATCACTGTGACATCTACGTTTGCATCTAAACTCTATGCATTTCCCAGGTGTTGATTGTGCCTTTTCCTAATCATTTCCTGCTTATAACATTTTCTTAATTTTTGCAAATACAATCTGCTGTACCTCAGACACTGTAATGATGGGCTGTGTTTATCTGGTGGCCTTTTTTCTACCAAAAGGCTGTAAGGAAAATGGAGGTGAGGTCAAATGTTTGACGAAAGAGGTGGATTTTTGAGAAGCAGCTCTGTAGATCCTCACCTGGCCTCAACTCCAAATAGAATTAGCTCTGTTACATGCAATGAAAGGTGCTGATTTGGCCCAAGTTGTCCAAGCATGAACTTGGATAGGATCATAAAGCAGAATAATAATTGTTGAGATCACCACTGGTGATGTTGGTCCTGCTCAGCCTTTCCTTTCTTTCTATTATTTGCTCACTCACACTTTTTCCATTAACTGAGCTGAGCTGAAAAATAGCAACAACAACAATAACAAGGCAGGAGTTCACCCAAGTGAAATAAAAAGAAGTAAAAGCTTGCTTTAGTTCTGGTCCTCAAACATTTTAGTGACTTTTTTTTTCCTTGTTTGACCAGACAAGATATTGACGTCATTAATAGAGATTGTATTGTCTCAAAATGACAGTCCTTAAAATCAACAATGAGGAAGCGAATTTAGAGACTTTCTAAATGCTGGCTGAGAAAGAAAAAGATGCAGTAGGCATTAAATCCAGTCCCCTATTACAGGCAATCATATCATAGAATTCCACTTCTAAATGTGCTAGACTTCACACAGTGTAGCAACTCTCAATGCCCAGAGTCCTTCAGAAGCCCTTTTCAGACTTTCCTGCATCCTAATCATCATGTTTAAAGTTATTGATGGCTAATTTATAGCAATTTATTCTCATGGCAACATCCTTTAGCCTCCACAACTACTCCATAAAAAAAACCTGCAGCACCATTTTACTTTAATTTTTAATTATTCACATTAGAAATAATGCTGTTTAAATGCTAAAGATCAGGATGAGGCCTAATGTGTAGTTGTGAAGGGGGAAATCATTCCCAGATATCCTGCTGAGCACATATGCTAATTTCTATGTTTGGGAATGCTTGTAAATGTCTGATTCAGCATCAAGGAGGAGTGACAAAGTACTGAGGGAACAAGAGAAAAGACATTGCTGAAGACATTTTCCCTCCCTCCCTCCCTCCCTCCCCCTTGCCTCTCCTCCTCTGAACAGTGAGCCTCTTGCACGCCATCCTTCAGGAGGAATAGCTGGAACTGAGATGTTTATCCCATGAGGCATAATTTCAGAAAGTCCCTCTGCTGCATTCTGGGCAGCCCCTGTGATGTGCCAGCAGACGATGCTGTGGCAGCTCTTGCTCATGAGCCCAGCTCCATCCCAGCCCATGCCAGAAGCTGAGACAGAAGCTGATTTTACTGCTTCTTCCACATCCGATTTCATCTCACTCTTGTGAGGGACAAGGTTTAGGACATGTCCATTATGCAAAACTGCACTTGTGCTCCAGCCTGCTTTTTTGGACAGGGCTTGGCCAATGCAGTGTCTTTGTGGTCCAGGAATTTTCACACTGGCTCTCTTATTCCACACAAGGCTGCTGTAAATGAGGATTCCTCAATTTCACTTTCCTCAGTAAACGGATGCTTAGATATTTAATTAGGAAGCAAACCATATAATCAACCTTCTGCAGATAGAGCTGCACACTGTAATCAGTCCTGTTCAGCTTCTTTGCATGCTGCTGGAGTACCAGCAACTCCTGAATTTATCAACACTGAGGCTTGAGTGGCAATTTGCCCAAGGATTTCTCAATTAATAAATATGAAGCAGCAGGGAGTTTGAGCACTACACAGGCTATGCTGCACATCCAACATCGTGGTTTCACTCTATTTTTGCTGGGAAAAACAGCTCCAAAAAATCAGGCAGAAACAGAAGTTACATAATAGCAAGCTGTGTTTATCTTTTTGTGGTTTTTTTTTTTTTGTACTATTTCATCTTCCATTTCCCCAAAAATGCTTGTCTCAGTGCTGTCTAAGTTATCCCAGCTGGCATTCAAGGCTATCATATTCTTTGTGAATGGTCCAGAGCCTGCCTGCAGGCAGGTAAAAGTATGGAAAACAAGAGCAGGATGCATGGCAGATATCAGACAGAGATACAGAGATGCCCATTTCAAACACAGCTCATGGCTCCACAGCTCTTAGATTAAGGAGTAAAAAGAGGTAATTCTGGGTCAATGCTGATGCTGGATGGAAGGAGAATTCCTGTGAGGGTGGTGGACTGGAGGGAACAGGAATGGATGAGCATTTCTGCATGCTCAGACTGGAAATTTCTTTTTCTGGTACTTCTCGTGTAAGCATGGAAGGAAAGGGTTGAATTCCAAGGGTGAATTGAATTGAGGGTGTCTTCTGAATAAAACCTTCCTTCTCCTTCAGCAGCTAAAGGAGTCAAAGAGTACTGACCTCTAGCAAGTGCCTGTGGTGGGTCTCTGTGAGCTCTCAGCAAAAGTTTCCAAACTTGCAATCTGTGACTGTCCAGAGAGTGCAGGTTCTCCACAGCGAGATAGTCTGGATTCTCATGCTGAAGGCCACCAAATCACTGATACCCACCACACCTGGGTTCTGTAAAGTCTAAAACCACAAAAGGTGTGTTCTGTGCTCATATGCTCAGCCCCATTCATTTTGCTTGCAATGGTGCAGCAGCAGAAATGTCTCTGATCTTACCAAATCAGCTGGTTTTGAATAAATATCTGCAGGATCCATCCCAAATCTCCTGCTGGTCCCAGGCCAGAGAGGTTGTTGCAGAGGAGCCTGCTCTCCACTGCCTGTTGCAGTTAGTGGGGAGCTGCACATCTGTCAAAGCGATGCATCACGAGAGCCTTCAGAGACACTCTCCAGCTATTTTGGTTTTGGCAGCCCTCAGTCCCTTCATGCCACAACCATTTTAACCACTGACACGCTAATCCTTTTTGACACTTCCACTTCTTTCTGCAGTCAGGCTCCAGTGAAACATGAAGTGTCTCCCATGTTTCCACCTCAGCCTGCTCAGAAGCATTTGCCTGATGTCCTGGAGGAGGCAGAGCTGCTACATCCCTGCAGGAGGATTCTCTGCAGCTGGGCTTCGTGCATCTGTGTGACACCAGCATGAGCAGCAGTAGGATGAGCTGGGACAACCTCCTGTGGCTCCTAGCCACCCAAGAGATTTTTGGTGCAGGAAACTTAGGGTAGTAGATGATGCAAAGGGCTCAGACAAACCATGCAACTCAGGCAGTTGAGCAAGTGACTGCATCTCAGCAGGTCCAGAGTAAACTAGAGCCTTTGTGTGCTCACACTGATCATGGCAAATGGGTGGGATTCAATTTATCACAGAATCAAAGAATGGTGTGGGTTGTAAGGGGCTTTAAACACCCTCTGGTTCCAGCCCTTTGCCATGGTCAGGGACACCCTCTACCCAGACCAGCTTGCTCAAAGCCCCACACCCAGCCTGGCCTTGAACACATCCAAGGATGGAGCATCCAAAACTTCTCAGGGTAACCTGTGTCATGGTCTCACCATCCTCACAGTAAAGTCTTCTTTCTAACATCTAACTTAAATCTCTCCTCTTTTAGCTTAAAATTATTTCCCCTACTCCTATCACTATCTACCCATGTAAAATGTCACTCTCCTATTGGATGCTGCTCTGAGAGATCCACGCTAGGTCACACTATTGTCCTTTTCCTGCAAGTTAGGAACACTTTAAACTGCTACCAGAGTGCCCCTGAAGTGCAGTAGGTTTTTTTAAATGTCATTGAAGTGCACATATATCTGTGTAGCTCTGGAATACAGAAGGATTAATTAAGTTTACATGTTCTATGGAGGAAAGAGTTGGAGACTGACTTTAAAAGCAGGCAAACTACACACTGAAAGGTGTGCATTGAATTGGATGTCCAGGGCTATGCCTGAACATTCACAACAACATGAGTTTTCCAGCCAGATGATGTTCAGGCTGTGTAATAAGCCAATGACTTTTTTTTTTGGCTTTGAGTCAGAAATGGAGGCTTAGAGATTGATAGATTTTTTAAGCCCAGAAAGATTCATATTATTTGATTACCTCCATAACACTGACTCACACTGAGCAAATATGTAGTGTTTGACCAAAACATGATTTCCCAAAAGGTGCCTGTACATCATTTGCAACAGAAAATAATTGAAAAGTCCCAAGGCCCAATTCCCCACTGCTATGTAATTACTGATGCCTATGTAATACACTATTGATTTGCCCATGTTTTCCTACACTCATTTTGCAGTTGCTAATGACTTAGAAAACATAAAGTCTTAGCAAAACACCCCCAAAGTCTTAGCAATAATAAATCACAGTTCAGAGGTCCTTAACTCTCTTATCTCCACATTTTTTGTGGTCTGCATCCCCCAGCAGTCACCTTGAGGTTACAGTGACCTGAGCATGGTAATGTTGCCTATTTATGGCCTTTCACCTGTAAATGTAGCCCCGCACCCTTCCTTGCTGCCTTGTGCACTGCTTGCTGCCAGCAGTTTTCCTGCTGTTTTTGTGGACCAAAAGCAACAAACAATGTCTGCTGCTCTGGAGATCAGGAATGCAGGGACTCTTCACGACTTCACAGTCCTTTTAAGGATCCCAGTGGTCCTGGCAATCAATGTTTACTTTTAATGAGCCCAATTAGGTGCATCTCTCCAGTGCAGGATTATGAGGATTAGAAAAGGGTCAACTTGTAATTGTTCTTGTGCTGGTCACTGCTCCTTGCCACATTAATGAAGATTTATTAAATTAACAACACATGTTTTTTCAGCAATTCAAAGTTCACACACACACAGAGAGTTAATTAGTGTTGGATTCTCTACATGCACCAACTTGGTGAGCTGCTTGTATCTTATGTGTGCAGAATTTATTAGCTCTGGTCTTGGAAAATACATCCAGAACTTTGCTATAGCTATTTATCATTTGTTTTGCTCCTCACAGAACTATTTGAAACCCACAGGAGCGCTGCCTGTATTTTAACCAGAGACTCCCACAAAATGTTTTTTCCTCAGCATATTGTAGAGTCCTCAGACAGCAGGTAAGGTTGCTGCAGAAAGGTCTGGATGGGAAATTGATTTATTTTTTTAATATTTCTTTTCCCCCCTCAAATCTCTAATTAATGCATAAGACAATATCCAACAACTTCAACAAAATCACTGAGGCATTAAGAGAAGAAATGTCACCATAATACTTCAGGGAGGAATATTCATGTAACCAACCAGCCCATTAATTTTTTGCTCACATTTTATCACCTTAAACAATATCACTCGGTCAAGGAGACCAAAGTATTTTTGTGACATTCAAGGTTAACTCCAAGGGAAATGTTCAGGCCAGATTTGTGATCTGGATGAAATATTTAGTAAATATTTAATCACTAAAATCAGCCTTCATTCAGCAAGGAGAATTCAAAACATCTGACACAAGAGTTTTGGATTTCTTATCTCCACCTGGAAATGGATAGGAGTTTGTCTAGTCCTGCTGAGGTGCAGGAGGTGTCCAGGTATTTTGGAAGCTTTGAGAACTATTCTTCAATTTATTGAAAATTTTACTTCTGTCCTGGGCAAGCGACTGTCTCCACTCAGCCAGAGGGGGATTAGGGGTGTGTAAATAGATTTAATCGGGTTTGGTGGCCATAGCACAACAGGCTGTACTAATCACATGCCTGCTGGAAAGGAGACTCTTCCAACATCCATCCAACTAAGATATTTCCATGCTTCTCGCATTACTGGCATTACATCCAAGCATAAATCTTAATGTATTTTCCACCTGGAGTACTGGGTAGGCTTTCAGTAAATAAAATCCTCCACCCCTGAAATTATAGTTATAAGTGTCTGATTTAGAACATTCAAACTTGCTTGGGTGTTGAATTGGTTGCTGGGGACATACTCTCAATATCTTTTATCCTCGGTGCTCCTTCTCATGAAACAGGGCATAATTAAACCCTTTAACCTGGCTGATATATGGACAAATACATGAAAGATCATGAGGCTTCTCAGTTACTGTTACAATGGATGCCAGACAAATAATTGAGATGGACACCCTGCTGCTCTGCCACGCCACTGTATGCAAACCATGAGAGCAGCTCCTGCCCAGGGGTTAAGGTAGCTCTGGTGTCCCATTAGATGGGCACTCTGCTGCCTTTCATTTATAGGAATGAGGAGCTGGACTCTTGTTTCAGGTTTGACCCACTGAACTTGCTCCCTGTCCCCTGTTTCCCCCTTCTCTGGTGCTCAGCCTGGGCGTTGCTTCATTTAAAACCAGATGGTCTCAGAAGAGTGGCAAGGGGGGAACATGGCAAGTGCAGCGTGGCAATGTATGGCTCTGGGAAGAAGGGGAAGAGACTCCAAAATAATGGTGACACATGCTGACAATCCTGAAATTTCCTCAGTTTCCCCAAAACTTCACACAAGCAAAAATGTTAACTGGGCAAAAAGAGATCATCAGTCTTTGATTAAAATCACTGGCAATATTCATACTGCTCCAGTTCTGGGTGTCTCCAGGAGTAAAGTTCCACAACCCCTCTCCTCCACACTGGAGCATTTTATTAACCCTGCCTTCTGAAGATGGTTTGGTGGACAAGACACTGACCTGGAGCCTGACATTGTGCTGAGTGATGGCTCCCACAGAGACTCCAGGCCATGCTGAGGCCTGGAGAAGTTGTGTCCATCTACAGCTAAAAGTGTGCCCAGATCCCTGACTTCCACTTGAGAAAATAAGCTCCACTGATGTCCCTTTGCTGCTGGTGTTTTATTTGCTATCTCTGGGAATTAGCTATCAGGGTTTTATGGTTTTAAATGGCTTTGGTGAATAAAAAAATTTGTTTCTTGTTCTTGGTCTTCTAATGGGAATAATAATATTGTCACACCTCACTGGCCAATTGTAAGAAGTGTTAAAGATTATGAGATGCTCACAGGCTGTTGTTGAGACATCTGAAAGCATTGGGGGGAGGTGAAGTGATTCTGTTGTGAAAATGGGAAGAAAGATACAGCATTGACAGATTGATTTTTTTTTGTCTTGTAATAATGCACACAATCAGTGCTGATCAAACAATGAAGACTGTGGAAGCTGACCAGGAATTCAATATTTTTACAGTGCAACTCTGATATAAAGGATTGATCCAAAAATGGATTCTTTCGTTAGTGCATAAAAGTTGAGGGTCGATGTTTAAGAGCTTGTGCTGCTTCCAGCATCCTGTGTGGCTGTCCTCAAGGCACTCAGGCCTCTCTGTGGCCTGCATGATATTATGTGTGACCAGTGAGGGTGAAAATACTGAAGGACTTCTCCATCTATTGCAGAATAAACTCTGCAGAGGGTCACAATCCTGTTGTGCTTTTTCTGTGGTTTTGGAGTTGGATGACACAGAGTGGTGTGGATTGTGACTAGCTGAACCAGGGAGAGGTTCTGGCCTCTGTGCCTTCATGTCAGTCAGAACTGATGAGAAGATGCATTGGTAGCAGGTGATGTCTTTTCTCACCTGGTTTGCTCAGCAGTGTGCAGCCACAGCACGGAGGGTGACACAGCTCAGTCACATCTTTGGTGCTGCTGGAGCCGAGGAAGCCATTACAAGTCACAAAGGTTTCACAGGGTGTTTCTTTGCCTTGTCTCTTTCACATCCTCGGGTGCATGAGGGACTGGGCTTTGCACCGGTGAGGGAAGGGATCATGGACCTGCTGCTCTTCTGCACTCCTGGCCAGGCTGTGGAGGTGTGGGGCCAGGGCTGGGCTGAGGCTGCTCTGTCCCCGTGGGTGTCCTGCTTCTGTGGAAGGACAGTGACACAGGGTGGCCCTGCACTGCTGTGTGTGGCTGTACACCTGCCCCAAGGTCCTGCATCATTTGGAGGGAAGGATTTGACATATGTGACCCACCGTCCTACTGTGTGCACGAGGAGCATTTCCAGCATGCAGGAGTAACAGCAGCTCTCCTCTGTACATGCATGGAGTGCTGGGGATATTTGGGGCCACATTATCTGAATGTCACCCTCCCAGCATGAGCTTTCCATTTAGAGAGAGAATTGAGAAGCCAGAAATACAAGAAACAAAACTTAACTCTCATTGTTTATTAGCTACAATTAAACTGCTGTCAAATGCCCGTGCAAGAATGAGTCTGTGTGCAAACAAGAGGCTTTCTTTCTGGAGAGGAAAACAAGCAAACAAGCCCTGACCTTGTCAGTGGTTGGAAAGTGGTAGGAAAGTGCTTTGGAACAGCCTCATCTCCCCTTGCTGGTGTTTGACAGCTACTGCAGCCTGGCTTTGTGTCTGTGTTCAGAGTGAGCACAGCTTCCAGCTGCAGGGTTGCAGGATTTCCCAAGTATTGCCAGAGAAAGAATTGTATTTTCTGTGTAAATGCTTATGAAGCTAGAATTGAGCTTGCTTCTTTTGATGAGGTTCAGCTAAATAAATCGATTTTTTTCCCCCTTAAAAGCCTTCATTCATACTTAGCACCTGTATTCAGACTTGCTGCAGTGTAGTTCCAGCAGACCCGTAGCTGCCAGGGGCAAAACGGAAATATTTTATTAGACAATGAAAACTGAGGAAAACCACCAACCAACACTTGAACCGAAGTAAACCTGCAAAGATGTTGAATTCATGACAAACAAAAACTTTAGGCCTTTATGGTCACAGATTATGATGATAAGATATGATATCACCTGGGAGGAACTAGCAGAAGTGGTGGCGCAGGAGCAAATGGACTATGAATACACTCAGCTTGGAGACAGCAGGAGGATTTCTTGCCATCAGACAAATGGAACAGCTTGGTAATAAAAACAGAGCTGTACAGAGCCAAACTGGATTTGTACCAGCTGATGAGGGATCTTACATGATGTAGGAACCAGATGTGGCCATTCTGGAAGCAGTTTCCAGGACTGGGTTCCTAAGAGGGTGGTCAGACTTTGGAACAGAGGGGCTGCAGTGTCTCCATCCTTGGAGGTTTTGAAGACCTGACTGTAGATGGCCCTGAGCACCCTCCTGTCACTGACTGGGCTCTGACCAGGGGACTTGGACAGGATAATCTTCTCCGGTGGTTAAATATATAATCCAGTGACAGGAAAGCAGCAACCCACCTCTTTTTCTTGTATCTTTATTTTTACATTTGCTCTTTATGGGTAAATAGTCTTTTATTCCTCTCTTGTATTTATCCCCAAGCTGTACATCATCTTGCAGGAGTAAGTGAAATGTGAGTGGGAGCAAGGGTGAACTTTAGTTCTGAAATTTCAGATCAGCCAAGATTAATGGTCTTTTTTAAACAAAACTCAGCAGTGTTGTGCTGTGTATGACAGGAAGGTGCAAATCCTCACACAAAAACCCAGAGAAAGAGCTAACTTAAAGCTTTGCCTACAGCAAAGGACTCAGGAATATGTGTGGGTCAGCTATTCCAATGGGCTACATTTTGCTTTACTCTTCTTTCTCCCTGTGATCTTCTTTTTCTCAGCTTAGAGGTTTTATTCACAGAGGAGGAACCCCTGATGTTGCTAATTCACACACTTCAGCTCAGCATCGATTTGGGGATGGAATGCATTTACTCTTTCAAGAATCCTCTCTGCCCTGCCCTGCCTGCCCAGGATCAAGCAGGTGTGTGGAGCCAGAGCCATGTCAGGGTGCTGAGCTGACTGATGGCCAGCACTGTGCCTGGCTCCTGCCTCACATCCACATCCCAGAGCCTGTGCAGAGCTGCATCCATACCTGTCAACCTGATAAGGGCTACAACCTCTACATCTAGTCGTTTTTTTTCCTATTTATCTCTGAATAAGCGTTGGAAATGACTTTCTTCCCCTTTAAATTATTTTTTTTGGCACAAGATCCATGCTTGTGGCTCTACTGGTTAAAGAGCCATGGCTGGATTTACTGCCCTCCCTGACTTTAACCTGCTGTTCAAGGCTACAGTGATTGAACACCGCCTTGCAAACCCAACTCCTATATTTTTAATACCATATAACTTTTGCTGGTATTTCCCTAATGGCCTGGGAATGTGAATCATTTTTTTTCTGTGAAATAACCACCCATTTATATATTTCTCTTGAGAGACAGCATGATCTGACATTGCATTTAACCCACAGCAAGGTATTTAATTTGTTGAACGGGTACTAGGAGGAGAAAAACTTATGCAGCACAGTCCATAACAGACAGCCATTTACCAGGTAAAATACTGCTCATATTGAAAATGCAGCAGGATTGAAACAATGGCATTTTCATTCCTTTCTTTCTCCTTTTCTCCTCATAACTTTTTTACACAATTTATACAAATTTACATCATACGGCAGCTAAACCTTATAATTAACAAATCAGTATGAGGAAAGACCAATAAATAAAGATTTTTTCTGTGCTGTATGGGGAATGAAACAAATGACAGAGTTAAAACATGTCTGTGCAGTGAGGAAAGGCACAATCACACATGGATAAAAGCACACTCAGCTTGCTGGATTCAGGATTACAGCCAGGAATTCACCTTATGCTGATTACGGAGTCATAGAATGCTTGGGGTGGAAGGGACCTGAGGGACCACCAGGGATGGAAGGATTCCACATCCTCTCTGGGCAGCCTGTTCTACTGCCTCACCACTCCCTGAGTAAAGAATTTCTTCCTAATATCAAACATGTCAGTTCAAAAGCCATTACCCTTTGTCCTGGTAAGGATCAAATGAGCACACCATTGTAGCAGGCGCAGGCCCTGCAAACCTGCCTTGGCGCTCAGAGGCAGAATGCTGAGTCAGGATGACTGAACAATAGGAGCCCCTCTCTCCCGCTTTCGGACCCTGGCTTATCTCTCTGTAAGGCTATAGGTCACTTTCCTTTAACCCTTACCATTGGACAATTCTCAATCCTCCCTTGCCCTATATAAACCCCTGTTTCTGCCTGGCTCATCGGAGCTGCTGTCCCTGAGACCCTTTGAGACACTCCATGGAAGAGCTACGAAGAAGACCAATAAAGACATCGTCTTGGAACCTCACACAGTGCTCTCCCTTTCCTCATCTTCCGAATGCCTGCTGCGTGCCCCAGCCGAGCCTAGCAAGCCTCAAGAGCTGAAATCACTCATGAGCTGAGAATCACTAAAGCTGAATATCACTAAGGGCTTGCTAAGGCGTAGGCTGAAGGCACTGCCAGAGCTTGGGCTGATTAGCCCCCCTCAGAGCTATGCTATCCGACTTTGATGCAGCTCCTGGGTACACCCCATAGCCCAGCCAGCGGCATTACACCAGCAGCACGTACAGAAACCTGAAAACCCCAGTCAGTGTTTGCCTGGGTCAGGTATGTGGCTCTCAGTGCTGCTGTCACACTTTCCTCTGCAGCACCTTGCAACCCTGTCTGAGACTGGTGTCCCAGAAGCTGTGGAGCTTCCCAGAGTCCTCATGGGAAGTGTACCCTGAGGTAACCCCAGTATATTAACCCCCCAATATCCCAACATTGTGCAGGGTTAGGACTCCCAAGTGTGAGCTAAAAGCCACTGAAATCAATCACCAGAATATTCCTGTTCGTGTCAGTGCAGCAGCTTGCTCTTGGACAGAAATCTCCCACTAATGTAATTATTCCCTGCTAAGGGAGGAAAATGGAAAAGTGAAGATGGCATTTTGTACATCAAGGTCACACACACCATCCAGCTCTCAGAATCTTAAATGGCCCTGTATGGAGCTTTTATTCTTTTCCAGACATAAAGATGCGTGAAGTGCATCACAGCACTGCCTCCTTCCTGCCACTCAAGGTGAGTTTTGACGGAGAGCTGAGAGGAGGCTTTGTACCTCAGGCAGAGGGGCCATTGGGGCACATGGGGGATGAGCACCACATCTGACCTGAGCAGAATTAGGGGCAGGGGATAGAAATTGGGAAGGCTTTGCTGGGCTGAGCCCATGACAGGTTTCAAACATCACAATGGTTTCCCTGACCCTGCTCTGACCACATATAATCTTTATTGCCAGAACTCTCACCCTCATAATCCCCCTCATTCTTACATTGATCCAACAGAAAGCACTTTCACATCAAAAAATATTTCTTTGGTTTTTTTAATGATTGTTTTCTTAATTTTTAGGACTTGAATAATCTTTGTTCTGATTGGAGGCATGAGAAAATCTATATCACTGCCTAACTTTGTGCATGTGCTCTGAATGAAATTATGGTTGATCAGTTTCAGTCAAGTTAGCTCAAATAAAACTGGAGATAATGGTTTTTGAAAAGCAAATAAAACATTAAAAACACCCTGTTTCTGGTCCAAAACTTCCCATCCATAGGAGATTTGTATAGAAAGTTGAGTTTCCTTTAAAACTCTTCAGGAGAATACCTGGTTTGACTATGGTTTATCTATTTATTGATTACATGAATCATTCAGTTCCTAAAAAGTCAATCCTCTCTGCTCTCCTCCACCCTCATTATGGACAGAAGTCAAGGTGAATCTTTCCATTAACTTCTGTGATCTTTGGATCAAACACTGACACACGATCCTGCGAGCTGGGCATGGCTAATGAGCCGGGCACAGGGAGGTTATCTCTGCTCCAGGTATCCCAGCCCCAGGGCAAAACCAGGGCAATGAGACCCAGAGCTGACACTGCTCCTGCAGTGAATTTGTCTGGAGGAGCTGTAAACACAGTGGGGCCAGACACTGCAGATGTGAGCTTGGAAATGCTTGTTTTATGGTCTTAAGGGAGATTTGCACCTTGAAGAAAATGGCTCCTGTAACCAAAAAGCACCCTCTTAATTGCGTCCCATCATCACTCAATAATAGAACGGTTTAAAAGTGTGACTACAGCAAACAGGAATTTCTGTTTTGCACCAGACCACTTAGAAAGCTTTGTCTTTATGTAGAGCATCAGGACCTTCCCATGTCACATTCTATTTCCATCTCTTACTAAGAGAAAAATTGATTTGGTGTGCCAGGGGCTTTCCATTTGCATTTCAATGACAGATTTCAGTGGCTTCTTAGGCTTTTAAAGCACTAGTATTTCCTACAATATATTCTGAAGAAAAAAAAATAGGGTTTGAGGTGGAATGAAGTTCATTAAAAATAAAGCTTATGACAAGGACTGCCATCCCCCCAGTCAGACCCATTGATAATTGCTTATATTGCCATTGTTTATTAAATAAATAAAGAAGAACTCATTACTCAGAACTGAAAACCACCATATGTAAACACACAACTTCCATGATTTTCCACACCCTAAAAACTTCATTTAAGCCATCTTAGCAGTGCTGTAACAGAATCTGTGGGGGTTGTCTGGAAAGGGGTAAAGAAGGTGAGAAGGGCAGTAAAGTCCAGCTGGGGATGTGGGAGTTTGGGCTCCCAGCATTTTAGAGGTGAGCAAGGAGCCAGAAAAATTTCCTCCAAACTCAAATTCCCAGAGCCTCACCTGTGCGGGGATTCCCAGGAGCAGAGCCCCAAAACTGAGGTAGAAAGCTCTCCACTTGTGCTCTGTGGTACAATTGCATTTACAACATTTTAAAATAAACTGTTGGTAAGGTTTTGAAAGCAAATCGAAAAAGTCTTCTCTTCCCACTCTTACCCCCATCTCTCTTACACTGAGCACATTCTGGATAGAAGCTCTGTGTGCAAATCTCACACCAGGAGTTTTCTCTACACTCTTCTGTAAAAGGGGAGGGGGCTTTACTCACAGAGAAAAAGGTAAAGGTGAGCTGTTTAACACCTTTTTAAAAGTTGCTTAACACAGCAATAAATCACATTTCATCACTCCAACTTTTTGGAACACAGCAGACTTCTTACCAATCATTTACTTCTCTCCAGAAGGGATTTTTTTACCCTCTTACTTTTGCACTGTGGGGACTCCTGGCCACGCTGCCATCAGTTTTCTTCATGCCGCACACTCTCCCGGGCAGGTCCTTGTGGACCAGCTCTCCCCACTCCCTCTACATCTCCTCTGGCAGAGGAAATGCAGGAAATACAGCCTCCTGCATAGCAGGAAGAAATTTCCATCCAGTCCATAATTCATTCTGCTTTTCCCATGTACTGCACATGCCCTTTCCTACTGTTGGAAAGGAAATTAAATAATTACACTGCCTGCAAGAAGCATGCTTTATGGCTTACATTTATGATAAAATTATGGAGCTGTTGCAATGAAATATTCCATCAATACATTAAAACAAAGCAAAATCAACGTGGCAATAAAAAACTCTTATTGTGCCTGTTTCATCCCTGGTTTTCTTTCGTTTGGTTTATTTAGTGCCTTTATTAAAATATTTGTTATAATACTGGTTTTAATGCTCTATTGTTTTTATAATGGCATGATTTTTATTGTAACATCACCTCCAATATAATATGTCCTTCCATTATTTCTGAATTACTACTAAAATGGAATTGCTCTTGTTATGAATATAATATCCTTGTAGAAAGTTTTAAGAGCCACTTTTACTGCATAATTACAAAAGTAAAGCCAGGAAATGGCAGGAGGAAGAGGGAAATGCTACATGTCCCAGTGTGAAAATCTGGAGAACACTGAACTAATAGTACAGCTGTCCCAAAAAAAGGGAACATTTACCCAGAAAGCTGGGCCTAACTTTACTGAAGTACTTTTAGCTATAGACTTAGATATTGAATCTGAGGCAGTCATATTTAACAGTAGCTTCTGCTATCAAATGTGCCATGTTTTAGTGAAATAATAATAATAAAATAAATCGATGGGCTTTAAAGTTCCACAGATCAACAGATAAGACATGGATGCATTTTATTTCTCATGTGACATTTTGAGGGAGGAATAAAACCCCTTATGTTCACACAGTTCTCTTTTGAATCATTGAAACATATGGTAGCAGATTTATGGCAGTTTATCAGAAGATTTGTATATACATAGATACAAACTAAATATGCATGTAAAACTGTAGCTGGCTCTTTTGCACTCTAGCTGAAATTTATCTCAGGGTGGATCTGCAATTTCCAGAGAGTGAATTATAGTCTGAATTCTGAGTGACAGAACTCACTGCATTGGTTATCTAAGGATAATGCATTTTAATCTCAGCATCTCTCCAGGGCGGTGCAAATTAAAAAAAAAAAAAAAAAAGACAAAAAAAAAAAAGACAAAAAAAGACAACACATGCACACACACAAACCCCTGAAGCCAGTTTGATGAATTTCTATGATCCTATCTCTGCAGAACATTTTCTTTTAGGCTGGGTAGAGTTTTTTTGCTTCAGCGGATAATGCAGGAATTCAATCATTGTTTTCCAAAGTATGTATTATTTGCAATAGTGTGGTCTGGGCGATTGCCTTTCTCAAAGAGGAGGACGATATTTCAGCTAACAGGGTGGAAATCAATAGCAAAAGATTAAAGCTCAAAGGAGGAACAAGTGCACGTGAAGCAAGGGAGAAAGTGACAGTGAGAGCTGCCTTTAAGCGATAGCAGGCACTCCCCCAGCCAGAGAGGAGGAGAGGGAGAGGCGCTTCAATTAACTCATCGCTGTGCTCCCGACAGAGGCTGCTTTGTTCTTGGCTTTGAAGGATTCTTTCCTTTCTTCTGATAGGTTTGCAACTCCCTACCAATTTCTAGTTGCTGCTTGATCCCATATTCCAGTCGAGCCCTGGTCAGTCTGTTTTCCTGCTTGGTGACTTTGGTAACTCCATTCTGGCTGAAAATCAGTTTAGCTCCCAGAGTTTCACAGAATAATTCTGTGTCTGCCCCCACCACTGCCCAGGCTCACATACCTGATAGCAATGCCAAGGTGCTTTGTTGTACCACTCATCCCAACATCTTAGCTCTCCACAATTCTAGGATACAATCATCAGATTATCATCGTCAAATAAACAAACAACCAGCTAGAAATTATAAGGAAGAAAAGAGAACTAAATGATATGCAGCCACATGCTGAGTACTGTGTGCATTTTGGCTTTGCTCATCTCTGAAAAGAGAGAGAAAGGCTGGAAAAAATGGAAAAAGGCAGCACAGATGCCCAGATGTGTGGGGAAGGAATGGCTGCAGAGGTTAGGATGCTACAGTTCAGAGAAGATTTGGTTTAGGTAGGATATAATTAGAGGTTACAAAACCAGGAATTGTTACAGACTTATTTTATGAAAATCCTTTTGCCATGATTTTCTTCCACTGAGAAGCTGAGGAGCCTCAGGAAAGAAATGGAAACAATAGCATCTGCTACTATGGAATGCAACAGGTGCTTCCTTCATTGGTCCATGTTAAGTGTTTCTACTTAATAACCAATCAAGGATGTGACTGGATCAGACTCTCTGGTCAGTCACAAGACTTTGTTATTCATTCTTTTCTATTCTTGTCTAGCCTTCTGATGATTCCCTTCTCTCTATTCTTTTAGTATAGTTTTAGTTTAGCATTTTTAATATAATATATATGATAATATAATAAATCAGCCTTCTGAAAAATGGAGTCAAGATTCTCGTCTCTTCCCTCGTCCTGGCTGCCCTGCTAAGACCACAAGGAATGGCATGCACAGGGCAGCTAGGGAGGAACTGCTTTTTGCTTCTCCCATTTGGGGAGCTGGGGAGCAGCAGTTAGATTAACAGGTTTGAAAAATGAAGAAAAAAAAATTAATTGCCAGTGTGCATTTAGGCTGAGAAACTCCTCCTTGCAATGTGGATGCTGAAATAAGCTGAATTACTTTGAGCTTGCCCTCACTAGGAGTTTGCATAGAGATGATTTCTGGGCATCTGCTGGTGCACAGGAGATTGCTAAGATGTACTAAGGTAATTATACACCTGAGTGTGTAGAGAGGGCAGAGAGGGCAGAGAGAGGGAGAGAAGAGGGAGGAAGAGGGAAGGAGGGGGAATTTTGGCCACTGCAATGTCTTCACGGAAACACGTGGTTATCACAGTCTTGACAGCTTTACTCACTTTTGGGGCTGGGATGAGCAATTACCTTGACAAATTGTGCTTGGCAAACTGAAGTAAACAGGCACCTTTGCCAGCCTGTTCCTACCATGGCATTGTCCTGCGCTGCCCCATCCCAGTCTCACTGACTGCCCTTCACTGGCACTGAGTTACTGTCACTCCTGTCTGGGAAAGCGAAAATACACCAGCATTATTCCCGTATGTGCTCATAACACTTCAGACTCCCAAAGAGCACAGAAAACTTTAATCCTTAATTAAATTGCATTTGGTGCAAGTTTGGGGGCCATCTCTCACCTTAGGTGCAAGCACCTTTTCCCAGAGTTTAGTCCCTCTCTGCTGTGCTGCCTGGGAGCAGATTCCCAACATGCCCCATTTCAGTGGGGTTCAGCTAAGGTTCTGCCTTAGAGCAAGGCTCTGACTGTGATGCCGGAGATTTTTTCCAGGCTGAAACTGTGGATTACTTTTCAGGATGCAAAAAAGTAAATCCTGGTACTTGTCATACATTTGGTTCTGTTGCAAAGGTTGAGAATAAGCATATTTATTCTAAACTGATGACAATTTCTCTGCATTCTGGGGATTTGGGGAATAAAAAGGAAATATTCATGTCCAGGACATCCCCTCTGTCACTTGAGGTGACAGGCAGGCTGCTTGGCCCTTGTTCCAGTTCCTCCTGTAAATGGATAACAATTCCTGGAATAATTTCCTTACACTGAGCCATGCAAAGCAGATAGACAGAAAACTCTAGGCTGGGATGTCTACCACTGCTGAAGAACTGGGGATAAATCCCTGAGTCTATGTAACATCTGCTGGAAAATAAACTGGGGTGAGACAGGGGATAAGAGTGACAGGTTTTGACAGCCCTTTTCAGGCTTAAGCTCTACAAACTCAACCTACGTGAAACTCCTTTGGAAATGCAAAGGTAGAAATGCTCCACATCAGGTCCAGCAGCAGAGTGATGTGTTTGACAGAGTATTCTGAGCCTCGGCTGAAACCAGAGGCAAGGTAAATATCTTGGGCAAGTTGCCATTCCCAGACAGAGTGGTAGAGGTGTGTAATTTTCTTCTAGGGGAAGCCACTTGGATGAATTTTTTCCCCAAGGTAAATCCACACTTACTACATCAAGGACAGCAACATAAAATATATCTTCTTTTTCCAGCCACAAGAGAGAAGCACCTGTGAGCAGAAACCCACAAATGCCAGGTGGCTTAGCGCCCTCTTTAACTTCTGGGTTTTTATGACCAAAACAAGATTCATGGTTTCCTATTCTCAGTTAGCTTTACTGGAGCAGAAGTGAAAGGTTGATGTTTCCAATAAATGGCACTAACACCCATTGCACATCAATGATACAGAAATGGAGGCCATGAAAAAAAAATTTGAAGGGCTGAAAGGAAATAAAGCTGCAGCTTAAAAAAGGGACAAAGTGCAGCCACAGAGAGCACACAGAAATAAAAATCAAATGAAAATCAGTCCGTATTTTTTTCTGCACATTATGAACTGGTGCAATGATGCCACAGGAATTTTGGTGTGCATCTGGCCTTCAGGCATTTTAGTTCTATTCCTGTAGTTTTGGCTCTGTAGAATCATAACAGCAGCTGTGTAGAAATATTTGCTGACACCATGTGCAAGGAGAAAAGGGGTAGGAGGAGAGTCACACTCACAGTCTGTTTTCTCACGTTACTGTCTCCCACCCATTCCAAAGTGTAGTAAGATGCAATTTTATGACACAAATTCAAAATCAAAAGTTTGTGACTGGGATATGATATAAAAATTCAGGGCCTAAAACTAATGGCAAGTCAATCAAATTATGATTGGTGGGGCGGGTTTTTTTGTCTTTTTTTAGGGGGGTGCAGTTTTTGGTTTTTTGTCTGTTTTTTCTTTCAAAATTCTTCTAGCTTTCTCTAAAACTTGCAGGGATTGGAATCTGTTTGTACTTCTCATTATGTGCAACATTCCCACTATGTCTTTTCTGACCCAATATTAATTTACTTATATTTTGTGGACATAGAATAGCATTGACTGATAAGCTCTTCTAAAGGTCTCCAAGCACTAAAAGCTGGCTGAAGGAAGAAAAGTAGGGTAACTGCCAGGATTTTGATTACAAAAACACCTCCTTGGGGAGACTCAGGAATCACAGTCTCATTTGTGTGAGAGGCCAAATGCTGATGTCACTCTACTTTGGCACCTGATGTAGTTTGTAAGCTCAGAGTTTCTCTCCTGCTCAGAGGTCTCCCTCACTGACATGAGACCAGTCCTCATTTGGTTCTGGGGGTAGCGCTGGACACAGCTCCCTTTGAGTGTCACAAACCCTTGGAGTCACTGCTCCCAGTACTTCACACCGGGGGGAAGGTCCTGGAGAACTTAACCTCTGCTGGACATAAGTAAAATCCAGCAATTTCCACACCAACAAAAGCGCCTCCTTAGGAAAGACAAAACCCAGCATGCAGAAGAAATGTTGCCCTGCTGAGACACTGGGTGTTTGAATGTTTACCAGCCTGGAGACACAGTGAAGTCCCTGTAATTTTCTAATTTCTAATACCACAATTATTTGCCATGTGAGCACCAACCTCACATGGCAAAAATTGCACCTGCAGCATGGCTCAGGTAACTGCTCTCACCCTGTTTTCCTTCCAGCCCTGCAGTGCTTCCCTGCTCATAACTCAGCAGGAGCAGGTGAATTCACAGCCTTGCACTGACACCAGCCCAGAAGCAGAGCCTCACATCCAGCAACCTGAAGAACAAAACATGCCACTGGTGTTTATTAACATAGCCTTGTAAATCAAAGCAGTCTGCCTGTCTGGTGTCTTGTCCAGAAATTATTGCCTCATTCATCTTAGCCATATTAAGCAGGCCACATTTATCAAGGTCGCATAAAAAGAGATGTATAAAGACCATTCCTGGACAATACTTACATGCAGGTATCATGCCTACAGCAACTGCCCATTTTGCAGGGATGCACAAGCTGTTTGACACTGCCAGGTTGTAGAGAAAGGGAGGGAAAAGGTGCTTATCTGTGTGTAAGTGTACAGGCAGGGAAACAAAAAACTCTGAGGTGAAACTTAGAGAAACTTCAAAACTTAAAGGCACAGGCTGAAACATGCTTAACTCAAAGACCTTCTTATGTTTGTGTGAATATTTTGGTAAAGATGTGCAACTGCATCAGGTAACAACAATATCCTCTCTATGCTCCCAGTATCTTACTGGGAACAGGGAGACATTGTCAGAAACACCTTTATATTCTGCCATTCACTCATTTGCTAAAGTTATCATCATCAATGCTTTGATTTGGATAAACTTCCAGCAGGACAGAGGCTGCATTTCACTGGAGCCAGCTGCCAAGCACTTTCCCATTCCTGGCTGCTTGGCAGCCAGATGCCTCAGGAGTCTTTTCATCTCCTTCAATGAGGACATGGACATTTTTCCACTGACCACTTTGCCAAAGTCAGTAGGTCCAGGGCAATTATTTGAAGCTATCTGTTCCCTTTTACCATTCAGGGGTAATCTTCCAAATCAAATGCAAGCAAATGTTAAATGGTCCACATTAGGTCCATGAAGTGGAGTTATATTTCTTTTCCTGTGGTTGCTATAAGGTCTAGTACATAGCTGGACTCTGTCAGAGTAGTATATTACTGTGCTGGGCAGTGCACAGGCACCTAGAGAGTCCTTGCCTCTGGGAGTTCCCACACTGAGAGACAATCTTCTATTCAAAGAATTTATAGTCTAATCAGAAAAAAAAAAAAAAAAACCAGGAATGTTGGGAAAATGGGGTAGCAGGTTTCCATGAACACATATCAATGGAGCTTCTTCACAGAGAAAGTTTTTCAAACTGTTTACATTGGTTTTTTTATTAAAAAAAGATATGAAAATGGGTGTTTTAAAAAGGGATGTTTTAGAAAAATAATTGCTTTAAAAATTTATCTTTTTATCTACTTTATCAAAAAAAATTATACAGGAGGCAGTGCAATTGCCTCTGGGAAAACTTTCCTATTTTGTTTAGACATCATCGTGAAAATCACAGTATAAAACTTCTAATTTCCAAGAGGGTCAAAATCACACATGTAAAATGACATGCTCATGAGTATTTGTAAATACAATATTTGAAAATTTTTCCTTTAGAATTGTGGATATTTTTACTGACCCTTTCTTTTTCTTTTCTTTTTTTTTTTTTTTTTTTTACCCACTTCACTATCTGTGACCCCACTTTGACTCAGTCCCTACCTGTATGTTTTGGATGACAGACTATATGTTAAAACCCTTTACTTCTTCAGCAATAGATTTTCCATACATCACTGTCATAACCTTAAGGCCTGAGAGCCAGCAAACCTCTAGAGCTTTCTGGAGACAGTTATATCATCAGAAATCTAAACATGCCAGACCCCCAAGACAGGTGTTTCTGGTGATGATGGGTAAAGCTATTATACCTTAAACCACTCCCGGCTCCATGCTCACACAATGCTCATATGAATGATCAAAGTAGGGCAATTTGGGGAACAAATTACAGCACAAAGGCACCGTGGTTTATATGTGCTGTTTTGGGACATTCCTGTGAACTAGATTATTTCTGAAAGGAAAATGCCACTTCAGCAAGAGATGTTGAGGTTTTACAATATTTTCTGTATTAAACGGAGAACCAGATATTAAAATTGCATGTGTGTGTGCTGCTAAGCGTAGCACAGAGGGACAACCATTCCTTGTGAAGCCTGATATTCCCAGACAGGGGATGCAGGAGATTCAGGGTCAGTTCCTTGCTCTGAGACTGCAGAGATCCCACTCCAACCCTCTGGCTGTGGAGCCAGCCTTGCACGTGGATCTTGTGGTGGCTCCCTCAACCAGGAATTCCCAAGGAAGGCCAAGAGTTAGCCCTGCAGGCCTTTTGCTGTGTTTCCTCTCCTGAATTATGGCTGTGCTGGTACCTTTATGTCCCCCTGTATCACTGTGGTGAGGTGCTGGGAAATGTTTCCCAGCACTCTGAAACCTGTAGGTATACACCCACCAGGGGAATGGGACAAAGACAGGAGAAGAGAAAGCTTGGAAAAGAGGAGGAATTGATTAGGTCCTAACTGTTTCACTGCATGAAACACACATATTGTATACAATGTATGTAAACATGGTAAATCCATAATAGTGGCTAGCTGTTGCCTGTGACCACTACTCACAACCAGATGAGATGAAAAAAAAAATTGTCTTAAATGGAGGGAGGGTGAAACACCTCACCAGGCTGCTGAGACCTGTGCAGTCTCTTTTACATAAGGGGTTAAAGTATGGGCAAACATTTTATGCAGGGTTTTCAGACACTGGTGAATCTCTTTTCAACAACAGTTCTCTCCAGAGGATCTCCCTCTGACACATCATTTCTACCTCTTGACATTTTGGTTCTTTCGACAATCTGTCATCCCAGCCAGCAGATCACTGCAGTACAAAGTTCCAGATCAGCCCAGCTTTTGCCCAGAATGCAGAGAGAAGATGCTAAATCCCAGAATGCAGAGAGAAGATGCTGAACCCCAGCAGAGCTGTTGGGTGCAGTGTGGCACCAAACAGCTGCCTGGCTCCTGGCCCTGAGCTGAGCTGGCCTGGGGCTGTGCCATGGGGAGATTTCCCTGATTTGGCGCCCCTGCACTGATTCCACATCCTTCAGTGATGTTACACTGCGTGTCAGAGGGGAGGGAAGCAGCAAATATGTTTTCTAGTTGTGTCCACAGGAAATAAATCACCGCGTATGAATTATGGAGCGAGATGGGTACACAGCATGATACTGCTGCTATAAATGCTGGGGTTATTAGTTATGCTGGGATGCTGGGGGAGACAAATCAGTGTGGATGGAGTGTGGATGTGCAGCACAAAGATTAGGGATGATGGATTACTGTTGCCTGTCTCTGGGATGGCAGCACTGTCTGAGATCTGTGTGTGGTCAGGCAGCCCCAGAGCCAGAGAGGAAAAACTCACTGGTGGAGTGGGGGAGATCTGGTGGTGTTATGTGGGTGGTCATGTTGGGATACACAGAAAGCAGGATTCACCCTCATTTCTTATTTCCTGCTGCTTCTGAGCAACAAATGGAATTGAAAATGCAAGCCTGTGCAACAGCAGCTCTCTCAGGGGTGTCTGTGAGTAAGTGACAGGTATAAATTGTAGCCCTGCCAGCAGTTAGGAGGCCCATGGGAATTAGAGGTATCATAACATGAAAATGAAGGTCAGCTGCAATGCCATGAACATGGACTGATCACCCAGTATATTACAAGGTCTTTAAGAACTAGCAGAAGTACTCAGTCTTTTGCAGCCATCGGGGGTCAGAGGGCTGCTCAGTGATGCTCACCAGAGCCAGGGATGTCTGCAGGATGGGGCAGAGCCACAAGCCCCCTCCAGGGGTTGGTGTCTCTGTAGCTGTCAGGCAGGAGATATTTGCTTTGGGCTTTTTCCACTGTAGTACAACTCTCTGGGATTTAACTAACATGGAACAGGAGAGCTGGAGGGAAATGGTGAATCTCCTCCAGCTATTAAAGCCCAGTCTTTCTGTGATGCTTCTATTCAAACTGTGGTAAAAATTAAAAAAAATCATCTTTATAATGACCCAAAGACAGCTTATTTTCATTAAATTATTTCACTAAAATATATTGGAATAAAAATATGAAACCAGAAAAAGCAACAAAGCATTTATAGATCTTACTGCAAAAAAACACAGCCTGATTTTCAGCCACAGAGATCCACATTTTACTTTCTTTTTAGCTGTTTTTGTGCTCAAAGAAGAAAAAAGACCACTTTCAAGTGGAGACTTTACCCATTTTTCCAGACTATTCTCAGAATTGTATGAATGACTTATAAAATGAATATTTTCCCTTCAGAAGGGACATGGTTTGTTTGGCAATTACTGCCAGGCATGAAATGAGTAATAAAACTACCTGCAAAGATTTCAGGAGAAAAGCAAAACTGGATCAGGACAGAGCAAGGTCCATCAGAGACTTTTACTTGCTGGGACAGGGAATCCAAAGCCATCAGCATGCACCTGGAGACAGCTTGTGGACCCTGTTTGTGGACCCTGCTGTGTGCTCTGGAGCAGAGGCTGGTGGGCTCACAGGCAGCTGTGGCAGACAGCATTTGCCTCTGGGCTCTTCCTCACCTTTCAGTACCTCCAATTCCCATGTAGGCAGAGGTGGGAGGCTTGGGAGATGAGCTGCCCTGAGCCCTCCCCTGCTCCTAATGGACTGCTGTCTGCATGCCAAGAGTGCCTTGTGCCCAGGGACAGATACCTGGCATAGCACAGTTGCTAAAATGAGCTTTAGTTGCAGATGTAATGGACTACATGGATGGAGTCCAAATGGGGAGCTGTAACAGCCACTCAGCAGTGAAATACATCCCCAAACCCCAATCTGATGTATAAGGACACTTCTCACAGCTGCAGATGAAGAGCCTTCTGGTAACAGCCTAAGTCTCTGGGAAATTCTGGAGGGATTTTATGGGCTCTGATCCCTGCTGTACCCTAATTTCCAGTGTCCACTAGGGCTCTTATGTGGGAAAGTCTGGTTTAGTTTTCAGTCCAAATCATGCAAAAGGCAAATCCTCATCAGCCCCTAGCAGATGTGATGGGCTGATCATTATTGGAGATGATGTATTTGGGATTTGTAATTAAAATTAAAGCTATTTGCTATAGAACATGTAGAATTTAATTTCTCTCATTAGATATCTTAGGCTAATTGTTGTATCCAGCAGGGAGCAAATAGCATTGTAATTGCTTGATATCTCATGCTGGTTTGATTAGAAGATGATAGGAATGGGAAAAAAGAGAGATAACTCCAAGAAGAGCTTTGTCTTTCCTTCTTTGACTTCTGCTTGGTGCCAAGCATTTCTAAAATAAAATTAAAATTTTCAAACTGACTCTCTCTTGCTGTCTCAGGGAGAAGGTTATTGGGCTGAGGAGTGAAAATGCTGGTTTTGCTCACTCCTGGAGAGGTACTGAGTTGAATGGTGCTGTTTTAGGGATGTGCTCAGAAGGCATCACTGCTCATGCAGAGGAACTCTCATGATTGTTCTTTCCACCCTTCTGTCAGGGAAACTGAGGAACTGAAAGGCAAAGTGACAGGTCTCATGTCACATAATATTGACCCCAAAGACCTTCCCATTTCTTCCAGGATATACAGTTCTGAAAATGACTGTATGGAGCTCAGAAAGGTGCTGCCTCAGAAGGCTGCCTTTGGCTCCCTGTATGGCACAAGGCAATGAGCCATGGCTGGGCATCGTGGCTCACACTGGAGGCACCCAAAATGCTGCAGGTTAGGATGAATGTGAAGGAAGAAGTGAGGTGAGCAGACAAGCCTGACAGGATTTGATTTATTAATGGGAATTGGAAGACTCACTGTGGAAACCCAGAGCACTGGGAATATTTCTCTGTCTGCTCTGGGGTGCCCTGACCCCCAGGGGAGCACTGACCTTGACCCTCATCCATGGAGAAAGTTTCCTAGACTTCAAGATATACTGGAACCCACAAAAGTGTGAAATAGATTATAGAGAGTAGTGTAGGTGCATCACTTGGTGAGAAATTTAGGTTTTGGGATTTTTAGTATGCTGTGGATGGAAGCAAGATGGAGGGCACAGGGTGTTGTCCTGGGTTTCTTCTTCATGCTTCTTCTTCCTTCTTCTTCATGGGTTTGGGTGGCATTTTGTAATTGGGCAGAAAAGTCTGCATTGTGGGCTCTTTGGGATCAGTTATTGGGTTAGAAGGGAAAATAATCTGTGTGAGTTCTTAATTGGATAGTTTAGTCTTAAAAGACCTTGTAACAAGAGACTGTTGGCCATTTTGTGCCTTGCCAATGAAAAGCTGCCGAACTCACGGTTGTGAGACTGTTTTACTGATAAGAAATAATAAACACTTGAGTCTGAACATGAACTACTGTCTCAAGTACCTTCAATCCAGATCCAGAGCAACCAATAACTCACCACAGAGGGAAAACTTTCCACAGAAGACATAAAGGCAGGGGAGCTGTCTTTGTGTCAGGCAGTCACAGGCCTTGGGAAAGTGAAAACAGCAGCCTCTACAGCCTCTTCTTTCAGTCTATAGTATGAGACTGTCCACATTCTCCTGGTGCAATAATTGATACAATTACCAATTGGTGAGCCCACTCAGCCAGCCACCTGCCTGTCACTCCATCCTCATCAGTGTGCAACTCAAAGCCTGTGCAGGAAACTTCAGCCCCCAGCAATGACCCTTTCATTAAAAAGCTGGCTGTGCATAGCCCTGTCACAATGCAGGAGGCAGGTCACACATCAGTCTCTTAAGGGTCTTTTTATGATATTTGCTGCTTCAGACTCTAAGCACCTCGTAATCTTTATTACCATCCTCTTCTCAGCATTTCTACAAGGTAAGAAAATGCCATTGCCTTGATTTTTGCAGGTGAGGAAAAGAGGTTGATTCACACCATCTCTCAGGTACTACAGATATCTTCTGACCCTACTCCAAAGCTCATGTATCCCTGCAAGCCCCCAAGTTTTGCACCTGGGCAGATCATCTCAGGTTCCAAGAGTTAATGTAATTCCTAGCCAAGGCTGAAATTCGCTCTGTAAGAACTCCAACAAACTGGTATTTAACCAGAAAAAGGTCCTGGAGGCAGGATCATGGTGCATACTTGGAGCACACTGATTCCCAAAGCAGTCAGACTGGAGCTGCACCAATCCCCAGCTGCACCCTGTAACAGTGGAGCTGTGACACAGGATGTGTGCTGTCAGAGGGTGACAGCAGGGTCCGGGAAAGGGTCTCTTCTGCCCCCACCACTGTGTTAGAACTGGGCTTTTTTGATGGGCTTCAGGAACTTTGTGAGCGGGGGAAAATTTCCTTTGTATCTCTGAATATTTGATATTTCTTCTTCTTCTGCCCTCATTTTTAGTTTACGAAGAGAATTGCCACTGGGTATTTCCAGCCTTTCCTATATGGTGGCAATCTCTTATTAGAGGTTTTTTTTCCATCTGTGCTACCAGCTATGACTGGCTTTTGCTAATAGAGGTATGCAGGCACCTGCTGTGCCTTCTGCTTTTAACTGTTTTAAATCATCTCCCCATACACACACATTAAATAAGCTTCACGTACATGAGTTTTGCCCATGATAAACGTGGATTTTAAGTCCAAACCCCAAACCTATAGCTAGCTGCTCTGCACCAGGCTATATTAAGCCCATCTAAGCAAGACTTTTTCTAGTGAGCAGAAGGGGGAAAAGTCTCTGTGGCTGCCGTGCTGTCAGCCTTCCTATCCAATTTAATTAGTTCTGTGAAGCTCCTTGACTAAATTTGCATATAATTTATTCTCCCCTCCCTTTCCTTGTTATGTGTGTTAATTATTTTCGTGCAGCACGCTCGGGGCCGCAGAGGAAGCCGGATCTGGGCGAACATCTCTGCCTGCAGCAGGCACTCACCCCAGGGAGGCACAGCCCTGAAAGGGCCAGGAGGGGGATTCTGGATGATAAATCCAAAGTTAGGGAGGGCTGAAAGGCAGGCATGGAGCAGTGAGAAACTGCTGGCTGTCCGTGTCTTCTGTGAGTTTCTGCATGCATATACAGAGGTTGATGGAAAGTGGCTTTATGAAACTAGATCCTGCTGCTGGCTTAAGGGTCAATCCTGTGTCAATCCCTTCAGGATTCCAGGCTGGAGTGCACAGATGAGACTTTAAGAGAAGTAAAACTGTAGCTCTACCTGAAAGTGGTTTTTAAGGGTGCTTGTGGGGTGTGCCAAGACATTGCCTGGGTGCAGCCTGTCACAGGAAGGAACAGAGCTGTGCTGGGGATGGTGAAACAAGATGTCACCATCAAAGACAGTGAGAGGGACAAAATCAGCTGCAGGTTGAAGACTGATGCTCCTGTCATTTCTGTTGTGGCTGCTGGAGCAATAACAACCCTCCCTCAAACCCCAGGGGCTAAGGAGAAACCTGCAGAAACCCGTTTTGTTTATTTGTTAGATAAAGATACATGAAGTGAAAAGCTGACTGTTTTGTAACCATGTCTAAAGCACAAAGGTCATCAATCAGGACTGAGTTTCCCAAGCAGTCATCTCCTTTGGAAAGAGAAGAGTGCTACTGCCTGGCCATGGGACAGGGCCAGCAGTGACCATGGGCTCCTGCTCACAGGTCCCCCTGCTGCTTCTTTCCTTGTGAGAAAGTGAAAAACTAAAATCAAATTTCAAAAATCTGCCTACATACTGACAGAATAGCAGATTCCCTCCACCAACCTGATTGCAAAACCTAGGTTTATCTCTACCTTTCCCTTTACATTTATTTATTTGCTTACAGGGATGTGGAGGAATTCAGATCAGCACCCTCTTTCTCTGTGTGGTGGAGCCCTGGTTCGACAAGACAAGGAAGGAGACTGCTTATTGCTCTGCTGTGCATCCAAATGAAGATAGCAGCAATCCAGTTCTGCATGATAAGCATAAAAATTGGTCATTTTATGCTGGATCATCTCCTGTTGTGCAAGGTAAAATAGTTTCATGTATCTGTATGCCAGAGGCAGAACCACTTAAACACAGTCCAGAGGAATATTTCAGTATCCCCCTAAGTAATGACATTACTGATAACTACCAACCAGCAGACTATCTGTGGCCAGTGGTTTCTACTAAATTTTATCAGTGGAGAAACAGTTTGTGGGAGCTATTGCATCTTGATTTTTTTTTTTTATTAATCCATCTGTACAGCTATGTTCTCCCTCCGTGGTGAATGTCAGCTATGGGAATTTTCAGAGTGGACAGAGGGAACACCAGGTCTGGAAGGCACAGATTGTTGGCTAAATAAACCTTCCCCAGGAAAGCATTTGGATAATCATAGAATCATAGAAAGGCTTAAGTTGGAAGGGACCTTAAAGATCATCTAGTTCCAATCCCTAATGGGAGCAGGGGTAGAGGAAAGGGAAAATCTGCTTTCAGACACAGAGAGAATTTAGTTTAAATTCCTCAGGCAATGGAGCAGAGATTTTTAACATATGACATGAGCAAATGATTTTTTTTTTGAGTGCTTTGTTTACTGCATAATTTAAAGGAAATTTTTTGCACCCTTTGCTACATAATTGAATTTTTATAGTGCTGTTAATAAAAATGTACATCAAATGTGACAATTATTATTCATCAATGGATTTTTATATTATTTCAGTCAGAGAGACATACAAGAAAGCATTAAGGATAACTAAAGATGTATTCTGGAATCATTTCCATGATTTAGTACTTCTTAAAATTGGTAAAATAGTTGGATGTTTTCACTACTTCTGTAAAGTAATTCTGAATTTTCAGAGAGTTTATGTATTTTAACAATGGTAAAAGAGGGGCCAATCCTGCCTGGTAAAAATCCCATTTGTTTCCATGAGACTTTTGTCAGCTTGGGGAGACAGCTGCATCAAGATGCATAAATGTATGTAAAAAAAAGTCAGTTCCAGTATGTCATTTGTTTGAGTGTTTAAAATAGCATTATCCTTCCATGTACCACAGAGTGAGGCAGTAAATAATTTTTAAAAGGTTTGGAGTCACAGAAAAATACATTTGACCCTTTGTGCTTGAACCTGGCCCCTTACCTATGTCACTGCCTGGGTTTCTGGGAACATGCCCCAGAAAAAGCTGCAGAATTTCATTGTAACCATGAATGGAACAACAGTGCAAATATCTACAGCCTGCCTTTACACTTCATGAGGTATAAACTCATGGGGCTCAAAATATTTTTTTCTTGTCTTTGTTATTTGTGGGGGAAAAAATTGACACATTAAATATCTGATATTAGATTTATTAGGGACAGTAGTAGTTTCCAGCTGAAGCTTTTCTTGAAAGTATATTTATCCTTTGAAGAAGAAGCAGCATTATTTCTGGAATGGAGAAAATGATGATTTAAATATGTTTTCAGATAATGGAACCACTTTGTTAATGAACAGTAATTTTCTCACTACCTCTGGAGGAATTAAGCTCATGGATTATATAATACATCTGTGAAAGCTTATCTGATCGCCCAGTAATTGTGACCTCATTGTGAGTTGTGCAATTAAGCATTAAGCTGCTATTTGGCACCACAATTAATTGTGTTTTACTTTTCTGATACGCTTGTTGACGACAGGGAGGAAGATCACTGATGGCAGCAGAGGGGCTGGAGGAGTGGCACAGTCTGAGCACCGTCCCCTCGCAGCCCTGCAGGTGCTCCTCTCCAGCGTGCGGGAGATAATTGATCAGGCAAAGAGCTAACGACAGCAGGGAGCCTCTCACATTCAGTGTGAAGGGTTTTGGGTTGGGCACCAAAGCCCCTCTGCTTCCAAACCCGTGTGTAATGCTGAAAGAGGCAGATGGGTTCAACATGCGAGGGAAAAATTGAGGATATGTCTTTTGAATACGGCTTTCCATGTATAAATGGTTGTCTGGAAACATGCAAGGCAACAGCATGTTAGAAAGTGTTTTGGGGAAATTGTGACAAAAATACAGACTTAGTCAAGTTGAAGCTAGGTTTTGGGGACCTATTGAGAAAGATGGGAACGAGATGAGCAAAAAAGCAATGCATACAGACAAGGTCAACTCCTCACTTGGAAGGGTTCTTAACACTTTTGACCCTCCAACATGACAAAATCTTCAGTTGGCCAAGAGCCAGGACATGCATACCTGGAGCCTCAGAGAAAGCAGGGATTCGGCAATTGTTCATGGCAGAAACCTATGTAGTCACAGCATTAATTGCACTGCAGGAGTTCACATGTAGCTCTCCTGTAGGGCAATTCATTTTAGGCATCTTTGTTGACCCACTGGATTTTCTCGTCCTTCCCATTAAGGGCTTGTGCTGTGCACTGCTCCCTGTCCTGGCAGTGCCATCCTGCTTGCTGCACAACGTGGCTGAGCCTGTAGGACAGCTCTGAACTGATGAAGAGCCACAGGTCCCCATACATTAATGTGCAAGGACCAGAATGTGCAACAGGATGGAAAAAATAAGAGATTAATTTTTTGGTTCTTTCATGCTGAGAGAAGCAAGAAGCGTAAGTATCCACCGTGACTGATTTCATTAATGCAAGTAAGGAAGTATCAAAGGCTTTTTATTGTGGTGCAGTCATCCTTTCTCAATTAAACATGCTTCCTCTTGGACCTCCTCCTTGTTGGACTCTGCCATCTTCCGGGTAGTACATCAACAGTACGCCCTTTTCCGTCGTGATCTATTGTACCCGTATATCTTCAGCGTGAGCTTTCTTTCTAATGATCTATTAGTGAAATGCATCATTTCAGTGAGGATGATGATGATGATATACTACTCCATGGATGATGCCATCCAAAGGAAAGAAAAGGTCAAACAACAAATTCAATAGAGTTATTGGATTAAAGTCAGGCAACACATCATCTCCAAGGCTGCTTTCCTAATGCCAAAGAGGATTGCTGATACAAGCAGTGCATTCTAGGGACCATTTCTTTTATGACTGTGCCTGAACTGACCCCTGAACGTCAAGTGAGAGCAGTACTTTGTATCATCTCAGTTGAGGAAATACAAAAATATTTTTGTGTTTGAGACTATGCATGTCACAGGTTCAACATTAAGTCCCCAGGCACTGTGTATCATCTGCTCTTCTGGCCAGGCTTCTGCCTTCTGGGTGCACATTGTGTCTCTCTGCCTTGGTTAGTTCTGAAGCTGCATCTGTGTGGATCCTGATCACTTGGTTCGCTGCAATCATAGAAGATGCTAGCGAATAAGCTTTCTTAGTGAGTTGAAATTAGCAGTGTAGGATTATAGAATAGCACCTACAAAACTCTCACTTTATTGTGATCATTTCCCTCATGAAGTCTGAAAATATTTTTTACCCACTCTGCCTCTTTTCCACAGCATTCAAAAACCCTGCTATGCTCAGGTTGAACCAAAAGTATTTGCTGTACCTTAGAGTGAATTTTAAAAACATGATATGGATTTTTCTTGTCTCATGGATCTTTTATTTTCTTGGAGTCCTAGAATTTTTGTATGGAAGGACACTGAGAGACCCCTAAATAATGTGCCGAGCTGTATCCCAAAATGGCTTAATTGTTCAATGTCTACTGAAATGTAAATGAAGCTTATGAGAGCACTAAGAGACTCATCTATCCATCCAAGGTCAATATATTGAGTAAGGTGCAATTTGCTGGGGGGGGGGGAGGGGTCTTCCAATGAATAATCTTGATTTTCAGAAAAAGGCTTCAGGCTTGTCACTCCTTTCAAGTCTGCATATTTGCATTTGCTGATAATGATGAATGGTTTTGTAGTGCCAAGATCTGACATCTGACTGCTTGATTTTGCCATTTCATGTGTGAGACTGACATGCAATGCAGCTGCTCAGACAGTGGGAATGTGACCTGGCACTGGCCTTGGAAAATCAGATAAGGATGCTTTTGAAGCCAGTGTCAGTTCTGAGCTGTATGGACATTTCAAGAAGCTGAGGGTGGTTGGTGCCAGCAGCTAAACCATTAACTCTCCATTTTCTATACAGCATGGCATGTACTAGCAGCTCTATCTTTAAAAGGGTGGCCACACATCTCCCAGTTGGAATCTGTGTGTGGGGAGCAATGTGGAATAAATTCAAATCAAAATGCATGCACTTCATCTGTTTCACCAAGCTTTCTCCATTTGGGTTTGTTTATTTTTCTGCATTATGTTCCATCATTAACACAAAAGACTGGTTATTACTAAAGAAATTGTCCAGTGAGTTCCCTGGAAATCTTTGCACTCCAAATTCTCTACTACCCAGCCGAAGCCTAATATAAACCTCATGGAAGTTTGATGCTTTGTAGACTTTCTCCACAAGGTCTACAAGACAGTGATCACCACTTCAACCAACAAACATCAAAATTTCAAGTCTCATCTCATGGTTGGTGAGGTCTTTTCTAACCTTATCCTTTCTTCCCTTCTCTTTTTTTTTCCTTATACATTTTCCTAAGTGTTATTTTGCTGCTTTTGTATTACTATATTACTGTAGATAATATTAACCAAAATGGCTGCACACCTGCTTTCCGTAGCAACCAGATTGTTCTAAAATAAACCCTACACATACATATTTGTAAACACTGATCATTCAGAGTCACTTCACTCTAATCCACCCCAAGGGATATAGACAGCAACCTGGGTTACCGTCACCTTCGCTGGGAGAGCTCATAACAGGGAGAAGGTAGAGAAAAATTCATCCTGCCTTCAGCTTCCTGAAAAATGCAACCCACTAATGGCCAAGAACAACTGTTTTGAGAACTTCAATTCTAGTCAGAATTCTTTCAGAAAGAAGTAGTAATGTAAGACAGCAAAGCCATAGAAATTTGCCAGACACAGAATAATTCCTGCAGAGGAAGCTTAGAGACTCTTTCAGCACTTTTGCCAAATTCCATAATCTTCATGTCACTTTCTTTTGTTTCAAGAAATGTATGTTCAGGGATGCTGCTGCTTCCTAATTGAAGTTGTTTCAAACAAGTAGAACTGCTTCAGAATAAAGCTTCTTGGAAAGCATGATTTTTCTGGGTTGAGTTAGGGCATTTAGCAAGATAGACAAATGAGAAGTCACAAGGTTTTCTTTTTTTAAAAGTTTGAGCAATTTTCTGGTAATCACATGTCAAATGCAGCTTGTAAAATCACACAATTCTGTTTCATGACAGCATTTTCAGCCATTCCAGGCTTGATTCTAGTTAAAATAAAAGTGAGAACCAGTGTAGCACATAGAGGTATATTTCCACAAATCACAGAGCTAGTTCTAGGAAGTGTGGGTCTACACATTCACAGCAGCAAAAGCTGGTGTAAATGCAACTATAAAATAAACACTGGAAATATATGGATGTATGGATATTAAAACAAAAGATCCCATACCACAGGCAAGCAAACTCTGAGTATGTCTATGGTTTACTAAGATGTGGATATATTATCTATTTCACTAAATGCTTTTTAGGACAGCCACAATACAGCCAATTAATACTTTAAGAGATCCAAACACACATATACTATACAGTTGTAAAAATTTCCTAAGAGCAAAACAAAGGTTCACAGTTATCAGAGAACAATTCCAGTATAAAGAATGAATAACATCTCAGTATGAAATATTTTTAGATACATTTCTCTCAGTTTAAACATCTCCTAACAGTGCAGTGACTCACCCCACATTGCCAGTGTCTCCCCATCCCAGAGCCTGTGAGATGCAGCATCAGCTCATTGCACCTGTAGCCTGATTTTGCAGTATGGCAAACTTTCTCTTTAAAAATAAATAAAAAAATGCATGGAAGTGTCATCTTGTCACTAATGGCATTTGCGTCATTTTGCAGCTGTGTTGACTTTTAAGTGAGCAGCCAGTGATTTTTGAGTTAGCTAGGTGAAGTGGAAAAATAATGACAGATTCAGTAGTCTTTTGTCACTTTTGGGCCTGAATTTTCCTGATGTCTCTGTGAGTGTTGGCTGGGTACTGTCTGTTGGTAGTGAAAAATAGATTCCAGTTCAGGTCCTGCTGGAAAAAAAAATCTGGGCCATTTAGTTTCACATCATTTCCCCTCAATTCCCCTTTATAATGAGTGTTAATAAATAACTTGGGAAAAAGGGTTCATGATCTTTTATCACTCAAATGTGCAACAATGAAAATTAAAATGGAGGAGAAACCGATAAAAAGCCTAATACCTCATAAACGTTCTTAACCCAAAACAATGTATAACAGGAAATAGAAGCAGCCCTTAATGGGAAGATTTGGAGGTTTAAGACCAGTCTTGATTAGGCTTTTTTGCCCTAATTTGTTGTACAGCTTATAACATTTCTTTCAAGGCAGAATAATATAGGTCAATAGTTGACTTAAAAATCTTTAAGAACTGGGATGATTAGTGATTGAGCAAGAGCCATTAGCCAGTGCACAAACTCATGCTCTTTCAGACATGAGCCTGTCTTTGGGCAAGGAGCATAAATCTAAAGCTTCAAACTCCATTGTTTGCATAAAATAGATCAATACTCAGCTCTACTGAGAGATGCATCGATTCGGTCAAAAGGAAGGAGGGACTGAGGTTGCAGGCTCTTTTTTGATCTGGTTTTCTCTAGGAAATGCTGTTTATTGTATTATGTGTGCCTGCCTTCCCAATAGACTCTGCCACCTAATTTTGACCAGATTTTAGAAAGATTTCTGCCAGTGTGGAGGATGTTAAAGATATTGGGGTCTGACAATTTCTGTGAAAACAAGAGGTGTAGTTTGGAAGCATGAGTGAGGATGCCAGGTACTACCTGCTGGCACCAGCAGAGACTTCTCCAAAGCTCTTGGGGCACATTTTCTGATTTTTCCATCCATGGGCAGCTGCTCACAGCCCTTGTTTGGCTGTGAGCAGGCCATTGAGCTCAGGCCATTGCTCAGCCCAAGTTTTTATTTCATGCAATACTAGGCAATAATGAGCATGAAAGTTGACTGCTCTGGGTCCTAACATCCCTTTTGTAATCCAGGGAGAAAATTCCCTTTTCCTCTCCTGTCTTGTTCGTTTTGGTTCTAAGCAATTTGGGAAGAAATTAAAGGTTTTTGGCTACAGTATTAAAGCCAAGGAACTCTATACTGGCTGAAGTGTTGGGATGCCATGGAAATATGGATGATGTGAGTTCATGTACTCTCCTGTTTCCTCATGTCCTTCTCTCCACCTCCAAGAAGAAAGGAAACTTCACCTCTTTCCTCACATAATGCAAGAGCAGAGGGCATTTCTCCAGTTCTAGCCAAAATGCAAAATGAAATAGGTAACCATAATTCCATCCCTTCACTGTCCCATCTTTCCCAGTATTTTAACTTTCCAACAAGTAGATGATTTACTTGAACCAAAGCTCTCTTTGGCAAGCAGTGACTTCCCATGACCTGTTTTTTCCTGCAAACCATCAAACCATGAGAGGAAAATATATACATAAGACAAAGAAAAATATATAAGGTGGTGCAATTGGCTTTTTAGGGCCATTTAAAGGCAGCATCCAGGTGGAAGAAAGGTGTGGGGGATGATGAAGTGTAACTTTTTGTGTTAATAATCACACACTGTTTTCCTCTGCAGTCTTCCTCCTGCAGTTTCTCTCATTAAGTGTGAAATTGGGCAAAAAGATTTTGATGTTGCTTTTATCTGCATGTGGTGAGCTTCCCCTCTTGCACACTGCTGTGGTGGGAAAGGCAGTGGGAGGAGAGACAGCTCAGCTCCACGCTGGACCACCTCTCCTGCCCTGCATACTGGGGTGGGAGGCAGGAAGATGCTCACAATTAGCAATGAACATTATCATCAGGCAAGTGATTTATAAATATTCCATAAAACAGGGCTCTGGATTGCACAAGCAACAGCAAATATTGTAGCAGATTTATTAGTGGAGCATGAAACATTTATATTTTTCAGATGACAGGACAGATGATGACTGTGTTATGCTAGCAGGCAGGATGAACCTCATTCGAAAAGTGCCTCGTAGGTGATGGGTGGATATGACAGCAAGATGAATTAAGGTCTTTCAGCATCAAGATGGTGTGATAGACCCTGGGAATTGAAAACTAAACACCAGTGGTATCCTTCAGAAAGCTCAGCTAAGCTTTCTTTGTGTAAGTTGAGGTACAGCCTTGATAATTGTGCTGCCCCAGTGACATTGGCAGGGATTGACTTTTCCTGTCATCTTTTAGTGGGGTGGTTTACTGGAATAAAGGTTTAGTGTTTCAAATTAGGGTTCTAGTTAGGAAGAGATTGAGAGAAAGTGGTGCTCCCCAAAGATCTGGACTTTGAAACCTTGAAGGGGTTTTGAGACAGCGACAACTTCCTTTTCTACTGTTCATTAAATGCATTACACCCCAAACATGTCAAAGAGCTGGACTGTGGTGGCTTCTGTACAAAAAGCTGCTGGAGGAGAATAGCTGAATAAGATCTGACTTGGAGCTGCAGTCCAGGTAGCACTAAAGAAGTAAGTAATTACAGAAAATATGTCACTTAAACAGTCAAGGTCTTTGGAGTTACTGGTGCTTAATTACACCATGTCAGTCCTCAGAGGGAAAGGAAAAGGCCATGGAGTAGAATCAAACAGGACTTTCCCCTCAGCCATCAACTGCTCAGAGGGAGAGACTGGCATTTTTATCTCTTCTGCACTTTTTATCCCCTTCTAGATTTTGCCATTTTGAGCTGACACTTTTCGTGATATAAGCACATTTCCAGATGACAGATCTTCCTACCTTTCACTCTGTTACCACGTTTAAATACATTTCCTTGAAGCATCCCAGTATGTGAATGAATTTCATGGCTCCTTTCAAATGTATATGCAGGTGGATCAAAACAGTGCTTGACATGGCAGCTAGTCTGACTTATATCCTGGGAATGTGTCCCCTGTGAAACTTCACTCTATACATCAAGATCATCTACCTTTCACACTCAAATACTTTGAACTCAGCCACATCCTGACAAATTGCAATGGTCTCCTTCCCACAGAGAAGGGAGGAGGTTGTGCACCTAGATGCACTTTTTCTATTTTTTTCTCAAACATGAAACAAATTTTGTCTTTTTTTTATAGTGTACTCTGCAAAATCAAAAGAAAAAAACCCCAAAGCCAAAATCTGATGTTTTGCTCTTTTTTTTTTTTTTTTTTTTTTTAGGTATATAACATCGTCCATGGTTGTTTTAGTCAGGAGTGAACTAATTCATGCCAGTGTCTGACCTTCTTTCCATTTCACTGAAGAATGAGTTGCTGTTATACACTATAGTTAGTCAATTCAAATTTGTCTAGTTCCACTGAGACACTCATTTATCTCCCTCCTAGAAGCCACAATCATTCATAACCAGCACTAAAGGGTTGTGTCTTCATTTTACCAATGATCTGAGCTTCATGATGAATATTCTTATTGCTGGAAGACTCAAGGAGATAATGGGAAGCCTGCAGGACTTGAGCAGACTCTCTATCCTTTACCAATACTATGCAGTGGCTGTGTTGGCTGCAAGCAAGCTGTGAGCCCTTGAGATTTAGCCTATTTCCATTTTCAGGCTTGTTGGCTCCAGCTACAAGCACTGCTGAACTAGTAGGAGAAAAAAATATAAGAAAATGTTACAAAAATCTCTGTTCCGGATTAAGAATGGGAATAAGGTTTAGTCTCAACAACCCCATGTGGATTTAAAAAAAAACCATCCTGCTATTGCATAATTCAGACTCTTCTAAATTATGACTTAAAATAATTGGTTCACCACTGAAAGGTCATGCAGACAAGGCTGTCCCTTGGCACAGAGCTTCTCCCTGCCATGCCTGCTGTCCTGGAGCACCTTTGGATTCTGCAGTGTCCTCCATCTGGCGTCTGTCCTCATTTCTCTGGCAGACCACTGCAAGGAGACCGGAGCAGAGCTAAAACGTTCCCCTGTAGAAATTGGGCTTTCACCTTTGTGAATACTAACAGACAATACTTCCCCCCTTTTAAGCAAACCTGGAATTTCTGGCACAGAACAATATTTCTTGAGTGTTATTTTAGGTATATTATGTATTATATCATCCTGTTGTTTTGAGCCTATGCCCTCCTTCCTCACTCAAGACATGAGGATCCCATGCTCTCATGCTTGTCCCACATTTCTTAGTCAAGCTAAAGGTTATAGGAAGAAATAACTTTTCATTTTGAACAGCTGGAAGAACTGGAAGAAAAGCAATGAACTTTTGGTGTTCAGCTCTCTGTGGAGAGTCTGGCATTGTCAGTAATGCTTATGAATTCATTTATGTGGCTTAATTAATCCTTCTGGACAATGGATGTAATCCTGATTTTAGTTATTGTTTCAGTAAGATGTAAAATAATTTTGTGTGCTTTTGAGGAGTATTTAAACAGTTGGATGAAAGGGCACTTATGCCTAAAATGGGTTTGCTTGAATCTGCTAGTGCAGGGTGCTCAGTGCAATCTGAATTGCCTTTTGTGCCTGGGACAATGCATTCCCTATTTATTTGCTCATACCATGGAATCTGGGACTACAAGTTACATGTTTGGCAACAAGTAGGTCTCACAGGAGCTTGGATGTCAGAGCAGAATGGGCTTTCATTCTGTAATGTAGAGGAAAAAGGGAATGAAGTCCTAAAAAGGTATTTTATGAAATTCTTCCCATGAACATTGTGTTATTAGAGTAGCTAGTGAGTTAAAACAATATTTGAAATCCCAACAAGCCAAGAAAGATCATAAAACTGCAAGGAGCAGGCTAAACAGCACACAGCACGCAGACATTGTAAATTAAGACAAAGCAAATGACTGTAAATGCCAGCAGTCCCTAAAACATTAGGGACTAATTTCTAACAAACCATTAGCTGCACAGGGAATTGTCAAACATTATTAAATATAATCTGCTGCATCTGCTTTATTATAGAATTTGTTTGGCACATATGCTATTTTTGCTGTATACTACTTTTGTTTGCTATATGTAGTGTCTTTTTCTTTACTCCTTACATGCCACCCCAGCATAGTACAGCAAAGTGAATTTGGATTTATTTAACTTCTGCTGTAGGAACTCAGTTGGTGTGTTCTCTTTCACACAGATGTGAACCAGTTTCCCTCCTGCCCTGGACCTTCTCCCACAAGCAGCTGCACTTGAATGTTTCTGCAGAACAACCAGCATCCAGCCCCCAGCAAGTGCTCTTTCAGCTGCCTAATGCTATGAATGCATGTGTGGAGAACATGGTTTGCAGTCTTTGCAGGAATACAGTTGCCATCAATATCATTGAGCCATTAATATTTAAAAGGATCCATGCTCTGAATTATACTGGGGTTTTCTTTTGAGCTAATATCCAAGGAGTAGGTGATATCCTGTAAGCATTGCTATCAACCACATCAGCCAGCCAATGCTGTAATCTGGATCAAAAATAATAATGTCATCCATAATGCTGTAAAGATTTATTAGTTGTGACAGATCTATACATTAGCAAATCGCTACATGGCCCTGAATGCCAAGTAAACAGACCCAGTCTCACAAGAAACAGTGCAACCTTTTGGGAAAACTATTAAGGAGTGTTTCACACAGGAAAAACTTGCTCTGAAAATAATCCAGATGTTTGTGTGTTTGTGTGCGTTCATGAGTGATGGGTGGCTGTCCATTCTTCCTCTCCTCGAGTCAGGTGGGGTATGGCTGGTAAACCAGAATGGGCTCTGTAAATGTTTTCTGGTGCAGTTCTGATTCATGTTCGGCTGTAGCTTGAATTTGTTCTGATTTGGTTCCACCTTTTCTTCTACAAAACTTCAGGATAACTCACATTGTAATGTTTTGGGACGATGTCCCAGTTAGGACAACTTTTCAGCTTAATTTGACTCTTCCACTACAATTTTTGATAATGTCCATTCCTGTGTTGGCAGTAAGGTGATCTTTCCTGATACTCATTTTGATTGCTTTTACCAGTTGGATGTACAACACATAAAGTCAGAATTTTATTTGTCATAATAAAGTTTTTAAGGTGTGATTAAGCTAATGAAAAATGCAAGCTTACATTATCCATTCATGCTTATCTCTTTCTCTAGATGATCCCTAGACACTGGGGACTTCACTTGCTGAAGTTTTAAACAAGCTTCATACTCTTTTCCTCAAGCTCAGGGTGAACTCACTGTGAATATCCAGCAACATTTATCCCTTTCCCATACCCTACATGAGTCTGTGTCTGAGAGCCATCATAATCCCAACAGTGTATGAGTGTTGGAGGAATAAGGTAGAACTGAGGGTTTATCCCTGGACCTTTCATTTTTAGTCACTAAGCTGGTGCCAGGATATGGAAGTCTCAAATCATCGCTATCAGTTTTTGAACAGCTGATTTTGTATGGTCCTCAGGGAGTATCAGCCTTTGCCAAGCATTTGTGCAGGGAGTGGGAAAGTGAAAAAGCTGAGGATCATCTGGTGATCTAATTTCTCAAAGATTCAAATAAATTGATTTTGACTAATTTCATACTTTGGAGAGAAGAAGAAGAAATTCCTATTCACCGATGTCCTGTTTTGTCTTTTAAATACTATAAACGGTTTTATTAAAAACAAACAAACAAAAAGCTTAGATGTGTGAAGAACACTGAAATATCTCCCTCCATTTTTTGAATGTGAGTTTAATAAGATCTTTGAGATTTTGGTTTGGGCTTTAGCTAAGACAGAAGGTGAAATATTTAATCCTCCATGCTCTGCAGGCTGGGGGATCTGTTTTCTTCCTGGGAGAAAGTTTTATTGTCCAGGTCATCACTCTCCTGGTAGATTATTGACCCAGGCTGACCATGTCCTGGACAGCTTGAAAAATATAACAGGATCCAATGAACAGGTTTTCAGCCTACTCTTTCTTCTGAAACATGCAATTTCTGGAGCTTTAATGGATAATATTTTTTGCAGTGCTTGTAGGTATAGAACACCTGATGTTATTGGGGGAATGTATCATAAGTTATGAATTGCACCCCTGAGGCAAAATCCAAGCATTAAAATCCTCTTTTCAAAAATGAGAAAGCGAGAGCAGAGTTGTTTGTGTAAGGACATCTGTCTGCTCAGTGATGGAGCTCAGGACTGAACCTTGTCTCCTGCTCACACTCCAGGTACAGGGCTGCCTTCTCTACCTGTCTCACACACAGACAGAATCTTATCAGGGTTTGGAAATCTTAATTGATGTCACATGTAACAACTGAAAAATTTCCCACTTGGCAATGGAATATGAGAATATAGAGGAGTGTTGAATATCTTCAGCACCTTTATTAACTGTGTATTAAAACTAGCTGACACATCATATCTACAGGTAATTCTAATTGAGATAGGAAGATTTTTTTTCAGATGATTTAACTATCTAAAATACTGGGATATTAGGAAAAAAATGGTCAGGAAAATTATGACATGAGACCAAAGCAGCAATTTGGTCCCAATATTGTGACTGGACAAAGGCCATGTGAACTTATGCAACAGGCATAAGCTGAAACAGAACAAATTCAGCCTGGACATGGGGATAAACCATTGGGTAGAGCAAAATACAGCAACAGGTTACCTGAAGAGGCTGTGCTGTCCTTGGAGGTTTTCAATGCATGACTAGATGAAACCTTGAGCAACCTAGTCTCATCTCACAGCCCTTCAACTGTCCTATTATCCTATTGAAATAGGACTCAGTTCAACCAAGAGGCCAACCTGGGACATACAAGTGTGGGGTTTTTTTCAACAGGAGAGTGAGGTTGTGCCAGGAATTATTCAGCAGCTTCACAACAGAGCTAGGATGCAAGTAAAGAAACCATGACTTGGACTTTGCTGATCAGCTTGTCAATATTACAAAACCAATCTTTGTTTTCCCTCCAGAGAGACTTCAGGCCAAAGAAAACCTTTGTGCTTTGCTTTGCCACGCTCTTTCCCCTCCTCTTGTGAGGAGCCAAGAGAGCAGGATGTGAGCTGTGGTCTGAATTAGAAGAGGGTGCTCATATAGAACAGCACACAACCTTCTAGATACATTTTCTATACGAGCATTTTGTGTATTGCTTCCAAGCACTGTCACTCTGCCAGCAGGGCGAGGTTGAATACTGTACCAATATCCCCCATGTGGCAGCCTCTGTGACTGGACCAGCAAATCAGTCAGTGACATACCACTGGTGGAAAAGTCCTCAATCTGTCTCCACAGTGACACATCTCCCACCAAGATACTCTGTGCAAGGCACTCTAAGAATCAAAGTTACAAAAGATGGGGTTTTATGCTGCAGTTGCTGTTTATGTTTGCTTTTTATACTTTTTGTTGTTGTTGTTGTTGCTATTTTGTGGTTTGGTTTTGTTTTTCTCTTTCAAACAGGTCTTGCTGTCAATATGCTTAGGTTGTTATTTTGCTCTTTTGTGTACTGGTTCATAGAATTGTGGAATCATAGATGGTTTGGGTTGGAAGGGATGTTAAAGATCATAATCTCCCACCAAACCAGATTGCTTAAAGTCCCATCCAGCCTGGCCTTGAACACTCCCAGGCATGGGCCATCCACAGCTGCTCTGGACAACCTGTGCCAGTGCCTCACAACCCTTGCAGTAAAGAATTTCTTCCTTACATCCAACTGAAAAATCCTCTCTTTCAGTTTATAGTTGTTACCCCGTGTTCCTCTTGTAAAATATATCTCTGGAAACAGATTATGGGTTAGGACTGAAAAAGAAAACCTTTAAAGCCTGAATCCAAGGCAACAAAAATGGTACTTACACATTCCTAAAATGGGGTGGCTTCATGAGAAATCCCCCAGTTCCAAACTCCCAAGAGAACTGTTTGTAGCCAGGCTTGAAATTGAGATCTGAGTTCTCCACTCTGAGCTCACCTCTAATTATTAACAACCCTTTGCTGGATTAATAAACATGCCAGTGCAGGAATCTTGTTCTCATTTTACTTATTTTCTGACCTGTCTGTTTTAGCACATAACTTGAAAAAAAAAATTCTAGTTTTACTTATTGTAGTATTTGGAAGTTCTGAAAAATTGCCTGCCACTAGAGGTTATTCAAATTCTGGTCTTGATGTATTAGCCTAGACAGTTTTAAAGCCATATCTACAGCGAGTAGTTAGCCATACTGCTGAACAGACATTTTTTAAAATGAACTACAAAGAATAGTCTATTGTGGTTAGCTTATTTTATTTACAGCATTTCACATGGTGTGAACATTAAAAATTTACAGAGTAATATTGATTTGCAGCTTCATCAAACCATTTTTACCCAAACTACAGGCCCGAACTGTTTCAGGAAAGGTGCCTTGTTCAGATGGTTATTTGTGCTGCTCTGAAGGCTGCGCTCTGCCAGGCAGCCATAAATTCATCTCCTGGCAGAAAGTTAAAGAGGAGGCTCAGAAAGTAAAAAATTGCCAGGAAGCATCAGGAAAGGAGTTTGCTCGTGGATCTGGGAGAGGAGGAGGAAACTGGTGTGGCTGGGAAGGGTTTAATAAATGAGTTTTCAGTGGGTCCCCCAGCCTGCAGGGACACAGGGTGGCACTGTTGTCAGCCACATGGCTGGCTCCAAAGCATCACCCATCCTCAGCTGGTGAGAAAGAATTTTTGTAATTTCTGTCATTCTCCAGGTTAAAAAAATGCTAACAAATTTGAATAGACCAGAAAACCAAATGGTGCTGGGTAAATGGCACAGTTTTTGCACTGACAGTTCTGCCTGACAAGTGAATCACAAAATAGGAAAAAGAAAAAACAAGCAAACAACAAAACCCTCTAAAAATACAGAAAGCCAGCGAAATCCAAGTAACAAATAAAAAAAATCCCACAAAAACAAATGTCTGTATGATGGAAATAGAGATGCCCTTCTCAACCCCATTAATGGGAACTTAATTAGGAGTAAAATTTATGAAAGACATAGGAAATGTGATCTTTTACCCCATTAGGAGAAAACTGGGCTGCTTCAAGTCTGTGGGAGAGCTAGGTGAGATTTGTTTGTGAAAAAATACATCTCCATCAGGAAAGATACATTGAAAACATCTGGTGAAGTTCTTTGGTCAGTAATCTGTATGTCTTGAAAAATTAGACGTAGAACCCTTTTGGTCCCCTTTGTACAAAACATGTGGAATTAAATTGTGTTTCATGCCAATGTAGTAAACTAGGTTATCCAGCTGTCAGTCCCTCTGCTCCCAAGTTCTGCTCAAGCTTTAGAAATCAACATCCAGAATTTTAAAAGAAATGGAGGTGGCAGGATGACCAGACTTCACTCATCAAGACAAAGGAGATGAAGTTCCAGATATTTTGGAAGTACTAACCTAATTCTGCTGCTGCTAGCCTAAGTTGAGGTTTTTTTGTTTGTTTGTGGTTTTTTGTTTTGTTTTTATTTTTTTGGGTGGTTGATTGGTTGGTTTGATTTATTTTTTCACACTGCTATAACCCAAACAATTTTACAGTAAACTTTCAGATTTTCACCAAGGTGAGTTACAGTAGGATTGAATTAATCTGATTTAACTCACTGCTCATACTAATTCACCAGCATAGTAAGGGCCAGAGTTAGAGTTACATTTAAAAGCATCCAGAGCAGGAGGGATGAAAAAATGAAGAGAGGATTTGGTAGTTCAGTCTAAGACTTCTGAAAAAAAGCACATTAAAAGAAAATCTGGTAAGAGCAGACAAAACGTAGCTTGAAGTCTGTGGGTCAAATCCAACAAAGACCTGGACAACTGTGAAAGTTACACTGCAAGCTGTGAGGGGGTGAAGAGAGATTTCTGAGTAATTTGCAGTCATCTGAATGCATGGATTTCTCAGTAGAAGGACAAGTAGCAACAAGAACAGACAAAGACAGTGTCTGATCTCTGTGGCATCACCTCCCCTTCACACGGGCTGGCTGTGGGGGGCTGCTGCTGCCCTTGGAGGGGGGCACATTGTGGGGGGGGCTTTGTGCTGGGGGCTGTAAGAAAGGCAGCAAGCAGGACACCATGTTAGTGCTGATTAACAGTCATCTGTTGTTCTGTTTCGAGGCCTTTGTCCACTGTCTAAATTACTCATGTGGGTTACTCAGCAGCTTGTGGGCAGATCTGAAGACACTCAGGCTTCTCAAGTAAATGTAGGTGATTGAGCCCATCAGTATAATCCATTACCTCCCCCAGCCTAATCTTTTAAGTCTCTGGTAATTTTTTTTTTTTTTTTCATTGGCAAAGTAACTCCAGCACCCACAGTTTTGCTCTAGGGGATATATATAAGGAAGGAAAATTGTTCCTGTGAACAATGTTCCTGTGAATTGCTTTGGTCCATAAAATGGGGCATCCCAGAAAGGATTCATTATTTGTAATGGTCTTATAAGTGATAGTGAGATAAAAGCAATGTGAGATTTGAAACAACATGAGTGTTTTAAGGAGAGATCTGAGTGACAGGAGATAGTGAAAATACCTTCCTTCCCTTTGCTGGCATTTCAGTGTGTTCATTGAATCAAAAAAAGGTTTACACCAGGGACAAGAAAAAGGAAAGGAAAGGAAAGGAAAGGAAAGGAAAGGAAAGGAAAGGAAAGGAAAGGAAAGGTAAAAATTTGGTCATAATCTAGTTAACTGCTGTCAAAATTAGTGGCAAAAATCTTGTTCAACTTTATTAGGCAGAATCAACCTTCCTAGTGAGAGTATGCTATGGACCTGAGGTTTGCCTGCAATCCCACTTCCAAAGATGTAAAGTGGGGCTGCTTAATGAAAATGCAGGTCATATCACTGGGAAGATGATGCAGGAGGGAGCATCTCTTCCTAATTACAATCCTTTATATTTTACAAAGATCTTTCTTAATGGTACAGTTCTTTGCTACCTTGTCATATAAACTGCTAAAGGAGGGAGGGGGAGGAAGATAGTTAATTCTACAGAAGCAGGTCCACTGGAGAAGTATTTAGGTTTTATAAATAGGTCTATAAATAATACATTTCTATTTCTGCTGGTTTTATTGCTATTGATATGCAATATAGTCCTCTGGGCTTAAATCTGCAGATATTTTTTATTACTAGAGGTGGTTGCCATGTTGCATTGTACAAACAGCACACTGCATTCACCTCAGTAAATGTTTATTTTTGCATGCCTCAGTGCCTGCCTTGAAACAGCAGTGCACTGGGTGTTATCCATCTCTTCTACCTGTCCTTAGATTTTGCTAAGTGCATACTTTTATGGATCAGTTGAAAAGCCCCAATCACTCTGTAATTTAAGATTTTATGCCTGAATGCTGGATGTCATCTTAATAAGTGTGGTGGTGTGTGTGTGAGTGTCAGGAGGTTTAAAAGGAAATCATGCTTTGTTTCTGTGATGGATTTCTGTGACTATTTCATGATACTGTCTGTACTTTGCTAATTGAATAAGGATTATTTTGGAATGAGGAAATCTGTAGCTGCTGAATAAGATTCAGTCAGTGCAATTAAAATGTTAACATAGATTGCTGTTAAAGATGCAATTCACTTTTTCTCATTGTGTGCAGAAAGAGCTGAGGTGGGTGGGTGGTCAGCTGCTGGGTTTTATTCTCTTCCAGCTTACAGTATGGCGTACCACTAAGTCTGCAATAATTACCTCTCTGAAGCTTGTTTTAATTGTATTGTTATATATGTCAAATCACCAAATGAGACCCAAGGCTGCTTGCCTGCTGCTGTGTAACTACCCAGCACAAACTTGCAGCCTCCTCTAAGATATTTATGTGCTGGTTTCTGAATTTTGCCATGTGCTGCCTAATATAAGCACAAACAGCCATGCTGCAAAATTGCTCTGAAGATACAGAGCTTGGATGTTTGTGGCATGCTCTGTGTTACCCCAGGTGCTGAGTCTGAGCCAGGTGGAAGTTGGGGGGCAAGCCTGTGCATTGGGCATCTCAATCTATTGTGGCATCACAGAAACAGAGAGCAAGATTGTGTTTGAGACCAGCTCTTCCAAATCTATCTAGTGGCCATGTCTGGAAGGTGGTGGAAACCAAAGAGATGTGCCAATGCAGGCCATGAAGCCCTGAGACTACACCACCACTTCCAAGCAGGGTCTAATGAAATGAAAAGTGCTTCCCTTCTCCCTTGTCATCACCTCTGTCACATCATCCTGCAGAGATCAACCCCTCGCTCACGGAAAGGTTTTCTCCTAAAATGTATTAACCTCATCTCTCTCTCGTGTCAGTACTCTAATCGAGACTTAATGTATTTACCTCTGCTTTTGTCACCCTCCCTCCCTCTCCCCTTTTATTGGTACTGGGTTGGATTAGCATCCATAAGCACGATGCCCTTTCCTGCACATGTCAGACGGGCAGAGCGCTGTCAGTGAGACCTATCATTTAACCACTGGTGTTCTGGATCGTTAGCACAGTGCCACAGCTTCACCCTCCATCCTGATGCTTTCCTTTAAGTAGATTTCCCTGCATAAGTCTCATTTTCAAAATGATGGCTTAAGTGCACATGTTAATTGCAAGATTTAATTATATGGTGGTGAAGTTGTGAAATTTTCCTCCTAATTAGCAAGGGAAAACTTGGCTCAGGAGAAAGGGTATAATGGGGAAATGCCTTTTGCATTTCATCATTACCAATGCACATGGCTGTCGCAGTGGTGCATGCCCTGGATCATTGGCTTCCCTGGGTGAGGATGGATCAGGTGCAGGTGAAGGCCAGGTTGTCCACTGACAGGTACCTGCAAGGGGAACAGTGGTGCCAGAGCTGGAGGTGAGCACAGCTTGGCACTACAAAAGACAAATATGCAGAGAGTTTCAGGGAGCTTCTTTTCGCAGGCATGTTGACCTGAAGCAAGCAGGGTGAGGCCAAATCAATTTTACAGTGAGGTTTCTTTCCAAATTGGCATCTTGAGATTTAGTTCATATTCATATCCAGGCTTCAGGAACTACATCCCAGCATTAGATGGGAATTAGAGACTCAGACAAAAAGATGCTCATCCCATATGATGAGACTCTGTTTCTATTTCCACAGATCTGCCTGCCTCCTAATGTGCTTTTCCAAGGTGGGACAACCTGTTCTCTCTCATCCTCTTTTTTTACTTTTTTTTTTCTATTTTCCTGTTCCAGTAGCCAGCTGAAATATTTAGCCTTTCTGTTAACTCTTTTCTCTTTCCTCTCCCCAGGGCAGTCTCTCCGAGAAGCTGATCAGGCTGGGAGAATGAGCAGAGCCAATGTCAGTCTCAGTGAATGGAAATGAAAGAATATGAGGTGGTTAATGCCTTCTTTTGGGTAAGGGTCTCTCACAAGCCCATCTTAATCAAGCTGAAGGGGTACAAATGGGTACATCAAGACTACCTCTCCCCTCTGCCGATTGCTTGTTCTCCCTTCCTTTAACCTTTGTCATTGCTTTATGTCATGGGTTTTTATTTACCTTGATTGCCTCTGGTGCTAAATGGCTGATGCCCTCAGGCTTTTGAAGCACTCAGCTCTTCCCAGCAGCCTTGGCTCCTTCTGCCCATGTCACTCCTGCCAGGGCTTACATATCCCACTTGTCAGTAGAAGAGACTTCTAGGACCTGGCAATCACCTTTCAGCAAAGGAACTGTGCTGCTGGGAATTCCTGGGAGACCAGGAAGCAGGAGGGTTGTTGCAACAGCTCTTTTGCAGAAGCTCAGTGAGATGGAATTCATCTTGTGTCATTTTGGAGACCCCACACATGTAGAAATTGCCATGTTTCAGGATTTCCAGATAACGGGTTTGAACACAACTGAAAACTCACTTTTCTAAAATATAAAAATACTTTATTTTTGTTTTGTGTTTGTTTTAAATCAGAATTGCATTGTAATGTATAATCCAACACCCCTCATAAAACTAGCATTTGAATATTTGATTTTGACCTGATCCAAAAAATTTGGATTTTTTCCTCTGACCTTTTGATGAATTCAAAGCACACCCAGAGAAAGTCCTGAGAGTAGTGGTGCATTCTTTTCATTCATCATGCAGTCACCTTATCTGACATTAGAATTTCACGTGCTTTTTCTTTAAGGCACACTGCTGGAATACATAATTTGGTACTCTCACACTTCAGATAATGAATAATCATTTTCACGGATCAACCTAATTGGGTAGCTGAGAGCGTTGCCTACAACAGAGTGAAAAAATGTATGTATTCACAGCTAGACAACTGTTCATTAGGGGCCTGACCTTGGAGCCATTATTCATATTGAGTGGTACTCACTATAGGAGATACTCCTATTGTCTTCAGCACGCATATTACTACATAAAATATCATCTGCCAATGTTATGACTTCCTTAACATCCCAATATTTTCTACCTACAATGACACCTGGTGTAAATTATGCAAGCAAATTTTTGATGAGAAGGCAGCGCTGGCAGAGGTGCCGTGCATTTCATCGCATCTGTAGGAAAAATCCCTCCTGGTGCAGCAAGCCCATTCCCACCCTAGAACTCAGATAATTGCAACTGGCCTTGAGTATTCTCTCAGTCTGTTGCTGTGTGATTCAAAGTTTGTTTACTTTAACCCTCTTGAGGAAACCTGTCTGACCTTGTGCTGCAGAAGGAAATGGCCCTGACCACACTGCAGCTGCTGGGGCAGGTACCAGCAGCTGGGGGCCCGTTAACATATTAAAATGCACTAATGCAATTGCAAGCAGTTGTTTCACCAGTCCCTCAGGGATGAATGGATTTGAATTGCAGATTCTTGCTTTCTTCTCTGGGTGTCTCTGTTTTTTTTCTGTTCATTTTTCCTACTCTTATCCAGGACATCAAAGTCTGTCTCCAACCCAGCCTGGTCAGTCTGGGTGCTGTGTGAGTCCTGCACATTGGCCACATGCCACACAACCTTAAGTATGTACAAACCTCTGGAAAGGGATGGATGGGAGCAAGCTGGTGCTTCCAGGCCAGTTCATGCACCAATTTGTGCCCTTTCCTGCGAGAATTGATAGGGAATGGGCAGCATTATTGGGTGGTCCCCTCCCTTCTTGCTGTGTTGGTGGTTGGTCATTCTGTTGCAGCAGAGAATTAACAAAAGCTGTTTATCATCAGACACCCATGTAACAAATCATTAAATCATTTCTGTATTTCCCAGTGAATCCTTTCAATGGTAGAAGGAGTGCTGGAGGCTCCTTTCTCACAGAGTATACTAAGGTGAGAGGTCAGTCTAACATGGAAGAAGTTGTTCTTCATGGATAGATAATCCTTTGAAGGCTTGGGATATTCAGGTTTTCTCTTCATTTTGCCACAGACTGCCTCCAGGACCTTAAATAAATCACTGATCTCCTGCCCTGCCTTAGTGCCATATGATATGCTTGAGACCTGTATGCCCTCACAGAATATTTCCTGCTCTATCTCTGCTCTGTCTTGCCCTTTTCCGTGGTTCAACCCCGCAGGAGATGCAGTACTCTGCAATTGCATACTCATTCCCCTCCTCTCCAGTGGGATAGATAGAAGCATCTAAAAAAGATAAAATGTGGGCTGAGATAGAGAAGAGAGACTTATTCATTGAAATAATGTAAATTACAACCATCTCCATCATCAGTAGCACAGTAATGAAAAGGTGAGAGTAATAAAACCCAAAAGAAACAAGTGATGCACACTACAACTGCTCATTTCCTCCTGACTGAAGTGCAGCTCATCCCTGAGCAGCACTTTTCCCGCTTTGCAGCTAGCTCCTCCCAGTTTATATACTGGACATGATATCCTATGGTATGGAATACCCCTTTAGCTGTTTCAGGTCAGCTGTCCCAGCTGTGCTCCCTCCCAGATTTTTGGCCAGCTCCTTACTGACAGGGTATAAAACACGGAAAGTTCCTTGACTATAAGTCAAGCAATATAGTCACAAATAGTCACTGCTTAGCAGCAAATAAAACAGCAGTCTCTTATAACATTATTTTCATACTAAATCTAAAGCACAGCTGCTGAGAGGAAAACTGACCCTATCCCAGCCAAAACGAGGACACCTTTTAAGAGAAGCCTGTGCTACCTCAACTGCTACTCTGCACCCAGCCCCACCCAGAGCTGGCACAGCCAGTCCCCTGCCTTGCCTTACTCTGCAAGCACCGCTGTGCCCCAGACAGCAATAACCAGGCAGCCCCTGTATTTGTTGAATGCTTTGCTGCGTGACAGCTTTTCGATAGAGGAAAGCTTCGTGGGAGAAACGGAGGTAATGAGCTTGTGTATTGGCTTAATATATCAGGCAAGAACATTGCCCAGTACAAGGCCCCTTCTAACCGCGAGCGATTTGTGAGCGGTGGAGATGCTATCTGCTGCCAGCAAAGGGGGCTGCGTTTTAATATGTGAGGCATGTGCTGCTGTCAGGTCTTGTCAAAGAAAGGATGGCTTATCTTATCTTGTGATTGGGCATCTCTGAATGAAGCCATGGCACAGAGCGGTGACATTGACACCGGGAGGTGAGCTCCACACAGCCTTTCCAGGGAGAGCAGGTGCAAGGGGTTTGTGTCCAGCAGATCCTCTCCCCTCTCTTCTTTCTCCAGTGAGGAGCTGCCCAAGGAAATATGTTAAAACTGTTTTTACTTCAGCTCTGTAGTTATGTACAGGATCTAGTGCACAGCCATTGGATGTGTATGTGGGGGTAAAGGGTGACCAGGTGTGGAAACCCAGGGCACTGGGAATATTTCTCTGTCTCCTCTGGGGTGCCCTGACCCCCAGGGGAGCACTGACTTTGACCCCCATTCATGGAGAAAGTTTCCTAGACTTCAAGATACACTGGAATCCACAAAAGTGTGAAATAGATTATAGAGAGTAGTGTAGGTGTATCACTTGGTGAGAAATTTAGGTTTTGGGATTTTTAGTATGTTGTGGATGGAAGCAAGATGGAGGGCACAGGGTATTGTCCTGGGTTTCTTCTTCATGCTTCTTTTTTCTTCTTCCTCATGGGTTTGGGTGGCATTTTGTAATTGGGCAGAAAAGTCTGCATTGCGGGCTCTTTGGGATCAGTTATTGGGTTAAAAGGGAAAATAAGGTGTCAGTTCTTAATTGGATAGTTTAGTCTTAAAAGACCTTGTAACAAGAGATTGTTGGCCATTTTGTGCCTCGCTAATGAACAGCTGCTGAACTCACAGGAGTGAGACTGTTTTACTGATAAGAAATAATAAACACTTGAGACTGAACATGAGCTACCATCTCAAGTGCCTTCAACCCAGACCCAGAGAAACCCACAACTGGTACAGCCACAACCAGGCAGCAGGTAACTGGCCTTGTGGCCAAAGAGGGGTAACACTGGACCAGCTCCCAGGCTGCAGTGGAGCTCTCACTAGCCACTGGTGTCATTCAGATTTCTGCTGTGTCTCATGAGAGCAAGACCAGAAACATATTCCCACATCCAGGGATTATACTGGAAGGGCTTTCAAGCCCATCATTGTCTACGTTATTTCTAGAAGCTTGAGTTTAAGGATTCCTCTCCTGGCTTTTGCCAAAATCAGTCCATGTACACCAGTGTTCTAAATTCTATTTCATGGGGTATCAGGTGAAACTTTTGGGCCTGATTATTGTAGAAGATGATCTGACTAAACTGGAAGTGATCAGGAGATCAATAACATATCGGTATACTGTTAAAATCCATCTGGTCTGGATGGATCAGGCATCTACTCAGATATTCACCGAGCCATTGGAAATCTGCATTTTATTTGAGAGCATCAGGCTATCAGGTGCAGCTTATCCTGGCCAGGATCCTACTGCTGTCCCACTCTTTGGAATCAAACAGATCTTGTGTAATGTGATATCCTCAGTATCTTCTCTCTTGCAATTCTTATCTCTTTTAAAAGCTTTCTCCTCTCTGAAACACAGGTTTGTCTGAACCTTACCCCAGGATAAGACCTCAATATGCTTCTTGGGTACAGAAGCTCATGGGCAGCCCAGCACTCCTCCTTTCCCAGCCAGCTGCCCCTCTCTGCTGCACCCATCACTGGGGCTAAGCTCTCAGCAGCTTTCAGATGCTTCTTTCTCATGTTGAGAGTGAGACAGAAAGTGATTGTGAGAATTATCTCAGCCCCATTCATCTGAGAAGGGCTCTCTGTCAGGGTTGTGATTTTCCTGATTCCTTTCCCATAGTGCTGGCAGTGATACAAAAGAGAAAAACCACAGACAAGGTCTGAGTCTAAAAAGAGCTGTTGCTCTACAGCAGCCCTGTGATGACTTACTGCCAACAGACATGTGAGTTTACCATAGATCTACTGTAGGTCAAAAGTGCAAAAACATATCTCGTTAATATTTAAAGATGCTTAGCACAAAAGCATGCATAATTAAACAGCACATCAGAGCTGATAATTCCAAATAATCTGTCTTCTGAAAAAGGATTTTTGTAATTTGTTATCTGGTTTGAAATCTGCAGCTTAGCAGCAGGAGTATGTTTGCATTACAAAATGAATAATTTTAAATGTTGGGCTGTGTCCATTCTATCTGAGGAAAAAAAAGAGACATAGCATGAGAGAGGATTTTTAAACAGGCACATAAGTGTGGATTCAGCATTGCCCAAAGCTCTCTGTCTGCCTGAGATATATGCCTCATTTTTTAAAAGTAAAACTATATTCCTACCAGGTGTTGCATTGCTTTCTGTCCCAGGATATTTTCATAGTCCACAAGCAGCTCATTGATATTAACCATGTCTTTTTCCAGATAACTCAATGGTGAAGTAATGCCTATAAAAAGAATGATCTATTAGTTTGCAAAAAAAGTGACATACAAGACAAATATGAAAATATTAATGGTGTCAGGTACAAAATACAATATGCTGTGAGATTTTCATTACATCCAAAAGACTATCTGAGAACATTTTCTGCCTGGATGCTAAAAATCTATGAGGAAAGAAATTGTGCTTATAATCCTTTGCAAATCATGCTTTTCAGAACGGCCAAAATACAAATTGATATGTAATCACTGCTATACTTTAATGTAAGATCAAAAAATGTCAAGTGTTAAGGGCACATGCAGATCATTGATCCCACGGGATGTTTATTTACAAGGCACATCTAAAAAAACCCCCTATTTTATATGTTTCACTGAAGTTATTTCTGGAAGTTACTGAAGTTGTCACAGTCTTGTTTACATGAGACAGTGCTGGGACAACAAATCCCAAAAGGCACAGCTTTGCTGTGGTGAGCTGCATTAGCTGTTAGTAACTCAGGACCTGGAGCTTTTGCCTTAACTCCCTGCCACAGATGGGTTTTTCTCTTCAGGCTGGTTGGGGGAGGTCAGGGAGATTCATTGGGAGCTATCACATAAAAGTATCCTACTCAGTGCTGTGGTTTGTGCACCCATCCAGCACCTCATTGTCATCAGGAGCTGAAATGAAGACTAAACTGGATGTGCTGGGTTCTGCTGTGAAGTGGCCAACACCAGTAATGGAGAGAGAGAGAGAGGAAGGAGACAGTAGGAGTTTGCTCTCATAACTGGAGCATGCAGTCCAGAGAGGTGTATTCATGAGGTCTGAACTGGAAGTGGTGGCATCCAGAGTAAATTTACAATAAATGCAGGTATCTGAATGCATTTGACCACAAGTGAATGTCTGGCAGGGCTGCTGTACTCAGGATTAACAGGCAGTCAGGGAAGAGACATGAGCAGCCATGTCACAGCTGTCTCTGAGGGCTGACTGGTGTCACACCTGACTCTTTGGCTGTATTGGGAGCCCTTGGTATAAAAGTAATCCTAAGAAGTCATAATTTTCTTGAACTTAAATGTTCCAGTTGTCTATCTGAATATAGCCCAGAGAGGCACTAAAGCTAACTCATGAAATAGAATTAGTTAAATAACTAGTACTTGCATGTATAATTAAGGAAAAAAAAATAAAAAAGAGGCTAATTTGGCCATCAGACTTGGCTCCTTTGGAACCAGAAGAGGAGTAGATCAAGGCAGCTGAGGCCCCTGTAATTGCTCTGTATTTGTTCCAGGGATTTATTTTGTACTAGATTTTGTCTGGTTCTCAGTGGCTCAACATCCTCAACAGACTTGAGATTCAAGGCTCCCCAAAGGACCACGTACAAACCAAGATGTCCCCATCATGCAGCACATCAGTAGCACACATGGAAGGCATATTTCCTCCAGAAAGGATCTAATGTGAATGAATCAAAACTGCTCTGTGAACTGGATTAGCCTGGACTACACAGGGCCAAACAGGGGATTCACTTCAAAACAGCACCATTGCTTGGAGCTCATCACAGATGCAGACACAGACTGGTGCCTCACCTTCAGCATGTGGGCACAGGGGAGTGTGCATGGGTGGTGATGAAGCCCACGTGACTCAATGGGTAACTTTTGACTCTACCACAAAACTGCAGTGGTCCCAAATGTACACCATCCAAGTTTACCTTATGGAGAATATGCATTTTATAGATTGGCTGTGAGGAAGAGACAAGGCTTTCCATCCAGCCACTGTAGTTTATTTTTCCTCTAATTCCCGGTCTCTTGTCTCTCTAAGGTGGATGCTCTGGGAAGCCAATGACTAGTTTGACTGCTAATAATAAGACCCTTCAGACTGGCCACAGAGGGATAATCAGAGGCTGCGTAATATGGCATGTACCTCTTCTCTCTCAGAGCTGCTGCTGCTATTTTTCCATTAGCAAGTTACAGAGTGTTGATGAAGGAGGAGGACGCAGGGAACTGAAGCTTGTCAGCCTGACCACAGTGCCTGGCGAGATCATGGAGCAGATTATCTTAAGTGCCGTCACACAGCGCCTACTGATGTCTAAAGAGGCTGCCTGGAACAGAGGCTAGACAGTGTTAAAGGAATTAAGTAGGTGTTTATTAAAATGCCTTCAAAGAATACACCTTGGGCAGTACAAGAGCCTGGCTGAGGCTCTGCCCAAGATGGACCCAAGATGGATGACCGGTCACAAATTTTCACACTTTTATAAGTTTTGGTCCATTTACATAATGGGGTTAATTGTCCAATTACAGCTTCAGGTTATGAAGTTCCATCCTCCCAGTTTGCTCTCCTCAATTCGCTGTTGTTTATACTTTTTTGGGCCTGAAGCTGCAAAGGTGTCCTTGGTTCTCAGGCTGGAAAAGGATTGTTTTGTCTAACTAAGCTGTGAAGAAGATTTATTAATATATTATATGAAGTTCAGAGTAACATCCTAATGCAGTACAGAATCTGGAAAATATGAAAACTAAAACTTAAGGCATCACTACAAGACACCTGTGGGCGAGGGTCTGTAGTGACACAGAGTCCCCAGGCAGGTGCAAAGGAGAGCAGCTTTATTGCAACAACCAGGCCTTTTCAAGCTGTGAGGCCTTCATCAGTTACACAGTGTTAAATCATAACAAACATAATTCAGCCAAACACCATGCACCACAATGTGAACACGTAATGGTGATATAACTTCTTTTTCTACCTCTAATTCAGCTGAGTCCCTTTCCCATAGTCCTTTTCTACTCAGCCAAAGTAACAGGCCTGAGCCATGATTTTACACGGCCTTCCTTTTGTAAGGATTTACCTGTGTGCAACAGACAGCCATGGGATGAGACCCAGCCACCAAGGGTTTAGGAAAGGCAGGTGTTTCCTGTCCAACCAGTTTTCCACAGCATTCCCTGGAGAAGCTGCAGCCCAGAGCTTGGACAGGTTTGCTCTCAGCTGGATTCAGAACTGACTGGACAGCTGGAGAGCGGTGGTGAACGGTGCTGCATCCAATTTGTGCCTGATCACTGGTGGTGTCTCCCAGGATCAGTGTGTCCCAGTCCTGTTAAACATCTCTTTTGGTGACCTGGATGAGGAGATTGAGTCACCATTAGCAAATTCACAGCCTACATAAAGCTGGGCAGGAGTGTCCATCTGCTGGGGGGCAGGAAAGCTCTGCAGAAGGATCCGGACAGATCATACATACTGCATGTCTTCTAATGTAGATGGTGCTTTCAGCCTGCTGTCAAAATTTACTTCCCATGGTGCAGTAAGCTTCAGCTCCAAGATTGCAAAAAAATCTCACTCTGGGCTGCTGTGACCCTCTCCTCCTCACTGAAATGTGCTGTGTGATTTAGTTAACAAAGCACCAAGACAGAATACTACAGGTTGGAATGAGTTTTATTCCAGAGTTTACCTATCTAAAATGATTAATGCATTCTTCATAACTTCAAAGATTTCCCATCTCTTCAGAAGGAGGGGGTTTCTTCAAAGCTTTCAGCCAGATAGTCTCTCTTTCGAGTTGATGAAGGCATGGTCCCAGTGGAGATTTTACACTGCCAGTATGTACCCCTTCAAAGATTTCACTGTTGGCATGCTGTATTTGAAGATTTCCTGCCCTTTGTTACCCATTCATTTCATTTTACAACAACAACAAAAAAAAAGCATATCTTTGGGGTCTCCTTCAAAGAAATTTCACATCACACTCCTGAACCCTGGAGAAGAACAGCACACACCACATTTTGGGGTTTGCTGTAGTGTAATTAGCATCTCTAAGGAAAAGAGCTGCCCTTTTCTATAAGATTTGTTTTTCTTACTGGGAATTGTCTTTGATGTGCTTTGATTCAATTGCCAGATAATTTTTTTCAGATTAAATGCTGAACAATGATTCCTCAGCAAGTTCATCATTCAGCAGGAAGGTTTTTGGACCAAGGAGATACCCACCCACAAGTCTAGAAGGATTAAAAAATGTTTGCAAGGATATCAGAGAAAAATCTTTTAGGATTTTCAGATGCAGAAAGAAATGCTCCTCTGATGGAGATGCTCGGACTGCAACAACAGTGGATAAGTTGTTGCCTAGCTGTTTGTGGAAAAAGATGTACAATAATATATTAACTCCTGGAGAGCATATTTTAAAAGTTTGCAAGGACTGCAAAAATTTATAGCTGCTTCATTTCCACTACTCAGTCCTATCAATATAGTTCAAAGTAGACCTGAGAAAGATATAATTCTTCTAATGGTTTAATCAATTTACGAACACCGCTTTTACTCCTATTTCCCCCTGTGGAATAAATTGTTAATTAATGTGAGTCAGAAACACATGGAAAAAAAGTTCCAGCCTCTATAGGCTGCTGAGAAAAAGAGGTAATTTTTGAAAATGCACATAGTCTATGGAAACAGGTAGAGTTGTGACTCTGGAGCATAATCAGAGATGCTGCATCCCAACAGCCAGTAGTGTTCTGTTGTTTTGAATGCCTTTTCTTTCTGGTTGTCCTTTGTGTTGCCCAGTGAGTGCATCCATCAGCTCTTCATGGCTCAGTAATTCATGAAATTCTCTTTCCATTAAAAATAAATACTGCATTTTATATCCTCGAGATGGACCCCATATTTGATTGTCTTTTCCATGGCTGTGTATATTGAAAACTATAAAATTATAATACAACTATTAATCCCCTGTATCTGCTTGTACCTAATTTTTATTAAAAATGTATTGTGCTCCAGCTGGCTCATAAATTACAATGCGGTAAAAAGGCTCCAGTTGGATTACTTCAGAAGGAGAACATATTGAAATAAAGAAAGGCTTACTGATTAATATTTTGACTTTATATACAGTGTTACTAAGGTAGCGGCTTGATTACCATAGAAAAGAATTTGTAGTTAACTGTATTGCAGATCTGGTGAATGTAACAATGTGAAGCTTGAGGAAAGTGGTATTTACCAAAGAAAGCACATTATCATCACTGATCAAATCTTTCAAGTCATCTTCTCCTTTTATGAATGACATAAAAAAACTTACTTTGTTTCAGCAGTAAATTAATGCATTTATAGGAATGTGGCAGAACCTGGAATCACATACCATCTGTTCCCTGTCTCTCAATTGCTACCACTGATTGGTTTTGATAGCCTCTGTAAAAAAAGGCCTAGAAATAGCTGAAATAGCTTTGTCTTTAGTTTTAATACCATGAGAAGCAAAATTGCTTAATTATGTCTCATTTGGGAAGTAATGGGAAAGGAGAAATGAGAATATTTGGCTTAGAAGCAGCTAGGGGCCTCCTTTCCCATTTTTTAGGCTTAACAGTCAGCACAATTTTGGGGATAAAATTTGTAGATTAAAAAACACAACCATGGAGCTCAGTGAGTGAACTGCGAAATTTCAGCTGAGAGCTTAATTATTCCAATTCCCACTTGCTGCCTAAGACCAAGAACACAAGTTAAACTCAGAGAGTGCACCCAGTCCTTAAACTGGAATCTGTGACTGCTCATAGGGAGAGGAGGTCACTTGAAAAATGAGCTACTTTCTATAGGTAAATGAGGACACAGGCACTTGGGCTGTGTGGGCTCGGACGTAGCCCCCATGAGGCTGGGTAGTTCTGTTTTCCATCCTGAAACAGTTTGATTTCGCACTTTTATTTTACATAAAACTCCCCAAAGTTGGTTTCCAGAGCAGCTCTTTGCTTTTTTTTTGTCTGTATCACATCTTCTCCCACTCTTTCTCACACACGCACACCACGCTCCACTTTCATCAATAAGACAACAGAGAAGGTGAATTTTTTCTTACATTGTGAGTTAAGTGAGAATAAACCCCCATTATTGTCTGTACTTTATTCCTGATGTTTTGCCAATAATAATGTTGGCTTTATTAGCTGTGTAGGATTGAAGATGCTGTCATGGTGTCAGACCACATACCAAGATGCAGGACTGCAGATGTTTTGAATTTTCCAGTTAATTGTCTTGTCCTTTTTGGTCAGCCAAAGACTCATGAGAGCACCATCAAGCAATGAAAAATAAATGGAGTATTGGAAACAGCAGTGGCAGCTGCATAACCTAGAAATAAAAGATTATTTAATGTCTGCTTTCCACAATGTTTTGGGGCAGCCAAACCAGGAGATTTACATATGCTCTCTAAAGATGTCAGTCTAAGGAAATAAGCATTATCTTTGATGTACCATAATGCTGACAGACAAGTGATACACATGATAACACTACTTTAGAGAGTAAATAGTGTGCTTTTTGATCACAGGTATTTACAGCCAGATGTAAAGCCCAATTCATTCCCTTCTTTATCTGATAACAAAGAAGTAGCACGCAGAGTTTAATACAGCATGAGTATTGAGTAGTGAAACAAATAAAAATAACCAGAAGTATTTTGATGCCTTGCAGTGTTCCTGACCTTTCTGCCCCCTTGGACAGGCAGGCTCCCAAGGCTGACCTGTATGTGAGGCACCTGGATGAAACAACCAACACAGAATATGGCCTCCCATCACATCTGAGCTGGAAAAAGTAATTTATTTGCATTTGTGAGTATCTTCCATTTTTTTACTCATTATGTTCTATTTTTACAGGCAAATCCTCTGCAGTTTCTGTCCTTGGTTGCTGAGAGTGTCTGAACAATAACTGAATATGGCATCTTGCTCACGTCTGCTCACAGCTCTTTCTAGTCCTGGGACTATGGAAAATGGAGAGCAAACAGACATGCATCAATTAATATGAGAGCCTGCCACTGCAGCAAATCCAGCTGAGTGAGGCTATTAGAGGAAAACATTAAGAAAACAATTCCAGTGATTGGACCATTTAGTTTTTGATTCCTTTCAGAATTTTCACTGCAATGCCTCCCTCCTGCCTATACTTGGAGTATTTTTTCCTCTGTCCAAAAGTGAAACACAAGACATTGAGACCTCAGGTCCTGTGAGAAAAGAGAGTTATGAGTGCAGGCTAAAAGTTCTTTTATTCCTAAGGAACAGAGTGGGAAAGATATCCCACTTTTAAACTGAGGTTTAAATCCTCTTGGAGTTAAAAATTCACTTTGGGTTTAGATTTTACTTTTTATATTTAATTTTCTTGAAATTGAGAATTTGCTCCAATGAACAAAAAGGAGATTAAGTCTCCTAATTCTGTGAATTCTATGAATGAACATAAAGGAGACTAGCTTCAGCTGAATATATATTACTTGGGATTTTTTGAATGACTACTGAGAAAAATATTTCACGAAAATTGTGGGAAAGATAATGATACACTCAGCTGAGGAAATTCCCATCAAAGACCTCTAGGGGTGCCCATGTTAATTATTCATTATATATTTATTTTTATTATTTATATTATTTATTACTGTCAGTGCTTTCTAGTGTACTCTCATCTTCATAAGTCAGCAAAAGCATGGCACAGATACAGGGCTTGGGATTCTTACACCCCTTTACCAGTTTATACTTCCGGGAAATCACCAAATTTTCTGGTTAATTCCCACATGCTGCAAAACAACACTAGGCCACTGCTCTGGGGGGCTGAACTCTATTAAAGAAGCACCAAGAGAAGTTTCTTCAGCATAATCCACTTCACTCACTCAGCAGCAACATCCTGTGGGCAGGTACAGTGTCTACCACTCACTTGTGCTGGGATTTGAGGCACTTTGATGTATCTAACTGAATAATCAGCATTGTCCTGGCTTGTGGGGGGACACTTCTTTGTTCTCCCCAAAATTAATTTTACAGCGGCCAGATATCAAGGCTAGAAGTTCCCTGTATTTGATGTTTTTCAACATATCTGAGCTTGAAATGTGTCATGAAGTATGGCACCTGTGGAATTTGCAGCAGTATTAAAAAGGGTGAAATATTAAACAGGGGAAAGAAATCAGTAGCTCTGTGCATTCATTGTTGCTTTACTAAAACGTGTCCTAAAGGATTTCAAGCATAGAATTCTAGATCTGTGTGAATGAACAATCCCTGAGGACAGAGGCTGAATGATTCCTAAATATACCCAGGTGCCCCTCTAGTCTTGCAATCAACTCCTTCATTGATTCACTGTTGGGATGGGCCGGGCTCACTCTGGAGGAGCCTTTGCTGTGTGATCTGTAGTTAAACGGTCTCTGGGAGATTTTGGGACTGTACCTTTTAACTCGTGTTTTTGTGCTTTGAAGGTGCACAAAGGCTCAGCACACTCATATGCTTCCTGAAGCACCTTGGGCTGTGTCCTACCCACCTCGATTGATGGAGCCATTAGGGCCTGAATGGACGGACTGTGATGATTCCATTCGGACCGATCCAATTTCAATGACATTGTCTCATACAATTCCATTAACATCGGAGCTGTTACAACCTCAGTGACAGATTATTATTTCTTTTAAAAAAGGAAAAGGAAATTAACAGAATATATTGAATTGCCCTGAATTGAGACAATAAATAATGAAATGTACCAGACACTAACCTCTTCCTTCTGTAATTCCAGGAGGAAAAATAGACATATTTACCACAAAGTTGATGACATATGTAGCACTTACATTAAAATATGTGGCAAATCCTTATAACATATGGGTAGAATTATAAAACTGGCTAGGTTTCATATTGACTGCAATTTAACTTCAGGTGTAGAATTAGACAGAAAGTATCTGTCTACATCTATCTAGCAATGCTCATTGCTGTAGTCACTGAGCAAAACACACTGCTAAGTCCTCTATAATGGAAGAAACAAATTTTAATAGGTAAGTTTTTCAGAAGACACACACAACCAGTGGGAAAATGAAGTGGGACCCCCTACATGAAGGGCTGCTTGAGGGTATAACCTGAGCAGCTCTGTTTCCCAAATGAAACATACCATACTGGATGATCTTCTAGAAAAATATATTTTTGTCCAAAAAGATTTGTTTTGACGAAGTTTTTTATTATAAATCACACTCTCTGACAGATCCACACCCCTTATTCATCTGATCCTGATGGGAATCTGCATAGCTTCATTGCAATTAAGTAGTAGGGTCTGTGCTTATGTGTGCAATTTGTACTGTTTGAAGAGTTTGATGCTCAAACCAGCACAGTTGTCCCTGAACTGCCTTGCTAGGCTCAGCTTCAGAATGGGTGTACTGGACTTGGATGGTTCAGTTTGGAGTAGATATTCTCATTTGCTATCCAGAACCTCAAGATACATTTCTTGAATGCACAAGCACACATCTGTGTGCCGATTGAATGACTGTCCCCAAAGTAAGTTCTACAGACCTTGAGTCTTTGACTCTTAACATTTTCTGCAGATGTCTTCTTTATGCTGGTGGATGGATGCTCAGGGAAACTTCCTCTGCAAGTATCTCACTCTCAAGTCCAACATTTCTGTATCTGAAGCCAGAGTCCATCCAGCTTCTCACAATGCCAGAACATTTGCACACCCTGGAAGTGCATCTGTTTGAAATGTAATTAAGCTCATAATGGGAAGTCAGTTTAAGCTTTAATTTGAATGAGAGAACTTCTTTTCTTTCTAATCTTTCATGAGTGCTCTGGGCAGCTCTGCCTATCTGCACATGTATCTGTTTCCTTTTGTATGCTTTAAATATGCACACAGTCTGCACACAATTGTGGGTACCACAGGGGAAATTGGTGTGATACAGTGAGAGAGGGCAGCAGAGGTTCCCTCTCCCTGGTCTGGTATCCCCTATGCCATCATGAAATCCCTGCTGTGCAGGAGAGAGCAGTGAGGCAGGGTGGGACAAGGGAAGAGCCTGATGGGAGAAGTAATGGCAATTCTGGTGGAATTCAAGTGCTGTCAACTATGAGGTGTTAACACAAATCTAGAGCAACAGCCTGATATTTTGCAAGAGCAAAGTTTGATCCTGAAGGGCAAAAATCCCAGTAACACAAAGTTACCATTCTGTCTCCCACCTGCTCATCTCTGTATTTCATCTTTACTGTTTCTGCAGATTCATTTCTGCAGCTGTGGAAATAATTAAAATTACTGGAATACTTGTGGATGGCTGCTTTCATCATGCTGTCTGTAGGCTGTAGTCGAGTCTTACCACAGTGACAGCAGTGGGGTTAGTGTTGGTTGTACATCTGCAAAGCCTTTCTTTGTAATATTCACCTTTGCTACTCTTAAGCTGCCTTTGCAGAGCCTTTGCTGTTCTTGTATAATCTTAGAAGTGGTCCATTGCACACTAAGACCATTATTTTAGCCTCCTCAGGTACTACAAATAGCAATGGGAGTTTCCCCCATCCCTTAATTCACACAGTGGAGGAGTTTATTTTACTGTAAATTGCCTTTTTCATAGGTTAGATTATTTTGTAACATTGTCAGGATGCAGGAAATATCACTAAGAAAAGCTTCAGCAATAGAAATTAAAAATCCCAAGCATGAGGAGAGATGACACACTGAGTTCTGATCAGCAGGGATCTTTACAAATTCACCTTGCCTTGAGGGAAAAAGAGAGATTCACTATTTTTACTTTCCCTTGTGATCTGACCCCATTTGGCTCCTGCCAGGATGAGCTTACAACTGCTCACCAGGGCTTGTGTTTTGGTCCAAGCACTAAGCTTGTGTTTATTAATAAAAACTCATAAATCATTCTGATTTTGAAACAATTTTGTACAAGTACCAGAATTTTTCATAAGATTTAGACACAATAAGCGTTTGAATTTCACTTTAGATCACTTCCAAAAGAGGAGCTTTGTAACATATCCTATTAACATTACAGAGTTGGGGGTATGTGTGTGTTTTTATGTGTTTGTAAAGTTGATTTTATGGTTGATTTTATAATCAAACACAGGGGTGGGGGAGATACAATCAGGCTTCATCAGTGTAACTGATCAATTTAAGTATTTCCACTTATAAAGAAATTGGCACATTCATGTATACATATTGTTAATTATCTTCGCTGTGGTGATCTAAATATTCCTCACAGCTAAATAACTGCAGCATCGTGGATTATCCTGAATTTAAAGAAAAAATAATAAAAATGGAAAAAGACATGCACAAAACTTAATGAGATTCTCATGGGTTTAAAAATGTTTCTGCATATTCTATGCTTCTATAAAGCCATTTAAATGAAAGAACCATTGTGGGGGGGGGAGAAAAAAAGCAAAACTCCTTGCCTGAAAGATGCACACAGACATTAAAACTTATTCCCCATGGAAATTGTGCCTCTAAATGACAATTCACTTTTATGAACAGTTTTATTACAATATAGATTTCCTGCAGCTAATTTCATCAGTTGTCCCATTCTGCTGTTACTTTCCACTGCCTCTCTAACTTCTTGTTATCTAAGTACAGGTACATTAATTGCTATATGATGTAAGAGAGTGGGCTGCGTGCCAGAGCCATAGGCAGGGAAGCATTTTCCCTGGCAGGTCTCCCTGATGATGCCTGCACCCAGTGACTGCGTAGCAGTATTTAAGCAATATTTCCATGTGATGGATTAAGTGTCATTGATGGATGTGGGTAATGGAATCTCCTGAGTGTCATTTTAACAAGACGTATATGTTGTTGGACGTATTTCACAAGTCTCTGGAATAATGCATTAGTCTCACTGAGAAGGAATAGGTGATTAGTAGCACTAATTAGAAAGTTCTTGGAGACAGACTTTGGTTGATGAAGTATGGTGGGAGCTTTCAGTCATTAACAATACTGCAATGAGTTCAAGGTAGAATTAATCTAGGAGGGTGATTGCACAGATGACATTAAAAATTATACATTCCTTATTAATATATTGATTTGCATTCTAAATTAAGTGATGGCATTTAATAAAGAAGAAAAAGAATAAAGGAATTATTTTTTTCTATTTTATTTGCTGCGTGAGTGATGTGTAGTTCAGTTTCCAAGTGAGGAGTTTAATCTTCTGTTATCTGCAGCAAGACGTGCATTTATGGTAAAAGAAAAACAGGAGCACAACAGAGGGAATTGCCTAGTGCCTGGGAAAGCTCATTATCTTGGATCTGGGTGGGCTGGGAAGCCTTCCACAAACATTGCCAGTCATTTCTTTTCCTTCCCTGTGACAAAAGTGAAGAAGAAATCAATTTCTCATTCTGCAATTTCCATTTCCAATTACCAAAGCTGAGGGAATCTTGGAAATGGATGAGAAATGGATAATATTTATGGTTCCATTCAAAATGTTCACCCATCTGGACCAGTCCTTGCTGGGAAATAGCCCTGAACACAGCCATCAGGAGACCACATGCTGTCTTTGCAGAATTGGGCTGGAGGCAATAGCTTGCTATCTCTGCTTCCATTCCCATGTGTTAGTGTTGAGTGGCTCAACAACCATTTCATCCCATTAAACCACTCAGCCAGTGGTTGGAGCCCCTGCATGGAAGAAAGGGAGGTTGGGATCTGTGGAACCATCCAGCAGCAAAAGCACTTTGTCTTGTTTCAGTCCTTGCCCAAACTTGCCATGGGAAAATGGGAAAGCACTTAAACCTTTGGTATTCCAGGGTATCATCTGTACAGAGCTGCTCTTATGCTGCCACCCATACGAGCAGCTATTTCTGCCCTGGAACTGGATTGGTGCCTCCACTGAATGAAAAAAAAAAAAAAAAAGAAAAAAAAAAAGAAAAGAAAAAAAAAAGAGGTGTCAGGATCCTCAGGATGGAGATGCATCACATGCATCACAAAGGAGTACTGCATGGCAGAGCTTCCTGCTTGTGCTTGACTGCCCATGGCAGAAACTCTCACTGGGCAAGTACTTTCACCCCTTCTTGTGGACCTGCTGGTTGCTATGTGCCAAAACAATCCCACAGGTGAATAGCATGAGGTTCTGAAATATTTTTCTTCTTCTTTATTGATCAAAAAGATCCCTTTGTGAAGTTTTTGAGTTATTAACTGCATCACAAAGAGGACAGCCCTGACACTCAGACACCCAGAATGCAAACCAGAGCAGGGCACAGCAGGGAAGGTGTGGGGGATGTATTTCCACTTCACAAATGGACAGGAAGGGTTACAGGCCAGACCTGAACAATTCCCCTGCCTAGAGATGTTGGTAGAGAAGATGGCAGAGCCCTAGGAGTGCACAGTCTCTGTGTGTCTACGTGCTGGGCAAAGAAGATGAAACCACAAAAGTGTAATACAGCTGTCAGCACCACCAGAACCTTAGGCAGGAGTTAATTCCTGTATGCTCTGTGTGCAGAGCTGTGGTTACCCTCAGCAGGGAGCAGTGTGCACCCCATGGGATAGGCTCCTGCTGAGAAGCATCTCTGTTGCACCTCAGAAAATCCTTTGAGAATTGCAGCTGCATCGTTTTCTGCCACCTAAGTCCAAACTGCACAAGAAGTCAGAGGCTTCCCATTGCCTAAAGAAGGGGAGGAGGTTTAGAGGAAGTAGAACTCCTGCTGGCAATGATGTGTGGTGCTAAGAAAAGCCCTCTCCACTATGGTGTCACCTCACCTCAAGCCTTTGGCGTCTGGGAGCAGGTCCATGACTTCATATCTTCAATGATGCCACACAAACTCCCCAGCTGCCGCAGTAAAGTGCATTTAGGGAGACATCAATCCACTGTGTCTAGCCTATGCTCTCCTTGCTTACTAAAATACGGAGTCAGACTCACAGATACAGTGTCAAAAGCATTTTTAATTATGATATGGTTACACTTTTGCAGTACTATCCTGTTTATGTAGCTTGGGACTAATTCTTAAGAAAGAACTCTTCTGTCTGCCACTCCTTTCAGAGGCTCAGCTCCTTTTTCAGCTTTCTCTTACTGGGCTTAGTTGTATTAAAATTGTGTCAAACTATTATTTAAATTATTCTCTGAGATTTGGATAGAAGTAGATCATGCACATACAAAATGAAGACAGTTCATTTGTGACCTCCATGCCCCCAAATATGCAGTAACTCCATGTTCAAGTAATTTCCCAGCAAACCAGTGTAATTTAACTTCAGACAACATGTGCACTAGAAGGGGACACGTGGGCTGCAGGCGAAGAGGCCTTCAGGTGTGATTCCTTCCTCTGGCAGAAAATCTGAGAGCTGATGCAGCCTCAGATCTCAGATCTCTGGTTGGGATGTGACTGGGAGGCACCACATGTGGGATTCCATAAGCTCACCCACAGTCTCCCACTCCAGGCAGAGCAGGGTGTGCTGGAAAGGGCTGATTCTCTGTGTCAGCAGCAGAAGTTGGTACATCAAAACACAAAGGCTGTGGGACTGATGCCTGACTCCCCCTTTAGTCTATCTCTGTGTCATGCACACATCTCTCACATGCATTAGACTCACATTCCATCCTTAAAATCATGTCTGGAGAGAGGGGTAAACAAATGACCTTCTGCTCCCTAGGGAAAACTGTGTTTTGGGAAAGGTTCTCCCTTAACCTTGCCTCTGTTGAAGGAAGCTTCACAGCAGAGCATGGATCACCTGCTAAGGTAATAAGAACTCTCAGTGGCACAGGACATCTGGGTTTTTCAGGCAGGAAAGTGGTAAGCTGGGAAAACAGGTGTCCAGAACCAAAGCTGAGCCTTCAAGAATTACATTTTTAGCAGATGCAGAGCACCGAGTTCTGCCAATTGATAATTGGCAGGATGGGGATGAGAAACCTGCCCCATCCATGAGCGCCTTTTGAAGATTCTGCATTTGTGATGAGTTATTCAGATCATTTTGAGACATGACTTTCTTTTTACTGGTTAAAAAAAAAAAAAAAAAAAGAAGCAGATGGTTTCTGTTACAAAAACCCACGCCAAAGAACATCTGCTCAGGGAATTTTTGGAGCCTGTCCCTTGAGTGCCTGACTGCAGACCTGGCATGCTTTGGTTTTGATCTCTGAAGTTTGTGCCATGGCAAGGCACACAGGTTTAACAACTCACCCTGTGTGCTAGGGAGAAATTGGAGTGCGCCCTGCAAGGAAGAAACAGGATCACTAAGTGTTAGCAAATCCTCTTAAGAAAGCTGAGTCAGAACTGAAAGCCTCTCTTTAATCAAAAGATTGCTCCAAATCTTGTCCTGAAGAGTAGAAAGAAATAAAGAGCGTCTGAGGAATTTATCTTATTTTAACTAAAATTCTGCTAAATTTTGGATGCCAGCCGACGCTTAAAAATTAGAAAGCTAATTTCAAGTACCTTTTTGATATTTTATTTGTGAGAAATAGAGCTGTTTACAGGAACACATGTGCATGTGAGGCCTTGTTAAAGGAAGAAAAATATCTTTTCTGAATGCTTTCAAGCATTAAAAAGGAGGGACACCAGTGTGTAGGAAAGTAATGGGAGCTACAAAAAACTTTTATGTTTGAACATAAAGAAGTTATGAGCTTGTTTAAGCATAATGGGTGGTGGTCAGAAGATAAATCACGAAAACCTTGGGTAAAGGGAATTTCATAGTGAATTTTTTTGTTTCATGGTGTTTATTCTTCTAGCATTCTGTGCAGGAAGGTCAGAAAGGATTTTGGGAGACTTAAGACAGGTTTTTGTCTCTGCTAATTGCTGCTATTTGGCCCTTGAACAGAACTTGATTTTACACAGAGATCTACACTGCATTTTGGCACAAAAGTTATGATGCCCTTATTAATTAATGAATATATGTACTCCATCAAAACAATACCTTTTGCAAAAACCAGAAAGAGATACTGGAAAAAGTAGCACTCCTTACCTGGATGTTCAACCACTACAGGTGTGAATTTGAAACAGGCTGAGATAATTTCCATAGCCAACAGTGATCTATTTCTCTCTGGTTTTCTCTCATACCAAACCAAACACTGAAGAAAGATCGGAGATGTTGCATCCTCTAACTGTGAAAACTCTTTGTTGGCTATAAAGGGTTTCAGGATGGTGACTGGCTCAGACTTGTGCATCTCATTTTTAACTAACTTAAGCTGGAACATGTAAATCCAAGCTGTGCTGTCTGAGCCTGGCTCTGCATGCTGGCAGTTTGGAAGGTGACAGGGACAGATGTTGATGTAATGTGTAGCATATGTAGCACAATGTATAACAACAAGTCCATCACCAAGATAGGAAGAAGTGAGATTCTTTACTTGATCTTCTTGTGGAGGGGCTTTCTGCCTTTGATGGACACCAGCTTTCTGGCATTATAGTCAAGGCTGTCATTAACATTTTGATCCTGACTCCTATGCATATTCTTTAGCTTTTTTTGTTTTGGATGAGGCTGTTCTTTTGAAGCACATAATCTGATTTTTTTTTCCTACTTACCACGCTTTGGCTGATGTTCCATAGCAGTCTCAAAGCAAACAAATTAGATTTCTTTTTGGCTGAAACAAAACTAGAAGATGCTTTCCAGATGTGCAGCAGTGTGCAGCTTCTGAAGGGAAATCCATGCAAGGGCTGCTCAGGAATGAAGCCCCTTACACCACCTAATGTGGGTATGTGGGGCTCAGCACCAGAGGCTTCATTCTGCAGGGCCCCTCCTGTCAGAGCTCAATCTGCAACTTGACCAGGTGTATTCCTCAACAAAAAGGTAAAAGGGAAGAGATCCAGGCATGGCTTTAGCAGACAGGACTGATGCTGTTGAGGAGCTGTATCCCTTCTAAAGCTCCAACAGTTTACAAAACACTGTTTATCTGATAGGAGCTGTGGTGTTTGAGAAGTAGCGAGCTTGTAGTTTACTGAAACCCACCACAGCCAAGACCTTTGCTTTCAGGCAGCATGTGAGCAGAGTTTTCTGTGTCATTTGAACAAAGATTCACTTTTTCACGAAAAGAAAGGAGCTGTTTTTTGACAGCATAAGGTGTGTGGAAAGGTTGGTGTACTTCTCCTTGAGTGGAACCTGCTTGCACACTTGATATAAATTTAATTGTTAAACATGCCATTCTTTTTTATTAAAATAATAACATCTTCCAGGCAATTAAGTTGAATTTCTTGAAACTCAGCAGTTTTACCTGTTTATTTATGGTGACATCAAAGTAGGGGCACTGTCATTACAGTCTGTAAATAACCAGGGTTATGTCCTTGATAGGTGAAATATTAAAGTGTTGTATGAGTGGGAGTGTCTGGCTGTTACTTATGGGAGGCTATAAATGGCACAGAAAATAATTACCTCTTTCCTCTTTTTTTTTTTTTTAAATTTTAGTATTTTTGATAATACAGTCGTCCTTTACTGATGGGGTATCTATCAAGATATATGTACTCCATCAAAACGATACCTTTTGCAAAAAACAGAGAGAGATACTTGGAAAAGTAGCATTCCCTTACCTGGGTGTTCAACCACTACAGGTGTGAATCTGAAACAGGCTGGTCTTTTGTACTGTCTTCCACAACATCTCAAACAGAAACTGAAGAAGTCATCAGTCTGCTCAGCCTGGTGGTTCTCTGCATATTTAATCCCTCAGACAAGTCCATGCAGAGCAGAAGGACAAAACACAGTCCATTGTCATGCAGTAAGTGCTGGAGAAAGGGTGTCAGGAAACAAAATGAGGGTTTGCTAGTGAAGCCCTTCTGCATTCCACTTCAGTTCAACCCTTCCAGTGTTTTGCCACCCAGTGACAGACCAAAAAGCTTTTTGCACATGAGGGGCGTGTCGAAAGGAGGCATTCAAAGGTAACAGCTAGCAGTGGTAGCTCTACAATTACTCACTTCTGTGAGCCCAACATGTATTTACAGTGACTGCCACACCTGCAAGGGATGGAGATTTCAGTGCATAAATCTGAGTTTCAGTTGAAAAGGAAGTACTGTATGAAAACCAAAAAAAAAGGTGAAGGAAGCTTTTTAGTCATCCTGGGAATCTGGATCTCTCTTGGAGCTGTTCCACAGGTGCTGCTGGCACCCACACAAAGACATCAAATCAACCCTGAGTATCCACATCTGTACCACTAGGAGAGAATTCAGATGTGGATAGGAGAGAAAACTGTTCCTTTGTGGTAACACAAATGGAGCAAAGCAAAATTTCAATTACTGGCCTTGGACTGATATGTTCTGTCACAGGTATCTGTAGTCACCATGGAACTGTGTTAAGCTAATCTACTCATCCTCTGCACCACACCTGTGCAGGAGCATTTGTGCTCTCAATCACCTCATCTGCAAGGATGAGGAGTCTTCATAGCATGCTTTACTTGCCCAGACTCAATAACTAGCCCTCACATTTGCAATTGTTCATCATTTTGGTATTTACTCATTTTTCGTCATTTACCCACGGAGATGAGATATAAGGTGTGGAAATGTGAAATCCATTTGCCAAAATATTCATCCTGCCAACACAGTGTCTGTGATATTTACACTTGTGATGCACTGATGAGTAAAACCGAGATTTTTGTGTGGGAGATGTTCATGGACAAAGGCTTGGGTCATGGGAGAGTTTTTCCAGGCAATGGGATATGAGGTTTCTGCCACTCCTTAGCAGACCACTAGCCCATTTTATGAATATTTGTTTGTCCTCCATCCTCAAATATTTGCAGTTGTACCTGTAGTGAGTGTTTCATTTTAGCATTTCTCCAAATACAAAATGTCCTGAGCAAATGCACTGACACAGTTCAGCCTGCTACAAAATCGCCTGCACTTTGTAGAGGCTTGTAAATTGCTTGTGTTATTATTCTTTCCTTTCTGACCTCTTTCCTTATATTTTTGTTCTCATTTAGCTGTTCTTACACAATGACATGTGCTAAGTGTTCCCTTCAGCATGTGACTGTCAGGATAACCTGAGGTTAAATTACAGCTTGCTAAAGGGGAGCCTTGAACCATGTGACTCTATGTTTCCATTTCTTTCTTGCTGGGGTGGGGGTAGGGGGCAGAAGGAGGAGGAAGAGGTTTAGTGGTAGCGTTTAGCAACCTATCCACATTCTTGCTTTGTGATTTTGCTCTTTATTCACACTCTCACTTAAGGTGTATGTCATGCTTGTGTGTGTGTTAAACAACATCTGAAGAAGTTGGAATACATTAGCATTTTAAGCACCATGAAAATGTACAGGGAACCATCTGGGACTCTGCAAATTGTAATATGAAGAAACAAGTTGTATTTAAAAGCTGCATTTAATGTTTGGAGTAAAATCTGTGTTTTCTTAACAGCTGAGAACAAAACATTTTCTAGAGCAAGGCTTAGCTGCTTGGGCTCCCCTCAGCAGCCCAATGCTGTGGTAAACAGGGCAGGAGGGTCCCACTTTACACAGATTTCCTCCCTTGATAGAAGAAATTCTTGATGGCTCTTTTGGTTTGCTTACTTTCTCACTCTGGAGGCACTTTTAAGAACTCACCTGCTATGCTACAGAAAAACCCAAAAAGCCCAAAACAAATAAAAAAGTGAGTTTCAGAGGAATATTTCTGAAAACTCTCAGTACTGCTAATTCCTTTTTTTAAGGTTCACTTGCCTGTGGCTGCTCATCAAGCCTCCCCACCCTGTCTAGCACATTTGAGGAGTGGGTTGTCTCCTGTGTGCATCCCACCACTCTCAGAAAATCACTTCACTTCTCTGCTAGTTATTGATTTTGTCCTGATTTTACTTACCTGCCAAACGAGTGTTTTGCTACTTCACTCAGAGTTCCAAGCATGGAAATTGCAGTATTAGAAAAAAAATGACAAGTGAATATTAGACCAGGGTAATGAAGATGTTTTTTGCTCTCGTGTTTCCTTATGAGCTTTGCCAAAGTTGCATTTCAGAGTAGCTGCTAAGAATCCATATTATCCAGCTTGCCTTGGCCAGTGTCAAGGTGAGTTCAGCAAAACTGGTGAGTGTAATGCCCAGATTGATTGAGGATGGGCTGTTCTGCTCATGGTGTTAGATTTACATACACCTTGGATTATTAAGAGACAGAGCATGCTGGAGATAATTGTCTGACACTGAATATGATGAGTGGGGGCTCTGAACATGTTCCTCATTTCACTCACAATTGATCCCCACAGCATATGAGTGTGTGCTTGGGGCTAAGCATGCTGTAGTGCCCTGATAAACTTAATCCCATGGAATTCCCAGGGAATTCCTATGAACCCTGTAACACTCAGCACATGGCAAGATGGTAACGCAAGAAAGTTTTATTACCAGCCTATAAAGAGCTGAAATAGGTCTTGCAGCTCTTAATGTGACTCTAGCCAAAGAAAGCATCACTACATGGTCTCGATGTACATCAAGGTGTGCACAGTGCTGCCCTGGCTTTGGATGGATCTGCTCTTGCAAGGAAAGAATTGTGCCTTCTGAAATGGGATCTGTGCTATCCAACAGAGCAAGCAGCTGGGAAGGAAGAAGGGAGATGGACTGACTGCTTCTGACCTGTTTTCACAGGGCTGAGCTGGTCTAGACACAAGTCTAGCCCTGAGGAAGCCTCCAAAAACACCCTCTTCTGTTCCCTTGTGGAGGGGCCATACTGTGCTAGTTAAATCTATGGCGTATAGTTTTATACCATAAGCATGGATACAGGATTGCCAAGAGTAGATCAGAAAATGACAAGATGTGGTTTCCTGCAGGCTCATCTTTCTCTTCTAGCTAACAACTGGCTACATGGGATTGGTAAATCAAAGGTCTTGTTGCTTTAAAGCAGAAGAACAGTGTATTCAGGACTACAAACCCTAAATAATGAATAATAAGAATAATGTTATTGAACAGCTGCAGCACTGCAGTGAGTACTTAAATGTCAGCTTTAAAAACCTATGTGCCAAATATATCTTCTCTCGGAGAGAATATTTACCTTAATGTTCTCTAATGAAAAATATAGTTAAAAGATTTATAATTACAGTGGCACACTTAGAAAAGATTTACAAGTATCAATGTATTTACTAAGCTGAAAGAAAATCCATTAAGTTTTGTCCCCTAAAAATGGTTGCTGTCTTCCCTGTTCCCAAATAAAACAATATGAGTAGATGTTTTTCCTGTGAACATTCCTTAAATGCTCATCAGGCATAATCTAAGTGACAGCAGAGCTTCAAGACACAAATCACTCTCATGCACCCTCACACTGGATCATTCATTTAAATATGTACGTGTCTCTTCTTTTCTCTTTTTATAATGATGCCTTTCTGTTGCAAGAAGAGATGTTTGATTGTTCTTTACAGGTAAAATTTTTTCATCCTTTTAAAAAATCATTAGCATAATAGAAGAGTGACATTTCCCCACTTGAATTATGCACTAATAAGACAGACAATTTTAAAATACATTTTTGCTCTTTTTCTTTTAGTGGAAATGTTCTTTTAAAACAAACTGCCTGAACTTAAAGGATGTTATTGCCTCCCTTTCCCAAAAAACCTTCTCTTTACAAGGAAAACTTGAATACAAATGAAATCCTTTAGTCTACAGAGAATGGAGAAAAATAGATGCATTGAATGAAATTGGACTGTTAAAGGAAATTAGGAGCATATGCTGCCTTTTGGAAAAGTCTCATGCATTAGTTGTAAGTCTTTTGAATTGGCTGATTGTTAGCAGAAGAATGAAATTATGTAGGATCAAGATGCAGAGAGTACACTCCAAATGCATTGCCATATTCACCAAGTTGGAGTTGAAGGGAATAGCAAGGCTTATCCTAAATGAAAAATGGGGCAGGAAGAAGCATTTACTTCGTCTGATGTAGAAGAAAAGATGGTATAAATTCTGCTTAGAGCTTAGCCTTAACTCAGTTGCTTGGTAAAAGGGAGAGAGCTGTTTTGGCAAACTCTCTCCACACGCCTATTGCACTCAGGAGGGTGGGATGAAAAGCCACAGGAGACCTTTCTCTGAAATGGGAGCAACTAATCAATGAATCCATTGCTTGAATGAGGTCAGTCACCAATGCAGCACACACATTATCATGCTTGTAGAGATGCTGTTGTTAATCTGCCCAGCACAATGGAGTTACTAAATCCTGAAGAGAGCCTGCCCCAGCAGTGGATGTCTGGCTGGGACTGCTCAGAATGTCTTGGTTGTCTCCTCATCCATGTGCCACCCTGGAGCAATGACAAAGCAGCAGGTGGCAAAGCCCCTGCCTGCTCCAAGGACTGCTTGGTGTAGGGAGCAACTTCCTTGTACAGGAAGGGAAGAAAATGCGGGCAGCCTCTAACTTGATGATTTGTATGAAGGCAGCTAAGCCCCCTGCAGAGACAAGGCTGCTGAACTGTGGCCTAGTCTAGAGTCGCTGTGATTAGATACTGAAGACAGTTATATCCATATTTATACACACCAGATTACAGGTGCCTATATCCCACTGGTCCCTCACTTTATTTTACATCCATCTCCACTTCTCCCCCTCAGGGAGGAGTGCTACATGAACAAAGCACACAAATCAAAGTTCCCAGCGTCTTTCTTTGCATTCGCTTACTCTCTTGATAGCAGCTTTTTCCCTCTCCGTGGATCACTTTACTGTAATTTAAAGTCATCATACACCATCATCTATTTGCATTCCTGCAGTTTAGTGTCTTTCAGAGGTTGTGTGCAAAGCAGCTTCAATTCACAGGTGTAGTTTAAACAGTTATGGATCAGATCCAACTCTCAGGGACATCCACAGGGACATTTCTGCAAGCTCAATTCATTTTGCAAAAGGCAGATTGCATGGTCAAGAGGAGGGGATGCTGAATGTGATGATTTACCTGTCACTGACCTCAGGACCAAGATATCAGTCTTTATTTTCTTATCTGATGTGGAAACTCTCAGGAGAATTCTGTGATCATCATGATTCCATTCACTTCTCCTTGAAACATGCCACATTAACTTGCAAAGGAGGTACGTGGGCTGGAGATTAAAATGAATTTATAAGGCATCCATACAATATTAGCAGTGGAGGGCACAGTCCTGATTCTAGTTCAATGACAGCAAAGCTGAACCTGGTGGGATTATGCTTCAGCACTTCAATATAAAAAAAGATATATCTAAAATATTTAAAACTATTTGTCTAGATTCTACAGCAAACAGGAGTGTTTTTACCCAGAGGTTTGCTTCTTGGGAGAAACCCATCTCTGTTCCAACAAGAAGCAGTATCTTATAATTAGAAAGCAGCTGACTCTGTCTGTCTAGAAGAGCTAATATGGTACAACAGCATTTCTGATTGCTTCAGAAGACAGCCAGCAGTATGAGCAGTGAGGTGAGAGCCGAAGCCGTCTGGCTCTCTGCAGAGCTCTCTCCACTCTCTTTCTTCTGGCGGGAGTGTGAGCACAGCTTGATGTCCTCAGCCTTTTCTGTCTCCTGCAGGATTCCCTTGGCTGAGAGGCCAGGTGCCCTCTGCCTGTGCTCCAGGATTGTTAATGTGGTTTGTGGATACAGGCCATTGACACAGTTAATGCAGTAACTAAATACAGAAAGTGCTTCCCAAGCTGGTCTTTACACAAGCTGCACCATTGCTCATGAGCTCCAGCATGAATTTCTTCTCCTGTTTATCACTTTTGCTGTGTGATTTCCTCACACTGAGCAATGTGCTGCAAGGACAAAGGCTTACAGTCCTTTTCCATGGTTTCAGCTGCCTGTACCCCAAACCCTGCATGGTGGAAAAGAAAACATTTCCCTGACACATTAAAAGTTGCAAGATGATGTAGCTAGCAGGCTCTATCAGGCAGCTATTTCCTTTAGTTAAGAGGTTTATAAAGAGTAGATTCTCAGAGCAAAATATGCAGGTTTTCTACAGATTAAATTCCACTATATTGGAATATGTTGAGGTCTTTATGCACAAGGTAAGGAATCTGTCTGCCCTTCCATGAAAATTGAAATAGTGGTACAGGGACTAAATTCTTTTAATTGGATATTCTCCATATTGGCTAACAGTTTTCTATTGTTTTTCTTTAATCCTTGAGAGATCAAGTGTTCCTCAAACATGCTGATTAAAAGATATTTATCCATCATGGCCCCTCTTTTTCACAGACAGGATTTGCAGTAGCTGCTGCATAGCTCAAGAGCACATTCTGTCAGCCTGGTACTTAGATTTATTACACTGGTGCCTGGATCTGCACTTCCACAGCCTGGCAGAGAATCAATATGTGCAACCCACCAGCTAGTCATTCCAGTAATTATGATAACCCTGTAGACCAATAAAGTGGGAAGTATTTTGCTGTTATTGTTTTCTGAGACACCAGAACACATCCTCATCTTTAACAGTGTTTTACAATTATTTGAATAATCAGGAGACCTCACTGAGAAAAGATCTGGGAGGAGCACAAACCAGCACTGCAGGCTGTTTGTGCTGCAGGGTGTGAGGCTCCATGGCTGCACGAGCAGGGTCACCTCAGAGACACAACAGCAAGGCCCTGTAGCTCATTTCTGCAAAGTTTCCAACAATACCCTTGACAGTGGCCAAGCAGCTGCTGTGCAAACTAGAATCACATCACTGTGCCTTGTGCCTCCTGTTTGACACACTCTCCTAGTTAGTCCCTTTTGCCAGACATGCAGAGTCCTGCTCTCTCTTTCTCCATGCTGGAGCAGAGGGACATGTCCAGGTTGGGGCCTGTGAGGAATTGGAATCCTCTCAGTAATGACACTGCTGCTTCCTAAAATCCCCTGTGCCAGAGGTGGTTGATTCACACTGTAACTCACATGGGAAAGGAGGTTCAAACATGTCCTCTGCTGAGCTCTCACTGCAGCTGGGCTGATAAACTCTGCAGAGCCCAGGGGTATTCACTGGGACTGAGATCTCTGCTAGCTGGTGCTTCATCCATGGCCTGCGCATGCAGGGGCTGGTCTGCATTGACTGTTTTAGCAAAGACTAAGTCCTAGGACTGATGGCTGAGTGATGGGAAAAAATCAACAAATCCCACTGAAACTTGGGAGCTGGTGCAGCCTCTGAGAAAGCGTCGATGGGAGTGAGCTGTTGTGCTGACTGCAGCTGAGGGGGCAGTAATAACTGGAGCTTTACTGAAGGACGTGAGTGACTAAAAAGATCTGTGAAAGACCACAGAATGTTGAGAGCAGAGAGGAAAGCCCAGCCTCTCCAGAGGCAGTGGGAGACAGATGAAAGGGTCAGCATGACCTGTGTGATCTGCAGGATTTTTTTTCAGAAGAGTGGGAAAGAGGGATGAGCTGGTAGAGCTCCTCTAGCACATAGACAAATAGCCTTGCTTTGCAATACTACACTCTAGATGACAGAGCTTGAAGTGCTAAGATAAAACACAGAAACAAGCAACTATGGAACATGTTGCATTAAAATATCAAACTCCAGTGACAAGTCAGGTGTAGTTGAGTGCCTTCTTGGCCTTTAGATGCACTGCAATTATTGCACAGGAAAGATAAAAGCATTTCTCAATGGTTGGGGACAAATGTCTATGAGGCAAGAAATGACACTTCTGCCTTTGGGCCATATTCTTTGCTGCTTCAAGAGGTGAAACATGGTTGAGATAAAGGAACCTCCATCTGTTTCTCCCAACACATTAATCATTTGGCATCTTTGCATGAAAACTGTTAGTACTTTCTCAGGTTTTGGAATATGCTTCTTCCTTCTCTGTGCCCCAGAATAAAACCAAGAGAAAGTGGCATCTCACTAGGCAGCAAACAGCACAAAACAGTCTGTGCAGCTGTGAGAGCTGGCTGGGGGAGGATTTGATACCTCCAAGGTAGACTACTGATTTGAAGCCTGAATAAACAGAAGGAAAAAAAATAGAAGTTTGTAACTTTTAATTATCATTTCTAGAGGTATTGAATTGTGAAATCACTGCTGTTTTGCAGAACTGAAAATACACCCTCTCAAAGTGAAATTTCTTGGAGAAGCTATGTGCCTGGAATGCCACTAAAACAGCCAGACAAATAATTATCAATCCTTTTTATTCCCTTACAATGACTACAGTAAGTTAAAAAAGTTGATATTGGTTTTGGTCTCAAGAAGTTTGTATGTCATTATAGTCTAATGTAATATGTATATGACATCTTTTGAAAAATATTTTGTAATAATTTTTTGATTGGCTTGAAATTTGAAACAAGACCATGGTAGATTATTTTAATGACTGATATTTTTTACCTCCTCTAGTCAATCCTTTCTATTAGGCAAACGAAACATATATCTAAGCCACTGAAATGTATGTTTTTCTTGTGGTTGTGCCTTTTTCTCCAGCACAGGCAGTATCATCCCAAATTAGTTTTCATTCTCTACCCCAGCGAGCTTTTTATACCTGATGAGACAAATTGCAGGGTATTTTCTCTTATCTTGCTGGATGAGCAAATAAACACCTCAAGAGCAATATGAGGTTTGCTTTAAAACTTGCCTTGCAGGCAAAAGTCACTGAGCTTTTATATCAACATTTTTTGGGAGGCAGAAGAAACCATTGCATGGCCTTTCTGTCACTACTCACCCAGTTTCGTCCCCATTTCCAAAATGTGTCAGCCCACTCTCGCTTTGTCTTTTGATGTGGTCAAAACTATTCTCCCATCTTCATCTTCAAATAATCACCTGGGCTGTGAGCTCTGGCCTACAGATTGCATCGATGCCAAGCTTTCTTTTACAAATCCTTCCATGCCTAAGTGAGGGCACCTATTAGGTGCACTTTCCCAGTGCCCCCCTGTGCATTCCCATGGATAGGGCAGAGATCACACCCTCTCAGAGCTGCATCCCTGGGAGGCTGGTTGAGGCTCTGAATCTCCATCTCCACTAAAGATGCACAAGTTTTAAGCACAGAGTCCCTTCAGGAATGGGGTAGGAGGAAAAGAGTTCTTGGGACCTCCGCCACGAGGCAGTTTTATGGCATCATTAACTGAAAGCAAATTGTTTTGTTCTCGTTCCATTTGACTGATGGACATATCAGTGGATAAGCTGAATTTCTATCAAAGCTTTTTGTTTTCAAATACGTCACAGATTTTTACTTCTCAATAAGCTTTTGTCCTGTTTCATGGCCAGGTCCTAATCCACATCTACAGGCTGCCAAGGACTAGGTAGATTAGCAATTGAAAATTCTGCTCCAGAACTCTGGAAGGTATATTCTGGGATGAGCCAAGGGGTGCAGATGTAACAGGTTCCCATCCTCTGCAATCCAGGCAAAGACTTTGTCTTACACAGTGTACACAGACACAGGCCCTTGTGACAGCAGTGAGATTTTCTCCCTCCATTCCCTTTTATCAGTGTGAAAGATTTGGTCAGAAAACTTTCTTCTAGGGAGATTCAGCATGTTAGTGCAAGTGTGCTTGTTCCTCCACAGATGAAGTCTGGAGTCATCAATCCTTGTGCTGATAATCAGAGGGGTTTTGCTGGAACTGTTACACCCGGTGACTGTGATGATGCTATATCCAGTGAAAAGCTAAGTTTCTAGTTCTCCCTTAATGAAAAGCAAGCAGTGTGTAATGGCAGTATAAAAAAGTGCTGAGGCCTGCTCTTTATTATTGCTGACTTGGTGTTTTTATGTGCGAGGCCCAGTAAAAGCTACTGACCATGGCCATGGACCTTTCTGGTCAGTTCAGCTGAGGGCCCACAGGAACAATCATGACAGGAATAACAGGGTGGCAGCAAAAAAAAAAAAAAAAAAAAAAAAAAAAAAAAAAAAAAAAAAAAAAAAAAGAGCTGAGAAGTCACAAATCCCAACTGCCACTTTCTGTAAGATTTTTGTACCATAGAACAAACTCAGATCAAGCTGGATGTGCCTCTTCATGAATAGATATGTGAAATGGGAGTTTTCATGTAAATTGGTGTCAGCAGCCCTGGAAATAACCAGAGCTTGCAACGGAACGAGCTAATACCAGGTGTTTTCAAGGGAAATCAGTCTACAGATTGATGGATGAGTTTTGGGAGGATAAATCGTTAAGCTTGTGAAGATGAAAGTCTCTATTTGCACAGGTACAAAGTTTAAGTAGCTTTTTTTGATTCACAGTTTTGAACAGCAAAACAGCGGCATGCATCGTGCTATGTGTAACCTAATAATCTGCTTTAAAACAAATGTAAGGCAACACCAATTAAGGCCATGTTTCTTAATGAATAGCTGCTCAGCCAGGTAAAAAAAAACCATGTAGCATATTGTGCCATCCATTTTAAGTAGAACTTCACGCAGCCCTTCAAAGGCAGGTTCTGCCTAACAAATGGAAGGAGCCATGTATCTCTATTTTACAAGGCAAAAGGGAATAGTGTGGGCAGTGCATGATGTGCATGTGTGTGCGAGCGTGTGCGTGCTCGCAGTGTTGAAAGCACCAGATTATGCTGAACTGATTAAACAAACTTACAATTGCATTACAGCAGACACTGTGATGGGAGCCAAAATATGATTGGCAAAATATACATGACATATTGTAAAACAGATAAAATGATAACAGCTTTTTGCCGAGGAGCATCTGCTATTCAGTTGGGAAATTAGGGTGGAATGCAACTGTTCTTATAAATCATAAAATGGCGTTGCCATCATGAAGAATTTCCTGTCATAATTTTTTAAAGTGTGATATAGTTGTTGCTCTTGCTTGTGTGACAGAAAGTTAGACTTCAAATTTTTTCTCTGAACATGTTAGAGAGAAAAAAAATTCCTTTAACTGCCCTTTATCATTAAGTTCTTTAAACCTTGTGCTCATTGGAAAGTTTGAGGGTTAAAGCAGATCAAATGAATAAAATGACTGGACATTAGGGGGTTTTGAACTTGTTCAGAGGAACTGCAGAAGACAGGAGAGCAACTCTGATTACTCTGATGTTAGCCAAACCTCCTTGCCTTCCTGCTGTAGTGGTTTATCATTTTTTCTGCAGGGGAGGCTGCACACACAGATTGTGTTGTTTTGTGTGTTGATTTGCTGGGATTAGACATACTCTGACTGAATGCAGTGACCTTCAGATGCTTCCATGGAAGAAGGTCTGTTTCTTAAGACAAATAATTAACCACTTCAGGATGGATGTTGCCTCACTATCTATTGAATTGCTTCCACAGGGTGTAATGACTCACTACTTAATTGCTATGTAATTTTATTATTATCTGTAAAATGGTTTTCAGAAAGGAAAGGAATAATTGCAAACGGTCTGATGTAAACTGCCCCAGCTTTACTGACATCCAGTCATCATGTGCTGGGTCCCTGGTGGGTGTAAATTCAGAGCTTGAAAAGGCTGTCCTGCTGTAAGTAGCCTGCTGCACAATTCTTTTATGAGAGCAAAACACAGGAGAAAGTGTGAGACACCCAGTGCTCTTTGTGGTCTCATCTGCGATTTCATGGTGCCAGAGCAAACCATATCCAATTTTTTTGCTGTGCTGACATCTTTCCAATCTATTCTGACTGTTTTGCTGCCTGCCAGGTCATGTAGTGGACACTTATTTTGTTGTCTACCATCTGCAAACACAAAAAATCTTGATATATTCCCTCAGATACACATGTTGCTAGATCTACCTGTCCTGCCCCACACTGCATCTACTTCAACTTACTGGCTGCTCAATACTCATTGTCTTTTTTTTTTTTTTTTTTTTTTTTTTTTTTTTCTTTCTTCTAACTGGATCAGCTTAGGAAATGCCCATGTGTATTAAGATTTTTATAGGATCATGCAGAAAGAAGAGACTCTGCCATGTAACGGGGCTGATCTGCCAATTCTGTTTGTACCAGAGGCTTGTGCACTCAGCCTTGGCACAGTGCTCTTACATCACACACCATTTTAACCTTGAACTGCAGTGCAGGTAGGGGTCATTCTTGATTTCTCTCACAATAATATGTAAACATATCCTGTGGATGCACTAAATACAGCTTTTTTTGGCTGAAAGAACTGTTTCTTTGGTCTAGCACTTGTTAGCTTGCACATCTGTCAAAGGTTGTTGCACTCTGTGTCATCCTGTGTCAACATGTGTGTTTAAATGGATTTAGCACATGTTGGGCAGCAAATCATTCTGATCAAGGGTCCCCTCAAACACTTCTCCCTTTTTACTGGTGCTTACCCTGTGGTAAGCATTTAAAAATGCTTCTCTCTCCATTTAAAAATTGCTGCATCTAAAGGCTCAACTGAGAGCAAACAACAATTGTCAATTCTTGTGTCATCTCCTGTTCTGGCAAAACTCATGGGCACCGTCAGGTATCACTTTTCTGAGAGCTGACCTGTGCTTTGTTTTCAAGGTTCCTTTTTTTGTCACCAGTTCTTTCCAAGTCTTCTCTCAAGTCTAACAGGTGGTATTAGGTTGGGTAGCTGGATACTGAAACTGGGACAATCTTGCTGCAAACCTGTGTCTGTTCACTGCTAACTGCAATAAGTAAAGAACCTACCTTAGATCCCACTGTTTCCATAGTCAAGGTGATATAGGTCTTCATGGGCCAGGAGAGGCCTTGTATTTTTCTATGTGAGCCTTAAAGCACATGAGGTGTTGCCCTTGGGAAGGACTTATCCTCAGCAATAGTTGACCAGGGGAGAGAGGGCTGGGAGCTGCTCTGCTGAAAAGGATGTGAGCATCTTCCCAGGCTTGTGAGAAACTGTGTACCCAGGCAGCAAAACCAGCCATCAGCATCCAGGCCTGTACCAACAGAAGAAATAAGAGATCAAGGGAAGTGATTATTCATTTTGCTTGGCACTTGTTAAAGCGTATCTAAATAGTTTATTTAGTCTGGGCCCCCAAATATGAACAGATATTGAAAAAGTGTAGCAAATTCAGGATAGAGCCAACAGGATACTCAGGTTGGGAACACTTTCCCTTTGAGGAGATCTGAGGGACCTGGAGCTGCTCATCCTGGAGGAGATGTGGATTCAGGGTGCCTAATAGCTTCAGCCTCCTAGTAACTAAGAGAAGATCAATGAGAAGTCAGAGCCTGGCTTTTTGTAGTGGAGTATGGCAGATTGTAAGAAAAAAATGGGCACAAAATGAAATGAGCAGTTGCATATAAAGATTATAAAGATTGCATGTGTGGAGGAACTTTCTGAACATGAGAACAGTTAAGATATAGAACAGATTTCTCATGGAGGTTTTTCTGTCTTCATCCTTGGTAGTTTTCAAGAATCAACTGGATAAAACCTTGAGCAACCTTTTCTGATCTCATAGCAGAGCCTGCTTTGAGCATTATGTTGAACCAGGGATCTTCTGAGGTGCTAACCAAGTCATGTTTTCTGGTGATTGTATGGTACTTATAGACCTGTTTGATTAAAAGCTAAGAATTTCTTCAAAACTCTTAGCTGTGTCCCTGTGCACTGAGGGCTCTTTTCCAATTTTGAAAACTTATTGCCATGACCTACTCTGCTCAATTCAACTTCTTCAAAGCCCCCAAGCTTCTCAGGTCCCTTCTATTAGGATCAGCTTGTCATGGTGATTAAATCACAAACTGTCCCTACTGTCCTTCAAAGACACTTGTAGGGATTGTTCAGCTCTGCAGTATTTTCTAAAATCCTCTCCAGTTATACTCACATTTTGCTCACTTCTGCACATTTCATGGAGGTTTTTGTTAAACTTTGCCATGTGTCCCTTCTTGGGGAAAATCCCTTATGTGACCTATGTGCCATCACACTGAAGCAGGAATGCATTTCACCCCACCTTTGATGGAGAGCTGAAAGACCTAAGCTTAAGTTAAACCTAAAATTACCTTCCAGTGCTTCACAAATTGTTCTTATACAAACAAGAGCAAAAGTCTGTGGATTGCTTTTGTCTTATAATTTTTATTACACATTACTAAAGAGTTCAGGAACAGTCAGTAAGTTGAACAAGAACCAATTCTCATCTGTTGTTATGGTTACCAGGAGTAGAAAATAATTTCCTGTAATTTATCTTAAGATCATTTATGTCAGATACAAACACAGATTAAGCGGAATACCACGGTAATTTCTTCTTCAATTGTGTTAGGAACCATAAGACATTCATTTTTACTTCATAAATAAGGGTTACAGTATGTCATGCTCAGTCAAAGAAGATAAAATGAATCTAATTAAGTGCCATCAGAAGATCACTTTGCTGTTTTTATTGCAGCAATAAAAGTGCCCTTACCTTCTTATTCTTAGAGAAATGACAGAGATTATTATGGAAATAGGATGAGATCAAGTAAGTCTTGCTTGACCTAGACTTGGATACAACAATATCCTTGTGTCAGTGATTGTTGAAGTGAATAAGCAGTTTACGAAATCTGATGGGCTAAAGCTCATAAGGGATGCACTTCCTTTATTAGAATGAATGAAACCATATGTAAGCCTCAGACAGGACTTGTTTATTGGGTTTTATATAAACAATATCATCTTTTTATTGATCTGTGGGCTTCAGTGGTGATGATGGCAAACAAGGCTTTCAGATTGATGACTGCAGGTCCCTTATGTTGATTAGTTGATGTGTGCAGAAGTGAAAAGAACCATTTAGCATTAGTGGTATGTGTATACCAGTATAATAATCTGGAGCTTGCTCCAGGGCACAGAAGAGCTCGGCATGGAAATAAGAACAGTGGAGAGCCCTGAGAGAGCACAGGTTAAGTGAAAGGCTGTTAAACAATATTTCAAAGACATTTTTATCAAGTTGTCACAGTCTTTAAAATGCCAGCAGGGAGTTTACAAAAAAATAAATAACTGAGGTCTGTTAAAAGTCTGCTCTAAACCCTGCCATGTTTAAGAGATCTCACTACCTGTAACGTAAAAGAGAGTTAAGGTGACTTGTGGTAACAACACCTGACCCATGTGTTTGGGGTTTTTATGGAGAATAAATCCAGCCTCTTATGTATTTTCAAAATAAAAACCCCAAAAACAATCAAAAACCCCACAAAACAAACAAACAAATTAAAAAATCCCCCCAAAACCAAACCAACCAACCAACCAAACCCCAAAAAGCACCAGAGCCCCCAAAAACTAGTCTCTGAAGCCAAAGTTATCTAAGCAGAGGTAAAAAAGCAAAACAAAACAAAACAAAAAAACCCACACACAAAGAAGCTGAGTTAGAGTTTCCTTCACGTACATATAATTTCCTTCAGGTTGCTCTGATTTGAACCTTTGAATAACAGATCCTTTTCTATGATGACACCTTTTTAGAAGCACATTCTTGAAAATCCTTAGGACGTTCTGCTCAGGAAAAGGTCCTGTATGTTTCTGTGTGTCTGATGCTACATTTTTTTTGGTGCATCCAGGACTGTACCTGAAAGGCTGTCCCACCTTTTCATATTAAGACAGCACATTTTGGCACACAGGATTAAATGTGCTCCCAGTCTTGTTTGACTTGGTAGACAGCTGTCAGTTTGAGCAGTGCCTAAAAGGGCAATCAGTGGAAGGTATAGAATGCAGCTGGAATGGTAAACATTGAAATCATTGAAATATGGTAAAAATCGAATTATTGGTGTGGTAAAAGCAACTAAACCCTGTAACTTCACTAAGGAACCCTGGGAAGTTTCTTATTCAGAATAAATGTGCTGGTTTTGGCTGTGGTAGAATGAATTCCTTTCACAGAGTTTGGTGAAAAGAGCTGTTTCAGGTTTGCGCTGAACACAGAGCTGTTAATAAAGAGATGTTTTTGTTATTGCTGAGCAATACCAAATTTAAGAGCCCAGGCCTTTTCTGCTTTTTGTAAGCAAAAAATCTGGGGTGGGGAGGGGCATGGGAGGCTGGGAGGAGACACAGCCAGGACAGGTGACCCAAAGTGACCAAAGGGATATTCCAGATCATGTGGTATCATAATCAGGAGGAAGGGGGGAATGTTTGGACTGATGGTGTTTGTGTTCCCAAGTCACTGTTACTAGGATGGGGTGTTTTCTTTCCTTATTAAACTGCCTTTATCTCAACCCATGAGTTTTCTACCTTTTGCCCTTCCCCCAGATTCTCTCTGACCCTGTTGGTGAGGAGGGAGTGAGCAGCTGTGTGGGGCTTGGCTGCTGGCTGGGGTGAAACCATGACAGCAAATAACCCAGTTCAGCAGTTTCTCCATGCAAGAGACAATACGTCTACAAGTTTATATTTTTGTATGGGCTCAGGGCCCAAGTAGAGACATCATCTCATTCAGGAGAATGCTGTCCTTGCCATTTTCACTTTAGCTGATCTAGCAGAGATGTAAAGCACCACAAAAATCCAATAATGCTAATTTATTTAATTTCCTGAGCTGGAAGTGACAAGGAGCCAAGTGCATGCTATCCTGCTCACATGAAAGCTGATGTGCAAGTTGAAAATCAAAAGTATTGCCAAGGAGACCACAACTTGCATGGAGTTAACCCAGCTCAAATGAAAGCTTCTGAAATCCTTAACCTGCTTCAATAAATGACATTTCAATGCTAATAAGGAGTGAGGAAATCAGGGGAAATATTTAAAGGAAACATATTGCAGCTGCAATTGCTGAGCCAGATCCACTGCTATAAACACTTTTGAAGCAAATACAAGATATAATGATTAGCACCAGCTAGGAATGCCCCTTAGCACTATGCCATTAAAGTTCCTGAGAGTGGGAGTTAACAAAGGCAGTTTAAAGTGTATTGGAAAATGATTTTTCATTCCATTTTAAAAACTCATTTCATGCATTGTTGTGTCATCTACTTTTAAAATTACAGTACAAGCAGAAAGACCAAAACGTGATACCGATCTTTTAAATCATGATCCCCAGGGCAGAAGTACACCATTGACCTGTAGTTATTTGTTAGATCTTTCTAGGCCATTCAGCAGAATAGTATGCAGGAGAGTCATATGAGCACCTATCTAACGAGTAAAAGGTATTTGATTGAGAACTATATTAGAGTGAATAAATAGCAGCGAGATGGCTCACGCTGTGAAGTTGTGACTGAAACTCAAATAGCCATTTCTGCTGCCTTGATGTAATTGGTGACCTGCTGGAGCCAGCTCTTTGTTGGTAATCTATATCAATGCTTGGACAATAGTACCTTTCAATTCATCATTTCCCAAGAGATTTAAAGCAGTCATAGAAACATTTTCTTTTGCTGCACTCCATTTATTACTTTGAAGGATGGAGCAGTCTCTTCTAAACACCCACTGTGCATTAAATATTATAAATTAAAATAAACTACTCCCTGACTAAATAAAACAGTAGCCACAGAAGCGGGCTGGTATCAGCTTATTCTCTAACATTTTTCTCAATTAAGGAGAAAGACTTTAGTAACTGGAATATAACAAAATGTTGCTTCTTTCTCTCAGAAAACATATGTGTGCGTATGTAAAAAATACAGTTCCTGAAAATGAGAATTAATTGTATTCCAATACAGGTAGTAGATGGGGAACACTGTACAACTTCTTATTTCTAGCTTTATTACTTCATCATACTTGCTGAGCTGGAAATGCCTCTTGTGTATGTATGGAAGATAATTAGACTTGCAGCAAGATATTGACTGGAAAAATTACAATTTATGAGTAATGAGCATTTGTTGATTTTTTTTTTTTTTTGTTAAGGATGAACACAGAGAGCTGGCCAAATTTGAATTTCTCTGTTGCTGTTCATATCACATAGTAGGGAAGATGTCCTAAGCCATGAATCAAACTGTGTTAATGTGAGGCTTCTTTGTAGTATAAAAGTCTAGTTTTCTCCTTTCTATCCATCTTAATACATTTTATTTCACTAGGAACAAAAGAAAATCCTGCATGAGAGATTTCTGTCTGTGTTCAGAGTCTGTTACTTTGATCAAACTTCTGGATTCAACCCATACTTTGGTATTCTGCCAAGTCTAGCATGCATGAACCAGAGAAAACTCCTTTTGCTTTATTTGAATAAAGACAGTCTGTCTGATTCCCCAGTTCCTGATATCCTTCGCTATTTTCTCCTGAAGAGACTGACATATTAAGAGGGTTATTGACTTTGGCTTACATTGTCCTCTTTTAAATTTAATTTTAATTTTAGCAAGCTGCTCTCCTTTGGAGGAACAGAGAGAGGATGGATGGGAAACACAGATGGGGACCACTGGCCCCTGTCTTTTTTTTTTTTTTTTAATGACTGTTTTTGACCAATATTTTCTGTAAAGATATTTGGAGATTTTTATCTGTTTTGAGAAAACACCTGCACTTTAGCTCTCCATGCTTTCAACAGCACCAAAAGTCTAATTAAATTTCACCCCGTCCCTGCCAAAACTCTTTATTACATGGAGAAGATATCTTTTTCCTATGAAACACATATTATTCCAAGCACTATAAACATGGGCACACAAAACATTAGGTCTGATTTGACACTCTAATGTTAACTGTTATGTTTATTTGCTATTACAGATGATAACTGTTATGTTTATTTGCTATTACATATGATAGTAGCTAATAGCCACAACTGAAGCTTGAGTGGCAAGGAATGAATCAGTGCAGCAGAACAAATAGCAAGAACACAGTCTGGCTTGGAGTTCAGAGGGAAAACCAAGGCATGTAGGGGTGAGTTGTCCTGCCTAAAGGCAGAGCAGGGCAATATTTGAAACAGAGTGTAGTCACACCAGCTCCCTGTTCAGTGCTGTGACTGCTGGAATGCACTGCTTAACTCAATTTCCAGTTCTGCTTTGTGGGTCTCAGCACCCTGCAGAATCAGCACAATCCTTGCTGCAAGCACAGAGAGGGAAAAAGCTCCATGTTTGCATGTCTCCAGGCTGAATCTCTGTGTCCAGACAGCAAAAATGTATCCATCAGAATTATGATTGAATTTCTTCTATGCTGTGGGATTTCTGTTTGTTTTCAGTGTGAGGTAACAAATGCTTGATTGGGAGATTAGGGGCAGATTCTGTAATCACGAAATGTTGTGTCTTCTGTAGCCCAGAGCATTCTCTGGAGTAAAGATCCCCAATTAGATGAAAGAATATGTCTGAGGTGAAGAAGTCAGGGTAACATCACTTCCAAGAAAATTCTTTCCTGTGTCTTTCAACCCAGGAGATTTTGAAACAAGGGATAAAAAGAAAAGACAGTAAATATGAATATTTCATCAGTTTGAGGTTCAAATGGCCCTTTATTTTCTTTTCTTTTGCAATGGGCAAAGAAGGTACAGTATAAGGCAATAATGATGCATAGCATGGGTTACTTTTCCCCACCCTGTGTGCACAACAGGTAACACACAAACCAAACCGTCCAACCTGAGCTCTGCTGGGGTGGTTCTTCTCTGAAAAGTCTCATTCCTTCCACTCATAGCTCAGTAACTAGTCACATGTGTTAGCCAGATCTGTGGTTTATACTCTCCTAAAGTGTAATCAGAGTTATGGGTGGCTTTTCACAATTGTTCTCAACACATCAAGGTGGGGTAGAGCAAACTTGCAGAGCAAAGTGTACAAATTCCAACTGAGGGGAGAGAGGGGATAGGCATCCACTATCTGTTGTCTCTTGCAATGCAGTAATTACATGTGACTAACTGAAGCTGGCAGGAGCAAAGTACAAACCAAGCAAATTGGGACAGAGCTTGCACACTGCAGCAGATCTGTGGCAGTTTTCCACAGCTTGCATTGTCCCCAAAACTCATGTCTGCTGTTGGGTGGGGCATCTGAACTTCTGAACAGAATATAAACACATTGCCTTCCTCACTGACTCTTTCCCACCCATTGCACATCTTCAGAACCATTCTACACATTAAAGTTTCCCTTGTGTCAAAAAGGTCAGGGAAATTTTAGTGAATTCAAGCGCATCCTTCCCTCCAACCCACTGTGATTTTGCTTTTGAGGTACTGCCAGTCTGTGAGTCTGTCCCTGTCCCTGATTTATTTTCCTCAGACACTGTTTCAAAACTGATATCCATAAGCACATAAGTCAGGACCTGCTTGAAAGAAGGTCATCACAAATCTTCAGCCTCTTGGCTTTTGTAATAAAACTCACCTCCTCGTGCTTAAACATATTTTTCCACCTTTAAATAGGTGACACCTACACTTTAGAAAAACACAAAAGTGAATATAGATTAAATAGCAGGCAGAGACTACGTCAGAAAGTTGTGAACAAATAGGTTTTTACCATCTTAAATAGACCCTAAAGCTGCTTTCATCTATGTGTGCTTCCTTCACTTCCTCTGTTGAAATTGATTCATTGAAAAAATTGGTCATTTAGATTCAAAAGCCTTGGTTCCCTTCTGTATTCTCCATCACTTTATGTTGCTGGAGATGTGTTGTTAAACCTCCTTTTAGGGCTTTTTAAACTCTATTTCTGGAAGCACAGATTTGAAGTACCAGTGGTTTGTACTAAATGCAAGAAATTATCGATACCTCTGAAAAAAACTGGTTTTATCAAAAATTCTGCTACTTACCTTGGTTTAACCACATACTTGAGCCTTTTAGTGCATTTTCCTTGTGACATTTGGAAGGCAATGCACCCAGAGCTGGCTGAGGGAGGCACACTGGGGTGAGGACAGTCACATCATGCTGGATATCACAAAGGGATCTCTAGGAATTTAGCAATGTCCCCAAACAATATCATCAATCCAGCTGCAGGTATTTTAATGCAAAAATAGCGGAAAAGCTTTTAGTGCAGGATGCAGAGAAAGCTGAATGGGGATGACAGCAAATTTAGGAACCCAAAGGGTGCACCATCAGTCAGAAATCAGAATTCTGATTCACACTTCATCCCAGCACAGTCAAAACCAATCCATACAAATCATGTAAGGAGGACTGATTCTACATTAATCTATTGTATATAGAGACTTCATTAATGAACCTGATGCAGAGAGAATCTCTGATACTGTCATGGCAGGAGATTCTGTTTTAATTATATGTGGTTTTGTAATTTTAATTGTATAATTATTACAACATTAAAAGATGCAATTATATTTTAAATCTTCTTAAGACCTCAATTTTATTACATTTTCATTACTTTGTAATGGTATGATATTTTATTATTCAAAATTAGAAATTATTAGAAATAATTTTACGATTACACTCTTTCAAAATATGATCTTTTTATCCTTTCATCACTTTATCTTACAACCATACTACACATCCAGTGGAAAGTGAAAGGCTGCAAGCATTTTGAGATGATAAGACATCAAAGATGATGCTGAAATTTTTTCACTTTAGCTGTAGCCTGCCTTACAGAATTAATGAAGCAGCTTCTGATGACAGAAGTTAGTTCAAAGCAAAACTCCGGTTATGAAAACAGCTTTTGTGGAGGGCTCACACTTAAGATGAGTTATGTCACAACTGTCTGTGAGATCAGGAACCGTGTGAGAGGAGGTGCTGAAGTTGTCTGGTGCTAATTGTTCCATTTGCTCATAGCAACCTGAATCAGAGGCAATCCTGTTGAAATCAGAAGCAACACTTCTGTTATGGAGATCTGAGGTAGGTTTCAAACCTGAGCAAGCCTCACAGAAGTCACCCCTTCTGCAGCACCCAGGGAAGCAGACGTTTTTCTAAATGCAAGTGAAATTGTCCATGCTGCATATCAGAGCTTGAGCCACCTTAAATGCCCTCATTTCCTCTTCTATTTTTTTATGTTTGTATTTAGAATCTGCTTTTATGTGTTTTCCTCTGTGTTTTAATCACACAAAGTGCCCTTGTTGAGTTATATTAACATTTTCCATTGTTCTTCAGACTTTGATATTATACAGAACAACATCCATCCTTTGTCTCAACTTGCTCTTGAGTCCTGTTACAAACAAAACAGTAAGAAATCATACTTTGATCTGCAGTAAATAGAAATGCAAAGGTAGGGAAGCAGGGTGGGTAGGGATGTTTCCACCTACCCCAAAGAACTGCTAATCTGAAAGACAGAGAGAGTAATTTTAACTCCTGCACTGCCAGCAGTGCACTGACTGCACACTGTGATCAAGGAGAGCATGGTCATTCTGGTCTGTGAGACACAGTGACAAGGACAGGATTAATTCTCAGTGAGGAGGTCTCTGCCTTCATAGTTTGGTCTCACATTCAAGGGTTGATCTCAGCAGAAATGGGACTTGTGTCCAGATGCCTCCAGCAATGTTTTTGTCAACAGTTTGATGTCCCACTGCACAATCATACTGCCTACCCCACATCCAAACTGTGTGAGAGGACAGAGATGGATTATAACACTCACCCTAAACTATAAGCAATCAGAAAAATAAAATCTTAACAAAAATCCAGTATAATATTATATTGTGGTGGGCACACTTTGTTTGTCCTAGGTGCAAACCATCAAGTTTAAAATTTAAGCAATTGTTTGCTCATGTTTTTCTCTCCACTGTTTTCAAATCTGCATTTTCAATCACGGCTTCACCTCCTTTAAAGAACACTAAAGAACAAACTTCAGTGGATGCTGCTGTTTTTATAACAGCTTAGGTAATATTTTGTCTGCACAAATGTCACAAATTCTTTTCATTTGGAACAGATCAAAGGGAAGTATTCTATCAAAATTATTAGAAACAAAAAGAAAGCACACTGATTTCTAAATTGTAGAGACTGCATTAAGGTTGTGTCTGTACAGAGCATACAAATGCTAGAATTGCCCCAGTTTTGCTTCTCTGTAGTTTTTAACTGGCTGAAAACATAACCTCTATATATTAATTTCCTTGTAGCAATGTTGTAATGTGTCTCAGAATGTTATCTGAAGTTGTGCAATGTAGTGCAGTACATCAGGGAGCATGAATACTTTGCAGGGAAGCTCAAATCACAGTGTGCAGTCAAGAGTCACACTTCATCTCCTGCCATTCTTTCACAGCAAATGAGAATTTACACATCAGGACACGATATGCTGAGATGCTTTCTCTATTTAGTGTCACAGCTGACATACATTGGAGGGCAGGAGCACTCACATTCATCAGAAGCATGCTTAAAAAGCAGAGAGATTTTAGCATTGTGTGTCACTGCTTTTGATCCCAGCACAGGCCAATTACCCCTCTGTCCTGCTCTTCCTTTCTTTTCCTTGGGTGATGCTGGAAGTATCCCATGCTGAAGAGGTTTGCCAAACTGAAAGTGAAAAATTAAAAGCTCTTCTGCTGTAATAGTATCGGCACTTGCATCAGTACTTTTTTGAAAGCTGATTATGTTGCTTTTAAGGGATAATTTGTTACTAAAGCAACAGCTCTATTTGCTACCCTGAAAGGAGAGAAATTTCTGTACCCTGAGAACAACAGGAATGTGTTAAAGTGTAGGCACTCTGTATTTTTCTTCATACCATCAGGGCGGGTGATGTTTGATTAAAGAAAAAATACTCTTTCCTCACCTGTTGGCTTTCTGAGATGGGATATGGAGGAGTGGAGAGCTGAACTCTTAAAATAACAACCTGAAAGCACTTGGGAGGACTCCTGGGCAGCTGTGCCTGTGGCCTTTGCTACCTTAAACACACACCTCCCACTCAGTGCCCCCAGGGATGCAGAGCACCCCACCCTGTCTGTAGGTGAGCAGGTTTTTCTGGATGACACGAGTGCTCTGCTTGCACCAGGCTCATAAACACACACAGACACAGATTTACACCACACTTGGCTCCATCCCAGAGCTACCAGCTGGTTCAGAGTGTGCTCACCGGAGTCAAAGGGGCAGCCCATAAATTGACTGCAGTAAGTGCTGAATCAAATGGTCACAGAGGGCTGGGGATATATTGCACTCACAGGCAGAAGTGAATTCCTGAGGAATTTACTATCAGCAACACGGATCATTTGGTCACATCCAGTGTTACTTCATTCTGCAGGGAGCAAAATGAAAGAAACCAACCCCTGCATCCCATGCCACCTGCAAGTTGTTTTCCCTCATCCCTACTAATTCCATGTAGAGAAACCAGATAAAACAAATACTGATTTTTGAATAAACAGTGATTTGCCTTAGGGAAATTATCTAACAATACTCACAATTTCTTTCCAGATCAATCTACTGAAGTCATGGGTCAGATCTTATTGTTGCTAGGAGCACTTCGGTTTTTGGTGGAGGAAGGACTTAATTTTGTATTTTTTAAAAGATGAACTTTTGATTTTGACCAATTTATTATGATTAAAACTGTGAATTGCTTGGGGATTGCATTCCAAAGCTGATTCATTTCATGCTTAATTATGTCTCTAACTGGGAGTATTGCCAGTGATTGTCTTTATGTAAACAGAAAGCCTATATGTTTTGAAAAACAGAATGAAAACATCACCAGTACAGAAAGATCAATAAAGCTCACTTTTCCTGATATGCTGAAGATACACATCTTTTTTTATAATTGAGGGTAAGGGCCAAATTTTCAATTGTCAAAATTCAGTACAGTTCTTGGGACTTAAGAGAAGCTCCAGGAATGCAGATGTTTGTGAGGAAAAAAAAGGGATTTAAATGGCTGATTTCAGGTATTATTTGCCATATTCTCCCTGACCCTATAAGTACAGGGATTTCAGCAGCTACTCTTCAGCTTGCTGATAGCAATAAAATTACAAGAATTAAGCATGAATAGTCAGGGGATCATGAATTGCAAGCTTAGGTTTGTATGGTGATAAAAAGAAGAAGTGCTCACCTGTCTACCTGGTGGTGTGATTATATACAGTCTTGAACAAAATCATGGTCCAGAGCACCCCTCTTCAGCAGAGCAGGTAGAAATCTGAGGAAAGGGTGAGGTAGGAAGGTGATTTGAGCAGTTCATATGCTCATTTTCAGATTTATTTCAGTGTCCCCCTGATACGCTGTGCATTTGTGGCTATGGTCCAGATCCTAAGGAACTGCTGTGTCTCTCTGAGAAGAAAATTATTAATGAATTTAAGAAAAAAAAAAATTAATGCTCCTGACAAGGATTTTGATCCACTGGATCTGCTTTTGTTCCAAATTGGTGTGACAACTGAATGCATCAAAATGCTCCACAGAATGAACTGTAACAGCATTTCTGCTCAGTGAGCTGTGGCAGCCTTGCAGTCCCTGAAGCCTCACCAGCCCTTGGGATGCTGGGATCCAGTCACAGATCCAGGAAATATGAGGGCCACATGTTGAGTCACCTTTCTTGTACGTCCAGGATTTCCTGTTCATCCTAAACCTCAGCTGAGGATTGTAGCAAAGAAATTAGGTTCATTACTAAAATGGGTGCTGGCACTGGGGAAATGTAATTTCCAACATCTTGTGAGAGTACTGTGAGAGCAGCCACTGAGCTGGGAGACCCCACCAGCCCATGGGGCTGAGCAGTCCCCAAGTCTGTTGGCAGGAATTATGGCTGGTAATATCCGCTTGCATCTTCTAAACATCTCTTCAAAACATTTAGATGCAGATTAAGTTGAATTTCACATGATAAAAAATGCTGCCCTGGTGTTTTTAAAATCAGATTTTGAAGTCACTTTCACCTGGAAGTCAGAAAAAATAATGAAAAAGAAAGGTAATTAAATTGTCCTGTGTTCTGTGTGAGGGAAACTTGGTTTCCCAGTTACACAAGTGCCATTGCGTTGTACAAAATCCTATTCTATCAATATTCCTGGTCTGGCCAGAAGCAGAAATGAATTGAAATTTCATAAGGCCCCTCATTCTCATGACATTTAAAGACCCTCTTTGAAAGCTGATAAATATACAGTGAGTGCCCTGATGTTAAAGTTCACTGTATTATGATATTGATGGTCTACTGCTGTATTTTGAGACCAAACATTGATTTGGGGAGCTTAATAGCTTATAACAACCTGTACTACCTTGATGGGAAACACAGATGTCTGATTCTTTAATGGATTGGAGAAAAGCCTGTTCTTATTGAGAGAGAATGCAAAATTTAAATATTTTGTTAAATAGCCTAATTTTACACCTTCCAAGTGGAGAGATTGATGGTCCTTCTGCTTTGCCATAATAATTGGGTGAGTGGTCCAGTAACTCCTCTGGTCCTAAGCTGGGTGATTCTCCTATCATCTACTTTCCTGTGTCCGCAGACTAATCTAGAAGAGCTGTAAACACAATGTACCTTTCTGTGCTTCTTCCCAGAATTGCAACACATTGCTCCTCTACCCTTTCCACTCAAATGAATAGTTTACAGCAATCAATAATACTTTCATCTGTCTTTTATTTTTTTTCCTACAGCATTATCATTATAATTTTCTCTTTCAAGTCAGGGAAATAAATGTGAAATAATCTCAAGCTTCCTCTCCCTAATGTATTTTTTTTCTAATTTTCCAAATGAATCCCTGTTTCTGGTCAAAGACTAGCACAGTGTGATGAGTTCATTAGTTTGCTAGTGTGCATTCTCTGACTCACATTAAAGCACTAAAGGTCTTTGAGTTAGCAATAATTAGATGAGGTCATTAAAGCTACAATGAGATCACAATTGCCAGAAATGGCCTCACATTGTACGAAGTAAGGTCAAATCAGCTATAACCATTACTCATTCTGGATTTTTAATTCATTACATATGCATTAAGTAACAGTAGTGAGTGACCCACAGCTTAGAGCGAGTGAAAAGCCCTACAACCTGTCATATACACAGAATTGTACACTGAGGGGAGAGTTGCATGGTGAAATCTGTTATATAAATGATCTCACACACACAGGAATCCCCACAGAGACTAAACAAGACTGGATCAAAAGAAATGGCAGCAGGTGCCAACAACGTTCTGTAGGAGAAGCAAGGCAGGAGCAAAGACTGCATTGTGGAAAGTCAGCTGGAGCATTTTCTGAGGAAGAGTCAAACTAAGAGGAAGCAAACAAGGCTCCTAAGCAAGAGAGGCTGAGATGTTCCTCAGGTCTAAAGCTGATGTGAAAGCCATGGCTCCATGAAAGTCCACAGCCACAGTACAGAGGAAGCCAGGCCTTGTGCTCAGCTTGGCGCAAGGTAGCAACTTTACCTGAGCAGTATGAGAAACCCATGCTCCCCTATCCATGCCTTTGTCCCATAGACACCTCTCCAGGAAAAGTGATGAGTCAGTCCAGCTGGCAAAATGGATGGAGGAGATTTCCTTCCTGAAAGAATGAGTGATGTTTCCATTCCTTAGATGTTAATAATAAGCACGTAATAACCTGGTAAGGGAAGGCAGAACTCCTTCCATTTTTTCTCATTTTCTACACTGCCAAAAAGCAGCTTTAAACCAAGCCTCTCCATGGCAATAGATAACCTAAATCAAGCTGAACAAACAGTTAAGTGGAAGAATAGCCAGAAAAGGAGAAAATCAATATACTAATGAAAGTAGCAATTGCTTCCAGATGTGTCTATCACAGAAAGCTGAGCTGGTTTTTGTGTGGTTTCTGGTTATCTCTCTCCTCCTCTTCTTCACACTCTTCTGATTGCAGGCAGAGTGGGAAAATGACCCTTCCAGCCCTCTAACACATCCCATTCCTCCAGCACTGTGCACAGGCAGCGTGCCCAGGGAGAGCCAGGGAGGCAGCAGGAGCTCCACAGCAGTGCTCACCTCTGATGCACTAAAGCCTGCAGGAAATGCATGGCTCTGTCTCATCTGCTTTCACTGTGAAACTCCTCCTCCCTGGATTACAAGGGACAACCTCACCTACATGTCAAGGCTGGGGAGACCTGTGAAATTACACATCCACTCTGGGCCGTGCCAGAGGAGGAAAAGTGGCCTCTTTGACAAGTACAGTCCAGACACGAGGCATAGACCAGAGCCTCTGCCTGAAATCCAAATTACTTGTGGCCCGGATCATGAGCATGGTGTTCATGGTGTCCAGGGAACTGACCCCCAACAAGTTGCTGTCTGCAACTTCTCCCACCCTCTGGAAAGATTTCCTTCCAGGAGAGGCTGGACTCTGCTTGCTGGTTGTAAACGTGCACAGACCCAGGTTCTGCTTTCAGGCAATTTCTACTTGCATTGTCCTTGTAATCAAAGTAATTAATGAGCCTAACTAGGAGCGACATCTGAATTTCCTTACACTCATACCTGCATTATGAACAAAATTATTAGTTACTCAAGAGTTCTTGATTTGCAGAGGTTCTTCTGTCTGGGTTCAGAAACACTCTGAATGACTAGGGAAAGCTGCAGAGCTCCCTTCAGCTTGCAAAATGCTGTCCCCAACCTAAACCCCCTCTTTTTGCCTGTAATTTTTGTGAAGGAGTAGAGTCTTTTTCTGAAATATTGAGACTGTTGAATACAGATTCTAGAGTGTGAAATGAATTTTGAATGCATCACCTGGGAATGTTGGAGAATCTGGGACCCTTCAGTGTCACCTCCAGAGGCCAGACCCTCTGGGTCAGCTTCCACATGAGCTGATAGTATCCCCACAGAGATGCAGCTGGAGTTTTACCACCCATAATATGAAAAGATGCTTCACAAATCTGTGCCTTGCAGTTTTCCCTTTTTATTTCCAAACTTGCTTGACTGGTAATGAGAAAAAAAAGACATGGCAATGAAATTGCAAATGGAGGAGACTGTAGATTTGGCATGCTAATGCTTTTCTGACATTTGAGCTGCCCTGAGGATCTACTTCTTTATGTTATGGAGCCAAGGGTTGATTTTCTGTTCACAGAGTTTTTCTTTCAGAGAAGAGGTAAGTCATTAATGTTAATAGATCCTAAAATATCCACAGTGATGGAAAAAAATGTTTTGCTTTAATGTGTGCAGTAGAACTTATGTGCAAATAAATAAAGCATCCAGGTTCATTAGCATTGATGTGTTAGCCTGAAAGGGAAAAAGAGAATATAAGCAGCTAATGTTGTTTGTCCTGCAATCCATCTTCCATGTCACTGAGGGGAAAGAAACCCTTCTTAAATTTACAATCAATCTTCTTGACCTTTTTACATCATTTGCATCTTTAAACAGATTTTTTTTTTTTTGTTGTGAACTTTCCCCTTGATATTTCACTTAAATAAAAAAAAAAGCTTTCCCTCAGAAATCTCCATTCCAAATGCCTCAGCTCAAACATGGGTCCTTATAGGCCCAACAGGAATAACCAGCATTGGCTATTTTGCCCACAAAGCAGCAATCCAAGGCTCAATTTAAAGTGGACCTCAAGTGATGTCCTGGGGTCAACCACATCATTCATTCAGGCTAATGGAGAAGCAGGGGCCAGGGGAGCTGGTGGACCCACCCAGAGCCATTTACTCAGTTTTCTTTCCTTACACTGCTTGAGTAACTTTTGGAGACACAAGTCTTAGCCCTCTGCAGAATTGACTTTCCTATTTTATTTAGTTTGGGTTTTTTTACAGAGCTACATCTTATTTACACAGTTAATAGACAGACCATGCCATGACACCTTTGCCCTACATTAAAGATACACTAGGCACACAGTAGCAGAGCAAATAGAGGTAGTTGATATAATAGAAAACACAAACACATTTACATATTCAGCATTCATGTGCTGCCAATTACAAATCATGCACAGCCTCTGACAGCCCACAAAATTCTTCATGTATTTATTTGAAAGTGTAAGAGAATAAGGGCAAGTTAAAGAGGCTCAAAGGTTCCTTTGTCAGCTGTGGTACCTGTCTGTTGTTGCCAAGAGCAATGTGAATAATATCAGTAAAGCAGGCTATTGCAAGAATTGTTTTAAATAATATGCTGGACAAAACTGCCTAGCTTACTAGTAGTAGTCAAAAAGCAAATCTGGCAAAAAGACAAGTAATACAAAACAATAACCATTGCATTTTATACAACAGGCCCACTACTTCTCTGTTTCTAGAAAAAAAAAAAAAAAGCCCATCTTTCACCCTTTCATACCAGTTTCCATTCTTGCAGCAAGTTTTGTCAGGAAGACAGAGGCAGCTTCCTCAACTAAGCCACCAGAAACAGCACACCAGTCTTCTGAGGAGAGAAAGCACTCTGGCTTGAAAGCTTTTGGAGCTGGCTTTGAGGATTTCACACCAACAAGTAGCTATACTCAGATTTTTTTATCTTCATTCTGCTTGTACACTGTTGGCTGCAAGTCCTCACCCTGCTACCCAACAAAGGGTTCATCCGAGTCCATCTGAATTGCATTTGTGGCTGTAATTAATGGGGAGGGAGAGAAGAAGTGCAGAGCTGCCCATAAAATACAGCTCTAAAAATTACACCCCACAGAACAGTAGGAGCTGGCTGTGGATTCACAGGACATGAATGAGATGAGTTATTAAATCATTCTTGACCCAAATTACTGTAGGAAGCTGCAAAAATGAAAGTTTTGCCAGTTTTAGACCTCAGGCTCCTGAAGAGTGGGAGGCAGCTTGCTGACACACAAAAGAAGAAGAAGAAGAAGAAGAATTTGCTGTATTTGTGATTGCTGTCATGACATTGACTCAGCATTCAGATGTCTTTGGTGGCATTAAAGGGGATGGAAGTGGCTGAGGGGGCCATCCCAAGCACAGCTGCTGCTCCTGCTCCTGCTCAACTCTCTGACTTCCTTAGCAAGCAAGGAGACCTGGGGAGTGGCTTTAAAAAACTGGCATGCAAAATGAATCCCACGTGAAGGAAATGATCATCAGTAGAATTCTGCATGCTATACTGCCTGCTGAATCCCCAAAGCAGTTAAAGAGCCAGGAGAGTATGAGACTGTCATTACTCTGTCTCCCTCCCTCTGCTTTGGAGCATAAACCTCTGCCAGACACTCAGGCAGAACAAAACACTTAATCAGTGTTAAGGATGCATCTGGTCCCCTCAGAGAGATGAGCTGCTCATTTATGCTTGTTTACAATATGTTTATAAACATTAGTGGACAGGAATAGATTACCCCAGTTTACTGCCACATAAAGAAGTCAGCTGCTTACATTTCCCATCATATCTATGTGCTTTTCTTTTACACTACTCAAGTGGTACCTTATGGCAAGTAATCTTTGTGAATTAGGCAGAAATCAAGGACTGTCCCTGCAGAATTCATGTTTTTTTTCCCTGTCATCTCCAACGTATTATTTTTGGATCAAACCCTTATCCACAATGCCTAATTTTCCTTGCCATCTCAATTGCTGTACTTTTTTTTAACCTTTTTTTCCCCCTGTGGTCCATGAAGGAATGGCATTGGGTTTATATTTGAGATGAAAAGCATATTGTTTGGACAGTAATGGAAAAAGTGGTATTGTGATGACACTCCTCCCCTATGTCAAATGCTCATAACCATCTAAAGAAATTGTCTCTGTAAAAGAAATTTTAAATTTTATGTTCTTATTTTAAAAACAGATTTTACATGTATGGTCTCTCTGAATTACAAGTTAGGACTTAACAGAGCAGTAGCAAAGTAGAGACTAACTGTGCAGCTCAGGTCTTGTACCAAACCAGTGCCCTCTGAAGTGGGGTGAGAACATGGAGGTGCCCCCAAATCCTGGGAAGAGCCCTGCACTGCCATTTTACATTTCACTCTCCCTGTTGGTTCTCCCTATTTCTCTCCACCTTCAGTTTGGCTATGAGCTTTTAAGGAATGAGTTGTTTCATTTTAAACCTTTGAATCGCACATCATGAGCCCTGATTTTAGCTTGATAATCATAGATTATTAAATGATTTGGGTTGGAAGGACCTTAATGATCATCTCATTCCAACCTCTTTGTTATGGGCAGGGACACCTCCCACTAGACCAGGTTGCCCAAAGCCCAATCCCACGTGGCCTTGAACACTTCCAGGGATGAGACATCCAAAACTTTCATGGGAAACCCTTTCCAGTGTCTCATCACTCTCACAGTAAAGCATTTCTTCCCAATATCTAATCTAAATCTACCCTCCTGTAGCTTGGGGACACTTCCCCTTGTGCTATCATTACATGCCCTTTTGAAAAGTCCCTCTCCAGATCTCTTGCAAGCTTCCTTTCAGTACTGGAAGGCGCTATAAGACCTCCATGGACCCTTCTCTTCTCCAGGCTGAACTCTCTCAGCTTGTCTTCATAGGAGAGGTGCTCCAGCCCTGTGATTAACTCAGTGGCCCTCTCCTGGACTGGCCCCAAGAGTTCCACATCTTTCTGCTGTTGCGGACCCCAGAGCTGGACATGTCACTCCAAGCTGGGCATCACAAGAGCAGAGTAGAGGGGGGGAATCAATGTGCTGGCCATGCTCCTCTCAGGGCAGCTCAGGATGGGGTTGGCCTTCTGGCTGCAAGCACAAGATGACAGGTCAATAAACACATTCAGGGTAAGAATACCTGTGGTTGAGAAACACTGATGTAATGAAGGGGAAATAAATTGAAAGAAGACAGTGGAACAGATTTCACAGAGAGGAAATGTGATGGGCCAGGTGACCAGCTGGTTATAAATTAATACAGACCAATTGCTCTGGGTGAGGATCTACTTAATTGATGAGAGGTTTTAGCACCAAATATTTGACTTAAGGTTGCTGTGTTGTGTGCAAACCCATTTAAAATTATGGAAAGAAAAGTTGCAGCCAGCTGTAGCATCTTCTCCCTGATCTGCTATTGGTCACAGAGGCTTCCAGGATAAAGTGATAATGTTCATTTTTTTTTTGGCTAAAGATCAGGTATTATAAGGAGTCGCACCTTCATTAGATCAGCATTATAAATGATCCAGCAATCCCATCAATCAATGGACACATGAAAAATGTTCATGAGCTTTCTTTCCTCTCATGGAATTCCCTGAGATGCCACCAGGTAAGACTTGCTAAATAAATCAGACCTGAGAGTGAGACTCACTTATGCAAACCCAAATGTAGCAAATTATGGAACAAGGCTGTGGACCATATGGAAAGGGCAACCCAAGCAAAAGGCACAGTGAAATGTGCAGCAGAATCCTCTCTCTCACACACTTGCACACACACAGAGGCAGCCCTGGATCACCAATATTTGCACATTGACAACTCTCCTTCCAATAAAGTGCACTGGTACCCTGGAAGGCAGATTTTTTGCTTTCCTGTCATGAAGCTGCCTGCACTGCTCACTATTTGTGTGCTTCATGTCAAAAATCAAAGCCAATGCAAGGTCAAACAGGAATTTCCTGGCCTGTTTTCACTGACAGCAGGAAACAGGGTTCCCCATGCCAATGGAAGAGCCTTCAACATGCATACCCTCACTATTCTCTGCATTACTGTTCTGAGTGGTAGACAACCTCCTTTCCTTTATTAAGTCCTCCTTCTTCAGGTGGGAGATTGAGAAAATTCTATTTGTTTGTGCCTGCTTCTTGAGGGCTCTATTCTCTGAAGAATAAAACAAGTGTTAGGGAGAAAAAAGATTCCTACATCAAACCATCTTATACACATGCAAATTTATCTGCTTGCAAGGTAAAACAGGGTGTAGACAAGATTAATTCAAAAAAGTGTGTGGAAAGATTCTTGATTTATTGTTATTACTATACAGCACTAATATGTATGCAAAATAAGTTAGGCTGAGTAATGCAGTACTTCAGTTCTGAGTCACTACCAAGATTTGCACTAAAAGAAGCCAAATAACCTTTCAAACAGATTATTTCTACCTAAAATACTACAGTGCTCCATTTCACAACAGTAGAAATAAAATGGAGCAAAAAGGCACTTCAGATAGCAAACAAATTTATTTCAGATACGTTGGCAAATTTCAAAAGGTTAAGGTACCAATATGAAATTTTGAAAAAGGACAGAAAAATGTTGGAGACCTTTCCTTGGAATCTCATTTTACATGACCAGTATTTGTAGAAGAAACTATTAAAAGTGAAAAGATCAAAATTTGTGATGCTCTCCACCTCAAGCATGTCTATGGGACATGGCAGATTTTATATTGGGCCCCAGGCTTTACAATTCAGATACATCTTAGAAGCAGTCCTTGCCACATTACCAGAACAAACGAGTGCTAACACATTCTTGCTTTGTAAGCAGAAGTGTCTGCCACTCTTCATTTAGAGGCAGTTCCATTGATTTTTCTTTCAAATTTCATACATAAGAGTGGCAGGATCCAGCTCTGAAGTTTGTGTGTTTCTTTTGCACAGGCTCAACCTGATCAAATTTTCAGTTGACCCATGGATACTTTTTCAAAACACGATCAGTTGGGCTAGAACTTTTCAGCCTGGAAAGGAGACAGAGGAATATAAAGGTCTAGAAAAGCCTGAGTAGGCTGGAAAACCTGGTCAGAGACTCTTCACTGCCCCTTTCTGTACTGGGCAACCAAAGGAAACTACTGAGAACCAGGGCCAAAGCAAACCAAAGCATCTGGTTGCTCATGAGGTCAGTGATGAATATGTGAAATGTACTTGTCACTGTGAATGTGAAATGTACTTGGAAGAGAGTTTTGCGTGGAATTACTAAATAGAGAGAACACCATTTTAACCCTCGGAAGTCCTAGGAGCTGAAAATACCTTGAGGCTGAAAAATAAGAGGAGACAGCAGCCCATGTTCTTACAGGTCAGATTGTGAACCTGGGGAAGACAGGGAACAGCAATAGGTGAACCCTTCATCCAAACAACACAGTCTTTCCCAGGGTTCCTTGTTCTGGTATCCAGCTCCTCACTCTTGCAGATGATGATGCCATATACTTCCCCTGAGGAAGCCATGGAGACCTATCTTAAAACCAGCTCTGCTCTTTGCCCACCTGTCCCTACCCTGCTCAAAACCATCACACCCTGATCACAAGCAATCTCCATGTATTATCCATCCATAATTTACCAAGGGAGAATTTAATCATGACATTTGTCACAGTTCTCTCTTTTCAAAAATGTTTTAACCAGTGACTGTCTGTGGAGTAAAACAGAGATTTTCAGCATCACCACAGCATCAAGAGGATAAGCCCCACTCAGCTATTACAAGAAAGGATGAGCTAGGAGAGCCTTTCTAGCAGAGTGCCAAGAGATCCTCAGGGGCTGTTGTGTCTCTGTCCTGCATCCAGAGAGAGGCAGCAGCTCCCCATGCATCGTGTTCCCTGGTGCATTCTGATACCTTTTTTTAAATTTTTTTTATTTTTTTAATTTTTTTTTTTAAATTTCTGTTACTCTGGAGCTGTCTAACTAACAGTGAGTTATCTCCAGTGGGCATATGGAAAATCAGAACCCTCTGAATCAATACCCTTTACTAAAGGTTCTAACTCTGGGGAGCTCTCAAGCTTTTACCAGAGGGTTGGCAGGTCCTGTGAGGAAACTCACATCTCCCAAATGCTGCTTCTGAAACTAAATTAAAACATGCAGGCTTAGCTGGGAAATCTAGTTTTGAAAAACTGTGTTAGTTTGACACAGGCTTTGTTTTTTAAATTCAGAAGTAAAAAAAAGTTTGAAACATTTTAATTGTAGTAACCTGCTTCATGCAGTGTGCAGATAATTCAGGCAGTTGAACTACCTAATGAGTAAGTCATTAATTCTTAAAAACACCTTACACATTCCAATCATAGCATCAACCACTGAAAAAAAATCCATAGTCCTGTGTTTGCTCTTATTTTCATCCAACAATAGCAATTGCCACCCCAGCACAGGGCATTCTCAGGGATTAATGACCAGCTGGAACTAATGGCACCTTTGGCTATACCTGTGGCCATAAATGCTTGTCAGACTACTCTCAATCCTCAGAAAATGCCCCATGCCCAGATCATTGCTACTTAACCAGTAGTCAGAATGAAAATGAAAAGCAAATGTAGGGAGAGTGATCAGGAATTTTCACATGGGAGAATGTTTGCCCCTATCAGAAATCCTTGTGTTGGGGTTTCTGTGATTACTCCTTGTGCAGTTGTGCCCCTCAACCACATTTTCTGAGGCAGGAGATGTGAGCATTCAGGCTCATGAGTGCCCCCAGCCCTATTCATCCTGGGGCTGGACAGAGAGCAGCACCAGCTTTGGTGCTATTGCTGACTCCTGTCCAAAACACTCTGCGTGATCTATCCTGCATCATCCAGGACACAGCCTTTTCATCCCCATCTTCTCAGGATGGCCAAAGCTGAGAGCCTCAGCCTGGGTAAATCACCAACAAGCTGTGGAATTTGCAGCACCACTCTCATTTAGGGAAGACCAATAGGAGGAGCAGCATTGGTTCATGCTGGTGGTCAATTTAGTTTCATATTTATTTCACACTGGCATTCAGAGGAGGTGCATAATGAAGATTTCAACGAAGATCTCTCTTGCTGTTGTGCAAATTTTCAGCAAATAGCAGCAAAAGCAATCCAAGCCATGTGCCACTGAATTGCTGGAAATGCCAAATGTTTGTGAAGGCAAGTAAAGAATTATGGATGTGATTTGACTGACAACCTACTGCTGCCATTTTTACTTTTTGCTGACAGAATGACCCTAGGAAATATTTGTGCTGGCAAAACTGTAGGTGCAAAATGGGAAAGTGAATTGAATTTAAAGCTGGCAGGAAACTGCTTTCTCCACCCCCCTTAGGTATGTGTGGGTGTTCACATATTTAGAAACTTAATTAATAGCTCTGAGGGACTTTCCCTGGCTATTTTTCAATGAAAAATGTTTCCAGTTGGTTGGGGTAGTACTTAATTTTTATATTTCTATATCACTAATTAAAAGCAATAGATCTGGCTTGGTAATCATCAAATAGGGGAAAAAATTATTTTTCAGATAGCTGTTATCAGAGGACAGTTGAAGGTAGTGTAAAAAAATGTATATTGCTGTACATTTTACTTTCTGAGGGCCTTCATTTCCCTGGTATCTTCTTGAGATTCTTTCACACCAGCAGTGTCCATCCAATGCTTTTACCTTTAACCCTCTGCTCCTTTCACTGAGAGAAAGGAATATCTCTCCGTTGCATTTATCTTCTGATTATGTTAAATTTCTTCTGTTTTCATATCATTGGGAGTCTTTTTCTTCCCTGCCTATAGATTGTTTCCTTGTCTATACATTTCCTACTGTGTGAAGGAAAGGGGAGATTTTTCTAATCATTCATCCTAGGGTATTTTCTTCATTTTGTCATTCTGATAAATGTTAAATACAAATGAGAGGGTGTGGGATGACATGAGAGACCAGTGCAGAACAAACACAGAGGCTCTTATTGAGGTGCAGAAGGAGCATTCTAGATAAATCTGTCCAAACCCCTCTGAATAGGAGTCCATCATCTCCCTAATTTGAATTAATTCATCTTTTCCTTTTGTGGCAAAGGAAAGAAGCTATCTAAATCAGTGGGATTAAGCAGTATTTTGCCAATTTACACTAACACCTGGCTTCTTTTAGATAAGGCCCAAATGAACATTAGCTCATGCCAAAGAACAGCCTCAGACTGTTGACCTAACTGTTTAAGTTATCATTCCTGAGATTTGGAAGAACAAACACTGGAACTAATCCTGTCTATTGCATGTAACCTTATGCCCAGGGAGGCATTCATGAAATGTTATCAACATCATGTGAAAAATGACTTTTATATGTATTTTTATTATTTTTTAAAGGAGAAACCAGAAATGAATATCAATTGATCCAATCATAAGTGAAAGTATTGCATCCTACGTACATGACAGGTCTTTTAGTGGTCATAAAACTGACGCGAGCATTATATTATTCAAGGAACAGAAAACTCTAGGGAGAATGAAATATGCAAAAATACCCCAGGAAATAAAGTAGTATTCAATGACAGGGGAAAAATTGGCGCATGGTAACCTGCTATAGTAAGCTTTGCTGTGCCTTGGGAGCTCTCAGCCCTACTCTAATATGAACACCATAAGTAGCAATTTACATAGAAAATGTGAAATAAATGCACCTGATCCTTTGTTCTTGCAATTGGGGCCCTTTGAGACCAACATGAGAAGTTCAGGGCTCAGTCCTGCAACTTCTCCCCAGCCAGGAGGTTGCTACATCAGCATAAAATCAGCCTAGCCCTCACCCAGCTCCACTTCATCCTGTTTTAATCTGTACCTGGCTGGGTATGCAAAGATGTCCTAATGCCCAAGCCTCAGTTTCTCCCTGAGTAACATTGAACAGAACATCCATATCCTGAAATCACAATAGATTGTTGCTGGTTTGAATTGATTAGGATTCTGTCCAAGCAGGTGACAGCCAAAGGGATGGTGAATCACATTTGTGTCTGTGGATAGCCTGCAGTGGGAACTGGGAGTGTGCAAGGGAAGAGAGGGAATACTGAATAACCCTCATAGCTTTTTGTTAAATAAAAACAAGAGTAGTGCTAGCAGTCAGTGAGTGTTTGTCCAGTGCTTTTATTCTTTACAGCACTGTGCAACCCATTGTCAGCTCTTGCATGACCTGGAAGTACATTTGCCCTCCCCCTGGTTCCCTTGCCTACTCCCTGTGGTCGGGTTTGTTCCTGGGAGAAGTTGCTATCACTGCAATGGCTGGGTATCACAGAAATGGTTAGACCTACACAGAAATTTGCCCGCCTCTATTGAATTACTCCTGCCAATTTGGGGTTTGCCCAGAGTGGCTCTACTGTAGGAATAAAAGCCCTAGCCCCTCTCAATCAGATGGCATGGTGTCATCAAGCTCGTTCTTTCACTGAGCAGCTGCACCTCAATTAGAAACTAGTACCCATGAAGAAAGCACCGTTGGCTAATTATGCTAATTAGATAATAACCACCACCTCTTCATATGACAGGCTTGTCACATCTCTCACTGGTATCTTATTTTATTGCCAACTGCACTGAGGAGAATTTCTACTTTCCTGCCCTGTCTCTCATGGGAGTGCAACACTTACCTGATTATAAAATCTGATTTCAAAGTCCAATCGTGCTAGGTTTTGGAAAGTTCACACTCAGCACTTGGTTTATCCCAACTTAAGGAGATTATTTGACAGGAATTTTCTAAAAGAAAATTGAAGGAAAACTGCTTTTCTGAGGCTGGCTTACAAGAGCCACTGGAATCCCCACTGCCTACAACCCAGCAAGAACACCATTTATTCAGAAGAATTATTTCAGGTTCAGAGGGAAGAGCTGATGCTGCCCTTTATGCTAAAGAGCCCATTTTCATGTAATTCATACAAGAGTAATTTAGAGCTGTAACTTATGGATTTAATGTCTTATTTGTTGGGAAGTGGTCTTCAAAAAGTGCTTTGAATCTATCCTCTTGTTGGACTCCGCAGCAATTTGTTACCATTGATTAAAATAACAATTCCTTGTCATTAACCCTTTTAGAATTACATGTGGAGAATTAATGTGAAGTGTGATTAGAGTGGGTTTCTGCTCAAATCAAGTAGGATGCTGCTACACTGAAAATGAAGTGAATATCAGGAGAGATGATAAAGCCTGTCCTTATTTCCTTATTACAGTGTCAACATCCAAGTTACACCAAGAAAAGATCATTTCAGACGCTTGTTCATTTGATTGCACTCTTCTACTTCAAAGGCTGTCTGCAGAGGATAACAGCTTGCATTTTTAGGGTGACGTCCATAGGAGGGATCAGAGCAGCCTGCTGTGGGGCCAGAGCCTCCACAGGGCACAGCAGCCCTGCCCTGGCTGGGAAAAACAACACAGCTCATCTGGAGCCCTCGGCACTGCTCACTTTCCAAAAGGAAAAAAGGATCCACAAAAAGCCAAAGCTCAGCAGGGCTCTGCTAAACTTCTCAGCTATGGCACATGTTTGATGGTCCACAGGAGAAAGGTGTGAAACTTGTTTATTATTGTTGCTGTTTTGTTGGGCTCAAAAATATCTTGTTGGCACCGATTAAGGTAACTGTTCCTCTTCAACTTATTTCAGAGTTGCACACATTTTTCAGGTATCAACAGTGAGTATTTCTGATCACTTTGTCTTCATAGGAGTCTTACAGCAATTGCTACTTTTGTTAAAGTGCTTACAATTTCTGATAACTTTTAAGGACATTTTGTTTTTTCCTGTTCCCAAATGCCTATTTTTTTAAAATTTGTGATGTTTTGACTATGATGTATGAAAAGAGACAATGATTTCTTTCAGAGACACAGGTCACCATTGCTACTTGACAGTCTAATTCCTATTTAGGAATATAAATATATAGTTATGTATTTATAACTTCTCAGTTATTTAGCAAGTTGTGAGTTACATAAAGCTCCAAACTGTGTGGGCTTTATTCCAAACAAACAGGCAAGGAAAGTGGATTTTCCAAAGCACTGAGAGTGGCAGCTCTAACACATCCAACATCGTGTCCACCACAACCTCTCCTAAGCAGCATGGTCTGCAAGATGTGAGGATTGCATTTGTACCATGAACATGATGTGCAGAAATCAGCCCTTCCGAAGAATGTAGTGCTGCAAATCTCCCTGCTGACATGTCTGACACCACTGGTGGCACTGGGGATCACCCCTGTGAGGTGCACAGAGACAGGAGACACCTGGAGCTGAACCAACTCACAATGCAGGAGTGAAATTCCTTAGTGTCACTGGGATGTGGGCAGAGCAGATCTGAGAACAAGGCCTGATGGAAAAAACCTGTTCAAAGCCCAGCTTAGTCACAGTATTAATAAAGAATGGAAGAGAGAAGAGATTTTCTATCCAGAAGTATTGGCTTCAGTCACAAAGCACAGCACTGTCCATGTGATTTCATTTACCAGCAAGTTCAAAGAGTAGCATGATAACAAAGCTATCTCTTTTTAATATTCACTTTTCCATAGAGTCCAAAACATTTATGAAGTGATTTCTACTGAAATCTCAATACCACTGTTTCTAAATGTAATGAATGCTTTCAAACCTTCTGAGTAAGCTACACTGCAGTGTCCAACTGTACTGTAAATAGAACAAAATTATTCCTAAAGTTAATTGAAAAAGGAAAACCAACCTCTATTTGCATTCATAAAAAGCTAACCTGACATCCCAAAAGCAGCTATTATATGTCAGCATGTCATGTGCATTGGGAATATCTGATCCAATTCTCAGGTCATAAATGTCTAATTAAAAAAATATATACAACAATTTTAATTGGTTCATTGCATCATTTGTTTTTATTACAGTTTTAAACTCTTGCACAATAGTCCAGGCTAAAACTCTCTCAATTTGCAGGGGAAAAAAGAACTAAGAAGAAGGATATTGAACAAAGATAAGTAGGAATTCAATAGTCACCATATGTACAAGTATAGATAAATGGCTGAGTGTTGGTTAGAATATAAATCTGGGGTTTAATAAATCATGAAGTAGTTTGGATCTATCTGTGACATGTTTTTAAAATGCCAGAAGAGTCAGTGTAGAATTAAAAAGTAGAGTCAAGTTTTAGGTTCACACAAAACTCCAAGCTGAAGAATGTAATATATATGTGAGAGCACATTGCTTCTGGTTTAAAAAAGACAGAGAAATCAGAAAATTGTTCTTATTGTTGGTTTAATCACTGCTGGGTTTTAGAATGCTGCAGCAAAGAAAGTTAAAGAAGAGATATCTCATGGCTAACTCAGTTTTTATCTGATACTTGATAAAGAAAATTCAATTCATAATTATTTATGAACCAACATCAAGGAGTTTATTACTCTGATTACTCACTAATCATTTCCCATAAATGCAGTGACCTAAAAATCCCATATAATCAATAAAGTAGTAAGTTTCAGATTTAAATCACTGTACCTTGTATTCTTGAGTAAACCTTTGGGTAATTTACAAAGGCTGTTGAATTTTATAGTAAGTGTTTTTCAAACCAAGCTGGATTCTAAACAATAATGACTTTTTAATGTGGATCTGTGATTACATTGTCATAGTGAAATACGACAGTCTTTGACTGCATTCGAAATGAGGCAGAGGGTGAATTACTCCGAAGGCACAGATTACCATAGCCTCAGGTAAAGCAATCTTCATAAATTAAACTCCAATCTAAAGTGACCTGTCACTACAAACCTGTTGCTACTCCCGGTAACTTAAATTTCAGTATACAATTTGTAAACAAGTTCTTTTCCTATTACCACAATGCGGGAGAGTTACTTTGCTAAAGTGCTTTAAAACGAATGTGAGGGAGGAGAATTATACAGAGCATTTTATGGGTTTCTTTTCCATAATTTCAAAAAGCTGTTAGTTTAGGAAATGCAACTTGTTGTCTGCTAAAATGTTTATGCTTTTAAGATCTCTAAAGCTGTCAGCTGAAGGAGCCTTTGGCATAAACAGCAACTACAGCACTTTCCTAACTCATTTTTGACACAGTGAGCATATTTGACTCTCATACTCGGTAAGAACGTCCACAGTTCAATGGTATTCAGAAATGTTTTGTACATTTGGATGCTTCAGCTGCCATCTCCCAAAGGGTTTTCTGGTTTTTCCATACCTCAGTCTGGGGAAATATAGTTCATAAATGTCTTTTTCAGGGATGCCAGAGCAGCTGTCTTCTGAAAATCATATGGCTTGTGCAGTAACTGAAAGCTGAAGGCTTTGTTCAGGGTTAGCTTTGGACATGCACAGCAGAAATAGCAGATATTCATCCTGCTGTAGGGATCCTGTAGGCATGGAAGTCCTGACCCTTGGTAGTTTTCACCCAGCCCACTCATATCCCAGCTTTTATCCTACACATCTGTTGGCCCAACAATTGCTCTTCCAGTACTCGCTGTGCTACCACTCAAAGTTTGTAAAACACTGAAAGGTTACCCCATGAAGAGCTGAGCTAATTCATTGGAGTTGCAAATTTTGATTTTCAGAAAGCAAGAACAAAGTATGTCTCCTTGTTAAGAAGATTGATATATATTGACACACACACACACATATATATATATATATATATAAAATATTGATATAATTTTTACTACATTTGTTGCAAAGAAGAAAGTGAAACACATATTTTTGTTGACACAAGAGCTAAACTGAAACATTTTATGAAAATATTTTCGACTTATTTTAGGCTTACTTTCAAAGCCTAGAAATGAATCCCATGATGCTTGGGAAAGCCTAATATTTATTGCAACTACCTAAAAGAACAGCAGTTGATGGTTAACAAATGCAAGTTCAACTTGTTTTGAGCAATACCTTCATATTCATAGAGCATGTGTCTGGTTTTTTTCCCACTGGTTTGCTTTTTAGTTTATTAGAATTCTCAGTCAGCTTCACATACATGACAAACATGATGGTCTCACAGTGTGGGGTCTAGGATTGAGTCACAAGCTCAGTTCTTGGCTCCCTGGAATGACTGGTTTATACGTAGGAAGGTAATGAGGCAGAAAAAGGTTTCTCTGTTCTTCCCTCTCTGGAGGGTGAAGAATTCCTTGCTTAGAATGACAGGTCTGGGTCATGAAGACATTTCTGAGCACCTGAACAGAGCAGGTTGAAGAGGACCAGATTTAGCAGGTACCAAATCTCTCTTAATATCAGGCTTTCAGGCTTCCTTTAGGATGATCTTCTTCCTCAGCCTATTTGATATGAATATTATGTCCACCTCCTAAACTCTTCTTCTTCCTTGTTTCATCCATTCTCTCATCATAACCATTGAGAATGCCTTAAGAAAACAGGTTTTGTACAGACATTTTATATCTGCCAGGCTGTTTGCATCACATGCCCACTTACTTTAAAGCCAGCAACCACTTTCAACCAAACTTGATGTCTAAAGAAATCCTATTTTTGTATGAGTTGTGTGAACTCTTCTCTGCATATCTTTCCACACAAAGACCCTGCAGATGGTAGAATATCCACCTTAAGATGGTGGAAAGGAAGAAGCAGGCCTAAAACAGAAAGCTGGCCAAGTTAGATTATTAATCTTGTATTGCATTTTGAGGAAACTCAGCTGAAACAATCAGAGAAAAAAAAGAAACCAAACAAAACAAACAAAAATCTACCAAAATAGAAACTCATAAATAAAAACAATTTTTCAGTTTTCCCATTGTCTGCATTTTTAAGGATGCATAAAGAATCTAGATGCCTCCAAGATTTTTTGCATTTGGTGTTTTGTCTAGACATAAGTGCAGCTGCAAACATTCTGATCTTGCTGAGTAGTTCAATTTGTAGTTCATGCCACATCCTATCTGATTTCCAAGTATTGAGCTTCTTCACAGATTTTTTTCCCCACTAATTTTGTCATAAAGACCAAATGTAGCAGCTAGAAAAAGCATGCTTCATCGTGCAGGAAAACACAGCTGTATCTGCTGTACTACCAGCACATCCTCGGGGGCATGGCTGGAAGCACTGGCTCAGCACACAGCTCCCTCATTCCACATCTCCCTTTACCTGCTCTTCAGCAGCACTCCTAGCACAAAATTAATTTACTCCTTTTACAATGGTGTCTCTAAGTGAAACACTCTGTTCCCCAGTACCCTGCTTTTTTGGCTGCACCTCAGCCTTTAGGGAATGTCTGCTGAAATCAGTGCCCACACATGTGGTAAGGAGCAGGTAAGAAGCTTCCACCTGTGCATGGAAGCATTGCTATCCAGACTGTTGAGACAGTCTGACTGCAGGCACTGGCTTATTTGCTCTGCTGCCAAGAATATCAATTGGATACTACACTTGCTATTGATCCAAAGGAAGATTTTGTTGTTGTTGTTGTTGTAAAAAATGTGAATGCATTATGCAATGTCATGTAACGCTATAAAGCAAAAGAAAAGGTACAGAAGGGAAAGAAAGCAGCAGAAGAGAAAGGTAGCAACATTAGCTCTGCAGATTTTCCAGCCTATAATGGCATGTTTTGGCAGATGGGCAAAAAAACCCATGGCATATCCGTGGGTGTCTGAGTCTGGAGATGATTCAGCTCCTCTCTGCTCTGCCTTGATGGGCTTGTCTGTGATGACTAAAAGTACAATCTGGCTGGCTGATATAATATTTGTAACACCTTAACTGAGAAATAAACATACCTGGAGCAGCAGAGAATGCTCAAAGATTAATCTGGAGGATGGGTTTCATTGTCTTCCCAGCTCTTTATCCAGCCTGAGATGCTGCACACCAGGCAAAGAGCTGTAGGGTGCTGCAAGGGTCTGTGAGCCCTTTGTTCTCCCCATCTCTTTTCTCTGCCTCTCAAGCAGAAATCTTCTCCTCCTCTGGTTTCACAGTGGGTCCATGACTACTGGGGGAGCGACTTCACCACATGTGGTGCAGATGAGGCACCCACAAAGCAGTGAAAGATGTGAGGGAATGGGCTCTTGGAGGCTCCTGCTCTCCCTGCCAGCTGACACAACTCTTCTCCCAAGGGTTGCAATACCTCTCTGAGCAGATTTCAGTGTATTTTGCACTTACAGGTGTCTCATGCTGAGATGGAGGTCATGAAAGCCAAATTTTTGCAGTTTTAAGGTGGTTCCTAGACAGTCATGAGCCAACCTCACACGGGTCTGGCTGTATTTCTCTGACACCACATCTGTGGCTGCTCTGTCACATTTAGCAGAACTACCTAAGGTGCTTAAGAATTCTGATTTTCATGTGCTGGCTTGCAGCTCAACACTGTAGGTTTGTGCCAGAGATCTAACTACTCCTTCCTTGGCCACAGCGAGGAAACAGCAGAGAAGTCATGATACCTGTGACATCTTGGTATCTGTGGTAGTGCTAAATGAGAAGGTGGGTCAGCTGGATGCTAATTTGCTGGAGATGCAACTCTTAACCCTGGATCTGTGAGCTTTTGTTCTGCCCATGATCACAGTACCCTGTAGCAATGTCTGCCTGCACAATATGTCCTGAGCAAAGGTTCTTAGTCTGCTGCCCACCTGGAAAAGGAGTCAGGTTCAGTCTGTGCGGCCCCACAAGGACCCAGGGGCTTATTCTGTCTTTTCTTCTGACTTCTCACATAGATATTTTGTGTTTATGAAGTCCTTGAAGGGATATATAATTACAGAAACAAATCACACTTTTGGCACAGCAAGAAATACAGCAATGTGGATAAAAGAAAATATACCTCATATTCCTGCCTCATTTTTCTTCTAGTGCTCTTAAATCTTCTTCTCCTTAAAGCAGGGCCTCCTGAGTTTGGGATGCCCTACAGGAATTTTCAACTTGTCCTGTGAAACATGAAGCTTTCACTTCTCTGTCACACAAAATCAGCTTCCTTTTGTCTTAGCTGTTGCACTGTTCCCCTCCCCAAAACCTCATTTTTTTTCCTTTGAATGGGTGGACATTTTGTATTGGGTTCTTGTGGCCAGGTTTTGGTAGCAGGGAAACTACAGGGGTGGCTTCTGTGAGAAGCTTCTGGAAGCTTCCTCCATGTCTGGCAGAGCCAATGCCAGGCACCTCCAGGACATCCCCACTGCTGGCCAAGGCTGGGCCAATTAGAAAAGTTGGCCCACCTCTGTGATAACATATCTAAGAAGAAGAAAAAAGTTATTGCACAACTTTAATTGCAGCTGGTCTCCTTGAATTCAGAGTATTCTGAGATCTCTGCCTGCTCTCCCTGACCAGGATCAGGAAAAACATGTGATGAACTGACCATATGATAAATTGACCATAACTCCCATTCCTTGGGGTGGAGGAGGTAGAGCTGGGAAGGAGGTGGGGGTGGGGAGAAGTTGTTTATAAGGTCTTAATTTTTCTTCTTATTATCCTGGTCTGATTTTGTTAGTAATAAATTCAATTAATATCTCTAATTTGAGTCTGTTCTGCCCATGACAGTAATTGGTGGGTGATGTCTCTGTCTCCTTATCACAACTCATGAACCCTTTGTTATATTTTCCCTTTCCAGCTACAGAGGGGAGTGACAGAGAGGCTTTGGTGGGTGCCTGGCATCCAGCCAGGGTCACCCCACTGCACCTTTCCATTTTTCAGAGAAATTCAAGCAATCTTGAGGCCATGTGACTGTACTTGTAATATGTGCATGGCAAAACTTAGAGATGACAGAGCGATATGCTGCACACTGAATGGAAAATAAATCTAAACACTCACCAGCTTATACTTAGCATAAGTATCAATCAGTGCGTTCCAGTGGATCTGCTCCAACATACCCCACTGTGGAAGCAAGCCAAAATCTGAGCCGCAACAAACAGCCCATTATCAATCCATTAGTCCTCACTGACTGAGCTACACACATAAAATCTTGTTTTACATGCATACTCCTGCCATTCCCCAGCAGAGATAATGAGATTACATGTGCTGCATCACTCAGCCCAGAAACTTGTCACATTCTAATGAGTTTCTTCTGTCTGCCCACAGACACAAATAAAATACCTGCTTTTTCTATTGGTACCTAAGAGGTACCCAGCAGCCAGATGCTGCTCAAGAAAATGTAGTGACACCCTGCAGCACCCAGCTAACACACTGGGATGATTATTGCCAGTTTTGTCTGTCACTTTGCATCACACGGAGACAGAAAAGCACAGGTTGTGGCTCCCACGACAGTGTTACAAGCTGGGAAATTAAATATGGAGCATCCCTCATTCCCCCATTTTCAATATAAAAAAGAGCCTTCCTTCCTTCCTTCCTTCCTTCCTTCCTTCCTTCCTTCCTTCCTTCCTTCCTTCCTTCCTTCCTTCCTTCCTTCCTTCCTTCCTTCCTTCCTTCCTTCCTTCCTTCCTTCCTTCCTTCCTTCCTTCCTTCCTTCCTTCCTTCCTTCCTTCCTTCCTTCCTTCCTTCCTTCCTTCCTTCCTTCCTTCCTTCCTTCCTTCCTTCCTTCCTTCCTTCCTTCCTTCCTTCCTTCCTTCCTTCCTTCCTTCCTTCCTTCCTTCCTTCCTTCCTTCCTTCCTTCCTTCCTTCCTTCTTCCTTCCCTTCCTTCCTTCCTTCCTTCCTTCCTTCCTTCCTTCCTTCCTTCCTTCCTTCCTTCCTTCCTTCCTTCCTTCCTTCCTTCCTTCCTTCCTTCCTTCCTTCCTTCCTTCCTTCCTTCCTTCCTTCCTTCCTTCCTTCCTTCCTTCCCTCCTTCCTCCTTCCTTCCTTCCTTCCTTCCTTCCTTCCTTCCTTCCTTCCTTCCTTCCTTCCCAGCTGACCACAGGGATACTCCACAGTTTATGCTGTCTACTCATTATATAAAGCTGGGGGAGGAGAAGAAAGGAAGGGAACATTTTGAATTCTGGTGTTTCTCTTCCCCAGTCACTGTTGCTTATGATGGAGCCCAGCTTTCCTGGGAATGGCTGAATATCTGCCTGCCCATGGGGAATGATGAATTCCTTGTTTTGCTTTGCTTGCATGTGCAGCTTTTTCTTTACTTGTTAAACTGTCCTTATCTCAGCCCACAAGTTTTATCATTTTACTCTTCCATTTCTCTCCCCTCTCCCACTGCAGGGGACTGAGGGAGAAGCTGTAGGAGGCTGAGTTGGCAGCTGGGATTGAACCACAAAGCTTTTCCTTTCTAAACCTGTGAGTATTCTGTAAAACAACTAGTTAGGTGCTCATTCTTTCTCTCAACACAGGCTAATGCCCTTAGCAAGCACACAGCCATAGCTGAATGCAGCCAGCCCTAGAAAGCACCTGGAAGAAGAGAAGTTTCCCCACCCAAAACTCCACTTCTTTCAGAAAATCTTTTTGGGAGAGACATTTCTTTGTCTTTTCCACAGTAGCCTTCTCTCCTACCAAATGGTGGGTCCACTGGTGATTCGCCCAGGGAACCCCATACTGAACCTATCCCTTGGATATTGATGGGACAGTGCCAGACAGGGAAAAGTTTCCTGGGTGTCCCACAGTGCTCCTGCAGCACTGCAGTCCACAGTGTTCCATTTCAGGGTGTCCGAGTGCAGTGTAAGTGGTGCACGTGCCTTCTGCCACCGCTCTGTTTTGGAATAAGCCTGCATTTTGTGAAAAAGGGAAAAGATGCCTCTGTAGAAATCCCTGTGCTAAATTTCTGCTTTGAGCTGTTGATCTGCAAATGGCTTCCTTTGTTTTAGTGGGAAAAACCCTGTTATGAATAAAAGAAGAATCTAGCCGCTCATTTTTACTTTTTGATGCTGGATAGGTCTCCATTTTGCTGAAGAGCTGGAAAGGTAAAAAATATGTACAAAGAGATGGCCAATTTATGCCCTAGATTTTAAAGCAGAATAGCTCATTGATCTTGTCTGGTAGATTTGCTTAAAATTCAGTGGTACAATATGTCTTAGAGCCTGAAGAGATGAGTGAGGATCTGTAAAGCTTGCGTGAGCTGAGGAGAAAAAGAAAAAAATCTCCCATTACTGTATAGAGTGGTTGTCTTTTCAATTATGGATGAAAAGATGAGTATGACCCTGAGGGGTTGGATTCAAACAGAATGCAAGGGGGGAAGAGCCCTAAAAACAAGCAAAATCTTTACTAAGAGATGATTAAAAGGGAACATAAATGTCTGGAAGTGTTTTGAAGAAGGAAGTGCAATGGAGTGGGGGAAAATGGTTGTGGTGGAATATGGAGTAATGGTATTAAATTAACAAAAGGAAAAGGTCTGTTGAATATCAATAGAATCCTTTCTGTTTTCCTATGGCATCGTCTCCCAAGGGAAGTTGCAGAAGCTCCATCATTTGAGTCCTGGCAAATGACTTGGGACAAACCACAAGAAAGTGAGGTTTAAGGCACATTACTGAGATGTTCAGGGATGGAGTTACTGACCTAGTGGCTCATTTCTCCCTCCCCCCTTCCCTGGGAAGCTACAGCATTAATGAAAATAAGGGAAGAAAAAAAAAGACACTGGGGCGGAGTAGAGCTCCTGTTTATACATGAGTGGCAGTGCTACAGCAGCAGCAGAAAGAAGCAAAAAGATGTGTCCAAACAGATCAAAAATACTGGTGTTGGGGGAGGGAGATACACAGAAAAACTAAATTGCAGGAGGAGTGAGAAAGAGCAGGTGAATGGGCTGGCCAGAGGCTGGCGGTGCCCCTGGACAGGGACTCCCAGAGCTGCATAAAGGCACTTGTGCCCTGGCAAGATTTCTTCTGCAAGGGACTGCTTTTGGACACTCCCCACCTCTGTCATAAGGAAATGTGTTCCTAGTAATTCATGAAGCAAGTGGTCCTTGCAGAATGTGGTCAGATAATACAGAGCATCAGGCAGGGTAGGAGGTGCCACTTGTACCCTTCCACTAATTCCATGTCTCCCATCACCTGGCAGAGCTTATAACTTCCTTTGAAAGGAAGGTCCATGCATGCTTCATAATGCTGATAATGCCCATTTTGTACCTATATCTTAATTACAGATATAAATGTATCTTATTGAAGGGTCTCAAATATATCCTGGAGCATTCCTTGGCTAAGCCCCTGGTGCTGTATAGAGGAGACTGGTCTTTTCCAAGAGATGGAATGCAGGATAAAAGGGGCACATGGCTCAAGCAAGGCCATGGAACATCAGATCTGGAATCACAAATGCTGCTCATGAGCCCCCCGGCTGTTGCTCAAAGCCCATATCTGGTCTTGAATCCCTGTTTTCCCATGAACTTTATGAACATGCACCACTTCCACTGCTTAAAGTCAAGCATGAGCTCTGAAGGGTTTCTTGAACAGACTATCTAACTAGAGTAAAGGCATAAGATATTCCACCCAGATGGCTCAATAATTATTTCAATGAGAAAAAAAAATCAATCCTTTTTGTGTGGAGTCCCTCAGCTCCAAATTAGAACAACCTGGAGTCTGGGCCTTGAGAGGAGGCACTGTTAGCAATCTGAACATTTTGTTTTCCTTTAAATTCAACTGAATGCTGCACAGAATCACTTGTCTGCAAGAACAAGGGTCAGAGGAGGCACTAAGGGAAACAGAATTTCTCTTCTTTCCTGAGGAGACCCTTAAATATAAACATAAATTTTGTCCTAGACGTGTGTCCAATAGCTAAGAAATAAAACCACTAAAAAATAAAAGCAATAATTTATTGTTTTAAAATTAAAATAAAATAGTCATAGGGCAAATTGCCCCTCATCAGGACAGCAGAGAAAACTAATTTGATTTCTATAATATAAGACAACAATGATTATTAAGTTTCATGAAAATAAGTCCAACCACCTTAAGAGTAGGCCATAAATGCTGAGTATATTGTGTCAAAAATAACATATGAACTCCAAATTTGTGCAGCAATTCAAAATCAGATTTAACAAACTGCAGTTATTAAAGTCAATTGATGAGAATTCCATTATAAAACCAAATGAAATCTTAACTCTACATGAAATAAATATTTTTTTCAAAGCCTAAGCAGAATGCGTTAACATGCAATGATCTAAATTACATATTAAACTCAATTATTTTCATTATTACTTTAATATTAAGGTGACATGATTAACTCCATTCTTATTAGTCTCAGTTCCAATCCTGACTGCATCTCAACTTTGGTATCTTCTTGAGGAGAATTTGTTCACAGAGTTATTGTAAACAAGCCTGCTCTCCAGAGGTCTATAAAGGGAGGTGTTTTGTGAAGAATAAAACAGCACTGTGGTTTAACACGCAAGTTAGTGAAGTGGTGCTTTCCATCAGCTTTGGCAGCATTTTGAATGAGAGAGTGAGAGTATCAAGGTTCAATATCAGATGTTTGGTTCTTATTCAAGTTAATCTCATGGCTGTGTTTTTGAAATGACCCCTTTGGTTTTACACTTTTTTCTCCTTAGTTCACCAAAGATCTGACCCAGTTTGAAATGAAGAAGCTTCTTCTAACCTGACCTGGGCTCCAAATCAGGTTCACTCACCCCAGCAAAGGATATATCGTTAGCATTAACATCTACAGTCATTGGACTAATTCAATGAGTTAATGCAACAAGTTTTTTCAAAAATATTATTTCATTATAACACCATCTTCATGCATATGGAAATCAAAATTAATGGCTCTGATTTTGAAGTAATTTATTTGTGTGGGTTTTGAATCTTGAAGTGTTCATCATTCTTCATATATTCCTTTTTCTGGTGTAATTTCTGACAGCCAGAAGTTGTCTTCAGCATTTATAAATTTTCTAATGCTAGCAAAATGTGAAAGTTCCTTGGGAAGGTGTTTTTAGTCCTAGTGAGCCATGAAAGGTGACTTCACCAGCTCAGCACCTCTCCAGGGGTTTTTCAGTAAGCAAAAATGGGGCTTACAAAATTTTTGAAAGATGTAGTATGCCCACCCTGAAAAACAAACACAGAACTCAGAAATATTAGTCAGATCTACTCTCATTTTCACTGGAGAACCTTCTCTGTGTTCCTAGGAAAAGCTTTGAGCTTTGGCTTGAATGATCACTACTGGATTTGATGCACTCTCCCCCCACACAGGGCTCCTGTCTGTAAATAAAGAACATCAACACTGATCCAAAATCCAAGTCTTCATTGACTCAGTGTGATGTTTGCACCCCATGCTTATCTTGGAAGGTCCCCTTCCAACCCAAACCATTCCATGATTCTATGATGCTACGATATTGTGCCTGTGCCCCAGCAAAAGCTTTTTGTTTATTCATTTGATTAATTTCTTTGAGTTTAAAGAAAGGAATTAATTTCACTTATTTCTTTATGTGATCATTAGGAAAGCTTTTAATGAACATAGTAAAACCCAACTAATTATCACAATGGCATTTAACTCTAAATAAAATTGACAGGAAGCAAGAATATGATACATATAATTTTGCACAGTTTATTAAAACACATTTATCAAATTTCTCCTCCTAAAGCAACCTGATCATATTATTCCATGATAATTTAGCTAATATTTTTTCTGTGCATTTAATATTTAAGTGGCTTTTACTGATATTAAAGTCATAATGCATTTTATGGAAATTACCTTGCATTCTAATTACTTTTCTTGGTAAGGAATGGTAAACAGAATTATCTCGTTATGCTTGTTGTAGATGAAAGCAAAGAAATATTTAATGAGAAGAGATTGCTAAAGAAAAAAAGAAAAATCCATATTCAGATGGTGTTTTTTCAAATGAGTCCATTTTGCCATCAATTCAGAGACGTGGGACTCCCGGAACCAAAGCAAGAACCAGGCGTGCATGTGAACAACAAAAGGCTCTGAATGGCAAGCTGGATGCTTTTAACATCAGTAGTTTCCTTTTTTTCTGTGGCCTGTCCAAATGTAAGCTGAGGAGAACTGGGAGGAAGACAATGTGCTACCACAAGAAAGCAAGAAACACAAACAACAGTGTCCTTGAGCCCGAGCTGTCCCATGCTTTTAGTAAATGAATTTTCTGTTGGAAAGCCATGAATTGTAGCTACAGAAATGGAGAGGTCAAGGCCTGTGCAAAAGTTAACCCCCTGTCCTTTTTTTTCCCCCAGTTCTTTATATGAAATATACTTACTTCACTGGAAAAATAGAGGAATTAATTGTGGAGAAATCAAGTTTTCAGCCAACTCTTCTCTCAGTTTCTCTACTGAAGTCTGAGTCAAAAACAAGGCTGGATTACTGTCTCTGAAAACAAAATTGTTTGGTTTTTTTTTTCGTATGAGCCTTTATGAAGATGAATATGTGCTGTAGCACTATCTGAATGAGGTCTCTTCTCTTTCATAAGCCATCTTTTGGGAGGTGTGAGATGGAGTCTGGCTCCAGAGAAATCATGGTTCACTGGCCACTCTGTGTCTGGACATCTCTCTGAAAATCAAAATGCACCATGGCTCTTGCTTAGTTTGCATGACTTTGTAACAGCTGAAGAGCTGCCACCAGAGCAGATGAATGGAAAGCACAGTATGTACCAAAAATAGGCAGAAAAGGAGGAATAAGTGAACAGTAAAACCAAGAAATTAAATCCCAGGTGTTGTTTCCGTGAGGTTCCACAAATTTCTCTGGATTTGCATTTTTCCTTTCTTTTGCACTGGCGCAGGGGTTCCTATCCACCCACCAAGACCTACACACATGGCAGCAATGGTTACACCATAGGTCATGTATTTTATAGTTATATGATAATTATATACATATATATATATATAAAAATTATATCATGTATAACCACCCATTGGTGGTTGGAATTGTGGTAGTTCCACCCTTGTGAGGCTTTCATTTAGTTTAAAAAGATCATCACATTTCTCCTCCATATGTTCTTAATTTCAAGGGTCAGTATTTTCTCTTTGCATTTCCAAACTCCCCAGCAAGACAAATATTGTAAGATTGTTGCTCTCACATCTGTTTTACTTTCAACCTTCCCGTTCTGGTAACTTTTGAGCATCAGACATTAAAGGCAAGTGGATGAAAAATGTACAGTTAAGCTTTACCTCACACTGAAATTTCAAATTCAATTTAATTTAAATGTTCTGTGAATTTCTGCCTACACTAAGCAAATTTTTCTATTTAGGGGAGGGACACTAGAAAGTTCTGTGAATAATGCCTATTTTGCAATTTTCTAAGCTTTCTTTCCACTAGAAATGACCTTTAAATAAACTGATTTTAATTTGCTTTTCAGCTCATTCTTTCTATTTTTTGATCAGCAAGCAAAACAAGCAAAGAAGGTCTTTAGTCCTCTGTCATCACCAAAAACATCACTGTAAGCTCTAATGCAGTAGTCCAACCCACTAATCTATTTATTCCTTTTTAGCCAAAATATCTTCTGCAACCCCTCCCACAGTTCTGCAAACAATAATTGCAATAATATTTCACCATTGTACTAAGGATCAGGTTATCTGTGTAGAATATTTAGAAAGGTCAGTGTCTCATACATAACTTATAGGCAAAAATAAAATTACCAACAAAAGTCATTGATATTTATTGCAAATGCTCTATAACATTCTGAGTTTGCCATACACATTTCTCCCTGTAATAGAACATGTTTCTAAAATGGATTAAATCCTGATTTGATTTTAGTACTCTACATATTACAAATGCATTTAATTTTAAGTGACAAAATAAAATGTTGCAGATGACACCCTAATCTGATGTATAGCAGTTTCACCAGCAATTCCCTATGAGATACATCTTTTTTTAGTAAAAAATGTCAGCGTTGCTTGAGTTAGCTCAACAGGGCCTTGTGTTCAATCAGCACCACACTTCAGTGTCTTCTCTTAACTAAATGTTACCAAAACTGAAGGGGTCTCAGCAAGAGAGACAAAAAGCAAGGTGAAGGAGGTTTATTTGCTTTACTAGGCACAAAAAGCACTCCCTGTTGCTGCGCTCCAGCTTATTTGAATAGACAGCAAAGACAAATGCAGGCAGCACTTTTAAAGGTCCACTGGAAGACTTACCGTTGGCTTCTAAAGACTCAGGATCAGCAGAGATAGAACAAATGTGATGTGTCTGTGTGTCAAAGGCACAGTCTTGTTTTGGAGGTCACTGAGTATCTCGCTGATGGAAAACAAATAAATGAGTAATAACATTAACTGAATGATTGGGTTATGGGCATTATTTTCTCCAGAATCCTTCAGAGGCTTCAATGTGTTGACTTCAGCAAGGCAAAATCCTCTCAGGGCATCATGACCATTATGACCTCTCTTCTTTCAAATTATGTTAGTTCTGAATAACAATTATGGAAATTAACTTATTAGTGCAAATTGATACATGATGCTGGGCCAGCAGAATTGACTATTCTGTATTATTTTATTTATTTAGGCTGCAGTACCGGTTATAGTGCAATAAATGGAGACTGACTCTATCATTAATGTAGAAGGATATTTAAGTTATGGGTATAACAAGAAATTCATTTATGTGAAATTTACCTCAGAATCATCAAACAATATTCTAGTATTATCTGCAATTTGCTGTGGTTGGAAATTGAAAGAAAAGGCTAGCACAACACCGAGTCTAAGAATGAAGAAATTATACTTGTTCTTTGAGCATCAATAAGAAATACTGTTTCTTTAAAATAATTTATGCAATCTTAGAAGAGGAGCACATGCTTTGTCTTGCATATTTGATCATGTTTTCCCTCATTCACCCCTTTTCCACCACATTTTGTGGGAAGTGCAAATTGGACGTAAGACTGAGTTGTTGTCCCGAGGCTGCCACTGGTGCTGAGACTTCATCAGGATCTCATGAGGACCACGTGTACACCTCCCCGTGTTAATGCAGGAGGAATCCCATCTGCCCAGCCTCAGGGAAACCCCTCATTTCTCCAGGAGGACATTTGGGAAAGCTCTGCAAGTGCCAAGCCCCACCCCAGGAGGCCCCCTGAGATGGAGGAAAGCCCATGTGCAGAAACAAGCACCTCACATGAGCGTGACCCAAACCCAACAGAGCTCCCACAGGCACAGGGGATAACTCCCTGCTGCTGCACCATCCACCAGAAAGTCCATGAGGAAAATCTGAAGGAGAATAAACCTTTCAATGTGGCTGGCTGCATTCAGATGCAAATTTTTGTCTGTAAAGCTGGAGATTATCACAGAGCCATGGGACCACAGTGACCTGTCCTGATCCTCGTGTAGGACACCTCAAATCAGCTTTGCCAGTGCCTGTGCCAGGCGGGCACTGAGCCCTTCTAATCTGGCCTCTATTGCTCCAATTAACTGGGGACAGCCCCCGAGGCCTTCGTGTGTTTGCATCAACAGTGTGAGCATCACACATAATGAGGAGAAAAATAAAACCATCACACATAATGAGGAGAAAAATAAAATTCAGTGTATGTTTACATGGAAGCTAATTTTCTCAGGAAAAGGTAAAGATTATTTTTCACCTTCCTTCATACTGCTTCAGGGAAGTACAGTAGCAGCAGTTGTAAAGCAAATTTTAATGATATGCCTGAATGTCACAGTTAAATCTCTGACAAGTTTTTACAATGGCAGCATTTTGATCTTTTTTTTCTTTCTTCTTATTCGACCCTAGAGATTACAATCAAAAGCTTTCTTTTTTTTTTTTCCACATTAACACATTCAAACTTTAACATTAAATCTTATCTGGAAATTGACAAAGCCTGTGATTCAAAATGAAACAGGGAGATTACAAATACTGACACTATTCAAGGAAAAAAAAAAGTTATTTTTTAAGTTTAAAAATTTAATTATCTTTTAATTTGTTGTGTTTGCATATATAATGGATTGTTTGGGGGAAGTCTCATTCTTTGCAATTTTACCTGGTTTTCTGTGTAATGACACCTGACTGTGCAGCTCCCACTGGTCATTTCTGTCATCAACAAGAATTTGAGTGCAAGGATGTTCTGTGAATGCTCATTTTCCTCTGGCTGTTTCAAAAACACTTGGGAGAAAGCAAGGAATTTCCAAGAAGGGCTGGCTGTACCAACTGCCCAAGCAACATGTGCAGCTGGGGCAGTGAAAAAGATCAGAGAACGGGACCCTGTAGGTTTGCATCAGGATTAAACCAGGAGTCTCCAGAGCAAAACCAAAGCAAAAGGAGCCAGGGGCTGCTGGTTTAGGTACAAGAGATTCAGAGCCTTAGAGCACAAGGCAAAGAGGCAGAGATGCAAAACGACCTCTGGCTGGGAAGATACCCAGTGGTGTAAAAGATGCCCATCTTTGTCTTGCATAATACAGACATGAAAGAGCTCAGAGGTTTGGAAGAGTTCCTGGAAAACAGGGAGCAGCTGCTAAGTGCCATAGGGACAAGGAGTGCCCTGGGTGCCCCAGCTGCCACACGGGGCCAGCAGAAGGACAGGGGATCACGCTGTGCCCGAGGCCATGCCTGCTCCTGGGACTGGTGGGGAAGCAATGGCCACAGACAGGAGAGTGTGGGGAACAGGCTGGAATGTTGTCAGCTCAGTAAACAACGGAGCTGTTCCCTTAAAACATACTCCTTCCATAAAATCTGCTTATAGAAATACCCAGTGCAGGGCAACTCCTCTCTGCCTGTATTTTTTGTGCTAAACTCAGAGGAGAATTATCTTCAAAATTCACCCACCAGCCCCAGTGAGGAATTTTACCTGCTGAGAAGGATCCCTTCTGCTTGCTTGAGAGGGGCATGGGAGAGAAAGGGAGGAAGGGAGAGCATTTCATCCCGCTCAAAAGCTGCACAAAGCAGTGTGATGCTCTGAGCCCTCACACCCAAAGAGGGGAATGCAGGACCAATAGGAGCTCTGAGAGCAGCTGCTGGGCAGCTCTCACGCCTGTCTGTCTTGTCAATGTAAAGGAAAAATAAGGGTAATGATATCCATAACTCTTCATGAGCACTTTAAACCTGAAGCTATCTTGGTGCAGCTTAAATCAATATAATATCTGAAATTTTCTTTTCTGAACCTTTTCTTTTTCTTCTTAAATGGCAGCTTTCTGAATAATTTTCAGCTGTCATGAAAAACAAAAAAAAAAACCAACTCAAACAGCACTAAGTAGCATGGGTCTTCCTTTCTCAGTCCTGATAAATAGATGTTAGCCTGCAGACAGGGAATTCCAGTCAGCTTAGATGTCTGTTATACTTGCATTTTACTCCTCCTACTATCTCAAAGATTTCTTTGCCCTCTCTAATCCTGGCTGAAACTCAGCCAAGGTCCATTAATAAAAAACAGCAGCATAAATTGAAAGTTTTCCAGGAGTTCCTTGTTGTGGCCCTAAGTAAAAAAACTATTACAGTCTTTTCCTCTTTAAGGAGATTCCTTACAGTTTCATAAAACTATCAGTCTCATCCATTGAAGTGTGCCTTTCAAAAATCCTTGTTGCTGTTGAAAGTCCATGGCATCACTTTAGTTTTATCACAGAGTTTTCCAGAGAGGTCTATTGTTCTGTGTCCTTCCTTCACCTGCAGAGTCTGAGGTCTGTCTGTTGTAACTTTAGCTGCACCACTGCCATTCAATAAAATATATGGGAGAGGCATGAAATGTACAGTCTAGGTTAAATTTTTAGTCTTATTCCACACAAGTATTCATTTTCTCCAAGAATTCATTTCAGGGCCATATAATACTGCCACTGTATTTCTCTAGGCCTTTATGTTTTTAAGGATGTAGAGAAAGTTGGTCTCAGTTCTCTGGGATTTTAATCACTGACCATCTATCACCCCTGTGTTATAACAAAGCAAAGTCGAACAGGACAGCAGATATGGATTCATTTGGGAGGCAGAGCTCATGAGCATTCATTTTCCCTTTATTACTGATGCCATTTAGCCTGGATGAGGACATCACACAGTGATGTTGCTGCCAGCACACCTTGCTGTATGACAGCAGGGACTCCTGAGATAGGGGAAAAGAGCTGAGAAGTTGGAAAATGAGAGCTCTGACCCAAGGACTTGACACCAGTTAATAGATTTAGTACTAAATGTAAATTATTGCTAATATAAGAAAGTGGAAGACAATTTTAGCTGTTAATGAGAACAAGTATGAAGTAATTATTTCTTGCCAGTTTTAATGAAAGACAGCAAAGTATGTACCAATGGATTATCACTTCATGCCTCTGTCTTTACTGGAATGAAGCTCCATGTTGGAGGTTCATATTATCTCACCAAAGATAATACAGGACAAGATGGAAAAATAACCTAAAATCACTGCTGTGAGAACATCTGTAAAAGTCAAATGCTGAATGAATTCAAGCTCTGCAAATGTTTGGCATTGGCTTTATTTATGCATTATTAACACATGCAACATGATCTTGATTTGAGAAGGAACAATAACATTATACCAAGTAATTTGTTGATAATAAATTCTGTCTGGTTTTTGTAATTAAAAAAGCGATTAAGAAAGGCTAAGTCATTAATGTTTGAACTGCTGCTGCCGGGATATGCACAGTAACACACAATTTATAAACTTTTGGCAGCGGGATTTATTTACTGATGCTTTTTCAAGAAACTTCTTTCTTTATGGTATTTATAGAATGTGAGCAATAATAGACTGTGATTATGAGCAGAGAAGAGCAATCATCCTGATAAATGCCAGTGAATTGTAAAACCAGGCCAATTACTAGACCATTACATAAGGATGCAACTGCTGAATCTTGCAGTCAGCTACTTTGTCTTTTGCATATTCATTACCTCAAGGATAGATGGTCAGGCTTGGCAGGTGGTTAGGGGGGCATTGAAGAAGCCACAGCTTCCATGGCAAACCCCATGCTCAAGTTCTCAATCTCAGAAAATGGTCATTTTTTCCTCAAGTTTTTTTGGTTTGTGTATCTATTTTCAAGTTCTAAGCAAAGGCAGAAACAACAGAAGGGAATGAGGCAGGTCCACTGACAACAGAAGCAGAAATTATAGGATGTCCTTTCACCCCATGTCACAGGAAGGCACTGACTGGTGTCTCAACACCCCAAAAAAACCAGAATACTTGAGGAAAAATTTTATATCACATCTAGTGCTGAGTAAATGATTAAAATGTATCTCATTGTTAAGTGGGATGTGTGTACCAGCCTGGGCTGAGAGTTTGTAAGAAGGAGAGGATGCATCCCCTTCCCTGCTTGTGGGATGGAAGCCAGCACCCCAAACTAGCTGCAGCAGTTTCGGCAAGAAATGCTGATTCAAGAAATTATTTGCCCACAGCAGATCACCCCTCTTTGACATTCATGTAGTTTATGACCTGGAGAAAACTCTTTCAAAATATATTTTTAAATTTTATCACAAATGTCACAAAGTTCACTTTCTCAGTTGGTTTATCTTTTATTGCAATGCATGAAATAAGGGTAAAAGTCTGTACTGCTTTTACAAAGAATAAACAGCCAGGGTAAAACAGACCTTTCTCTCTCTGTAGATATTTAGGCAGATATAGATTTTTGATGTATTACAGAGGTTTCTATCATAAACATTTCTCTCTGAGTGCATTATCAATGAGGACAAACCACAGCTCTTTTGAGAAAACAAGGATTTTCAAATCTAATATAGGCAGTGATGATAGGTTTAGGCTCAGGACTGTATTATGTTGGAATCAACACTGTAGTTCTTTATACCTACCTTCAGAGCAATTTGGTGCAGACTTTTTCATTAACTGGAGATAAAAATTATTCTCTGCTACAGTGAAATCTATTAAGATCTATCAAACTTCAGGCAAATCACTTTCTGCCTGGTAATGCCACCTAAGAACAGCCAGAGGCTTTAAAATTTATTATGGCCCTTGCTGAGCAGCATCATGGATCCTAGATTACTCTTGTAAAAATAATGAAATTGTGTCAATAGAGTTCTTATATTTTCCTGCACAAGGACAGTATAGGAGATAATGAGAGAATACCAGGAATCAAAGCTTTTGCTTTAGAAAGATTTACAGCTGCTGCTTCATACTATAAGTCAACACTGAATAATTAAAAGACTTGTAATTAAAGGCTAATTCAGTATTGATTGTGTCCTAGAGCAAGGGGGCCAGTTCACTGCTCTCTCACCATCCTGTGAGAGCTTCATCAGCCAGACAGAAAGAGTGCAATTACCCTAAGTAGCCTTCAGCAGTAGGATGGCATCTCCTCCGGCCCATTCTGGTGGGCTGTGGGGGCAAAGTGGTTATCTCACAAGATCTTCACTATCACACATCCCCTCAGACCACTCAGTACTCCAAAAGAAAACATCAATTCTGTTTCATTTGGGAAAGTGAGAGCATGGACTCTTCAGTCCAATTGTGTTCTTGGTTCTCTGCTCCCTCTCTTCATGGTTCCTGTGATGGCCCATTTTGAGATGAGCACCTTTTTCAGGGTCTCTGGTTGCTGCCTCCAGTGCTGTTCATAAGCATGTTCAGAGCTGCTGTCTGATTAGGGGAATAAATGAAAAAGGGAGGGTCATGGGCACCCGTTATCCAGTCTGCAGACCCATCTGCACCTCTGCAGCCATGCACATCATTTACTCAGACTTTCTGGGAGGGGAAGACTTCAGTTTGGTGATGCACACACAGAACTTACTATTGCACTGATGAACAGGGAAAGACAATGTGTCTTTGATGGCTTCAATATGGCAAAGGTGGCTTCAATATGGCAAAGGTGGCTGTCAAAATTCAGGAAGTTCCATTTCTCTCTATGACACCTTGATGATTCTCTGATTAAATTTCACTGGCCCTTAAGTAGTCTATCCCCACCAATCAATTGATTTTTTTTTTCCTTACAGGATCTTATATGCCTCCTGTATGCATCGTATATCATAGAAATTAGGTCATATTTAATATACTGAATCATAAACATTAGAGATGGAAAATCTCACTGAGCCATCAAATTCATTCCTTTGTCAGTGGAAAAAGGTTCCCATGTAGAATAGAATTTAATTTTTAACATATAATATGTTCAGTCCTAAAATGTTTCTTTTCTTAGTTGCTATTCCACAAAACTCATTTAGTCCTTGCTACCAGGGATTTTTATGATTATGTGAATTTTCTTTTAGAAACTTCACTCTGCAACTTTTAATTATATCTCCACATTGCTCTATCTCCAGAAAATAGCATTTGCAGGTAATAATCATATGCCTTCTTTCCAGTACTATTCAAAATTTGAAAAGATGGGTCTAAGTATGGAAACAATCCTGTAATAGCTATTTGCAAAGATACCTAAATGCCCTGCATTTTGTTTTCTAGTCACGATTTTTTTTTTCTTCTTCACAGTTTGGGAAGCTGAAATAACCACTTTTCCTTTGAAAACAAACTTTTTCTTAATAGAATTGTTCATTACATTTCAGTCCTTATTATCATGAAAAAGTCTAAGACTATGTTTTCTTATAAAATCGGTGCTTTTTTTTTTAGCTAAGATTATGAACAAGTTCAGTTTTTTAGACAAATATGTGTTTGGGACTCTTTCATGCATTACAAATCAATTCTTTTAGCTGACCTGATGGTTTTGCATCAGATCAAAATATCAAACAACTTTGACAGCAGGGAGCACTCCATTAGATATTCCAGCTTTTGAGGGCAAAGGAAACAAAAGTCTCTTTGGAAGACCTGTTGTGGTTTTTCTTCTCCCAGTGAGCCCAAAGCCCAAGGAGAAACTTACTACCAGAGCATATTGAGGTGGGGACAAGCTATTTTTTAATTTATATTTTAACTAGAGTGCACCAAAATGGGACAATGCTGGATCACTGCAGGGGACTGATCATGCTGTATTTTTTTTGTCACTGGGGAACACGTGGGGACAGAGACAGGAGAGAGAGCCATATCTGATAAACATTATGTTCACCTGATCTGAGATAGCCTGTTTTCTGGTATCATTAGGTAGTCAGATAATGTAAAACTCAGAAAAAAAACCAAGAGAAAACACAGATAACAGGATCACAGACAAGTTACAAGTGTAAAGGACCTCTGGAAGTCATCTGGTCCCACTGCCTTGTTCAGGTAGGGTCCTCTGGAGCAGGCTGTCCAGGATTGTGTCCAGATGACTTTTGAATCAGTCTGAGGTGGGAGACTCTACAACCATTTTGTGTAACCTGTTCCACTGCTCACCATCACAGTAAAAATCTTTTCCTGATGCTCAGATTGCATCTCCTGTATTTCAATTTGTGCCCTCTGGTCTTGTCACTGGACAGCACTGAAAAGGGCCTAGCTCTGTTCTCTTTGTACCCTATAAATCAGATATTTATAGGCACTTACAAGATCCCCCTGAACTTCCCAGCATGACCCCCTCAGCCACTCCTTCCAGCTCTGCGTCCTTTGCAAACTTGGTGAGGGTACCCTGATGGATGCAGATAACCTTTCAGGCTTTTACAGAGTATTTGGAGCATAAAGAATGTGGCCAGAGAAGATGGCCTATTTATGAATTTTGATAACATAGATTGCTTCCTCTTAAGGCTTCCCACCAACTTATTAGAACCTTTGGCTGCCAGACAAAGGGTAATTCCTGACCAGTTTTGCTAATTTTCCCACTTGCAGCAATGTCACCATCCTGCTTGACCTTTCAAATCGATTCATCTTGAGATACATTATTGACTAATTTCCTGAAATTCAGGTGAAATGTGCCCATTTTTAACCTTGTCCTTCCTTACGTACAGAAATTACCTTATCCTCTGGTACTAGCATTGCCATTAGTAAGCAATCAAAATTCTTCTCCAAAGGCTTTTCGATTTTATTTGCTCTTTCCACACTGATTTCGGTGATGTATTTCATCTAATCTTGGTGCTTTGTCAACTTTTTAATAGTACTGAGAGCTTTAATTGCCTTATTATCTTCTCTTCTGCAGTGAGGGCTTTTTCTTTAGCATTTCTATTCCCCTCAAGGAAAGCATGGACTCTGGAATATTACAGGTCCTCCATTTCCTGGGATGAAGAAATTGCCCAGACCCTTAAGGATATCTACTTCATCTCTCAGCAACATTTAATCTATCATGGCCCCTCTTTATCTTCCTAATAAATTTCCTTCTCAGGCAGCAAAGACTTCATCATCCATGCTCTTCTGACACAGCAGTGTCCTGCTGCTTGGTTTCCCTTTCTTCTATTGTGCAGCCAGGAAACCCAAGATTCCAGGGCTAAAAAAACAGTGAGATTTTTTGGGTCAGGACTACAGATTAGGGATGACATTCAGCTAGGAAAAAATGAGCCATGGGCCTTGCTGCTTGTTCTTCACAGAAAAGCTGAGAAAAGAAGAAACCTGCCCAGCACAGAAGGATTTGACACCATAGCAAACTGAAGTGCCTGTCAATGTTCCCATGAATGGCTGGCATTGGGGAACAAGGCAAAAAGGTGCCTCCTTTCCCAGTTCCAGACTGTTTTCCACAAAGCTTAGATTTGGGTGTTTCATTATGTTGTCCCCTGGAGTAAAGGCACAAAGTGGGTTTGGATAAAATGGAACAGGATGGATGCTTAAGCACTGGTTCTCTGGATTATTGTCTTTACTGCAGCCTCATTTTAGATGGCAAAGGCTCCGCTGGCTCTTCCCCAGTGCCTATTACTGGGATCAGTGACAGGGTCCCAGCTATCACTGGCCTAATGCCTCCCAGCTGCGTGCCCTGACCTGCCTTTGCTCTTGCTTTGTCAAACCTTAATGAGCTCAGTGTGTGATGGGTGATTACCCCCCAGACCAGACACAGCAAACATGGCACTCAGGGAACTGGAGGAATAATGTGAGAAATTCAGGATTGAACTCTTCTACTATATTGCAAATGGATGTTGTTTTATTTACCTGGCTTTCCTATCATGCACTCCAGATTGTACACTTGCTCCGTGTGTCACCTGCAGACAGATCTGCTGAACTGAGAATAAAGAGATGAATAATGTCACTGCCAGAACATAGCCATGAAAATCATAAATAAAAGAAGAAACATATTCCTGCTCAGAGGTATATTAACTGGAACTTTTATGTTATTTATGTTTTGCCTCAGATACACACATATACCAGGAGAAAAAAAAATCTAGTACTTAGAGTAAATCTACTGCACTTTGTTGTAAGCTTGGAAAAAAAAAGTATGTTGATTGATTTCCTTGTCTGAGTTATTTAGAAAGAGCTGAAAGCTGGAGGGCTGTTAGATTCTGGTAAAGTGAGTGAATAAAAACATTTAAAGGCTCTCAGTGTTTGTGCTCGTACTCGTGTTCCAACGCACGAATTAAATGTCAGCAGAGCCAGACCTTCAGCTACATTTGATGGCAATACTGAAGTCAGTGCAGCCACATTGATTTATGCCACCTGAGGAACTGACCCAGAGTTGTTACTTTTCACTGGACATCACATAAGAGCTATAAATGGATTTCTGAGTGCACAGAAAAGAAAATGCAATATGGAAAGTGACTTGAAACCAGAAGCTCTGTCTGAAAGGAGTGCTCTGCCTTGGGGTTGCAAGCACACCAACCTTTATCAGACACTTCCAGTGGAAATGGTGTGCTCTGGGCATCCAATGTCCCCCTGAATTCCAAAGGGAAGCTGAAAAAGATCCTATCACTTCAATGACTGGGCTTGTCTCTGAAAATTGCTCTCTTACCCCTATTACAAGTGATGTCTACAATTGCAGTAGCAAGAATTTCCATTTTCCTGACAGCAGCTTTATTGTGGGTTGCAGAACAGTTTTTGTGCACTGCCCTGCAGCTACCATACCTAGGGCTCAATAAGTTATTCAACTATTTTATGTTTTTTTCAGCAGCTTTTCTGTGCAATGGGCAACCAATACAAGTACTGTGTCAGTGAAAAGACTATGGGTTAAAACCTAAAAACACCCCATGCTGTGAAGCATTTAAATTCTTAAACTAGATTTAAGGCTTATGGTTCAAATCTGGGTTGGAATGGATGTATTTATATGGATTCCAGCAGAGCCCCTGTGGCTTGTAGCTGCAGGGGATTTGGTCCAGCTCAATTTGGTGAATTGCAAGTTTTCTAGTGAAACACTGAGATTTGACTGTCTCATTTTGCAGTAGCATTAAATAATCCAAAGACATTTGTTTGCCTTTCTGTCTTCACTAAATCTGCAAACAGTTTAAGCCTGATTTTTGACTCATAAAAACCCTTAGATGGAAAGGCTCACACCTGGACATGCTCAGGCTAAATCCAAAAGGAAACACTAAGGTGGAAGTACTGTACCTCCATTTCTGGTGAATTGCTTTACAAATAACCTTCTTTAATAACACAATCCTTTTTCTTTGGATTAGCTCATTATTTTACAGAATAATCCAGACTGATGGGAATCATCTTTCTCACATAGAAATAGTTATGGTGGAGAATTTTCTGAGTGTGCTGCTGCTTCAGAGATGATGGCTGTTGGTTATTAGCCCTACACACACAAGGTGTCCTGTGCAATCTGCTCTCAGTTTTTCTTCCTCTGATAAATAAGGAATGACATACTTCAGTACAAATTTTCCTGAATAAACAATAATTCATGCTAAAATGCACAAAAATTTTGGGATTAATGAATCAGTCCCAGAGATATCCTAGAAGTATCTGAGTATATATAAAAATATAATGAGCAAGCAGGGGTTTAAAGCAAACGAAACTCAAGGAAAAATTTTCACAAACCATTATTTCAGAAATAAACAAGTTGCGATCCTTATCCAGTGCGACAAGCACTTATTCCAAACTAAAGGCAGTGCTTTTACCACATCATCCAGCAACTCATCATGGCTGCTGGGAACTGATAGCTGGGAACCAATATTAAGACTTGACCCACTTTAATATATGAAACACATCACCTCCAGGAATTCTGCATGGCATTTAACTTGCTCTTTGAAAGTCTGAATTGATGTCTAATCTGCAGCTGGGAAGCAGGCTCACTGTTGTGGCATGTGAGTGCTTTAACAGATTGTCTGTGTGTGTGTGTGTGTTGAAATTTTGGTGAGCCCAGCTGATCCAATCAATGTGTTCACAGGCAGCAAAGAGCAACACTTTATGCAACTCGAGATTCCTTATCATCCTTCATGGGAATTACCTTTAAGGCACCAAGAATTACTGTTAAATAGAGGGGTAGTGACACTGGTGAGCAGACAGAAAACATGTTTACTGCTTCAGATGAAAGTGTGATGGCTAATGAGAGAGGCAATGACATCCACTCAAGGCTTTGCATCTTTTCAGTGATGTGTCACCATACAAAGGGCATTGCAGATGCCAGCTGATAAGGGGAGCCTGAGTAGAGCTGACATAGTATTAGAGTGAAAGAACACAGAAAATGGCTGGGCTGTCATATTCTGATGAGATAAGCCACCAGTTTCTTTTTCTCAGACACCTATTGCACAAGTGCATGCCAGGTATAGCCCCACCTCCCAACATCCTGCAGACAGAAGAAGGGGCAGAAAAAAAAGGGGGTTTGAGCTTTGACATTTTCTGGGGTTTTGGTTTTCTAAAATACCAGGAGGAATGAAGAATTGGATGCAAAATTTTAGATTTCTGGATTAAATATTTTTGTGTGAATTTTAGCCATGACGTTTCTGAGCTATCTTTAGTTCAGGTATCAGATGTTCCTACTTGCTTTGGAATCAGCATCTTGTTAGTCCAAATCATTCACTCAGGTTCCTACTGTTAACATAAGAACAGTCAGTAAATTCAGGGGGTAGGAACAGGGTTCATGAAAGCACAGTTTTGTCAGCTTTGTGGGTGTCTTGGTTTTGAGACAAATTAGGAGGAAATTAGTTTGCTTTGGTTTGCAGCCTTGAATTTAGAATGGAGAGTTCACCGATAAAAATCAGCAAATATTCAACAGTACAAGGCAGCTCAGTGACAGGATCACAGCCAAAGCAGTCTGTAGGGGCAATTTTCCAGGGATGCATAAGGGCAGGAGAATGAGATCACTTCTCCTCCCATCTAAAAGGAGCAGAGGAGCTTCTGAAGCCCAAGTTTTGTAAGAGAGTTTTTCATTCTCATCTACAAGAAAATGTGACAGGATTTGTCACCAGATATGGTGATTCTATAACCACAGCTGTCCCTCCCAGAAAACTAATCCAAGGTGTCAAATAACTTGGGAAAATATCATCTTGAGGACAAAATGGACTAGTCCTGTTTTTCTTTGTCTCAAATTTGTATATATGACCCCAAGCTTCCAGATATGCCCCACTGAAGACAGACAAGTAGAAAACACCCTGTTCAGCAGAGTCATCTGGAGCTGCTGGTTGTCCTCTCACACAGAGTGCAGCTCACATCACTGTTCTCCTTAAACTCTCCACTTATCCAGTGCTGAATTACAGCTGGACAGTTCATCCTGGCTAAACTAAATAGGATAGTTGCACACACTGCAGCCTGTCTGTCACAGGTCATCATTGTGGTATTAATGACCATCTGTGAGCAAAGTACACGGGCAGGGTGTGATTAGGGCAAGCAATTTAGCCACTGAGCTTTTGTCAGCGTGAATGCAGTTTAAATTAAACTGCAGTTGGCTGCAGCTGAAGAAGCTTTTACTTAGCTCATAATGAGCAGATTCCAGTTTTCTCACAAAATCCTTTCCTCCAATAACTCCTCACAAGGCGCTTGCAGAGTTGCAAAGTCTCTGTGCCTACATCTTCTATTTCTGCTCTCTTGGCTGGGGAAACTCAGCAGGTTCCAGATCAGACTTTCCCCTTTTTCCTTTCCTGAGAGTGAAATACAATTTTTCTGTAAATCAGAGTTCTGTCTTTTGTACATAGGTACTGATGATTTGAATGGAAACATTTCACCAGTTAATTTTTTTCTCGTCTGAAGCCAAGGTGAAAGCCTGGCTTTTTAAAGCTGAAAAGCTGATTACTGGAATACAGTTCTCCCACAGTAGTGCAAATTACTCGTCCATTGTGCAGTTTTGCAGCCAAGGGAAGACATAAGACTGTCTTAGAGCCAATCTCTAGGGATGCAGTACTCTAATTCATTCTGCTGTTTGTATCTCAGAAATCCTCCAGAGTGCAATTCAATGACCACTGAAGCCAACTGGCACTGAACTCTGTCATAAATCCAGAGCTCATGATGGACAGGGTTTAAAAATCCCTTGACACGGGAAAACTGTGGATGATTCTGCTGCAGTGGCAAAAAGGTCTAAGAGGAGCCATGGCTCAGGAGAAGAGAGGTAGGAGCAAAGGGGTGGTTTTACTTCTACTTCTGGCACTGGTCAGGCTAACACTAAGGACAAGGTATCCTTCTAATAGCTGTGACTTAAAGATAACTGGAAAGCCAGAGAGGGCAATAGAACCAGGGCAAAAACTTAAGGATGATACAGCAATGATGAGCTACTATGACAAGTAGAGTGTCCAGTGCATCAGGACAAACCTGGATGCCTTTGCTGAGCATAGGATTTAGCAGAGGGATGCAAAGAGTATCTGGAGCCTGTGTAGGGGGTGAGCCAGGTTTGTGCCCCTGGATTAAAGTTCTGTGAGTCTGAGAGCCTTGTCACAGGCTGCAGGAGCAATAACCCTACTTTCCCAGCATTCTGAGCAAATAGTATTCTGATTGAATCCAAGTGTGCTGGCTTGCACAGGAGCAAGGAGACAGCTGATTTCAGCTACAGGAGTATTGCCTTGAAGGGAATTTGGGGACATTGCTAATAGGCCTCTGGGGTGCTTGCTGGAATATCATAAGGAGTTGGAGGTTTTTTATAGAATTTTAAAAAATATGCTGGACAGAGCAGACATGTGGGGGGGGGAGCGTTACATGATGTAGTTTAAGGAGTGTAGGCCAATATTGGCTTTTAAAAATTTTTATGTTTTATTTTTTTATTTTCTTTTCCATTTCTTTGTCTTTTTTTTTTTTTGTCTTTTTTTTTTTTTTGGACTTCTTTTAATTTTATTCCATTTTTTTCATTTGCTGTTGCCAGCCCATTTACTTTGATTGATGCTGATGTGAAGGGTTTACACCAGCTTACAATTGTCCTCTTTCTTGCCTTAGCATCTAGTCCTGGCCATTCCTGATGACACTATTGGACTGGTGGATTTTTATTTTGACTTGCTGTGGACGTTCCTGTGCTGTCATGCTGTTGACATATGCACTATGGAATTTCTGAAGTCCACAAGACATTGAGGATTCCCATATTTCTTACCTAGAGACATACTTTGAAAACTTACTCTCTGTTACTCTGAAGAATTTCTTTCTAACACCTCTATGTTAAGCACAATAGGCAAAATATTGTCTGCGCCATTGTTACATTAAAGGTTCATAATTTATATTCAAAATCTAAATATGGGTTGATGCCATAGTATTAAATAAGAAAGAATTAAATGCAGCCAAATATTTCCATACAGAATACAGAGGGAAATTATGAATCTTCTCATTATGAAATTCCTTTATTCTCTGACCAGCTGGCTGGAATTTTTTGGAAAGCGCAAACAGATTATTTCTGGTGTTTGACCAGCACTGCCACATATTAGAGACACTTATCATAAAGTGGACCCAGCGGGACAGCTGTTAGAAAGCTTCCAAAATAAATGTCGCCTGGATTTCTGGCCAACAGCTCAGTTTGACCATGATCAAATCCCTTCTTATTTGACATTGCTGAGCATGTGTGCCACAAGTCTGTTTGCTTGGTATTACAGCTCTGGAATACTTATTCTCTAAGCAATAATAACGTTTGCCTTTACATGTGGAAACATATTAATAAGTGAAGTAGAACATAAACTGGTTATTATGTTAGGTGGTGGTCTTGTATTGTTTATTTTTCTTGTATCTAAAAGTCTGAGATGTCTAATTGAGCACTGGGGGCTGTTCTTAGGTAATCAGCTACGTACCCTAAATAATTAACAGGAAATAGCTCATGATCAGTTTGTGGAGGAAATCTAGACTGGTACTTGTGCATATGGCAATGTATGACAGCACATTAGCAGAAATCAGAACTTGCTCTGATTGGCATTTTGAATGCCATCTGGCTTTTAAGTGACACATTATCCCATTCTCCCTAATTTGAGAATAGCTGCTTTTGCACAAGGCTGCTCACGACAAACATCTTACCCTGGGACAGGAAGGGAAGGAAGGCTGTGATGTCTGATGTTCCCTCTCTTGGTAAGTCCAGCTGCCCTGAGACCTCCAGGCCCAAAGCCCACTGTTATATGGACTCCTTCCAGTGCTTAGGGAATTCAGATTTGACAGACTGTAAGGGTAAGAAGGAATTTCATACTCGTTGAAAACAATGAAACTTGTGTGGCCCTTAACCACAGCATCACCAGATCATTGTTTCAAAGCCTCACATCCCAAAATTTCTTGCCTTTTGCTTATTCTAGCCATGTAAGGAAAAGTTTGTGGGACCACAGAGTTGCAAAGTGTGAAGGGAATGTAGACTTTGCCATCCCAAAATATAACGCAATTTAGAATCCTTGCTCAGAAAAAGATCAAAGTCCAAGTAAATTCAACAGCAGGTCCACACAGCAGCCTGTATCAGCCTATTGTTACAGAGGTTAAAGCTTCCTAATAGTAGATAAAATAAAATTGTTCATAGTTCACTGGTGTTAGCATTGTCCTTTAGCTAAAATCACCCTTTTCTCTGGAATTTGCATCACTATGCTACTGGCCTCTGTATCCCTCTGACTGTGAAATTACTCCCTTTACTATTCTGTTTTGGTTTACATAAATTTGCAAAGTGAAGAGTAAGACTTTCAATCTCCTCTCATGAAATTATATTCTCCTTTATCTGACCCAATCAGTGCATCCAGTCCTTAAATCTAGTCTTCAGACTGAGTTCTTGTCAGTGCCTTGCACAATGGCACTCATACTTCCTCCTTAATGTTGGGAATATCTTAACAGATACCATCTATTATTTCAGCTGCTCTTTCTACTCAGTTCACAACACATTAATGCCTCGTTGAAGAATGTTTTTTTTTTTCTTCTGAAATCCCTGAGCATTTTCCTCTTTGCTGTGTCCAGCTCATGAACTCTCTAATCAGCTCTCCATCAGTCTCCATGTGTGTGACATGCACCTTGGCTATGAAACCACATTACATTTCTAGCTTTTTTCATAGTACTACAATTCTTTCTTTGTTTTCCAATGCCTTAGTGACAACTCCCAACCCTGTGTCATCAGCAAAGACTTACACTTTTACAGCCAGACCACCTAGTGAAAAGTGGTCTCAAGACTTATCCTTCTGGAGCTTCACTAAAAACTTCCTCTAATCCATTGCCATATCCCCTTCAGTCAGTTCCTTGCTAATTAAATTATTTGCTTTCATCTCCAGCTTGCTCAGTTTAACTATTAATTTCCTAGGTACTAAGCTGGGGGGACATTTCTTCCTAAGGAAAAATAACTGTCTTACTGAGTGAGAAGTCTGGGTTTGAAACAACTAACCTTCAATAAAACTTTTTCTGTGTTTCATTTTGTTTTTTTTCTCTTCAGAAATTATTCTTAAGCATTTTACAAACTAGATCAGAATGTGTGGCCTCCAGGTACTAGATTTTTATTCCTCACTCCTTCTTTCTTTATATATGGAGACTCCAAATCACAAAGATGCATTAGCTATGTGTTTTGATATTTGTTCTCAAAATTTCACAGTCCAGTTCTTGGAATTCCAGCACGAGAGAGCATTTAACTCACCCAAATTACATCTCCAGACATTGTCATTTCCTTTAGCTCAGCCCCACCTCTTTAGAATGTCTAAAATTTCACTTGATAAAATCACAGAACTGGAAGGTTCATCACTTAATGCCCTAAGCAAATCATCCATAGTCACATTATTTTTAACTCTTGATTGTTCAACTTACCTCTAAACATTATTTTGAAGACTCGATAACATTGCCAGACAATATATTTGAAAGTTTGTTTGTCCTTACCATTAAAATTTCCCTTCTGTCTAACAGGAAGTGTCCTCATTTAAAAATTAAACTCATTAGCTACGGTTCCAGCCATCATGGACATGGAAAGCAGACCGTATCTTGTCATTTCTCTATCTCTGACAGCCTTTGGTCTTCTTAAGTGCTGAAGTTCTTCTTCAGTAACACAAAGAGCCCCAGTTCTTTGCTCACACACAACTGGCTAGATTGTGTGGTGTAGATTGTGACCACTCTTGCTGCTGTTTTTTAGGCAGTATATTTTTCCCAGCACACTGTGCTCTAATAAAACAAAAGTCTCACAGAACCTATCTCAGTTCTGAGTCAGATACATGAATTTCTTAATGTGCTTTCTTGCAGCACTCCTGCCTGAGCTAGAAATGACATCACTGGCTCATGGCCACCTTTGATCTGCTACAACCCCAAGGTCTTTGTGCATAAAATTACTGCCAAGCCCATTTCCACTCTGGTTCAGATAGGCCCAGTTGGTCATTCCTGTTCAAATATTATTTACTTTGCTTTTTCTCCCTAACAAACTTCATTCCATTCATCTTCCTGCTAATTTTCAGTATGTCCCTTCAGCAGACAAGTTCATTTTGAATTTTCAATGAGCCTGTAGTCCCTTCTTGCTCCATATCCTCTGCAAATTTAATAAACATACTTCCTATTCCATCATCCCTGCTAATGAAAATATTGAATAAATGCAGACTTAGGACAGACTCCTGCAGAATGTCACTCGATACACCCTTCCATTTGGATAATGAACCATTGATAAGTACTTGGTATGTATAGATTTCCAATCACTTTTTCACCCCTCTCATACAAATTTCATTAAGAGAGTATTTGCCTAGCCTGCTAATGAGAATGTCATGTGAGATAGTGTCAAAAGCCTTATTGAGGTCAAATATGCCTGTTGCTTCTCCCTCACTCACTGAGTCCTCAATCTGCTCAGAGAAAGTTGGATAGATGTGACACAGCTGGCTCATGACAAATCTACAGCATGTGCTGAGTATTCACTCTTATCTTCCAGGGGACAGCTTGTTCCAGACTTTTGCTAGGAATCAAAATGAAGATTGGTGGCCTATCTCCCTCACAAGATTTCTGGTTTTTTCTTCCTTAACAACCTGAAATCCCCTGGCTCTACTTCCTTTTACACACTCATACTGGGCTGTTACTGTTTTGTGCTCTCTGTGTACCTTTTATTGCCTACTTTCTCTTTTATCACATTTGAAAAGATAAGGCAATGTGTTTATTAGTTGCAAAGCTCCTTCTTGTATTTTCTCTCTGCCATGGAAAATCCTTCAATATTTTTAATTAGCTCTGTATTTTCCTTTCTTTTCTGTTCTGTGAGGTTTCACTACCTCTGGCTTTATGGAGGAAATGGAGGGTGACAGGAAATGCAAGGCAGGGGCCAGGTTCTCCAACACTGTGGTTTTCCTTTGCTTCTGGAAGCATCCACCGTGCACAGGAATGACCTGCTTGTCTCCAGAGCAGAGAATGCATCCTTCTGGCACTGCTTATATGTCCCTAAAACACACTGCAAAACAACTGGGCATAACTGCAGGGGATTTGTCCCTGTTAAAGTTTTTGCAGTCTTCTGAGCTCTAAGAGCCTGCAAAACTTCTGGTTGTCAGCCCAGAGACCACTTTCTACGTTTTCTGCTCTATTAAGCAAATCTATCCACATTTGCTGTATTTTAGAGTGTTTAGGCTCCCCAAACATGGTTTATTACACCATTGAAATACTCTCATTCATTTTTAAAGGTCAGACAAAATCAATCAAAACAAATCAATTTAATTTTAAAAATTGTGTTGATGTGACACCATTATGGCAATGGAGATTGAGGAAGCCCTGGTTCTGCAGGTAAATTAAAACAGATCTAGAAAAATAAATGAACTTCTGCCATTGTGAAGACTAAGAACAGAAGTGATTCATCAAGTGTAGGAAAAGGGATTTGAGGCTGGGTCTGAATCTGATGTAACTCTAGGGGGTGATGCTGATTTTAAACCAAACGAGAACTGGTCCAGAACCATTAATTGAACAGCATAATTAGTTTCTGTGGGCATATCTTTTAGATTTTTTCCCTTTTACCACTCCCCAGCAGTGTTATTAACAGTATATACATCTCCCAGCTGAAGCTTATCTCCATTATTAAATATCCAGTGTGAAAAATGGCTGAACATATTAGTGAACTTTATTGTCTCCAAGTGACATGTTTGCTAAATTTCAAATCATTAAAATGCCTGACAATCTTGGTCACTAACTCCTATTTAAAATTCAGAAGTTCAGACAATATTACAAGCCATGCTAGTAGCCTCGCACAGCTCTTGCCTGAATCAAGACAGAGAAGAGCATTTGGAGGCTGAGCACAGGGAAAAGAAATCATCTGTCAGTTGAACTTTTCTGCTCTTTGCAAGTTCTAAGGAAACTTGGGTGAGGCAGCTCAACAATTCCATGGCATCTCAAAAATGTAAGGTCTTCCTGCAGTTTTTTCCTGCTTCTTTCCCTGTCTACTTAAGAGGTTGAGCAACCCTCTAATTGCTGAGGTGGTGATGAATTCCGGTACTTTGGCCAGAATTTTGGGCACAAGTGGCCAGCTAAATATTGACCTTTCAACACGTGTCAGTGTCTTTATGACTTACTTTTTTTGAATCACTATCTAATCACACTCAGTCCTGTTTATAATATTAGAGGATGTGAATGGGGTTTTTTCACACTCCCTCCAATATCAGACTGCATCTCCATTTTCTCTTTTCAAAGGAAATGAACTCCATTTAGTGCAGAAGTTAGAGAGGAAAAAAAAGCCAAACCCCCCCATTTTTTTCCTATTATATTTCCAAGTTCCAGCTGGATGAGTTTCAGCTGAAGTATCCAAGGGAAGAATAGTGGCACCAGTCTGGAGCAGGATTCAGCTGAGCAGCTGAGGACAGCAGCCCATTAATGTAAGGACATTGCTGAACAAACTGCTTGGAACAAAATATCCTGGATCCTTCTGTTCATTTTTAGAAGCCAAAGCAACTTCAGCACTTTAAGGAACTGTTAGAAACTTCAGAAAAACCTACTTCTTTATATACTGCTTTTTACAAGATCTACTTAGGACTAGGACCAGAAATGCTGATGTTTCGATAAAAAGTTGCTTTAAATTTTGGTTGGGATTAACAGATTTGCCAAAACTCTCATTAACAGACTCTGCTCTTGTCAGTTTTACAGCCCAATTGCAGTGGCTTCAGAGCCTTGGATACATCTCACCCTCTGAACTTGCAGATGCTTTTCCTCACCAAGTCCATATCTTTAAAATTGCTCGTTAATCAAGACCTCCTTAAATCCTTCAGCAGATAGTAATCAATAGCAGCCTTCATAAAATTTAACTGCCTAAAGGTTTTGGCAATAGAAAATACTCTATTTACTTCTTTAAGTGAGCATTTCTGAGTTAAAAATCCTTGTAAGCATAAAGAGTGGGAAAAAAATGCATCCTGGAACTAAATTAATAGCAAATTATGTATATTTGCTCTGGTGACAGCTTGGAAAGCTTTGTGAGCAGCAGGGCTGCATGGCAAAGGCAGAAGCATTTCTGCAGTCCTTTCTCCGAAGAAAAAAAACCCAAAACCTTCTGCTGTGTCTTAGGAGGAAGGAAAGTCTAGTGGATATGGCACTGGCTGGGGTGTCATGAGACCAGGTCTTCCTGGCTGACCTTTTGGCTGCTCACTTAATCTCCCCATACTGCAATTAATAGGCCCGTCACTGGGGAGAGCACTCCTCCTATCTCTGCTCTCTCATCACATCTGTCACGTTTGTTTTACTCTTTGGGTGACAAACTTTCTCTCTGGTAGTGCCCTTTTACAATCTCCTTTTACAATCCTCCAAGCCTTGATGCAGGCTGCTTTAAAAAACAGATAAGACTGTTTTGGTTCTGAGCAGTGGAGATGAAGATCTGCCTCAGAAATTTGGGCATCTGGACAACCTGTGCAGTGATTTATTGGCAGTGCAGTGATTTTGTGGCCACAGCAGAGTAGGTCTTGAGAGGGAGGAAAAATCAGGGCAACAAGGTGAATCTGTGGGTAAGGAGTGGGGGCATGCAGCTTCTCTTTGCCCTCTTTGTTTGGCTCTGTTTTTTTTTTTTTTTTTACCTCTTTTGGTACAAAGTACACAGTCCCTTTCTGCTGGGCACTATATTGCCTATACCATGAGCTGGCTGTGACTGAAAATTTCCAACCATTTGTTATTTTCAGAAGCCTGCAGCTCCCTTTGCTAGTGGAAAGAAAACAGAGCCCTGATGTTGCTCTAATGGGTGGGGTTTTCCCCTCTCCTTTCTGTCTTCAGCCCTCCTAAAATAGCCATCTCAGTTTTGGTCATCAGTTCTTCAAGAGGAAGTTATGCTAGGGAATGGAAAACTTTTTTTAATGCCAAGTTTTAGCAATTATTTTGTCAGGTCCCAACCCTCTGGAAAGTGGGGTTTCCTAATGGAAACTGACCCTTCTCTCACCCAGATAACACTGCCACTGGAGCTGATATCATGTGTCTCGTGATACTGACTGTCAGCTTAAATTGATTACCCAGGATGTTCCCCCCACACCCCGCTGTAAGATGTCACTGCTCATATTTATAACTGGCCTCTATCTGCATACCTAACAGTCTGTATGTGCAAAACCTTGTCCTCATGCTCTCCATAAATATTTATTGAAAAGAAAAATACAGTGTTCAAGATTTCATTGCCCCCTCCCATCATTTATGATATGAAAGAAATGTACTGATATAATGAAATAATTTGTATATTTGAAAATCAAGTTGTGGTTTCTGAGCTTCACGTCAGCTCCACACTGCCACATTATATAAGTATTTATTTATGACCTCTGTAGATTTAATAAAATGACACAAAAACTCAGCTGTATTCAAGTGTCAATTGGTACTTAACACCCAGGCTTACATTTATTGTAAATGTTGTTTTCTTGAATGCTAGAGAGATGAAATATTGAAATCCTTAGTTCCAGGAACTGCACTTTTTATGGTTCCTGGAGATGACTCCCCAAGGACCCAGTGCATGATGGCATACTTTGGTAAGGAAATAAAAGCCCAGCTACTTAATAAGCAGTCTGTCCCTTCATATTTTAAGATATTTCAACAGTATTTGCATTTCCCAGACTGGTACAACTTCTGACAACATCTCAAGCCATCAGGTAAATAAGAGAAGTGAATGTTCCCTTACTTCATGAGAAAGGTGGTTTTTGATGTTTAAAGCACCATATTCCATTTCATTATGGCAATGCTGGACGGACATAATGAATGTTTTACTTTGATCCTTGAGATTTGATGTCAGGAATATCAGATCTCAAGAAAAGCAGTAGGATTTGGATCTGTATTCATCACGTGTTTGTTAAAGGAATGGAGGATGAATAGCTGTGCCTTTGATGGAGAGGAGCTGAAGAAGAAAAAGAGGCATATTTTAACTAGCAGCCCTTTGGTAAAACATGAGCACATGTTAATGGAACAGACACAGCCATTCCAGCTGCCATGTTCCACCAGTGCTGAGCTCAGCAGATGGATCTGCAGGGACTTGGACCAGCCTTCAGAAACAAAATTGACCTCAGCTCCAACATACAAACTTTCTGCATCTCACAGGCTCCCCTTCCCAGGCAGTGTGTTTTCCTGCTTGAGGAGGTTTAAGTCCATGGGAAGATATTTTTTCCTGCTTTGGAAAGTCACTCATTCTGCAGTGAAGTATTTTTAATATTTTGACAAAGAAGCTGGATGGTTCAACACAAGAGATCTTTTCTTGTTCTTTCATTAGAGTGTGCAGCTGAATGAATGGAGAGGGGTGGACTATGAAAGCAGACTGAGTGTACCTGTCATAGTCTTCTCTGCTGATTTATTTTCAAGAAAAGTCTAAAATTTTCAGTCCCTTCAGATGTGGTGCATTGTCTCACAAGTAACTTGATAATTAGGGTTGCTTAAATGGTTTTACCTTTTGTGTCTTAAATTACTTACAGTTTATCTACATGTATGGAAAAATATTTTTTAAATTTTAGTGCTGGAGAGCAAGGAGGTTTCATTAAAAGCTGAAATAATTTCATGTATTTCACATTTAAATGGTAATACCCAGGAAATTGAACCTTTAAGAATTTTATTATTCTAGTATCTTTTCATGTTGATTGCTGAAATAGTCTAGCTTCACAAAAACCTCCTCACAAAAAAAAAAAAAAGTCAGCCCTTATTACTGTTAGCAGAGTACACAGAACTTCATCACACACTGTTTTAATAGGAAGATCTCAGAAGCAAGCAGACACTGAAGCTGATAATAGCAGTTAATTTCTTTGAACGGAATAAAATGTATTCCTATTGTGAAAAGGATCACCTTTGGAACACGGGCAAACAACGGTTGTGGGAAAACAATGGTTTGTTCTCAGGGTTGCATTTACCATCTGTGGGTACTTTATCACATTTTTATGTCTCCCACATTGGGGTCACCGAGGGGCTTTCTTCAATACTTCTATTTTTATCTCACTTCGGATGGGGGGAGAAGATGGGGCAATGCCTTCCTTATCAGGTTCTTATCTTCAGGAATGCCCCATCAGATTTATTTTTTTTTTACATTCCCAGAGGAAAGAAGCAGATATGTAAACAAATATATATTGATTTATGTGTGGAAGATTATTCAGTTGTGATCATAGCAAAGCCTGGAAATGGTCAAGTCAGTGCTCACTGCTGGAGGTATGTTTCCATAATAGGATGTGCCATACTATTTGTACTCCATCCAGCTGGCCTGTTGGAACATACTATTTTATGTAATTATTGCATAAATTTTAAAAGATAAAACATGTAAATGAACCTGAGTGGTAGTAATAGATGATTTTAATTACCCAGACATAGACAAGATTGCATTAAGTAGAGGAAATATATTTCTAAATCTGGAATGAGAGTGCTTTCTAATTCAATCTGAACATCAGCTGACAGCCAAAGAAACAAGGCTGGGTTTGACTGTAACTTGGAAAGAAGGTTGACAAAATAATATTAGTGGACAATTTGGGCTTCAGTCTATTGGTTGGGGTCACAAATGCACTACAGGAATTAAAATGACAGTCAAAGCTATGAAGGGAAGCAAAAAGAGGACCCTAATCCTCAGGTTCAAAATAGCAAACTGGGATATCAAGTAAAGCAAATTAAATAAAGCATTAAAGAGAAAAATTATAGAAATCAAGAAGGCTAAAATAAACACAGAATATTCTGTGATAAACACACTTGACAAATGACTTGTCTTACACCTGGTTGTATTCTCATTTGCCAGAGGCTGGGCAAATAACCCCTTCTTCAAATGCAAGATCAAACTCCTCTGTGCTGCTTGAAACTCACAGATGTACTGGTCACGGAAGGCAGAGGAAAATCAACAAATTGTTGTGACACTCTACACAGACTGACCTCCTTCTGCCCCTTTTGTTTGCAGTTAGATTCATACGTGGTGGAGTTCTAAAGATTCCCTCTCAGTGTTTGGTTCTAATTTATTTAATTTCCTATGCCTGCTCCTTTTCCCTTGTTCGCGTTCACTTCACATTTCAGCAGTGCAGGTGCTACAGAAAAGCAATAATATAAAATCCATGAACTATTGGTGGATACTGGAGCCAGACCTGGAAGGGATCATGTAGGATGCCAAATCAAATCTTTACTAGGATTGCTGTTATGAACACACACACAAAAAAAGCCAAGGAAATTAAGGCTAACACCCTTATTTCTCTGTCCCAAGAAAGCTGAAGAAAACAGCAAGGTAATGAGGCTATCCAGCTATTAAAGAGCATGACTGGGAAGTTAGTGGCAGTTGAGTTGATAATGTTTCTAACCATCTGAATGGTTCCTTCTCTTCAGCATTGACAAAAGGACCTCAAGGTCAAATTTCTGTGCATAGGATACATTTTCCTTGGGGGTAAGTGAAATGTTAAAAGGCTCCATGATAATACCAAAGATAGGCAATTAGAAGTATTAAAAGTTGACAGGCAGCAGGTTTTTATCAATTATATCTCAGAATTCAACAAGAAGTAGCAATGGAGATAACAAAGACCTTTAGCTGCTGAGTTTTGATAGGTCACCACAGACAGGAACAGAGGGTTTAGAACAGCAAAAGGCAGGGCTAAATGAAACAACACCGAATAAAATTTGACTGGGGGAAAGAAAGAAGCAAGCCAGGTCTGTGTTTGGCTTGGCAGGAGGTGTAGTAAGTGCTGTTCATGGATTTTCGAAAGCAGCAAAGAATCTGGTGGTCTTGGGCCTGTAATGGAAAGTGTCAAAAGAAAGTGGAAAACACAGGAGCTGGGGAAGTAGTGAAAAGGAATCAAGCCAATGAGCAGCTTAAGTTTTCCTGTCCTACCCATCCTCCTCAGCCCCTGGACATCCTGCCTCTGCATGGGTATCCCAGCAGAAGGATGGCTTTCCCAAAGCACAGCCTGCAATTCAGAAATGGCCCTTACAGAAGTAATAAAACTAATCCCTGACCTCTTCTTGCCACTGTGTCCATGGCTCCTGTGCTGTGCTCATCCTCCCTGCTCCTGAAACCCCCTAATCTAAAAGAGAAATCAACCACAGGCCACTTCAGCTGGCCTTACTGCTGGATACTTGCACAGCTTCCATGCCTGAAAGTATATTACACCCCAAGAATCCTGGGGGGCCATTGAATTAGAGAAGAGAGCATTCTGCTCCCCTGGGAGACCAGGGAAAGGCTCTGCCAGCATTTCCTGGTACTGCCTCTGTGTGAGAGTTATTTGGAAGAATGACAGTTATGGTAAGAGATGGAATTGATGCAATTAAACATGCTGTCACAGATGATCTTATGGAGAGGAATCATCTCTTTCCCAGCATTAATTACAAATAGTACAGGGGATAATGACCAGTCCTTTAGGCCTCTTTCTACTGTAATATATAGTGTTTGATGATTTTATCTTTCTGTTATCTTCCACTTTTAAAAATCCCATTTCTGCTCTGTTATGGCAGCACAAAAAGACTCTGCCAAGACAGCAGGCTCCAGAAGAGAAACAGGGAGGAAATATGTTGTCTTGCAGGCTGGGTGGGGAGACAAAATGGGGAGGAAATGGATCCTCAAGCATAAAACAGGGATATGCGAGACACAGAGAGAAAGTGATTTGTGCATTTCATGAAGGGAGTTAATAAAGGAGAGTCAGATTGTGTAGGGGTGGGCAGAAGAGCTAATTTCAATGCCTTATTCAGCAACGGGCTTCAGGCTTATCCAGAACCTCCATGAATAACTAAGACAAATACTGTAATAAATAACAATGATGAATAAAGCTATGCAGCAATTTATGGAGATATTTTTCCCATTTGCATTTTGATGTCTTTTAAAAAGAGTTTATTATTTTTTATTAAAAGGGAAAAAAAATTGCAAGAAAATTCTGAAGTGCATTTTGTTTATTTGAAGACCAAAAAAAAGCTATTAGCAAGAGCTGAGCAGTAAAACTGCTCTTAAGTCAAGAGAATCCTTCATTCTAGGCATACCTGAAGAACTTTGTGACTTTGTATAAGTCATCTGATTTCCTTACAACTCCACCAACCGCAGGGGAAAATAGGAAAAAAATCAGGATCTCATTTAGAATCAGGTTTCACATCTGATCTGTTTTCCCTTCAAAAGTGAACTATGGAAATAAGAAAGATGGCTATTGTTTAAATTGGGAAAAATATGGAAACAAGATGAAATAAGGGAAATGGCTGCATTCTGTAACCCACTCTGACATTGATCCAAGAATAAACAAACCCCAGGTATCCAGCAAGAGTGAGCACAGCCATTATGAGCTTAAACAATGGGCACAGTTGTGCTCATTGCTGCCCTTGTGTAAGTCTGGTTTTCACTCCAGGTTTTCACAGCAATTGTCCTGAGCAGAGACAAACCAAAAACCTTAAAACTGTGAGGCAACACAGCCTGGCTGCAAGGTGCTGAAAATCCAACTACTTGAGCTGGATTATTCTGCACTTGATGTGCTTTGTTAGGAGAAAATTTTGCCTCATTTCCCTGTTAATGGGTTTTTTTTATTTGTCTAATGTAATTTTAAAAGCCTTTTTTTTTTTTTTTTCTTTTAGGAAAAAGCATTTACAGTGCTTACTTTAATGAAGTACTGATTGTACTGATCTTCTCAGATATCTGTTTACACCTATGTTTACTTTAGGAAGAGATGCCTATTTTCTACAGCTACCCTTCAGCACATCATTCTGTAAAGACCCAGGAAAACCTGAACTCTAAAGAAACTGCCCTAGGAACCTGCTCAGAAGTTTTGCATATACTACACAGCAACACCAGATAAAGCCACTCTAATTTATTGTATTTTGTGGACAAGTGATTATTTTATGCTTTGGTCAGTCTAAACTATGGCTGAAAATTACAGTAAATAGAACCACTTGAAAATGGTGTAGAACTCTCTTATAAACAATAAATTCACCTGTGAGTTTGAGGAAGATATTTTGACTAATTCTATATTTTAAAAGCATTAGGTATTAAAACACATTTTATTTGAGCTAGGAAGCAGGGCAAAACCCAAGCAAAATTCTCACAATTTTACTATCATTTTCACCCAATGAGTGTTTTCTTAACACAAAATTAAATCTCTTTGTTAATGATCAGCTAAAAGGAAACCAATTCTTTACATATTTTTTTGCCTTACTTACATAGTTACATAATTGATCTGGTGACAGCAACACAACTATTGCCCACCATTTTGTTTATAAATTTCATCAAAACCAGTAATATTTTTTTGCCAGACTTGCAGTTTTGTGTCAGGAGCAGCCTCTCTAAGAACAGCAATAAGTGTATGAACTTTCCACTGCTGGGTGTCAGCCCTCAACACAAAAAAACAGATCTAACTTTGATTCTGCCAGGTGACATTTCCCATCCTTTGTTATATCTGACAGTAGGAAAGTCTCTTGGTTTGAGACTTGGTAATGCCCAAGAAAATAGGGTCAAGTAAGAATTTCTGGACTGATTGATTCTGCAGCTTGATTGTTAAATGCTTTGCAGGGTTGCTCTTAGTCAATGTGGATAGTTTGTTTTATTTTTATTTTTGTTCAGAAGTCAATGAACTGGAAAACATCCAGTGAAATTTAATATCACTATAACCATACCTTGGCTGAAATTCCACAATTCTCAGAATTTAGTCTGCACAGGAGGATTTATAATTTTCCATTTAATACTCAGAATGCTCTTTGAGAATTCACTGAAATTCTCAGAGAATCTGGCCTGAATTTTGAAATTGAAGAAAAAATCCCCAATTATATTTGTCATAATATCAAACAGTATTCAGCAAAGCTTTTGTTAAATACATGCAAAAAATTAATGATTGCCCCTTTTATTTATAAACCCTGCTTTGTCTCACTTTGTCTGCATATGATGTTAAGTTACTGTGGATACTGTGCTTCCTAGGCTACTGCTTTGATTTCCTGAGATGCATGGCCAGCTCACCTTGAGAAGGTGTAGAACACCGTTCCTTCCAGTGGATTCTGGCTCAACCTTTTCTTTTTCCAGCTGCATTTGCCAAGAATTGCACAGGCGAAAACGTCACTCACATTGTCAACAGGGACAATCCTGTGGCAACTGCAGAGGAGGAAAAAAGCAGCCTGCTTTTCTTTACATCTATTTGTCAGCATAGAAATATCAGAGAATGTTTCCTTCCTGACCCTAGTATTCAGTGGTGTGGTGCTATTGTTCACAGCCAAAAAAAGATGTTCAGGTTTGGCTCAGGCATGTGGAATGCGTGACTGAGGGAGACCCTGAGACCTCCTGTTGCCATTGAACCTTCTCAAAGTGAGGGTGATGGACCCAGACCCCAGCAATGCTCTCTGGAGCTGGGTACAGGGCTATTATCTGAGGCCAAGCTCGATGGGAGCCTTGGACAATCTCATCTCGTGGGTGGCATCCCTGCCCACGGTGGGGTGGTTGAAATGAGATGATTTTTATGGTCCCTTCCCCACCAAGATATTTTGTGATTATATGATCCTGTGACATCACCCCAGCATCACTGGATATGAAGAACGTAAGAGCCATGCTGTCATCACAACATGAATTTATTACACTTTGCCAGAACCCAGACCCAGTTTTCAGGGTACAGTTGCAGCCTACTCCATGCCATTGTTAATGGTTCTGTTTCAATGCCATCAAAATGCTCAAGCCAGGGACAATGCCACAGCCTCACCTCCCAGCACTCCCTGAGGTGTGCCCAGCCATCCTCCACCAGGACAAATCAGTCACATATCCATGTATTTATGCAACCATTTCCAGGCATCACCTGTCTCTCCATTTCAGATGGAAAACCAAGAGTCCTGACAGCCCTAGCTACCAGTTTTTAAAATTTCAGTCTTTGTAATGCACATAGTTTGGATTAAAATTCTATATCAAGGACTCTTGAAAATGGATGACTCAATATCCCCTTCATAACCTTCATTATTCAGGATTTAGCTGGAAAAATGCTGGTGTTGTGCATTATTCTGTCATTACGTAGTTTCTTGTTTAACCAGCCTGTGATTCCCCAGAAACCTTAGGAGCTTGTTTAGACACGGGAATAAACTGCACAGTCCTCCACTAGCAAATGTGAAGTGGTGTGGCCATGACATTTTATGAAAATCCTTTGCTAGGATTTTCTTCTCCTGAGAAACTGAGGAGCCTCAGGAAAGAAATGTAAACAGTAACTATCTGCTGCTGTGGAATGCAAGAGGTGCTTCCTTGACTGGTCCGTGTTAGGTGTTTCTACTTAATGACCAATCAAGGATCCAGCTGCATCGACTCTCTGAGCAGTCACAAGACTTTGTTATTCATTCCTTTCTATTCCTGTCCAGCCTTCTGATGCATCCTCTCTCTCTATTCTTTTAGTGTAGTTTTAATATAACATTTTTAATATAATATATATCATAATATAATAAATCAGCCTTCTGAAACATGGAGTCAAGATTCTCGTCTCGTCCCTCGTCCTGGGACCCCTGCAAATCCCACAGAGTGGTGCTCAGGTGCTCCTGCCTGGGATCTCCTCGCTCATGGAGAGCCAGAGCCCAGCTGGAGCAGGGCCTGGGGCTGAGGGCTGCTCCTGTAGGTACAGCATTTTATTTTGCTCCAGAGGCCATGGTTGCTGTTTCTGCAGAAATGTAGCTACATCCATTAAAACAAAACAAATCAAAACAAAACAATAAACAAGAAAAGGAGGCAAGTCCAATAATAAATCAAACCAAACAAATATGCTGGGAGCAACACAGTTTTCTATGGAGATCAGCTTGTCAATGAATCACAGAAAACTCCCAGTGAGCAGCTCCACACTGAGATGCTCCAAACCTCCTGCCCCAGCCACAGCTCACTCAGCAGCTCCCTGGGAGGAGCAGCACACACTTGTGTGCTTACAACCTGACCCCCCAACACAGGTCCTCTTGCTGCTGGTCCTGCCACAAATCTGAAATGCTGAGCCTTGCTTAAAAAATGCATATAAATCAGTCTGAAGTCCTCTGAGCTTCAGACCACAGCCCATTACAGACAGAAAGGCTGGAGAAAGACATAAAATATGGGTTTGTTTGCCCATATCAATTGCCTTTTTATCTCCTGTCTTCTAGGCACAAAGGAATTTGAAGTGAGGAGATGTCAGTTTTGGTTTGTATGTTCACAGTTTCATTGTAATAAATTATGTCTTTGACACATTTTTGTAAAGAAGGCAAGAAAAGAAAAAAACCCTGCCCAAACCCTTGTAGTCTCAGGTACAGAGAGATCACATGCAGGCTGGTGATGATTTTTGACATTGAGAGAAATAAAGTAACTCAAGAGTCTTAAATGAGATGTCAGAAGGCAGCCTGCAGAGGCCCCGCGCTGTGCCATGCTGCTTTGCCCCAAGCTGGAGGGCTCTGTCCAGCTCTGCCCTGCCTGGGAACCAACAGCCACACCCTGGGGAGGGGGATGGAGAGGCTCGTGGACACAGCAGAACCACTCACAGCTCCTGCTTGGCCGTGGTGGCAGAGATGCTGTGGGGCTCAACAAATGCAGAGAGAGAGTTTAAGTGTCCAGTGCCACATGAGCACGAAATCGTTGGCTTTGCTGCCTTGCATAAATTGCAACATGCAATTTATGAACTGAGAAAAGGCAGCAGGAAAGCAGGGCAGGCAGGGGACTGCTGCTGTCTCGTGCCTGCCCTGCTGCTCTGAGAGGCAAGTGGACCCAGTGCCTGTGCCCCTCCTCTGCTGCCAAAGGAGACTATCAGTGCTGCTCTCGCTGGGAGATTAATTAAAGTTTGTAAAGCACTTGGGCTGTGCTCAGATGAAATATCACAAGATATTTAATCCTTTGATAATATTTATTTGGCTGATGCCTGCACTAGAAGGGGAAGGAAAACCAGGGCACATGTCTGCTCAAAAACATCCTTTCTCATTAAAAAGAGCCTAGCTAAATTAAAAGGTTTGTGGAATGTATTTCCTGTCAAACCTCCGGCCTGGGGGAAAAAGTACTGGAGAAGCATTTGTGGCTGCAGTTGATGTGTCCATCTGAGCACAACTGCAGGGCTTTGTATGACTTGTGAGATTGAGGGCTGACTTATTCCATTATCCTGTAATATTTCATGCTCTTAATTCCTGCCTTACTATCTCATTCAGTACAGCTACAGCAGGTATTAATTGCCTATCCAGACAAAACTGGTTTAAGCTTTTGGTTTTTTGTTTTAATTTTTCAAACTTGAATAGAAGCTGGTGACTTTATTCCATTCTCCAAGACCCAGATGGAATCTTTTCTGAAAGCCCTGGTAAAAAAATTGCCTGTATTTTGTTTCATTATCTAAAGATCTTTAATCTTTCAAAACTGACATAAAATACATAGTTACTCCTCTCACTCCATTAATTTTAATTTGTTTTGATCCCATGTTTGCTGTTTTAAGAATCCTCCCAATCTAACTTGAAGATTCAAAGCCATACAAACAGCATATGGTACAAACTTCACATCTGTATCGTGTTACACTTGGCAAGAGAGATAGGAGCACTCATTTACTGGAGCTCAGCATGGGGTGAGAGTTCAGAGGTTATCATTCCTGATGGCTTACAACTTTACAGATGTTTTCCCTTTATGAACAACAGAACCACTTGTCAGTCACAGCTCAAACCTAAAAACCAGACGTTTCTACCTTCTTTTCATAATTCTTTCCATGATTCTTTCTGTGTTTTGCAGTCTCTTTTTAGGGTTCAGTAGTAGGGAAATGATTACAGATTAACAGTTGCAAAAGATTGGTTAACATTTTAAATGTGTGGGGAACGTGGCAAACTAAAATAATAGTGAAAAATAAAATCATAGTCAAAACATATGTGAAACCTAATCTGCAATAATCTTGAATTAATATTAAAGCTTATATCACATTTTTCCAGTCTTTCCACAGTGGGAATACTGAGTGCACACATGTAATATACATTTCTATAGAATTGATCATCTAGGTGATATGTTGCAGTAAAACCTAAATTTGACTGGACCGGATTTACGTACATGACTCATTAGAATTGTGACCTTTAGTGTAGTCTTGGCTTGGATTCTCTAGTCATTTACAAAATACCTGAAGAACAGCACCTGGGTAATTAAAAATGCCATCTGACAGAGGGAAACTATAACCAGAGTGTATGATTGACCAAAGTCTCATAGAGTCCCTATGAGAGAATAAAGAAAATAATCAGTCCAAGTTGGCCCAATATATTTTTTTCCTCTCATGCAGTGAAAGCCACTTATAATTTGTATTACAAATCCAGCCTCAATCTAAGGAACCATAGAATCCTAGAATTATTAAGGTTGGAAAAAACTCTAAGATCATCCATTGCTTCCAGGTATTTGTGGACTAAACACCCCCAGCTCCCTCAGCTACTCCTCATAAGTTTTATGCTCCAGAACCTTCAGCAGCTTCTGCAGTAATTTTCATTCAACAGATGAAAATTTGCCTTAAGCTTTGTGGACTTCTATTTAAGTGAGTTGTGGTCACTGGGAAATTTGCAGGTGTTTGGAAAAACACAAACATTGTTTCAGATGGCAATGAGCAGGTCACAAAAAAGAAAGTGATTTAAAGGGTTGCCCCTCTCTGACTAATCTTCAGTAACTAGCTATGTATTAATTCCTTGTCACCTGGAGCACAAGCCAGATCACTGGTGTGAATTTTACACAAAGTGGATATTACTTTACAGAGCAACTGATGTGGAAGTCACACAGGGCCAGTTACCACACCTTGGCCAAGGGGAAATAAATCACAGAACACCATCTGATCAGTCCTTAGTTAATATTAAATTTAGCTCTTCCATTTTATAGTTTCATAGTCATCTCTTCTTTTTTTTTTGTAATCCTAGAAAGAAATACAGTTTTTGTCCACCTATGCTTTTCCGATTCTAGCTGTGATTATATATGCATAAGTTCTTTATAATAAAGAGTACCTACAGTGACACACATTTGAAATCTGCTTCTGGAAAGACTGAGTGGGGATGGGTGACTTGTCACAGGCAATAAAAAATGTCAGTGGCACATGTTTGTGTGTAGTCTGTGAATGCTGTTTGATGTACTTATCAGTTTCTTCCTACAATATGCTGTAGTTACTGAACAGCACAGCTTGGCTATTGATGGGTAAAAGAAGTAGAAGATAAGAGAATAGGCAGACAGTGATTTGGATTCTGCAGATGATATTTTGCAGGTTGGAAAGGACAAAGACAATCTGCAAGCAGCAGCAGCTGATATATCCTCAATAGAAAATAATTCTGGGCTTGGAGACAGAGAAAAAACATATGCACAGTAAATCATGCAAATCGAGTCTTAATGGTGGTGCATTTGACAATAAGGCAGAAAATTATGGAGTTGGAGGTTGTTTCCTTTTTTTGGTTTTTTTTTTTTTTTTGTTGTTGTTGTTTTTTGTTTTTTTTTTTAGCTTCAGTTTTATAATAAACTTCTAGTTGCACAGGTCAGCTGTTAACCTCTTAGCATGCAAAAGGCTGTGGTGGTACAGCACACTGGGGTAACAGCAAACTTGTATTGGGGAGGGGGAGGATTGAATAATCATCCCTCTAGGTCTTTATTGACTTCCCTGGGTTCCCTGAGAAAATCACAAGTGGTTAAGAAGCAGCCAATTGGTCAGAGGAAATGGGGGCAATTCCCAGGATCTAAAGGTGAGACATACGCCTCATTTTTTCCAGTTAACTGTTCATTCTGTGTATATTTAAATCTTTTTAAAAAGCCAACCAAATAAACGAACAAACAAAACCAACCCAAGAGCAGTGAGGCTGTTTCATTCCTGCTTCCCTCTGTAAAATCCCTGGAGCACTTTCCTTGGAGAGGATGCTGACCAGATGAGGAAAGCCAAAGGGAGCTGCTGGCAGTTTCTTTGTCGCTGTAACATCGTGCAGGAGAGCGTGATACTTGGGGATAGAGCTAACGACCCACTGTGGCACCATGCCATGGAACTGTCAAATTATCTGGAGGGAGGATGGTAATGAATGTGCATCACTGCTACATACAATTTGCTTTTAAGCAGGTAGGTAGGGCTGTGACTGAACAGAAGCCATTAAATTATGAACAGAAGGAGAGCGATCCAATTTTCTGCCTTGCTAAGGATATGAATAGTTTTAATGATAGCTGAAGACTTCGAGTTTGCCCTTCCTTTTGTAATCTTCCTCAATTGTTCCCTTCAAGTACAGCAAATCTAATTCTCTGGTTCATACCATCAATGTTGCACTGGTCTAATTTCATAGATGTTTTTTCAGAAGCAGAAGCAGTTTTGTTTTAGTGCAATGGAAGGAAAAATGAAGCTCATTGTTCAAAAGCTCCTCTGGCAATGAGATAAATGGAATATCTCATTTTACCTCTCTTCTGTTGCATTACTGGAATGTTTTCTGCAGGAGGAACTTGGATAGTCTGTGCTGCATCTAGGCAGCAAATAAAAGAATAGTGGGACCCAGAGTTTGCTGGGTGCAAAGTGCAAAAGCTGCACTCATCATCAGGAGGTTCTGTCACCTACCAGCTGTGGACATGCAGAACTGCAAACACTTTTAGTCTAATCTTAGTGACAAAGTTGTAAGTGGCCCAGATTTTGGTCACTACAAGATCATATTTTAGGCAAGAAAGGCCTGTGTCTAAATGTATATTTAGTAAAGAAGCCTACAATATGAATTTTAGAGTCAGATCAGTTCAAATAAGGTGAAAGACTGTTTACAGTGAGTTCTGTCTGCCAGTATTTACCTTCTCTGCTCTGCTGAGCTCTTTCTCCATTCCATTGATATAATTGAAAAATTTATATATATTATTTTTTTGCAAGGAGGGCTTTCTGCTATTGCAAACTGACCTTAAAGACTGTACCTTAAAAAGTAGAGTTAAAACATGTGTGCATTAAAGATACTTTCAATGCATAGTGCATGTCTTCAGAATAGCTTTTATCTAGTTATGATTAAAAACATTTCACCACCAAGACAACTTGATGGTTTTATGACTTATTGACTACCCTGTTACTGTGTAACATAGTTAATTGGCTCTCTGCTTGCTTTAATCTTGGATGTTTGATTCTGCTAAATCTTTAAAACACGTTTTTGACTACATTATCCTGTAAGTATTTAAAATAAATGCCCCTCAAATGCATTTTTTTGCAGTTTTAATAAATTCTCTTTAACAAATAAATGGGGGAAGGAGTGGAGACAAGGGAGAACACATGAAATATTAATAAAGGCCAATATGATGGAGCCAATAGATAGGGCTTCTAAGATAAAAGCTTGTTTTGCAAAGCATTAAATTTTGGATTCTCAGCTGGGACAGTCTGAAATAGCTCAGTGTAGATCAGACTTTCCTTTTCCTCTTTCCCCTGTTTTGACACTGGCAGAGCCAGCAGGAGGGAAAGTTTCTCCCTTTTTGCCTATTGTCTGTCTGCAATGGTGGGGAGGAACTAGTCCTTCCTGGAGGTCTTGCATTGCTGACTTTGGATGCTAAAATACGGTTTGGAAGAGGTGGATAAAATGTGGACAGGGCCAACACAATACGGGGTGCATCCCGTGGGGAGCTGTAATTCCCTCAGGGGTAATGCCACTGGTCTGACCATGGGTGGTGTGGATGCTGTGGGGATGGACAGAGGTGTATGGCATGTGACAGTCACAAAAAAGCCTCTTCAAAAAAATGTTAATGTTAATATGTGTGTGTGTGTGTGCGTGCGTGCGTGTGTGTGTGTGTGTGTGTGTGTGTGTAAGGGCTGGGAAATGCAGTGAGAGCTGGCCAAGGGCATGGGTGCAGGATGATTGGGTCAAAGGGCAGTCCTGCTTTGGTCAGGAGAGTTTCTGCAGCACATATGCTCCCTTTAAGGCTCTGGTGAACAGCATGGATCTCATCTCCTCACTGGGACAGAGGCAGATCCCCCTCCAGGCAGGTGCCAGGGGAATCAGCTTGTTTGCAGACTGACAGAAAAGAGATTTCTTCAGACCAGTTCCTCCATCAGAGTGTATCCTTTAAAAACCCAGCCTAAGCCATTAGCCGTGTGCTTGTTGGGGTGTCTGTCACAGACAGATCCTCCTGGGGAGCTCTGAGAGGTGGGGAAGGACTCAGGATTTTTAAAGTAATTTAAAAATTACTTTTTTAATTGTCAGAAGGCAGAACTGAAATCCTGACAAAATTTAATAGTGTGCTGTGAAGGCAATGGAAAGTTGTGAAGGATATTGAAAGAATATCCCTCTAGCTGTTTGTTTTTACACATTTGAATCAAAGGACAACATCTTGGGAGAGTTTCCCTGTTCAACCATGCAAGGGGTTTCTTGTCACTAATATATTTCTGGTGATTTTTTGTGAAAATCTTTCAGAAAAATGAAGCCTTGGAGAAAATATTCTGTGGGAGTGAGGTGTCTGCATGGTTTTGTGTCTCTTGAAAGCCTGCTTTTTGTGTAGGACAGTGTCAATTAAAGCCATTCCTGTAGCATGTCGCTAGAGGGACATGAAAACATGGACCAGATTCACTCCTGTTGTTCTTAGTTACTGCTCTTTAATGGGAAAAAGCACAACAGGGATGACTTAGGGCTTTCTGTTCTCTGACTGAATGAAAGAGCTTTAAAATATTATCTTTGACCTGTTTGAAGTTTGTTGAAAAAAACCCAACACATACTAGTGCTGAAGATAGTGCAGTAGTATAAAGTTTCATCAGCGAGTATTCAAACAAGATGCAAAGGAAATCCTCAAGCATAAGATACAAAGAAATAATGTCTTCTACAGTTCTTAGCAAATTAACTTGTTAATATCAGGTATTCATATTAAGCTTAGCCACACACTTGCTCACATTCATTTCAATAGTGGAGATGAGCTGTGTTAGACCTGCTTTCAGTCTGGGATGTGATCTCAAGCCATGAAAGTTTCAGTGACTTCTCTGGGCTGTGTTTGGCAGCTGTAGGGGAGAAGGAGGCTCTTCCATGGGCCTTTCCCACAGAAAAGCTGCAGTGCACAGCTGGGAGGCAGCAGTGGAACTGCTCCTTAGCTCTGTGAGCAGCTCTCCTCCACCCTTGTCCAGCATCAAGCCATAAAAGCCCAGCTTCAATCCTAGACTGGAAAAGGACCATCCTGGGGCTGGTCTGAGCTGGGAGGCAGCAGCTGTCATGACTGTCCCCATGTGCTGGAAACCTGCTGCCTCCCAGCTGAGACCTGTGGTGCCTGCCTGCGCCACAGGCAGGCGTCCACCCCTGCCTGGTGGGATGCCAGAGGGGCCTCAGGCCACCATCTGTGCTTCAGGTTTGCAAATACACTGCAATGACACAGCACAGGGAAACCCACTGCTTTAAGCTTAATGTTGTTCTTCACATTTATCTTGAAATAATCTTGTGGCTGCACAAGGTCTGTGCAATCAGTAACCAGGTTTTAGCTACAAGTAATTTGCAGGGGAGCAAATGTGACACCACTCCCTAAAATCTCTTTTTTTAGAAAGCTGTTAAGAAAGCACAGCTGAGGCTCACCCTCTCTTGGCCAGCCTGGCTTCCAGACTGCTCCAAGCACGCTTTGATTTTATCTGGCTCAGAGACACAGGGCTTACAGTCATTTTGCATCACCCCCCCTGTCTCTCCTCCAAGTCTCCACCTGGCCTTGGCTGCCTGAAGGTGCTTCCAGCTCTCCCCTCACACCAGCTCTCCACATAGTGAAGAATTTTGATGCCCAAATGGGATAAGAGCATTTCTGTTTATACACTGGAGACAGAAGAAGCATGCTGGTGACATTTGTATCCCCTGACTCTGTTCCAGGTGGGGGAGTTTACTAACACCCCATTTGTCCACAGCAGTGGCAAGGGTGCTCAGAACTGTTTTCCTTTCCAAAAGACTCCTTGGGTGGCTTTTGTTTTGCATGGAGTAATTAGGAAGAGGAAGCTGAGCCCTTTCCCTTCATGCCTTTGTTTCTCCTGTGTATCACATTACAGGTGCAGGGGTCAAAGTGTGACCATGTCAAAGACTGGTGGCAATAAATAGCTGCAGAAGAGGATTTGTGTTACTGCTGATCTGGTGGAAAAGCAGAGAGAGGCTGGCCTCTTTTTTGCTTCTGTCTATCATCTATCTGTCTATCTATCTATCTATGATCAATTTATCTATCTGTCTATCTATCTATTTATTTTCTGACTAGGTCTTATTTTGTTTTATTTTTAAATAATGCAAAGACTCAGGAGAGCTTTTAGGTGTAGTTTGTCCCTCATTAGCTTTTGAACTGTTATTCATGCAGTGTGATTAGTTACATGTTGTACCTGTCACTGCCTCTGCCCTTTGTTCAGGCTAGCTAAAATATAGTAGTACCTCATTTCAGTGATAGACTTGACCTAGAGTAAAATGTGCAAATTCTTACAGAAAGTGCAATAATTGCAATTGATTTATTCTTCTATGGGGAAATAATGTCTGTCTCAAACAATAACATCAGCTTTCTCTTAATTGCATTACATTAATATAATATTATTCTGTATTCATATCCACATTCAAAGCTGTGAAACACGTCTGGGTTGTGTTGGGTTTTTTCCCTACCCTTATGACACACACAACTCTCAAAATAGGTTACCAAATATGAGAAGACCCTTTTTGCCCATTGTATAGATGAAAGACAAAAGGGAAGAAAAAGAATTTTTTAAAATACATGGTCTATAAGCAGGAAAGCTGTATTTTACCAACCACAGCCCCATGTTTATCTCTGTTGTTAATCCAGTGGTGGGGATTATGCTGTATTAATGATGTGTGGGAGCTCCAGACTATTTCTTATTCCTGGCTTGCAGCATCTGCTTTCAACAAATGTCTTTTGTGCCCATATGTGACCTTTTGGCTACCTACACTTCAGTCCACCTGTCAGGATGGCATCGTGCCTGCTCATGAGTGTGGCCCAGCTGCTGGGGCACAGAGGAAATCATCTTCTGTGGCCCTGTAAATGCTTCTCCATGGCAGAACACTTCCCTCCTCTCCCAGTCCCATGGCGCACACGGCTCCTGGCTTTGGGGAGCCACCAGCCATCTGATTTCCAGAGGACACCAGCCTTGGACAGCTGTCTGGGGTTTCTGGGGGGACATGATGGCAGATCTGAGCTGGCATCAAGCAAGAGAGCTGCCCTGGCACAGGAGCCCCTCTGGCCACGGGGCCCCTGCAAGCTCCAGGCACAGTGAGCTCGGGCTCATTTGCAGCAGGAGTCTGGGACACAGTTGACACCCAGCCTGTATATCCAGCCCTTCTCAGCAGCAGAGTCACGGATAAAACCCCAGGCACTTTTCTCCTTCCTAAGTTCAACCTATGCAAGATGTGGTACCTCATGAGAAAGATTTTAGCAGCATGGTTTCCTTCAAAAGAGCTATATTTTGTGAACATTGCCTCATTTTTATTTAGAGGGGATGAAACTTCAGTTCAGAGGCAAAATTCCCAAAGTGTCTAATGTTGTCAAAACATCAAATTTCACAGTATAATATTTGGCACTAAGATTTTTCCTTTTTTTTTTTTTTCCCCTGATTTTCACTGTGAAATGCCTGTTTGAAAGGCAGGGTTTGTTTTTCAACTTCTGTGCAATTTGCTTACTTGGAATGCAGTAACATGGAGCTCTCCAAAGCCACTTTGGGTTTAATTTTGGCAAAGATTACACCTGTTCTGTTTTGTCAAACTGGAAAAGAAGTCAAAATGGCAGGATTTCCCATGCAGTGATAAGTCTCACTTCTCTTCTACTTTGGCTCGGTTCAAATCACCACAGGGAGAATTTTCCAAGAAGGTTATTAATAACCTTTAGAATATGGAAACATTTCAGTGTTTTCAACCTGCAGCATGTGGAAATAATCAGGGGGAAAAAAAAACATTTCCGTGGTTTTTGATAACTGAAACAACAGGTGCTAGGTCCAGGAACAGAGAAAGAGGAATGGGAATTAAAGCACTTTTCAGCATATAGCATTCAAGGAGGGTGGAAATGCCCAAAGAGAGGGGTTAACCCAAACACAAAGGAGAACTTTACACACCCTGCACTAATTACGTTGAGGAACCTTGTGACACAGGACATTGTGGAGGCCAAACTGTAAAAAATTATAAATGAGTTCAAACTGGGAGCAACAGATTTGATGGAGGAAGTCTATCAGGGGTAATTATGATGTTCCAGATGTTACTTCCAGCAAGTCCTTGACAACAGACTGCTGGAAGAATTCCTCTCTTTCCTCTGCTTCCTATGGCTTTTCCTTAATTGTCTGCTGCTGTTGGAGGAAGAATAACAGGTTGGAGGATCCTTGGTGCCATCTTGTCCTTGCGTTACTGGCTTGTCAGAGAGCTTGGACAGCAGCCATGGCAAATGGAAGATGTAACAAGGGACTCCAAATGAAATAAGACAAAACAAAAAGTACAGTTTCTTTGGTCTGCATTTCTTTGAAAATTGATTTCAGACAACCCTGTTTTCCAGCCTCAGTGGTGTCTCAATAGCTGCAGGACACTAAGCAGGGAGTCATCCACCATAGAGACCCAGTTAGCAAAGTGCAAACTGCACATGGAGAGTAGACAGAGAGGAGGAGAAAAGGAAGATGAAGGTTTAGAGATGGTGAGAACAGAGGGCCCTATTTGGCAGCTCTTTAATGCTTATCTTAGTATTGTATTTGGCACCCAATTACCACAGTGATGTGATTGGCAGCTCATTGACAGGATTACCTAATGGAGCTGTCTCTCTTGAGCAAGAGCCATATTTTCAGAGGAAAAATATCACTCTGCTGCTGGGGATGGGACCAATGCACAGTCTGCTTGGATCAGCTGAGGGTTTGGAACAGAATTTTCTCTTTAAGCAACTAAATATTAACAACTCCTTCACTGTGAAATGTGAGTGAAATAGCCATCAGGACTTCAAGGGTGTCCAGACTTCTCATCATCCTCCTGACCATCTGACAGACCCTGAGGCAGCTGCCAGGCTGGCAGCACTGAGTGCCTGTTGAGCTAGCAAGGGGGCACCCCAGCCTCAGGGAACTGCTGTTTCACTGCAGTCCTAAACCCAAAGCTTTCAGAAATGACACAGGAGAAAAAGCTGCAAATAAGGACAGTGGTAACAAAATACAATACAAGAATTAGTGGATAGCACAGCAATTTTCCTCCTGGATATTTAAAATACACTGGTTTTAGTACCTAGGGCACAGTGGTTGGCATGAGCCAGCCTTGTTTGTGTTTGAAGGGCAAGAGAATTGGTTGCCAGTTTTCTCACAGGACACCTCACAGGACATCACAGGACATCTTGATCCCACCAGTGCCTTTTCTTACCTGGCACTTTCTTGATTTTTGAGAATGTGGGGCTTGTCCCTGATCATGTAATTCTGGGATTTGCTCACACATCACTGGGATTCCCGTGTGCAGTGAGGGTGTTTTGTTAGATTGCTCGATAGGAAATGAGCTCCTGCAGGAACTGAGTCCACAGACAATGTGGCTGGAGTGCTCCTGATGGCATCCCTGTAGGAGATCCTCCTTTGCTTCCAGGGAGAACTGATCACAAATCCTGAACTGACTATAAAGGGTGAGCAGAGAGAGATGCCCAAATTTCCAGCTCTCCTGGTTCAGAGGGGATCAGACAGGAGCTCACTCTTACCTGGAAAAGCTCAGAGCCACACAGTAATGGCCCTTCTCTCTGCAGATGTAGGACCCCGCTTGGCCACTCTGACAGGAGAAAGTGTGAGAGGATTGTCATTGCCCCTACCCCAGGGACCTCACCTGCTGTGAGGGAGAAACAAAACTCACCTCCTACTCCCAGCTGCTCTCTGGAGAGGCTGTGGTCCTCTGTGGCCCCAGGAACAGGCTCCGCACTGGATTTATTTGTGGCAGTGCTAGCCTGTGGTGGAACAGACATTCTGTTCCCCCACTTTATGAAGAAGTATATGTTTTCTCTTTTCCAGACCATAATTAAGCACAAATTATGTACAGATCAGCATTCAGGGTGTTGCAAAGCCAGGGAAGATCCTGCTGCAGGGTGCAGCTGTTTGCAGTGCAGAGAGCACACGTGTGAATGCACATCTGGATGGAAGTGTGCTCCTGTGGAGCACAGCACAGACGTGATCTGCCCTGCAGGCAGGGCTGCTGCAGGTGCTGGGCAGGTCCTGGATCTGCTCTGGGCTTGTGTTCGTGCCTCAGCAGTGTGCCAGGCCCTCCTCATCTGCAACAGCAACTCGTACATGCTGCAAACTGTGTTCCCCAGCTCTTGGCAAGTCAAAGAGCTGCTTTTGGCTGCCCTTGGATCATCACTGAGCAACTTCTGGAGCCAGTGAGGTCTTTCACTGTGAGGCACAGCATGGAGCTCTCTGCTCTGCATATGGGGAGAAGGGGCTTCCAGTGATTCTCTTGACACAGCCACAGCACTCGTGCAGGGTGTGGGAGGGCTGGGGAAAGCTCCTGCCTTTGCCAAGCAGGCTGGAGGACAGGAGCAGCTTGTGGGGCTGGAATACACTCACCCCAAAGAAACACTGAACACGCCAGGGGAATGAGGGGGATTAGATTTCACTAGCTAGCAAATTAAGTTTCTGTAACCCCTGACCAAAATTCATATTATCAGCTGGAAATAATAAATTTTATTGGTTTCATATGGCTTTGAAACATCCCATGAACAAAATTCAGTTTTTAGGTTTCCTTTTATTCAGCACCGTTTCTCTCTCTTTCAGCAGGACTTGGAGAAAAAAACCTACTAAAAGCCCAGGCAAAGACTCCCATTGAGTTCAATGAGAGCTGAACCTGACCCTTTATGGGACAGCTTTACAGGTCTCTGTGCTCAGAGAGCTCTAGTTAGAGAGTAGGAGCTCTGGACCACATGCCACAGAGTGTTTCTTTATAAAGATGCTTTTCTTTGGGCATGCAGCAGTGACAACAACACCTGTGGGCTCACACAGAGAGGCACAACAGCCACAGAGAAGTCATCCATCTTAGGAAACATGCTATGCCTTTTAAGTGTTTCTATATCAAAGACTGATAAATAAAACATGGGTTTAGTGTTAAGAGGAAAAAAGAGCCCTTTTAACAGATTAAAGTGCTCACAGTGCCTGACACTGTGAAATAGGAGTGTGGAGCAGCAGGGCAGTTAAGTAAAAGGACTGGCTATGCTGACAGGTACAAACTGTTGTGTGTCTTGTAGCAGTCATTGGCAGAAAAAAAGCCCAAAAATCTACTTTCCCAGCAAAGCCTTCCTGGAAGGTAACAAACTGAGCCCTCTATAGCTAAACTTTTGCATGTTCTCCAGCTGAGTGTTGTGAGAAGAAGCTTTCCTCCCTGAAGGAAGAGGAAGAGAACAGTTTTTAAGCCCATCAAATAAATAAGCAAACAAAATCAGCATCTTCTCAAATATTATAATGGTTTATTCCAGCACACTGAAAGCCCTGCTGGGTTTTGCAACCTTTTTTTTCCCTCAGCATCCTGATTCTTCTTAAAGCCCAGCACACTGAGTTGGCTCCTTAACTGATTTCCATTTGTTCCTCAGCAGTTGCAAAAGCAGTGATAAAGCCTTATGCATTTTCTCATCCCTTCACAACTGTGACCAGAGAGTCCAGGAAGGCTGTATTTGTACAGACAGGGACATTGCCCCATTCAAGGGAGCATTAACTAATTACATTTATTTGGTTGATCAGAAAAGCTGATAGTTAAAACTGATTTCCTTTCACTCTTTCTTTCTGAACCTGCGTTACCTTGGTGGAGGAGAGTCTTACAGCAGAGGTCACTGAAAATCCTCCTGAATATTTTATCAGTTCTGCTCCTTATGGCTTAGTGTACAAAGACAAACCCTCGTGTGTGAAGGGCACGGAGCTGAGACAGGGGAAGGAGGGATAAACCAGTGCCTGCCCCTGCTTTGCTCTCTGACCAAAACACAGAGCATGCTGTCTCTGGAAGTGGGAAACAGAATTTGTGCACCATTAGAATCCCACTTGATGTGGAGCCTTGCTTTTAATAGCTAAAAAGAGCCCCAATTAATATGAATGAGAGCCAGATGATTTTGCCGTCAGGCTGGCAAGGAGCAGTTTTATGGTGCCAGCTGGTATCCCATCATCTTTTAGGACAAACTTGCCTACTGCTCTCAGGGATTTGAATGTTGCAGCAAAGAGCAAGCCCAGGTTAGAGCACAGCCAGGCAAATCTGTGATGCTCTTTCTCTAACCCAGCCATGCAGTGTGGCCATGCAGTGCCCACTGAGGAAAAGCCATGCTGCTGCCTCTGCCACCTGAGAATCATCTACACAGTCCTATGAACCATTTCCAAAATGCCCCAGCCAGCAAGACACATGGCCAAAGGCAAGTGGGGGGAACCTATAAAATGAAATTGCATTATTTATTGGAGAGATCCAAGTTCTATCTTGCCCCAGGGTGTCATTATGCACCTCTACTCCATGCTGATAATAGTAATCTGCACTCTGATAATGACTTTGATACCTTTCAAAACTGATGATAATTTAACACCTCTGTGAAAGACATCTCTTCTAGGCACACTGGCACCCCTTACAGACCATGGTGCTCCTGCAGGGACTGGGTGGGACCAGAGCCTGAAAAACCACACTTGATTTCCCATCAGCAAGGCAGAGTTGATTCTGTCAGCAAAGGGACACTGACCATGGAGGCTGCCTGTGTTGGATTTGGGGTTGTACTGGCATGGTAGCTGGTGTTAGATGGGGGCAGAAGGGAGGTGAATACCAACACCATAACTATATAGAATTGTCATAGATATTGTCCCTTTGCTCCATTCAGCAGGAGAGAAGGAGGCAGTTTTGTGTCTGACAGGCTAGCTCACCCTATGGTCAGTAGGCCTTATTTAATATTATATACCATGGGAATTTCCTATTTATCTTCCATGTATCTCATGTCACTCATAACAAGCATACTTCCAGCCTTAGCAGGTCGGAGCCCCTAACACTATTTCTCTATATTTCAAAACTGATGGGATGAAGTAACAGGGGAAAATGCTTCTGCCCACAGGAGGCCATTCTGATTTTGCTGTTTAAATTAGTATTTTGTTCCAAATCCTGGAAGAGGCTTACACTTTGGTCAGAAAGTCTTGAATTTTCCATGGTACTATTTCACTCAATGGTATTTCCCATGCACTCACGAGGCAATGGCTTTGGTGAAACCCTTCTGCCATCCTAGGCCTGTGTAGAGCTCAAAAGCAGCCTGGCACTTTTCTCTTTTTAGTTTTATATAGTTTATTTATTGCAGAATTGGCAGCCTGTGGGTTGATAGCTGAGGTTTGCCCAGCCAGTACCTGAGCATTCTCAGCCCTGACAGTCAGTGAGCATCTCATGGCCTCTGCTGACTCTGACAATTAGCACCAATTACACCAGCAGTTTTGTAGGGTGAATATTTGCCCACTGGGACCCTGAAAGAGACCTGCTCGCTTCACAGAGTCTGCCTGATGTCAGATAAGAATGATTTACTGACTGCATCTGGGCTCCAGCAGAGGACAGAGGTGTCATCAGTCTCCCCTGACACCTTCAGCCGGGAAAACTTGGGGCTTTTGAAGGAGTTAATGCCACCCAGCATTGAGATTATTCCTTCCTTGTTTTAAAAACTGCTAGGAAAATTGGGATTTAATCCTCCCTTTGCCCTGCCATGGGAGAGGACCAGAATGGGTTGTCAGATTCACACCCTGCAGAAATTTCCCTTCCTCTGCTGCACCTCTCAGTGCTGTCAAGTAATTTGTTGGGGCTTTTAAACCTGAGAGGATGTCTGCTCTTAGGATAGTTGCACATAGCAAAGCACTACAGAGCAAAGAAGGCAATCTCCATTATCCCTTGTTGGATCTGTTCCTAAAGTCTGCAGGGTTTTTTTTGAAGCCTGCCATGTAGCTGCCATCTTAGTCCAGCCAGAAGAGGCAGGTGTGGTAGAAGAAAACTGTGTGTGAACCGGTATGACAGTGAAAAAGAAACACTTTAAATGAGAAATGATGCTGAAGCCAGCTAAAACAGTGTACTCATTCCTCTGAATTTCTGTTTCCTGTAGCCATTTTCCCTGCATGACTGCCCTTCCTTTCCTCTTATTACCAATAAGTGCTGTTGTCTGTGGCATGCTATTAACTTTTTTAATACCCTATTTTAAAAATTAATGTATTTTTAATAAAATGTCCCCACTGATCATGCAAAGACAATTATCCCTTAAGAGGTACAGTATATACTGGTGCAAAGTGTAACTCTCTGACATCTTCCAGCATCCACTGCTGGGCAGCAATTTCTGTTCAAAAAATAATGCTTCCTTTGTCAGCTGGATTCTCACTTACTGATGTTGACATGAATTATAGCACAAATACACACAATGGTGACATTGTGATGTGTAATTGACTATTTTAGGCCTAAGCTGGCGTGTTTTATATATTCTTATGATAACAACATTGTTTCCTTGCTTTTTCTTTTTTTTAGAGTTGTTTTGGGGTGACTTCCTTTAACCCCCCTCACTCAGCAATGAACACGTTTATTTTCACTGCAAACAATTTCAGCCACTGAAAAATTTCTACTCAATATTGGAAGTTCAGCAATTCCTGGAGTTTCTCATAGTCTCAACACAAAATGTTTGATATTCTGGGCTCTCCTCTTTTTGCCTTGTTTTGCACCTATTTGGTGAAAGGAAGCACAAAATGTGTTGATATTTGTGTCAAGGCTGAGGCCCCATATTTCAGCTGCTTCAAAAAGAATTCAGAGGCAATGAAGCTTTTTTGATCTCAGAACTGTGATTCAAGCCACCTAATAAACTTCTCCCCAACAAATGCCTTTTCGTTACCACTTCTATGTCAGACAAATGGCAGAAACCCCCCTCCCACCATAAAATATCCCGGTACCTCTATTTTAAAGGGAAGAAAGTGTGGGTAGATGAAAGAAAGAACAGTGTTATATTAGAGGAGCATTTGTGCCTCAAATAGGAGCTGTAGACAATGACTCAGAACATCCTTCTGACCCATCTCAGTGGCACAAAAGCACTCCAATACCAGTTTCCTTCTCTCTTTTGTTCTTCTGATTAAAATTTGAGCATTTGCATTATTTTACAAAACACTTCCTTTTTGTTCTTACCGTTCAGAAAACTAATTTCTCTTGCTTGTGGATTTTCCCCTAGACTGAGCAAACTGAAATTCACTCCAACTAACCAATTCTGAAATTAAAGAAGCTCCACTTAAGCATTATTCCTGAATCTTTTGGAAAGAAAAAAAAAAAAAAGAGGAGGAGGGGAAAATGAAAAACCCAAGATTTTTATCTTTGCTTTAAGAAAAATGGGTGATGCATGAAATTGAAACTAGCTTTGCTGGATGAGGTGATGAGCAGAGATGAAGCATTCCTTTGTTTTCTGAGAGGAGCAGCAGGCAGATCAGTGAGACTGACCTTTTGGCCTCCAAGGCTGCTTGTAAAGGTGCCCTGCCAATATCTTCTTTTTCTGCACAGAGATTTCTCTGTCTCATACTGGATGCACAATCTTCCCTAGGTCACTGGGATGCAGCAAAGTCTTCTTTGATTGACTGTACAAATGAGGGGTGCTCGAGCCTGGGGTTCCATCCCTGTTCTGGTTGTCATTGACCAAATGTCAGATGACCTCTCCTGGGCATTTTTTTATGTGCTCTGGCAGCCTGTTGGGGTTTTATTTTGTTCTTTGCCCTATGGAATGTCCCTTCCCATGTGATTATACTGTGCCAGATGCTGGGAAGTACTGAACAGCTTTCGGATGGGTATCTCCTGATATTTACAATGTTGAAAATAACAGACTTACATCAGCCTTCCCCTATATCCTTAGCTATTAGTATCTTCTGACTGGACTATTCTGTGTTGCATAACGATGGTGCATTAGAGGAAGCTCTGGAGATTCCTCTCTAATCAACCCAGCTAAATCCTTTCAGGGGTCATTCTTTGAAGATTGTTTTGTGTTGTCATTAGCAGATTTTCTCAAAACAGCCCAAGGAAAATCACAGATCTTGTGATTTCCTGAAAGGACATTTTCAGAAGCTCAGGAAAAAAAGTCTCAGCAGGCTGGGCAAGAGCCTTCTTGCAAAAACTAGCTATAGACTTTCAATGTGGTCCCATGTTACCCTGAAAAACTAAAAAAAAATCTCACAACCTCATTGGCATTTTCTAAATTTTAGGTCAAAAATAGTTAATTTCAATTGAATTTAAAAAAAAAGAAAAAAATAAGAAACAAGCTGAGATGACTAACACTAAAAGTCTCTCCTGCTACTGTGCTCCTTTTGAGCCATGAGAAGCTGCTTAGTGAAACTGCATTCATGCCATAGTGAAAACATGAACTAACTCAGCAGTGTCAGAATTGATTCTGAACCTCAGGTGTGCATAAGACAAAAAAGTAGTCTATTCTGCTTTGATTATGGGAGAGTTTAGATTGATCCTTTGACATTTTCCTGTGAAACATGAAGGGGAGTCCAGAGCACCTAATATTTGTGTGCATTCACAGCCTCTTGCAGCCTGTAGGGCAGGAGTCTGATGGCTTCATCTGCTGTCATTTTAGAGACCAGTTTAGGCTGGACATTAGGAAAAAATTCTTCACAGAAAGAGTGACTGGACATTGGAATGGGCTGCCCAGGGAGGTCATGGGTTGTACTTGATGATCTCAAAGGTGTTTTCCAGCCTTGTTAATTGTGTGATTCTCTGATGTGGTGTCTGAGATGTGCCTGAAGTTCAGCAACGTGCCATAGGCATGTAACCCAAGCCCCCTGGGTTTGCAATAGGGGTGGATAGCCTCGCAGGGTGGATAGCCTAGAGTAGCCCTCAATGCCTGTGCTGAGCTCCATGAGTCATTCTCTAGGGATCTTTCCACCAGCCTCAAGAAAGCTCACAAGATGCCCAAAATCTCTGAAGAGATACAGCAGCACCTCTCACAAACAGCTAATCAAAAATCAGTGATGGTGTTAAAATGAAGTTAGCTCTGGCCAACCTAAGCCACAATGGATTTTCCGTTAATTGAGATTTTTTATAATAAATAGTAAAACATAGAGATCCTCTGCCTACCACTGAGTGGTATTTCTGTTTACATCACTCAGAGGTGTGACCAGCTTAGGGCTGAGAGCAGTGTTGGTGATTTTGCTCAGCTTCAGTCACTGACTGACATGGTTACACTGCTTCCTGAACTGGCTTTGCAAGACTTTCCCCATTTCTTCCAGCCTGAGGGCCAGCTTTCCCAAAGACAGAGCTCTGACCTGCACTGCCCTTGGGGGTACAAGCTGTCTGAAGTGGAAGTCCCCCCAGTCCCCCACAGTGCTTGTCCATGAAGATTAAATCAGAACTCAGCCCTGAAGTTGTTCTTTTCAGGTGTCTGGAAAGAGAATTTTTTTTTTTCTTAGAGAAGTTTACTTTATTTGCCAATATACTCATATTTCCTCAATAAAGGCATTTTATATACCAATAGAGAAGGTTAGCTCCCCCTCCTCTTCTCATTTAAGGGCTAATTCATACGCAAGCTAATTTGTTCTGGCTATTATCACAATTTATTTCCGTTGCTACAGGGCAGCCAATAACTTTAATAAAGGAGGTTCCAGTTACCCAATCTTCCCAGTTAATAATCTGCATTGAAATACACAGAATGAATTGTCTCCCAGATGCTACAAATACAGAAAATTACCATGCTGTAGTGTTATCACTACCACACAGGTACAATTAAATGTGTGTTATGCACGGAGCTGCACAGAACACTACCAGTAATGTCAAATGCAATTAAAAAGGAACTATTGTGTGGCTCCATCTGAAAAATCAGCCTGTTTGTATGTACTTTACACAGGATTACTCACTGGACGGGGCAATATTGAATCACTTGATGTTTGGGATTCATGGAAGAGAGCTAAGTAAACAAAGGAGCACAGCCTGCCACAGAGGCAGTTAATAGTGAGGAGCTAAGGCCTTCCACCTTACAGAAAGCATGAGATATTTATTTACTGCATCACTGGAACACTGTTTGTTCATTAATGGTGACCTTATTGGGCATAGGCACTGTTCAGAGGGTTGCAAGTTTTGTTCAGCCATGTGCACTATCCTTCTCCTACAGAAGTGACAGTTTTGTACAAGTCCCCTGCTCTCTTTAATAGATCATCTTTCCAGCTCGTTATGCTCTAGTTCTTCTCCCTTTATCTTTAAATCTCAAAGTCTTGACCTTCTTTTTATACCCCTGTCAGCGTGAAGACACCCCAGATCCAGGCAATCACTACATTAAAACTGTTCCTATCTTCCCTTAGCTCAGCTCTTGGAAATAGAATCATCTCTTAAGATCCATGACTATATTAAATAAATATGAGCTTAGTGTTCTGATTACTTTTATTTGGTGGTTTCTTTTGCTTACAATGCAAAACTGCAATATCCTTGGACCAAATTCCGTGGTGACTGAAAGCTGAACAAAGTTCTGCTAAGTGTCTGTAAGCTGCACTAATCATCCTTATCCCCATGTGTGGGGACTTACCAAGCCAGGACAGCATCTGGGAGGGAACCTCTCAATTATGGGCATTTTAAAACAGAAAAGGAGTTAATTTTGGTGGTGCATTGATAATTTAATACCTTAATTCACTATCCACTTCATTGAGGATACTAGTGGGAAAACATTTTTATTTTCTTTGAAGGTAACAGGATAAGCAGAGGAGCCCTGGTTGAGGAAAGAACTCCTGGAGCTCTGGGTGCTGTTCACAGCACTGCAGGTTATCACACCTCAGCATGACACTGACCCAATTGCAGTGTGCTGTGTGAGTACTGCCCCTGGCAAAGCAAGGGAGTCCAGGAACAGATGTTACCCCACGTATTTTTATTAGTCCTGGGTGCTTTTTTCTACCCCTTTTCAATTATTTGATTTAGGTGCTCAAACAAACATGACGCAATCAAGAAGGAATTAAAAATTAATTAAACTGCCTGAAAATGCTGCGTTTCACTTTGGTCCTGGTGCCAGGCTCTGCCAAAGAGAAGCATAACGTGCAATATTTCTAAGATCATGGCCTTGGACAGAGCAAATCTTCCCAGCTCCACCCAGACCACAGGAGCTACAGCATCTCAACCCTATCAGTGCTGACCTTGTATTTTTATTCCTTCATTGCAATGCTCGAAACAATTGAAATGGTGGCCTAAATAACAGCTATTCCATTAAATTATTCAGAATTTGTTCCTCTAAGGGAGAGTTTGAGTGCTGTCTCTCTCAGAACTGCTGAGGTCTACAGTTCTGGCTTCCTGGGCAACATTCCCAGAGCTGGAACAACCCTTTCTGGATGTAAGTTTGGTGCTAATCTTCTTGTGTTGGAGCTGTCAACCAAAATTCAGACTCAGAGCACATCAGCTCATCCCAGGGCTAGTGTGTTCCTTGTGTAGCTGTTGTAGCTTTTGGAAAGCAGTGCCCTATGTAAAGTGAATGAGCTGTGGAGGGCAAATGCAGCATGGAGAGGGTTTGATGTGGCACAGCTCGTGCCAACATTGCTTAAAATGTCATAACTACTGTGGAGTTACAGTCTCATCGAGTGCAGTGCATGCCATAATATTGGGGGGAGCAATTGCAGCATGCCTAATTGCTGCCTTCCTTTCCCCCTGCCTTCCTCCCTGGCCCATGTTCATGTGCATATGTTATCCTGTGGGTGAAAGCTAATATAATATGAATTAAAGAAAATTGCACTACTCCCTAACGTCCAAATCACACGGATTGATTTGCATTTACTTGTAACTGAAAACACATGGCTAGTCACAATTTAAGAAAAATAAAAAGGATTACAGCAACCTCAGACCATGACTGAAAGGAGTTATTGAGCCCTTGCATTGTGTCATTTAGCTTCACAGTGGAGCAGACACCTAATCTCACATACAACAGGCTATCTATAATCAAAGAGTTTGCTGCTCCCTGGCTGTCCTGGAATGATCACTTAAACATTTGTCTTGACAGATACCCAAGGATCGTTTGGCAAGGGGAAAGTAGCGCCAAAGGAAAAACCCGGGTAGGAAAACCTTTAGGAGACTGATTGAAATTGCAGGTGACAAGGGGATTGATGGCAATGGCAATTAGGCAGCCCCAGGGAAGTAGATAACTGTTAGAGATACAAAAGCTTGGTTCTGCATGTGATGCCACACTCATCCCCTGCTCCAGAGAGTGACCTGCTCTCCCCTCTCAGGTGGCAGAGTGATTTCCAGCAGGGCTCTGGCTCTGCACCTCATTGTAATTCAGGGAAGGTCAGCACAGAATATTTTCACTGTTCTCATACCCTGATGAGATTGTTCTGCCACGACGCAGTCAGTACAGTGCCTGAGAAAATTACTTTGTGAAACGCTGGGCTTCAAACCATTACCTGAAGTAAAATCCTTAGGCTGAATTTAAAGCATGATGTGATGCTGGTGCTCGTCTCCCTTTTTCCTTCCTTTCCTTTCCTTTCCTTTCTTTTCCTTTCCTTTCCTTTCCTTTCCTTTCCTTTCCTTTCCTTTCCTTTCCTTTCCTTTCCTTTCCTTTCCTTTCCTTTCCTTTCCTTTCCTTTCCTTTCCTTTCCTTTCCTTTCCTTTCCTTTCCCTTTCCCTTTCCCTTTCCCTTTCCCTTTCCCTTTCCCTTTCCCTTTCCCTTTCCCTTTCCCTTTCCCTTTCCCTTTCCCTTTCCCTTTCCCTTTCCCTTTCCCTTTCCCTTTCCCTTTCCCTTTCCCTTTCCCTTCCCTTACCTTCCCTTTTTCCGTCTTTTTCTTTGTTTTATTTTATTGCCTTTTTTTTTTTTTTTAGGAAGTCTTTCATAATGGGGATTTTTTGTTTTTCATAGTTCTGGGATCATCAAATTGATGGATAACTCTAAGTAATGAATTCCATGACTGCACTATTGAAATTTTCAAAGCCACCAAAATGTCTCCTCAATCTACATCAGAGTCACTGCACCCCTTTTGTGCCCAGATAAATCAGCTGAGCATAACAAAGTACCTCCAACATCATCTCAAAGATCTGAAAAGTGGTTGGCTGGTCTTGAGTGTAGCTCTACAGCTGGCAGCTGTCTGGCAGTGTTTCTGATGGAAATAAAAGCTGGGGGGGGACATGGGAGGAAACCTCTCTCTGAAAGAAAAGAGTGATTTCATTAAAATTTGAATTATGGATGTTTTTCTTGTTTTGTTTTAATTTCTAGTACCAGCAAGTTAATATTCTCACTGCAAAAAACAAAGATGCTTTTAGGAAAAAAACATGTCTGTTTTCTTCTTCTTTAATTATCTTTTCTTTTTGAGTATGGTATCAATTGAGGCATCCAGAACCCCACAGACAAGGGCAAACTTCCAGTCTTTCTGAAGTGATGCCCAAACAGAGGAAGCAGCATGAAAGCAATGTCAGTCCTGGTGCCCACACTCATTCTTTCATGAGGTCATGCTCCAATCCAGGGGCAGTCCATTTCTGGAATGAAATTTCCAGCTGTGGCTTTCAGGGGAGGACAGCCCAGCCTCCCAGGGAACATCCCCTCAGTGATGCTGAGCTGAAGCTTGGGGCGAGTTCTTTGTGCCCTGCAGTGGTGGTGGCATTTGGGGTTCAGGCTCACCCAAATGATGTAATTGGACTTGGCCCCTGGACTCCACCAGGGAAAGGAGTGAGGGGCCCAAGGGGCAGTGGGACCCTGCTTGGGCAGGGGTGATCCAAGTACCAGCTCAGCAGGGGCTTCTGAGCCCTGCAGCTCTGACAGGCCCATTTCATGAGGCCTCCATCCTCATCCTCATCATCCATCCTCATGCCCCAGCTGCCTCCTCAACGTGTCACTCGTACATGAAGTGGAGAGAGGTTTGTAACATAAAACAAATGACCTTTTACTCCTTCCAGGGGTCTGAATGGAACTAATAACACTCTTAAACTGGTTTCCATCAGAAAGTTGTCTGGATCTATATTTCTGGATTCCATTACTAATGTTCAAGAAGAAAAAAAGGTAAAAATCCAAGCAATGTTTTTTCTGCCTTTTATTCCCTAAGACAATGATCCCATTGTAATTGTTAGTCATTACAGAAAACTCTCTGTGCAGCATATAAAGGAACCACAAATACTGACATCCTGAAATGAAGAGATTCATTAATCACAAACACAATGAATAATTATTTTTTAAAAGAGGAAGCACAAAAGGCCTCAGGACTCAGAGCTTGCATGGTGGGATGTAGCAGCTGGGAGTATTGCAACCCTACCAGTGGTGCCTGCCCCACTCAGAACAATCTTTCCCAGAATATGTCCTGTTGGGCTTTCTGTTTGTTTCAATATACTGTCTGTTTGTTTGCCACTTAGAGAGGTCCAACTGGCTGTATTACTCAGTAGGATGCTAATAAAATTTAATAGCAAACCTTAAAAAATGTTTATTTAAATCTACCATAGAAATGTTTCATTAAAGAAAAAAATATTCCCTCCATATCCGTATGGTTTCTGTTTGAAGTGCTTTTGGACTGGACTCAAGGCATTTGGGAGTTTGCCAGGAAGGGGTGTAAACAAGGGAGGCGTGGAACTTTTATTCTCAGAGAATGTATGGCAGATCCAGGGTGCAGCAGTGCCAGGATGTTTGTGCTTTATATTCAAATCAGATACTCAAAAAAACCCAAACAAAAAGCCACTACTTTGACTCAAAAAAAGAAATGTGCTGGGGTCACCTTGTTGAAGAATTTAGATAAGAAAGTATTTAGTAATTTCTGTGGTTCATCTGCCTGCCAGAACAAGTTTTTCTGGAATATTATTTGCCATATGTAAGTATCTGATAATTTGGAAGATTTTATTTTATAGAGGAAAAAAAATTCTGATTTTCTGCTACCACTTTTATAAATATTTACATCAAACCTATATTTGACAAAGTCCATTTTTCATCAAGAAGATGTGTCTTACTGTCAAGAAATAGCGGGTGGAAGGTCCCATTTGAGATTGTTCAGCCTGTTTCTATCCCCCTAAAACAGGATCAATGCACTTCTTTTGTTTACCTTATTCATGGAAACCTCAAATGATGGAAATATCCACCATGTTTCATGGAAATTTCCCAACTATTTATCATCTACAACTTTTCCCTGATGTTTATCCCTACATCTCCTTTCTGGCAAATAAGACAATAACCCATTAATCTTTGTCCAAATCATAGAGGACAAGGTGAACAATTCCTTCTGTCTTTGCAGCAACTTTTCACACCCTTGGGGTCTGTTATCTTCTTTTTCTTTTTTTTTTTTCTAGCTGAAGCTACCCCGTTCTTCCAAAAGGGATTGATTTTCTAGACTGTTGAATGTTTTTGTGCTCTCCATTTGATGCCCTTTCATTGGCCCACCTCTCTTTCTAATACATTGCCAAGGACGTCAGGTGAGAATCAGTCTCTGGGAGGCCTCATGGAAGGATTACTTCACAGGACTTTCATGTGCAGCTCCCCTGTTTACACAGCCCACTCTAATATTTATTTTTTGCAGTCGTGTGACCATGTTGACTCAAGCTCAGTCTGTGAACCTTGGTAACCTCCAGATCCTGTTTCACAGGGCTGATGCCCAGCAGACGTTCTGCATCCGGTGTTTGTGCAGTTCATTATCTCCACTCAGAAGCGTCCACTTCTCTCTGTTTTCATTGAACCACGTCCAGTTTTTCTCAGCTCATTTCACCCATTTGTCAAGAAGATTTTAAATTCTAATCCACTCTCTCAAAATGATTGCAGCTCTTCTGAGCTTGATATTCACCCGTTAAAGACCTGCCCCCATGCCTCAAATTAGGGGGTAATCTTCCTAACCAGTACACCCTTTAACAAAGTGTACATCCAAGAGCTAAAAGACACCTGTCACATTCCCTGAAAGCTGAGAAGAAGGTCAGCTTCAATCATGGCTTACTCAGGTTCTTGAGAAGCCCAGTATCCCATTATCCAGATGGCTTTGGGCATAGAGAAAAGGACAGCATGGCCCAGACCCAGGGCTGTCAACATTTTATCTAGCATTAAGGAATTTTTGTTACCCAGAAACCATCATATCATCACAACGAGGTGCTGGTCACCCCACAGAGTGGAAGCTGCAAGCTGTGTTAATGAGCCATTTGGTGCACAAGCATTACTTGGCAACTGCCAGGCATATATGTGAACATAATCTGGCATGAACATGCACTCAAAGATGTTGTTAAAGTCAAGTATGCCTGTATATGTTACATATTATACATTTATTTATTATAGATATACCTGGTTTACACTGTAAAAAAGAAAGTAAAATCCCTGCTCCTTTGACTTACACCGATGCTGTTTACCTATAACTGCTGCAAAGGAATCCATGGTATTAAGTGCTCTCCTCACTCCAGCCAAATGCATGTTGCATCTCCCTCTAGTGGCTTAACCTACATGTCCATCCTCCAACAACAGCTCTATGCATCGTACTAATTCCATTTATCATGGACCAAAACATAATTCAGTCAGGAGAGGAGATGAGCTCATTTATGAACGCATCTTTATTTTGAGGTATCCCCTGTTTCTGTATTTCTGGTTAAAGTCTGCTTGAATTTTGTGCCAAACTCTGGTTTTGCATACAGAAAATAATGATATACATAAAGAGGAAAATGTGAATTTCCAGTTTGAAATTACTTTGGTGGTAAACTAGCAGAAACAATGAGACAGAGGTCAAAATTCCAGTCTGCCAGACAGCTCTGTAGTGAATGTCTTCATTTTTCTTCAAAAGAGTTGAAACAGCTCAGAAAACAAAACATGATTTGGGCACCAGACGTGTGCTGGGACGCTTTACAGAGTTACAGCCAGAACTGCCTCTCTGTTGCATACACCCCATTTCATTTACAGTCACCATAGTTTGGAGTGGTGGCTAATGCTCAGATAAGTGTCTAAATCACTCCCACTCAAGCTACTTGTTTTCAGACTTGCAGGTAAGTCATCACCTAGCTAATCAGCTATAAAATGAGGCAGTCATGGCTCTGAGTAGTATTTCCTTTCCATCATTGAATAGTGCCATATGCCTCTGAGCACACACAACCATCCCATCTGAAAGCCAACAACTTAACTACCCTCTGTGTTCATTAGAAATTCCATGCCTCTCTCCAGCCCCGTGTCCTTCCTCCAGAAGACACATAAAAACAAGGTCTTGGGCACTTGTGTTAATTAACATTCCCCCAGACCTTTTTGCAAAACTGGAGATAATAGTCCTGGTGTGCTGGCCAACTTCCAGTGTGCAAATTGCTTTCAGCTTAGTTCAAATTCCCCTGGCAGCTGGAGGTGGCTGAGGTATTTGGATGTTCCCTGTCCTCTGCTGTGCTGTGCACACAGAATGAGCCAGGTTGGGAGCTGGGCTACAGGGGGATGGGGGAAAGCTCCCCCTTTGGATAAGGGAACAGCTAAAGGTACAGTCAAAGATGGACACAAATAAAAAGAGCTTATCCACTGCTCATATGGAAAGAAAAGAGTTTATTTACTTCCCACTGACTAGTTTCTGGCAATAAATTAACAAGTTTTCTCATTTTTCTTCATTTTTTTTCATTACACAGCTGCTCTTATAAATCTCTAGCTATAAATCTGAGAGAGGACTCCGTAACAAAGCCATAATTAAGTCTTAAAATGTAGGTGTCATTTTATGAGTTTCTGGGTCTGTATTCACATTCTTCATGGTCCTAAACAGTGGTCTTTTTCTTCTTCAAAAGTCTCATGTACAGCTAGTTGGAAACCCAATGTACTTAATAAACCTTTTTTTTTTTTTAATAAAGGTTAAGTACTTGCAAAAAACCCTTTTTGGCTTTGGTATCAATAGAAATTCTGTTTATGATTTTCAGTTTGGGCCCTAAAAATGTATTGAAAGCCTTGTAACAGAGAACTTATTTATCTTCAAGTGAGAAACACTGGATCAAAATTTTGCCAAATACTTATTATACTGTAGCTTTTCCTAGTCTGCTTCTACTCCATCATAAATTACTATTTCTACTGAGGCTGAAGAGAGAATGTGTAGACTCTGGATGGCTGTGATATTGGTTGAGCACTGACACCGATTGCCCAAGGATATTGTGAGGCCTCCATCCTTGGAGATCTTTGGCAGCCTGCTCTAGGTGGCCCAGCTTAAACAGGACAGTTGGACCAGATGATCTGCAGAGATCCCTTTCGACCTCAACCATTCCATGATTCTGATGATTTTCACTCATTCCATGCTGTTGAAGCTCAGGGACCAGCAGCATGATCCAAATGTAAGGCTGCCAAAGAGCTGACAGGAGACAGCTTCAGGTTGACAACCCGATTCTTTTCTAAATTCAAAAGAGAAAAGTGAATGTGGGCCAGCATCTCGGGGTCATATCAAATATTTATTTTTTATCCAGCTCAGACTGGTGTGATGATGCAGATGCTTTAGGAAGAGATAATAAGGAAGAGAATGTAAGCTCTTCCCTCTTCAGTCTGAAGATTCCATGGTTTGCAGGATCCAGCTGAGGGGAAAGGAGAGCAGCACAGGGGACAGCAGAGTATAAGGAAAATCACATTTCTTTGCAGTTCAATGTTGGAACTCTAACCCTACATTTGATCTGAAAACTATTTCCCAAGTAAAACCACCATGTAAAAATATAAATAATAATAATAACTCAAGTATCCAAAATTTCTCTCAAAACAGAGAAATCCACAGTTCAACACAAAATTACTCTGCAAGAAATCAGACTGAATATTTCACATTTAACCCTGAACTATTCTGAGGCCTGTGTCTCTGTCAAAATTGTGCAGTCCTCTTGCTTCAGCTCAACAACTTGATCCAAATCTAAACTATTCTGATAGGATTTTTTAGATGAAGAAGTGAAATTATCATGTTCTAAAGGACAAAAAAGACATTTCTCACTGAGATCCCTGAGACTTCCTCACTTGATGGTTAAGTCTTTCATTAGAATCTTCTCTTACATCTTTTTTCTTAGAAGCTGGAAGGACAGAACAGGACAGGACACCCCGTGTCTTGGTTTTGGTTTGTTGATTAGGCCATCAATGAAGACTAGCATTGCTGTCCTTGAAGTTTTAGATCGCTGCTTATTTCAAGCTGAAATGGAGTTGTCAATCCCTGGTATTAGCTTTTCAAACAAACTAAGTGATATTTATGATAGTCTTGTATATTTATCTTCGAGATGACTTTATTTGTCCTAGGTTGTGGATCCCTGCTTGATCTTAGATTATTATGATTTGTTTGTTTTATCTGCTTCTCAAAGATTTATATTCTCAAACTCCTCCAGTGGCACTAACAAAGGTTTGATAACCCAAGTGATAAACCAGTTCTGCTTTTAAGTTTCTTATAAAACTTCATTACAAGTGAAATTAATCACTGTAGATTTTAATGTGAAGAGAGGACAGAGGCTGTTATTTGATGGCCTGTGTTCAAAAAGCTGGGTAAGCTTTATATCACTCTTTATGATAATAAAAAATTACGGTGTAAGGCCAAGGTCATATCACAACACATGAACAATAGCCCAGTGTGCTCATGATGCGCTGACAGAGGACGCTGGTTCAGCTTTATGGCTCATCCTGTAACCTTCCTCCACTTCATTTGCACTCCTCATAAATTTGCAGTTCAGCTCCTACTGAAAATAGACAATATTTTAGGAATAGATGATTATATTTAATTCCAGTTTACTCAAGAAAAGCCTGACATACGCCTACGTGAATGTCCTGGATCTCTGTTCAACTAAAGTGATGATGCAGTTACTTGAACATATTATCATTTATATCCTTATTTTTCTGTCTTGCTCAATGCTTTGAAATGCCTTGAAAGCTGCTCCAGAAATAAAGTAGATTCTGCAGGCAAAAGGGAATGGCATGGTTTGTTATGTTCCAAAATCCTCCATCAATGGGAAGAGTAATCATATTGAGAAGCTGTTCTGCTCATTGAAAATGAAGTTATAACTTTTTTTTTTTTTAAATTCAGAGCAGCAAAGTGTTTAACGCAATATTTGCAGCTTGCATCTATTGGTGCATGAAAAGCTGTAATACAGGCTTGTCTGGAATGATTTTAGAGGAGTGTGTCCAACTGCAGCTCCAAGGCAGTGAAAGAGAATTGTTGAACAGCCCCCATTCCTGCTTTCCCATGGAGTGCCCAAGCACAAAGAGTCACTTACATTTTCACTTAGTCACCCATCTGCTTCATTCTACCTTGCAATCCGGAGACCTGAGCAGAGCTTTCTTAACCCAATGAGCCTTTGGACCATAAACATAAACAGATGTTTGCAGATGTGTGTGATTTCCTCAGAGTACCTAGCTGGGTTTGGATATGTCACTTATAAATATGTAGGGGATGAAATTACAAAATTACAGTAGGAAATGATCTCCAATTCTGCCATAAAGCAATTTGCTTTTTGTAATTTTTGAGGTCTTGAGTTATCTTGTTATGCTAATGCTAAATTGAGACTATACTAAAAACAACCATTATTTCACCCACTAAATAACTGAATTATCAAATAGATTTTGCAATGCAACAAGCACAGTGAACAAGAATTGTGCTTTCCCTTTCAACATTGTCACTAGAGCCAGAATCTAAGCAGCTGGAAAAACTGTAGCTCTGTGACTACACCACTTTGCAGCAGCAAAATCTGAACCACTTAATGCTGTGGAAATGCAGTGGGAATCAGCAATTAGAGGCAAATAAAATTGTGATCAGGTGATTTGATGCAACACACATAGTGTATTTCATCTCTTCCAGTAAAATGAGAACAGATTTGAAGGTTTTAGTCATAAAACAGGAATTTAAGTGATAAAAATATTCCGACGTGAGCAGCACCAAAGGAAGTCAATACAGCTGCTTTGAGGAGTAATTTCATGCAGCCGTGGGTGAATGTGATATTTTTCTCCTGAACCTGAAGGAGGGGATGACTGATTTAAGTGCTTCATGTGATTAAGTAGACAAGGTGGCCATTCTTATGCATTTATGCAGGAGCAATAAAAATGTGTGGTCATGCACCAAATCCTAGGGTCAAAACTGCAGTTAGTGCTTAGGCAAAACTCCCACTGACATCTCCAGTTTTTACTGAATGTGGCAGTGAGCCTTCTTCCAGCTCTTAGCCTGTCCTCTCATGTTCTTAAATAACATCATCAGGTGGCTAAGAGGGGGAGGGGAAAAAACCCTGATTCACAGTAGTCATTTGAATGCCTAAAAACCGTGGCTGCTCCTTTTTGCACCCCCAAATCCCTGAGGAGTCTGGAGGGCATCGGGACAGTCACACCCATGAGCTGGAGGCTTGCAGGAGGATCTCTGTTGGGACAAACCACTCTGCTGGGGCTTGATGGCATTCTGTGAAGTTTGGGGTCTGTTTACATTTTTGATCCCATTTGAGGCTTAAATCAGCAAGTAGCTCAGCATAGTGTGAAGTGGTAAGGACTGAAGCTTTACATGAGCATGCTAAAAGACAAGGACCTGCTCTGGTGTGTGCCTGCTCATGGCTGATGCTTGAACAACATTAGCCCCTTGTGTTCTGTTTCATGATGAAATTAAGCTGGATTGGTGCTATCTCTTAGAATTTTTTGATATGTGAAATAATTTATTTACATCCAGCCTGTTCTCACAAGGGTCTTAAGGTCTTTCTCAGTCCCCCCACCAGAGAGAGCAGGGAGATGGAAATGTATGAGTCAAATATACCCTCTTCATGGAGCCTGGCACTTTTAACCAACTCTTGGAGTCCAAAGAAGCCTCACACCAAAATACTACACGATGCTCTAAGGCTGCCAACGCTTGCACTGCCTGATTTCTGACTCGAATAATAACAATGAAACATGATTGAGCTGCTTGACATTTACAAAAAGGTGCTTGTTAAAAACAGTTCCTCCCAACTTAATTAACACTAAAACCCTTTAGGTGTTCCTCCAAGTACATATTAAAACAGCTGTCCTTTTCCCTGAAATGGAAGTAAACTAGAAGTGAGCTTCAATAAAACCAATGGACTATGACTTCTCCCAAGCACAACTGTAATGAAACGTTACTGCTGTAATATCCAGCTAAATAAAGAGTGGTGAGCTGGCTGGGCCAGCTGCAGTGGCAGATGCAGACAGGATCATGGGTTTTAAACAATGCTATCACTGAATAAACACAGACGAGGAGATAACATTTCTACACCTCCCCAGTTTCCATGAAATTAGTTTTTGTTATTCTAAATCCAAAAGGCTGATAATCCTCCCAGTATAAAATGAACATCAGTAATTGTTCCATACATGGTATCATAAACTGCCATTAGTCATTGGTCAGGAATATTTGGAATTATGTGTCCGTAAACGGCACTGCATATTTGAGGAGACTTGATGGTCTCTTGCTGGTGAGAGAGATCAGCCATGGTTTATATATCACCCTGTGTGCCACACTTTCCTTCATAAGAAACTTAACGCATGACCTAAAGGCCACATCCAAACTGGAATCTTTTCTTATGGAAATACCCCAGTAAATTCTTAAGAACTTCCTAAAGGAGGAAGTTAAACAATTCAATACAAAAATGGGCTTTCTGTGTTAGATGTGGTCAAAAAGGTAAAATCTACATAATTTAAAAGATACTGAGATTTTGAAATGAAACACTATCCCCAACTGAGGTCAAAGTTTAAAAATTTCTCCAATTTGATTGTGGCATATCATGTCATTTAAAAGTATCAAAAAACAGAATTTTCTTAAAATGGCAACAATATCCATTAAGCTTTTTTTGAAATTGCTGTATTCATGTGAAATGCTTAAACATAACCAGCATTTTCCAAAGGAAAATAAGTACTATTTAGTGTTGTCAGTCATTTGACAAAGGAAATGCAACAGTAAATAAGTGCTAAATGAGGAACAAAATTTATCTTGTTTCTCAATCTAAATGTCGAAGAATATAAAGGTCCAAGCTCAGAATCTTATAGTAGTCTGCAGGACCACTGGTGCTCATGGACTGAGTTTGGATGCATATTTGATCCTTGCAGCATTTGTTTTCTTCTATCCTCCCTAAAACTGAACTTTTCGCCCCTTTAAAATTGGCTTGGCCAGATAAGAATCTGTGTGGTTATAGGATGTAATAACGTATTTAATAATGATGGGAATGATTTGCTCGTATTAAATAACAGCATTTTACCCAACAAGAAGTTCCACTGAAGTCAAAAGGCCACTTGACACTTGGGTAATAAAGTGCTCCCATGCCATAAAGGAGATTACTCAGTCCTGTTCCTATGCGTTTTATTGGGCAGCGTTTGAACAGATTAAGTACTACTATTGTGGAAGATAAATCATCACAAACTCTCATGTCATCTCAGCTCATTTTTATTGTATTTGCAGGGAAGGAGCTTTAAGCTCAGATAAATATTGAAGATGACACTTTCACTGAAAATAACCAGTCACTGGGAAATAAATGAAATGTGCATAGATATTGCTTTTAAAGATAAAGCTTGATTCCCAGGTTTTTAAGGGCACACTGACAATAAACCATCAAAATAAAACTTGGTTTATCTTGCAGGAGTTCCTATGGAACCCATAGAAGAGTGCTGTGAAAATCTGTGTGTGCCCATGGGGCTTTCGAGCTTCTCCAGAAGCCAGTGGTCAGGCTCCACAACCAAGAGCAGGGGGAGGCTGCAAGGGTGAGAAAGGCTGCCTAATTCTCCCTGTTGCTGTTCCATACCCCTCCTTTCCTCCTTCTGTGTTTGCAACAAAGAAACTTTATCTAGCTGTAATATCCCCACCATTTTTCTGGGGGAATGGCAAAAGTTTTGGGAAGCATTAATATCTTTTAATAGAAATGAATAGGAGAAAGCAATAGAGAAGCCAAAGATGTCCCATAATTTAACATAACTATCCTATAGCAATCAGTTTGGGAGAGCAGGCACTGACACTTGAAGGGTAAATATATTTTATTACCCCTTGGGCCAGACACAACAGTTTATCTTTTAAGAACAACTCAAGGGAACAGTTCCTTCCCTCCCTAGCATCCTATTACTGTATTTTAAGAGGAGGGGGGGGTTGTTTACCATTGTTATAACATGTCACCAAACAATTAAGCCTCCTTCAGCTAACATGATGGATTGGTAATTAATTTGCTCAGCAAGGTAATTCATGCATAAAAGCTCACCAGATATCAGTTACCTGTTTCACAAGAACCAGGGCAACCCTCAATAAAAAGGGTCCAGACTGTCGTTAATTTAGAGGCACATATTTCCACTTAAGCAGATTTTTTTAGAAGAATTTAGAGACAACAAAGCAAAGTACAGTCAGACTTTTCATACAAGCACAGGATGGTTTAAAACTTCTAGACTCCATTTAGTCCATTAGTTCCTACTTTAAGAATCCTTAGTTGCTTGATCATATAACAAAATTATAATTCTCAATAGTAACATCACAGTTTTTCATGACAGAAAAGAATACATGACCTTACAAATTCTTTCTTGTAGGCTGAAAAGCAAGTGACAATTCCTTAACCTCAGCTTTCCCAAAGAGATATCAGCTGTGTCAAAGGCAGTGATCAAGAATCACACAAATACAATAAACAGTTACTTCATTTGCATACACTATTAGTTAATCCACTATTTCCAGGGAAAGGTGATGAGGTATTGAAGAGGTTAGCTTAAACAACAGACAGGTTTGGTTCTTGGCTCTTTCTCCCTGATTCCAACCTTGTAGTTTATCTGAACATTTTTTGGCTTGAGTGGGGTTGGGGTTTTTTCCCTTAATCTATGAACAGAACTAGTTGCAAATAAAGAAAACCCCCATCAATTTATGTTAAACAACTCTAATAGTATTTCAGCATCCAGCATTAGAAGTGTTGCTTTCCCTGTACTGCTAATACTGCCTGTTTCTCATCAAGAAGTGCTAGTAGTACTTTATTCCCATATAAATATATCTGTTAGGTTCAGACAGTTTGGGGTTGGTTACCTGTGTGCATTACCTGAGAGGGCAGGGGCAGATTTTTACCTGCAGCTGGGCACACACATATCCTCACAGCTCAGAGCAGGGTGAGAGGATAATCTGCCTCTGACACACACTGGTATAATCATGTTGATATGCTGGGAAGCCCTGAACAGATTTGCTAACTAGAGTTTCGTAAATCACAGGTTATCCTGCTTCTTCCAAATTACATCAAGGAGTGATGCAGAGTTGCTTTCATGCAGGTTTGAGAGCTGACCCCATCCTGCTGTATACTCCCTACATTGCTGATAAAATCTGAAAATGTTTGCTCTCTGGTTAGACCATAATCATGTTGGGTTTTTTTCTCATTTTTCAATTTTCACAATTCTTTTCAGCAATTTATCAGAGTTGTAATTTTTTCTGCTTTTTCTTTATGCACAGATTGGCTGTTCCTCCCAAGGACATTTCCCTCACTGTCAGACAATGACTGGATCAAATAAGGGGGGTTTAGACCCTTTTGCTTCTTTTCAATTAGTGAACAGACTGAAAATGGAAACAAAGCGTTTTATTTATGCCTTTCTTTCCTCCATTACAGCAGCTTTCAGGCAAGCCAAATGAAGTATTTTTTACACTTTACATAATTATCTTTGAGCTTAATGAAATTATGGAAATTTGTTAAAGAGCTGGCTGTCTCTGGCTGCTGTAGCTCACAGGGAAGTGGGGGGCAGCCACAAACAAAGGGAGCCCATGAAAAGCTGCTGTTCTGTATTAGGCGCCTCTGTGTTGATACCAATTTTCAAAAGGCACTCAGGCTATATGTTGCAAGGGTTCAGGAAGGATCTGAAAGCATTTAATAGATCATTTGTGCACCATCTGAGCAGAATTTGAAAAAGTCTCGGCATCCTTTGAAAATATATTTTTTGGAATATCAAACCCATTGCTGATGCAGTTTCCGTGTGACTTGAGCTGTTGGCCAGAAAAGCCATTTTGCAAAGATGTGGATGTGTGCAAGTATTCATCCATCTATAGCTTGTGTTGGGGTGAAAATACCGCAGAGAGGCAGAGAGCAGCTATGGGAAACAGCACAGTTCTTTGACTTATGGGATGGATATTATACATTATATATTGCAGGAACTTTACTGTTGACCTGAAGCCAACAGCTGGAAAATTTGATCTCAGTATGCCCAAACCTGCCCTTTGCCTCCCAGCATGGATAAACCCCAAAAACATCCTGCTACACAAGTGAGAGCTGCTGAAACCTCCTTTCCATCTTCCCTTCCTTCACCCTGTGCCCTCTCAGATGTGCTACTTGGGCATATGTGAGTAGCACACCAGAATGTGACAGAAAGTAAATTTATTTATATCTGATGCTCCTGAGACAATATCAGTAATCCTTGTCTTTCATATTTATTTCACTGGTGGTGTATTTCTTTATATTTAAGTTGCCATCGTCTGCTCAGAGAAGAATGGAGAAGAGAAGAGCTCATCTCTCATAAAATAAGTAAAATTATGGCTCTGCTTTCCTTCTGCTGTTCCTCCCTAATGGGACTGTTGCCATTTTGAGTAATGAACCTCTTCTTTTGATTCCTCCTTCTTTTCTGCAACCATGGAAGAAACTTGACTATAAATCATTCAGAAAAATAAATAACTTTTTTGTCTGTTATGCCTGATTAAGTGTTCTCTATGTTTATGCACTTCTCAGGAAAAATAAAATCTAGATTAACGCTTTCTCCAAGTCCATTTTTTGTTTTAATTTGAAAAGTCACGGAAAGAAAGGGTTATTGAAGAAGCAGCCAAATACCCTTGGAGGAGGGTCAGGCAGCAGGCTCCTCCAGTCCAATAATTCTGCTAAACATGACCAGAAGCCAGTCAAAAGTCAAGCAATCAGACAACAGTTCTGAGACATATTTTTGCACTTCAGTATGATCAATGGATAGCATCACAGAGAAAATACCTCCCCTAAAAAAAAATGACCAAATAAGCACACAAAATATGGAAACCTGATTAATATGAAGGCAAAGCACTACAGTTGTGCTTCAAATCATCTGTGAAAAGTTGCTTGGGGGAAAAAAAGAAGAGTGAATATTTATAAAAGACTGCTCATCTACATACAGCTACACTCATCTATTTCAAATTTTCAATCTTTGTAAAAAAGTCATCGCACTAAAAGGGAAACAGAGGTGATTTCTGCCTTAGACCAGCAGCTAGTTTCTGTTCTGTTTCAAGGTGGATATGAAATCCTGATTTTCAAGAACTCAGGAAGCAGTCTTTAAAAAAAAAAAAAAAAGAAAAGAAAAGACAAAGAGGGAGAGAAGGCATAAGTTTGCTGTTTTGAATGAGCTCTCATTCCTGAGATGTTTCTTTTACGAGTTCTGTGTCTGATTTGCCTTAACTTTGAGAGATTCAGCCAGTCTGTGATCATTATTAAGCTATTCTGTGGAAAATACAGGATGTTTTTGACATTTCCCATCAGCTGCTGAAACATCTGCTAAAACATGCAATGAGTTTTGACAATCATGCATTCCAATATTTACCCACTTGTCCACATATCTGCTTAAATGTCTTTATGCCCTGCTCACTCTATCTCCAGGCATGTTTGTTGAGCAGGGCACACTGCTGTGCAGATGTAATATTCTATCATCTGCAAAACATATTAAAGATGGAAGGTTTAAACCATAGGTTAATGAATAGCTGTAAACTCTGAGAGTCAATTCAAGAGCTCAGAAGGAAACCTCTGGCCCCCTGGCTGAGTTCATGTCTAAAAGGAAATGAAGACCAAGAAACCTTAAGACTGCATTCAAAGTCCAAGTTAAAGGGCATTGCTGTTGTTTGCACTTAAAACCATCCAATGGAAACTGTTATTTTCCTCAGATTTTAAGAGTTTAATTTAGCAATTTGCCAGTGATGAAAGAAGCTCCTTTTTTTTTAGTCACTGCTCCGCTCACATTAACTATCCTTTAATTTTAAGCAGTCACTAAGTGCACAGAGGATTCAGTGGGTCTTGTTCTGGGCACAAATATCAAGAAATACTTGAAAACATCATAAGTATGGGAAGAGGTTATTTATCAAACATACTTATCTGGTCATCCCAAGTAATAAGACCTAAGACCTTCAATAAATATGTTCATTTTCCTGTATCTAAATACAGTGTTGTTCCAGTAAATACAATTCAGTGATATTTCTGATCTTTTTCTCTTCATTTGCTCATTTTCTGGGGAAAAAAAAAAAATTGTGTATGTGGATTAAATTTCTAAGAGCATTTTTTTATAATGGTACCTGAACTGAAATGGAAAAGGTGAGGGGTGAATAGAACAATTATAATGAAGATAAAGAAGAGGCCAATGAGAAAAGGCGGGGGGGGAGAGAGAGATTTTTTTTATGAGACAGGAACTACTGCAATGAAAAGAGGTTGCCAGTGACATTTCTGAAAGAAAGATTTTGGGACAAATTTGACTTGATATTTTCTCTGAAATGTTGTCATAGAATTACAACTGAATCTGGTATCTGCTGGTATTAGGTTGAGTCTTAATAGCAGATGGAAGACTTTTGTTGTCTTCAGAACATACCCCAGTCTATCAGGGGGTGAGACAAATTACAAAAATACAGAGGGCAAATGCCTGTGTTGAAGCACAATTAGAAGAATTTCTACAGCAAGCTGGGAACTCCTCACCTAGAAACTAAGCAGAAATAGTAAAAAAAAAACTTGGCTATGCGGAAATGGTAAAAAAGTGTTGGATAAATCAAGAGTGTAACAGAAGGGCAGATGCATAAGAAGAAGCAATATTGGAGAGCTGCTAGAAATAGGAACTGTTGGACCAAATACTACTCCTTTTCTGAAACAGAAGCAGTAAACAAGAAGCAAGAAATCTATTACTAGTCAGAATTACTAACAACAAAAGCAAAAATCTAAATGTCTGAGATAACAAGAATCTCTTGAACCAGCTCTGTCATCAGATCAATTAAGACATGGAACTACACCCATCTATTATCCCTCCCAGACAGATCAGCCATGAATAACCATACAGGCCTTCAGTCTAGTGCAGCTGTGAAGAAATAAATTCAGTACATTTACTGTGTCTCAGGAAGAGTCTTTAAGGACTGTAGATCGCTGTTATTTTATAAAGAAATATTCTGATTAAATCTGGAATAAAATGTATGACTGGGGATCAAGAAAGAAATTTAATCTGAATCAAGTGGTTAGAATTGCTAAAATGATATGGTGAAGTCCATCCTAGGGAAAAACATGGTTAGTGTACCAAAACAAAGGCTGAGAAGGAGCTAGAAGTTTTCACTGGAAAAGTACTGGAAAAGCAAATGCTAGGAGAGGAAGGAAGTGATTTAAGGCTAAGGAGTGTTTGCACAAAAAGTCAGGAAATTGAAAGAAGCAACATAAATGTAAGTCTCAAAACTTACAATTCCTCATCTACCCCAGAAAGCAACAATTGTGTAGTGGGATGAGTTAGGGTAACCCTGGAACCCCTGGAATGTGCTGCCTGAATTTTGGAATGAGATTCAAAGATGTAATATCTGAAAGTTCAGAAGATGGACCCAGTGATCCAAATATATTTATACAGTTATGCTCCTGAATTTTTGTCCACCACACAGACAGCAAAACTTATTAAGGCTGCTGCTCATGTTTACAGGGGATGGGGCAGGGGTTGTGGGTATGAATCTAATGAGAAAACAAAGTTATTTAAGCCATCAAACCCAGAGTACCAGTACTGAATGCTTGCACAAAGACTCAGAAGAAATGAGTTTTGTATCAGCTACATATGCAAATGTGGCCCATAAAAGATTCACCTGGCAGTGGCAAAAAAAATTAGGTGGATCTTTTAAAAAAAGTCACTTTAAAATTGTAAATTTACTGACTAAATTATTCAGTGTGGATTGTTCATGCAATTCTTCTTGTGATATGTGAGAAGAATGAATTTAACTATTTTGAAACCATATACGTGCTCATTTTTTAGTCAGTGACATTCCAGAGATAATAGAATTTATTCATGAAATTTACATTGCAGTAGTGTAAGAAGACATTACAAAAATCATAAATGCAAAAGCACAGAATATATTGAAGCAAGCAGTGGCCTGTAATTCAACTGAAGATTTTATTTACATGTTAAGCACCACAAACTCAGTAGCATGGGGTAGCATTTGGACAGGCCCACACTGACATGTTGGTGTTTTACAGAATGGCTGCTGGAATCACTGCCCTTGGGATCCCCCTTTAAAAGGTTGGTCCACAGATGAGTGAAAAGGACAGAAAAGCTCTGTCAAATTCTCATGGGCTTTGAACAGGGCCTTTAATATTATATAGAGGTTGAAGCAATTTAATTCAATTTCAGAAGTGGTGTTCACTTCCATGGCAAGCTGGAGATGCAGGAGTGGCTCTTATTAAATATTTGAAGAAAAAAACTCCAAACATCTGACACCCCCAAGCAGGCTTCAGAGATTATAGAACAAAAGGTAGCTTGCAGTCTGACCTTGAGCAGAACACTGGGCATGGATCTTCTTGCTTGACTCAGTCCTTTAGAGAGATTTGATTACATTTTTTTTATTTTAGTGAGAGTCAAGAACAAACTACTCAAGTTGTTACAGTGAATAATTCACTCTCTCATCATACCCCTTACTTCAAGTTTATCCAGTATCTACCTACTTTACAGGAGTATACCTAACATTTCAATAATACCCAGTTTCTCTGTGCATCCAGACTGGTCCTACCCTGTCCCTCCTGCCATAACCTCTGCTGTTGTCACATGGTAATTTGTTATAATCATGGAGCCATTTTTAAAGACCCTTTCCCACTGTTGAAGCAGAACTTCATTCTCCACAGCTGAATGTCTGGTTTTCTTCTTGTCCGTATCAAATCACATAGTTTTTTTTCTGCTGCAATCCACTTACCCTGCTATTCAGATCATTCCCTGTCAGCAATTTGTCTTGTTTTTTATTCATCATGTTCCAACTCAATGTGTCATCTCCAAATTCTATCAGCCAGGATTTTAAGTTCTCTTTCAGATCAGCAGCAATGTTCCAGAGTTTAGGAAGATGAACAGCTCTCAGCAGTCTCTCACCAGAAATTCATATACTTCATATATGCCATTTATATCCACTTGAGGTGTGTCAGGTGGATTTTGATCATCCTTTTCACTTATCAAATACCATACAAGCCAAATAACTTGTGCAGTCTCAGCTCCCAACACACAACCATGCCCTGATGCAGCCATGTTAGGAAGAGGTGATTGCAGTCTTTTTGTAATTACCACATAACATGTTTGGCTGTGTTACTGGGGGGCTCTACAGCAAGCCTATGGTCCTTCAAACATCTAGATTATATCAACAATGTGACATTTGTCAATGAGGTTTATAGAGTAATAAGCTTTTGGTCAGTTTGACAAGATTCCAGATGATACAGCCTTGTTATTTTAGCCTCCCTTCTTTCTAAGTTAATTGAAACCAATGCTAGCTAGCCATTATTTTGTTTGGGATGAATTTCAGGGTCATATCGCCTATTCTATTCCAAATAATAGACTTGCATTAATTTCTCTTCTGCCTTCTGGATCTTCTCAATCAACAATAAAAGAGGTTCTTAGACAGGTCTTGTAGGGTTTTTGCTTGAGAGTTATCCAGATGCAGTATTCAACTTTATTTTCATCTAATGCCTTTCATATTAATCGAGAGAAAAGTCATTCCTTCCCATTGAATAAGATTATCCTTTCTCTCCTTTCTATCTAGTGAAGTAGCAGCACCTTCATTGGTGCTTGTTATTATTAGTCCGAATTCTGCAAGCTAAGTGTGCATGTCCTCTTTCTGTAAGTTCTTAATTTTTAGCAGTTTTCTACAATCCTCAGTTTCTAATTTCTCTTATTTCTAGTATATCCTCAACATTTTCATCTGTTGTAAAAATTATTTTATTAGGAGATATATTTGTTTCACAACCAATGGACTGTTTTGATTTTTCAGTAGAGGACCTGCATTGTGCTGTGTGTTACACAAACATATTGGAAACCAGTTTCCACTTAAAATAGTGGATTTCTCAGACTTTTTTACAGGCCCTCTGCACAGGGTATCTTCACTTAAACTGGGAAGCAGGACAGTGGAACACCGGGGGTGTGATGAGCTGACCTGCTAATACTTCTAATCCATAAGGCTGCAGTAGTTTCTCCATCACATGGTCCTGCTCCAGGCAATTCCTTCTGGCCACATGCCTTCTCGGTTCCCTGTAGCAAATGTTCCCCAAATGTCCTCAGACAGAACCACTTTTGATTTAGCATGCTGCACCATATGAAAGGACAGAGGTTCTCCCAAGGTACTTCCTCACCATTGGGAATCATTCAAGGCCAATCACCGAGATAAACACGGCTTAAATTCATGTGACTTGAGGCTTAAGGAAACATTAACACAAATCTCTGCAAAAGCCAGCCACCATGATTTGTAGGTGAGCTTTCCCAGCTGCTTGTGGGACAACAAGTTTTATGACCAGCTTGGTTTTCCTTTGTGCAGGAGGAGGTTCCTCTCCCCTTCTCTTCCTCCCGATTGCCTCAGCAGTGTGTGTGTGTGTCTCTGGGGAAGGAGAGACCTGTGGGCACAAGGGCAGCTGGAGTGCAGATATGATGTCAGATGTGTTTTAACACAGCTGGCAGAATGCTATAAACCAGGTTTTTTAGTGTTTGAGGGATTTGCATGAATTCCAGATGTTCACTGCATGATCAATCTTGCTATGTGCACAAGAAGTATGTCCCCACGCACGTGTAAAACAAAGCCTGCCTAAACCCAGGGAGTGAATAAGGGCATGCTTGCCTTCCTGGAAGTCTTTTGTTTGCTTTTCTGTTCAGATTTCATGTCAGGTCATCCACGCTGTCAGCCTCATGAGATTAATACAGGGCTTTATGGCTGCTATGATGATGTAATTCCTTGATTTCACTGAAATTGAAGAATCTGTATTAAAAAAAGAATGGATTTTAGATTACAACAACTTAAAGTAACTTGTCTGAACTTACAGAGATGGACACAGTACTTGAAGGCACAAACCAGCCTTTGAACTGAAGATTGGGAAGGAGTCTTTTCTACAGGCAGGTCATGCTGTAATTGTTTCTAAAGCCTTTCTTGTCACATCCTCTAACAAAACTGCTGCTGGCCAGGGTCAGAGACAGTGCTGCAAGAGCTGGATCCCTGGCTTGAAATGGCGCAGCAATGCCTGAGCTCCTGTCAGTCACTATGAATTTCCTCCATTATAAATTGAATTGGGATCAGACCCTTCACACTTCACAGAGAGCAATGGTTCCACTCTTTCCAAAAGCATCAGCATTTTAGTGTTAAAACAGCCTACTTCCCCCATGTAACCCCCAAAAAAGCTGTCCATGAGGACTATTCTGTGCAGACTAAGCCTTATATTTTCATTCTCCACAAGAAATATTACAGCTTAAAGCTACTTACAATAGAAAGGTGACTAATGAATGAAACAGAAACTGGGAGCAGGAAAGTACCAGGATTAAAGCAATGCACAAACCCTAAATCTTAGGTGGAAGGTTTCGGGAAGCCAAAGCTGGCAGATTTGATTTGTTTTGTCTCTCTGACTCTGAAGATGAAGCAGAGAGGAGGGCATTGGGTTTGTTGCTCACCCCCCAGGAGTAATTACACTTGAAACTGGAAGACTTTCAAGCCAAATATTCCAACTGTTGAAGACTTAGCACACAAAAGGATCTCCACTGGCTCCAGCCATGGTCATATTTTGAAATCACACCCTTGCCTCATTGCATTACAGTAAATATTATCACCAAAGACTGGAAATGGGTGGGCCCTGTTTGGGACAGTGGTCCACTGAGGAGCACAAAAAATGGGAAGTTTTCACCTATTTTTTAATCTTGGTGTGGAGACAGACAGTGTGGGCAGAAATTCTGGAAGCTGACAGCTCCTCAGCCACAAAGCCCATGGTGCTCCCCAGGCGTCTCCAAGGTGGCCAGGGCATTGGCAGCAGTAGTGTTGAGTTGGGAATGCAGTGTCCAGGCTGGAACAAATCCCACAAGCCTTGCTTGAGTTCCCTCACTGGTCTGCAGCACCACAGCTGCAGAGCTCAGCTGCTCCTGGTGCGCTGGACACAGAACTGTCTGGACACACCATAGGTGTGCCATCCCCTACTGATTGCCAGGTGCTGTAGGCGTGACCTCAATTTCACTTCCCTGAGGGGCCAGAAAAACAAAAAGCGACCAACTGAACCCAAGAACCAGGAATTAGGATTCTTGTACTTATTTATGATTTCATCATGGCTTGGGTTAACTTGCTGAACTAGCATGATTCAAATTACTCACCAATAAAATGCAAATAACTGTTCCTCATGGGAGTGTAATGAGATTCCACTCACCCTTTTCTATTGCTTTGCAATCCTCACATTAAGCATTTATTTCTGTGCAGGTGCTTTCCGGGTGGTTATTGTCTGAATGAGATGGAAGCAAGATTTGTTTTGTTTAACATTCACTGTCACACTATTTGAAAATCTCAGTCTGGTTTTACCAACCAGCTATTTTTTCTCTTCACACAAGAAGAACATCCTGAATACCAAATAATCCGTGAAGTGTGTTTAAGCACAGTATTACTAGAACAAGATTGCTGCATCATTTGTGAACTTTCCCATGGGGAAACAAAAAGGCGAAGCTGCAATAAATCTCCAGGTAAATCTTGCTATAGTGGAGATCAGTCAGAGACATCCTTCATTCAGAGGCAACTAATTTATTCCTAAACCAAATAGAAAATATTGCTATCAGTCTCAGGATTTTCCAGAGGTTGAGAAAATTGCTATAGTTGAATGAAAGAATATTTATAGCATTCTAATAACAAAATAAAATTGCAGTTGTGCTTTTCTTGGCTGTGGGAGAAACAGTAAGAAACTAAGAGAACCCACGGGGTGTCTACAAGGGAAAAATATTCATTATTTTAGGAGGATATATGTAATTCCATGTAGTGACAAGGAGGAGAGTCCTATTGAGAACTCATGGGGTGACACCTTGATGGTCTGTCCTCACTGTGGGTACTTGAATAGAGGGGTTTAGCAATGAGGAAAGTGCTGAGGTTTATGCCCTGAAGGAGGAAGGTCTGTATTTAACGAGGTTTTGTGGATTTTTTACCCTAAGTGGTCCTGAATGACTCACTTTTTTGAAACTCATGAACCAAAAAGCTGTGATTCCCAAATCACAAACAAAATAGAAAACAAAAGTAGAGGTCACTGCTATTCTTTGGACTTCCATGAGGAGCTTGCTCTGCTACACTTTCTACCAGCTGTGGTTGCAAACAAGGTTCAGCTCATCTGTTTGTGGGTGTACTGCAGATGGCTGCACCACAGCTGGTTTTCAATTCAGCCAAGGAGGGTAGCAACTCAGCTCACCCCAAAAAGGGCATGGCTTTTCACTATAGAACCATATCTAAACTCTCCTGAATATATCAGGAAAAGGTTCTTCCCTGTGAGGGTGCTGAGGCCCTGGCACAGGTTGCCAAGAGCAGCTGTGGCTGCCCCATTCCTGGGAGTGTTCAAGGCCAGGCTGGATGGGGCTCTGAATAACCTGCTCTGGTGGAAGGTGTCCTGCCCATGGCAGGGGGGTTGGAGCGGGATGAACTTTAAGGCCCCCTTCAACCCAAACCAGTCTGATTTGGGGATATTGACCAAGATTTATTTGGCTGCAACAAGAGCTCAGGATGATGCTCTTAGGTCAGACACCTTCATTGCAGAGACATAGATTTCAGCAAGATGGATTGCAGAAAACCCAAACAAATACAGTTTGTGTGAGGCCAGGTCTGCAATCCCCACACGTGCCTCAGGTCAGGTCTCCCTGTGTCTCCCTACCCTGCTTATGCCCTTTGTGGCTCTGTACAGAACACTTCACCTGCTGTGGTACAACAAATTCCAGCAGCTGCTCAATGTATGCAGCTTAATGCCAGGGGAAGAAGTACCATCTACTTTGGGAAAACACCAGAATCAGCATGTTATGAATATTTCCAAGATGGGGGGGGGGGGGGGGGGGGGGGGGGGAAGATGAAGTATAAAGAAGTGAGATGGGGTTTTAAAAATTATTTATTATATTTTCTTGCAAAGGTCCGCATTTTCTGTGGGGTTTTGCAGAGAAATCTTCTGATTTGGATCCCTTTTAGATGGGGGGAGTGTGGGGTGAGGGAGGATGTTAGGCATGAGGAGGGAAATAAGAAACAGAATTACCTGAATCAGAAAATCTAATTCCTTTCCTCTATTGGTTGTCTTGTCTTCTCCTCCTTTAAGAAACAGGCATAATAAGCCTCAAATTGTCATAATTATGTTCTTTCACATTGTCTTACAATTTAATTACTATTAAAGAACTCATTTGGATATCAGTTACAACAGTCCATATCCAGTATGGCTTCTCCAATGTCAATGACATTGCAATAGTATAAGACTGCAGTGAGCTCTAAATGAGCCCTGAAGCCTTCATTATTATCTGTGGAAAAAAAGAAAAAAAGTAATTTCTACTCATTTATCTCATTCTAAATTTCAATGAAGCCCTTAGTAATCTCTCAATTCCAGTTTTAAGTATTGATAGTAACCTGCTGTGTGACACATATAATATCCAGCATTGCCTATTGCACCACATGAATCTGTTTCCAGTAAAGAGGAATGAGCCTGAGGTAATCTTTGAAAGTGTATATTCAGTTGTGCTAGAGGGCTTTTTGTGGTTAATGGCTGTAAGTGTTGTAGTCTTGGATTCAAATCCAAATAAATTCTCCTCCATCCCGATTCCTTTGGTGATTTGCCTGTATCACTTGGCATCAGTGCAATGTCTTATGATGCACACAATGAGGAGAGTGCAGAATGCAAGTGATTTATAGAAATGGTGAATTGGGCAACTACCCAAACTTAATTCTTGTTTAGGGTTTGCTCTTGCCTTCCACTGCTGTAACACTGAGGCACTTGGGTTGTTTCCCTGCTCTTTTATGAGAAAGGCAGCTGTGTGGGAGGTTTGGATGCAAGGAGCAAAGAGATCAAGCCTTGACTTGGTGTGGAGTTGTTAAAAATGCTTAGGGCCATATTCAGATCAGCTGTTGAGAGTTGCAACTCCATTAGTGTAATTTAAGGATGTATTCAAAAGTAGGAAAAAATCTTCTCTTTGGATCACCTTTTTAACCAACGTCTTGATTTAAAACAGCATTTTTGAAGAACTGTAAGTAAATCCACATCCAGAATTACATTGCCAGTAGCAACTCTCAGAAATGTCAGTAAAGATAACTTTGAATCTGACATATTGTTAAGTTTGGATCACTCCCTTGTCAGTGAGACAACTTCTCTGCAAAGCATCATTAGCTCATGTCTCCTCTAGGCAAAAGCACTGAGAATTTTATATTTAGAGAAAAAAAAAAAGAAAAAAAACCCAAAACAGTAGTAATGACTAGGAACATCTGTAGAATGAAACACCCTTCTGTGTTTATAGTCAGGTACAGAAACTCCCATAATAGCACGATCCTTTAGAGCCATTTGCCCTCCTCAGATGAGGCCAGTACTGAAAACATCAAGTAGAAATTTGTGGAGTTTTTGTATTTTGGCATGTCAGTTCTGATTCCCTTTTGTTGCATTGATCAGATCTCTCCCTGTCAAAGAGAAGGTGGGGAAAAGTGCTGTGTAACCTCTGCAAAAATACAAACAGCATCACTAGGCCAGACTAGCAGAGCTGTCACCTCTCCAAATTAGTGAAAAGGAGAAGAAAGAAAGAAAGAAAGAAAGAAAGAAAGAAAGAAAGAAAGAAAGAAAGAAAGAAAGAAAGAAAGAAAGAAAGAAAGAAAGAAAGAAAGAAAGAAAGAAAGAAAGAAAGAAAGAAAGAAAGAAAGAAAGAAAGAAAGAAAGAAAGAAAGAAAGAAAGAGGGAGGCACAGACAAGTAATCAAAAAAAAAAAGAGAAATAAATTTAAAAGAAAATATGCCTCTACCTCTCTGCTTTTAACATTTTTAAATTTGAAAAGTTCTTCAACTCCAAATCTTTCAGTTTGTATCCTGTAATTACTGCCAGCCATATCTGTTCAAGTAGATATTATTCTAAATAGGTAAGCATAAAGACACTGATGCTCTTGGTGACTGAGAGAGGAATATCATTATCTGCTGATTTATATTTACCATTCCTTGTCCAGGTGCTTTCCTCCTCTGTTAAGTATACTGAAGATTATATGCAAAATTGCACAACTTAATGGGCTGAAGAAGTTGGATGGCAACACTTAAATTGTCACTGTTTTTCCAGGGTTCCTCCTGCAGGTGATCTGCTGATGTTCACAAAGGTCTATTCTAACAAACCAATTGCAAAAGTTCTAAACTTTGCACATTCCTTGGTAGCAAGGGCAATTTTACAATTTTTAGGAATGTTAAAGAAGGACAAATTTTATTTTTAGTATTTTTATACGGAAATGGAAGTCTAGAAGTTTGTATTTCTCTTTGTTTGATTCATCCAAACAACTGGAGTCCTAATGGCTTTGGTTGAGGGCTATTCAAACTCACAGTCAACAGTTCAGAGCAAATCCATACACCAATAAATTTACTTCAAAGACTCATTTAAATCACAGGGTACTGGGACCGTAAGTATCCAGACCAATGTTATCTGGTAGGAAAATTTAAGAGATTACCACAAATCTCCTGCCATTCATGACTTGCACCCTTCTAACCTGCCCAGAACAAAAGGTAAAATACAGCATGAATCTCTTTCAATGAGACTCTGCTCAGATGATGAGCAGTCTCCCATCACACATCTGCAGTTCAGTTGCTTTTACTGGTGAGTTGAAGTCCCAGATCTCCTTTAGCTGCTATTTTCCCGTTTATTTTCTTTGGGTGGCCCAGTGGCAGGATGGAGCTTCATTTTCACTCCTATGCCTTAATAGTCAGGACTGGTCACTGATTTTTGTCCAGTTAAAGCACAAAAGAAAAGCTGCATAGGAAGTCTAAGTAGGCTATGGTTAAATTCAGGGCTGCTTTGCAGAGGAAATGGGACAGGTGGACACAATCACTGAGTGGTGCAGCCCCCTGGAATCAATGACAAGTACTCACAGAAAAGAAATTAAAGCCGGGGTCCGAAAGGGATCCAAATATAACCACATTATCTCATGTGTCTCTGTGTTTCTGGTGGTGTGTCAGTGAGCAGTGATGTGTTGCATCAGATTGCCACATCCCAAGTACTGGATGTCATATCAAACAAGTGAAATACTGCCTAGAAAACACCAGACTTAATATGATTCATCACCCTGAATAATCAGTATGTTGAAACCCTCTGTAATCTGTGCTTAGAAATATGCAGTGGTATTTTTTTTTCCCTCTAATCTATAGCTGTAGAATGGAAACCATAAGGTCAGTTGTGAAATATGTTGGAGATAAGCCAGCTGGTGAATGGGGGGGAAAAAAGGGTTTTAAAAGAAATAAACTCACAGAGATTCTTTGCTCCTTAGGAATAAAATTTAAGTATCTTTCCAGGTGGAAGGATAAAGTGACATGTCAGCTGCGTCAGTAAAGTGGAAGGAAATCTTAATTCCCTCTTCTCCACAAACATCTCATGTGTGCCTCAGTTTTCCCCAAATGGTAATATTTTAATGTACCATGAGGAGACAAGGAAAATAAATATGTTAGTGAATGTGAAGCACTTGAATCCTGTGTCAATGAATGAACAGAAAAATGAGCAGAAATTCAGGTGGAAGACTGGACATGTGTGTCTTAGAGCCTTTCTTACTGAAATGCAGATTATAAGATAAACAAACAAATAAAACCCGCATAAATTGACACTGAGTTGGTGTGTTTTCTGTCGAGCTTGTGAAGTCAGTCAGGCAGTCTTTGTCTCTTCAAGCCGGGGCCAAACTTGTGCGGTTTGAGTGTTTCAAGAGTAGCATCAGTTCGAGCCAGGATGATTCCCCTTCCTGAGGCTGTAGAGCCTCGAAATTCTGTCTTTACGAGAAACCATTCTTTTGCCAAGGAGAAAATCAATTGAGTGTTAAAGGGCCTACACTGCTCACTGTTTGCCAAGAAACCTCTTCAGCAGTGTTAGAATTACAAATGGAAGTTGCTAAGTATTTATTTGCATTACAATGTCACTTGAATCTAATACTAGGACGGGTTTTGCGACTACAAAGGATGCAGAGATGTCTTTATTTCTTGACTCTTGTTTCAATGAGCTGAAACATGAATGTGCTTTTACAACGGTCCCACAGCACGCACTGACACCTGTAATCATTACTACATTTTCACTATTAGCCTGGATTAATAATTCATTAATGAATTGAATTAATTTCTTAATGATTTGCTATACTTAAATCCCGCACATTTTAAAATTAGGAAAAAAGGCCAAGCTTAATGCAGGGTTTGGAATCAGTTGGTGCAAAGCTAAATTAAATTGTGTCCTACAGAGCACTGCAACCATGATTTGAAGTCACAATGAAAGGGGAGGAAATAAGAAATCATTTCCTGATTCTTGCAGCATATCAAATCATGAATGATCAAGATTTACTCTTATATTTTAATTAAGAGTAATTTCAAGGAATATGAGTCCTGAAAGGGGATCTCAGCTATCTTCTAGTTTACAGTGCATGAGGAAAAGACTGCACTCAGTTGCCCTTGCTGTCTTATGCTGCCCATGCTAAAGAGCTGCCCAGCATCACATCTGACAGGCTTTCCCCATAAAAAGGACACCCTCAGTCACCTCAGCACGGACTGCAGAAAAGTGCAGGTCCAGAGGAGGGAATTGCCCTCCAACACTGATCACAAAGTGCCCTTTGACTGTTTTTGCACAGGTGTTTTTTGCTCCACATGTGTGGATGTGACCTCACGTGAGGTTTGTGAACGGCAGCCACCCTGCAGTCCTCGGGGACAGCATTGCTGTGTGAAGGTGACAAGGCATTCCCCATAGTGGCAGCAGTGCACAGAGGCACAAAACAAGCCACAGGTTTTGGTCTGCTTTCACTGGGTCCACTTGTGAGCTGCAAAACAACAACTTGAGTCCATCTAGAAACCACAGCTGGATTGGAAACAATGTCATTAAACAAAGAACAGCGGCATCATCAAATCTGTTCTCTGAAAACTCTTTCCTTGTGCTGGGTTAGTGCACAAGGGAGACACAGCACACATATTAATGATTTTGGGCAACATGTTGCTCTTACAGTAATTGCTTTTACTGTTATCTTGGAGACTTTGAAACGACTGCAGCAGATGTATTTTGTGGTGCACCCTGGTACAATAGTACTTCCATTTATTATTTATCTCTATTTGGCTCTTTCTTTTTTTTTTTTTTTTTTTTTTTTTTTTGTATGTGTGTTTTAATGTCTGCTTTATCTTGGTTTCAGAGGGCCTGTTCCTGGTTTTGGAAGGCACCAGATTGCTAATTTGACCTCAGGCCAGGTGCTCTGTTGGTAGTAGCATTATAAATAAGAATAGAATCAAAAATCATAAAATAATTTAGTTTGGATGTGACCTCTGTTGGTTTTCTGATCTGATCTTCTGCTCAAAATAGGTCCAAGTTTGAAGGTAGATTCAGCTGTCATAGTAGTTCAGGCTGCTTAGGGCTTTTCTCTGACTATTTTTTTTTTTAGGATATTCAATTGTTGACATTTCACATCCTCTTTGAGTTACTGTTCCAGTGGTTAATCAAACTTCACATTAAAAAAAATTAGTAAAATAACCCTAGTATCTAATCATTGTTGCCCTTGTAACAAAATATGAGTGTTGCATGGTGTTCCTCAGCTGTGCTCTCCTGAGAAAGGTCAGCTGCAAATTTTCCATAACCTCCCATCAGGGAATTTAAGGCAGAAATAAGAAACCCCCTTAACCTTCTCTTCCTAAGGCTGAGCAAACGTGGTTCATACCCCCTCTCCTAACATAACCTGTGCTTTGTTATTTTAATGGCCTTGTTCTGGGCTCATCCAAACATCTCAATGCCTGTTCTGTACCTGTAGCCTCAAACTAGGGGATGTGTTTGGTAAGCAATACTCTGGAAACCCTGAACTCCCAACGTTTCCCATCAAAGTAGGCTCTGACCAGAGTCCAGAGTGAAGTTGGAACTCAAGAAATGTACGTACAAAATGAGAGGCTTTAGTAGCTGAGGAGGCACAAAGGAATCTGTGTTAGAAACCAGCATGGCTTCTTTGGTTGTTCCTTCCTGAAACCAAAGGTCTCAGCACTTTGTGGGCTTAAGAATGCAATTTAGGCTGCAGAAATATGAGTTACTCTGTATTTAAGCAGAGAAGGAAAGGATCAGGTAAGTACCAGCTCACGGTGATTATTTGTCTCCTTCTCCAGTGCTGACTGTTCAGAATTGTTTTAGCTTTTGTAAACTTACTGCCAGTTTGACACATTCTAATGCTTTCCTTGTCCCCATAATCAGTGCAGACAGAAACAGGAAGAGCTATGCCCAAAAGCCAGGGTCACCTGCCTGTGAAAGCCACGTTTAAAATGCAGCATGCCAAATGCTGTGCAGGATCCCGGGACTCGGAGGGAGAGGGAAGGCATCCAGAGGAGCTGAGAGCCACGACAAGCTTTAGTTCCCAATCTCCTCTAGAGCACAGAGATCCCAAACATGCCCCAGCAGCCCACAGAGTATCTTAGGACAAGGCATTCTCAAGGAAAATTAAACCACCAATCCTCAACAGACAGATATAAGTGGCTGAATGATGAAAGACTCAATAGGAAGACTGGAAGACCCATTAGCATTGGGATATATTAGGCAGGCTCCTGCAGTTCTTGTGGTTTAGTTTGGCCTGAAAGGAGTTTGATTTGCATGCCCCAACACCCATCCAGTGTGAACTGGAAGACACCAAGTGAGGAAGAGGAGCCTGTTCACTTCAAAAGTGCTCTTCTGGTCTGAGCTGAAGTGCTCATGTAGAAGCACTAAACTCTATTTCCATTTCACCTGCAGTCCAAGGATATTAAACAAAGTACATGCATCTTCCTGCTCTGTTAGCAATGGACATATTTATTTGACCAGATAGCATGGAAAGGAAGAAAGTGTGTTTTGGGGCCTCATCAAATTTTTCTAATCGGATTTTAGTGTGCAATTTAAATAATGTTTTGCAGTAAGTGAGATGATGTAAAAGATGTCCAAATCTCTTCTTTCCATTGCACAAATCCCTTTGCCTTTGGGATCAAGTGTAAAATGTGCCTTACGAATTTCACTTGCAATTGGGGTCAACATCTGGGGTCTGTATATGGGCACAGTACATATTAAACATCACTACTCTTCACAAAGTGGTTTTTCCAAGCATAAAATTTTATTATTCTATGATTCCATGATTTGTCTATATTGCCCACCATTCATTAGGATGATGATCTCTAAATACTGCTAGGAGGTTGAATCCTGCTGCTGTTGTTGGAATTTATTGAGTATGACTCTAGTTTCCTCTGTGTGAAACACTGTAATAAAACCATAAAGCAATGCATCAGAGCTGTGATATAAAGGACACACTTTTTATGATCAGATACTGTACCTGTTATATGGAATATCTGTTCAGAATGGATGTGACAGACTCCAGAGACAGTGAATCACTGAGCTCTGCACTTCTCCCAGTCTCTCTGCTGGATGCTCAGATACACCTGTACACACTTGTAAATATCTCTGACATCAACTCACTTCTCCTCAGTGACAGGGAGGAAAAAAGAGTGAGGACAAATATCAGGGAACTGCAGTTATCACTAAGTACCAAGCCAGGGAAAATTTTGCTCTTATTTCCTTTCCAGAAATGGAGGAATACATTCACCACCAACAATTTGTGATTCTCTCAAATGTTTTCATTCCACTAGACACCAAATAACATCTGTGAACAGCCCTCATTGAACATCAGGAGTTCACTGTGCTTCAGCTCCTGTGTGTAGCTCGTGGGTCAGACGCTGCTTTTGTGCAGCCTCAACTCTAAAAGCTTTCCCTCTGCAAATGCCACCCCCAGCAGTGCATATGTTGAGTTTCAGGATGCCTCCAGCTGAACTAAGGGTAATACTTAATGTACTGAATACACTGTAAATCCCCTCCACAGAGGTCAGTCCTAGCTGCAAGTGAGCAGAAGCCCCTGGGCTTTGGCTGTGAGGTCCCTGGTAGCTGACCTGGGGTTTGTCACAGTCCCTGGCAGTTCTGGGGTACCCAGCAGCTGACCTGCCTGCTTCCCCCATGACATTGCCACCTGTCCCACATCACCTGACAGGGTAACCCCAAGTGGTGGCCTTAATATCAATATGATATACCACTGGTGCTGTTTCTCTGGGTGCTACTCTTGAGAGCCAGACAGAATTAAGTCTAGAATTAATATAAGAAAGAGAAAGATTGTGTTTCATAAAGCTAAAAAAACAATAATGCAAAGATGTCAAACTAAGAACAATGTCCAAGTAAAAACCTGCCTTTGAGCAGAGATTCTTTGGGCTTAGCTGTTAGCCAGCTTCCCCTACTTTAACAGTTTTCTATTGCTATTTTGGAAGCTACTGAATATATTGCTCTGGTTTCTGTAGCTGTCACAGGAATGGCAGGTGTTTTTGCTCCTTGGGGATGAGATTCATCCTCCTGTCTGTCTCTTAGTGTACTAATACAGCTCCATTCATACTGTAGCTTGCAATCTTTAGTGTAGTTCCCCTTACAACATCCCTGGGAGGTAAGAAAGAACTGAGAGGTGAGGAAGTGCTTTCCCCTTTTTGTAGGACAAATGAGACAGGAAAGAAATGCTGAGGTTTTACAGCACATAAGCATCTACTGCTCATTTAGAAAAAAAAGCATCTGCAGAATCTTCTATGATTCATGCAGTGTGGGAGGTAGAGGAGGTGACCCCCAACATCCCACCTTCAGCCTCCAGAGTGGGCTGGGAGCCCCACAACTCTTCCTCTCCAGACAGAGGGGAGTTCAGCCCTAAGGGGTAATGATACCAGTGGTTTTCCATTTCACCTTGGCATGTCAACAACAAATCTGTAGCACAAGGAATTCCTCCTACAGGGTTCAGTTACATATCACTTTCTTTTCCAAATAAATCAGCACTGATTTTTCAGACAGGATTGCCTCCTCTAGGTAAAACATGATCATGAGGAAAATAAATACTATGAAGAAAGAAGTCTAGGAAAAAATGTGTAAAAGCCATACAGAAGTAATCAACAGCATTCAGTTCTCAGGGTAACCTAACATTCTGGTTTGCAAAAAGGTATGGATTTAATGGTCAGACAATCCACAGCTGTCTGACTTAGAAATTTTTCCTTAGATTAGCTATTCATGTATATCTTTAGATAAAAAGATATACTTGGCTAAAAAAAATAAAAATATAAGGGTCAGTAAAAAATATTCTACATGCCTACTTCAGCAGCAGAACATGAGGCTTTAGAAAATAAAGCTTCCTGTGGAAGAATCAAACATTTTTCTCTCAAGTAGGGAAGTAATTTTAGATAGACTGAATCATTCCATTTATCAGCACAAAGCTCTTTGTTTCAGTTCAAATTGTGTTGTGTAGCACTAATGATGACATCATGCAAAGAGAAAGCAGGAAGATAATAAAATAGATGAAGTGCAGGAATCCTGCATTCCAGCTTTGCAGACATTTTGTGTTAGCTTAGGTTTTGTTTCGATCAAGGCATGAACAAATATTGGAGTGAAAGCATTTTCCACTCCACAGTAAAACCTTGATTTACAACAGCCTTGACTTACACCATTAGGAAGGGGTTTATTCTTCTTTGACAATTGTCTTATCATTTAAGTTTGCCTCTGAGGATGCAATTTTAAAATAAATATAAGTGAACCCAGAGCAGGATTATATATTAAATAAAATTCTTCCTGGGGTAGAATTTCAAGTTTACATCTTTTTCAAAGAGCAGTTTTAAACTTCTCTCTTCTCTAGAATTGCTTCCAATGTGTGGACTCCAGTCATGCAGGTTGTCCCTTCTACCCACCTCTCTAAGTGACTGTCAGCCCATAACTGTGATGGATCTCTGCATCCTGTCTCTGGCCCAAAAGGTACCTTGGAAATAACCAGCAGGTTAGAAAGAAAGTCCTCTGTTCTCTCACCCATTAGGATAACTTGGCAGCTTGGTAGAGGTTTTGCCAACGCTTTCCATTGCATCCCAGCTCATCCAGGAAAGAGAGAACAGTGTTTCACTCAATGGCAGCTCAATAAAACCTTGCAGAGCTGCACAGCTCTGCTGGGACAGTTCTGGGTTTGTGGGTAGATGGTACCATTGCTGTGTACATCTGTCTCATCTAATCCAGCAACAGTGCCCCTGGAGCCCCAAAATCCGTGACTGTTTTCCAATCAAAAAGAAATAGTGATGCAATGTACCTGATTCTTTTGTTCTGTTACACCGGAGTGGTAATAATGTTTGAAGGTAGCAGTCAAAATCTACTTCCAATTCAAAGTTAGGACCCAACCTGGGTAAATGCTACTGCTTAGAAAGTTAGTGAACTCTTGATTTTTTAACCCAATTAAGGTGGTTCTATTTGTCTGCACCCCTTCAACAGCTGGTGACTCCACTATTCCTTGTATTATAAGGAAACAGCATGGAGCATTGTTTTCCCGGAGGCTTTATACTCTAAACAGGTAACAAGGAATAAAGAAATTATTTTCCACAGATTCCTAAGGGAACACTGATCTTTGCATTAAGTGACTTTACCAAATGAATAAAGGGGCAGGGGAAGGTCAGGAGGAAGTTACTTTTGTAAGACAAATTAAACAGATCTAACTTTGTACCTTAATTCCCATATCAATTATTCTCGAACACTTAAGCAATTACTTTGCTGTAGCACAGAACACCAAAACAGTGCATATTAAGTGTGCATTAGATCATAACCAAAGAAAATGAACTTTAGGTACTTGCTGTGCACTTGGATCACAGCCTGTAGTTAAAGCTGCCTGACAAATTCCATTAAAATATCTTTTTTTCACCTTTCAGAGGAAACAAGTCCAGGATGCAATTTCTCTTGCCAAAAGGCCCTTAGGCTGATTTTTCTCCCCACCCCCGCCCTTTTTTTTTTTTTTTTTTTTTGAGAAAGCTTTAGCTAAGAATAGTTGTTACATTTCTGTGAACAAAGGAGAAGGGAAAAGATACTTTAATTTTGCCTCTGAGTGAAAAAAAAAAAAAATTAAATTTGGCAAACTGCTATACCACAACAAGAGACTTGAAAATTAGGCTGGTTCCTCCACTGTCAAAAGCATACCTTTTATTTACCTGGTGACTATTGGTTTTTTTTAATTCAGTCAATATGTGCCCATAAAAGACTTGTTAGAATTTGGAAACTGAAGTATTTGAAGAGCCCATCTGCCCTGAGCTTAGCCCACTCTTTAATCTGCCAGATAAATGCACATGCAGTTCCACAGAGTAACTGAGTGCTGTTATCTTGGCTGTGATGGCTGAGCAGAATTTCCTTGCAATTTGTTTCAGCTCACAGCTGGATACTACTGAGGGAGAAAGCTCAGAAATTCTGAGAAAAGGGATCTGTGTTCTTTACTGCCAGTGATGCCCGTGCTGTACAGAAGAAGAAGAAAAATTCAAGCACACATGGGGAAGTAGGGGCATTGTGGAGGAAATTTATGAGAAAGAAAGAAATAAGAAAAAAGAAAAGCTGATGTGTGGCTAGGACAGGAATTCACTCCTGTGTAAAACTGATATGGCTTTTCCTGATGTGTTCATGTGTTACGCACAACAGGACAGAGGAGGATCCCAAAGGCATGTTCTATCCAAATACTCGATTGCAGTGTTAACACTTGTTCAGTAAATTGCTTGGCTTTATCCTTCTTCAGCACAAAAAAAAAAAAATTATCTTCAAACAAAAATTCAGATGCTGACAATGTCTAAGAAAATCTTCTTGTATGTTTAGTTCTGAGTACTGAATAGAAATAAATAGGTTCTCAGGAGCAACTATTTACAGAACTATCTGGGGGGTTATTTCCAGCAGAAATGTAAATTCCATAATTTAACTTTCCTCTTAGCCAACTCATTGCTTGTTCTTGCTGGACCAGTCGAATGGATGGCTCTTCTGAGATGCTCAGTAGTTCCATGGTAAGAGATTTCAGTTACACAACAGGCACTAACCAAAACAGCTGCCTTAAATAACAATAATTAATAAAATCTCAGTGCCTGGGGTGCAGGATCAGCTGCATCCCAAAGTGGTAAGAATCAGGGGATAGAATTGCAAATTGTGATTCAGTGGAGATGAATAAACTACAAAGGAAAATCCAGAGTTACCTGAACCTCTTCAGCAGTTTTGTTATTAGTCCATGGGGATGTTACTGGTGCTGGTGGATTTTTCTGTCCCCAGAACTTGGCCACTTTCCTTCCCTTTTGCTTTGCTTAAAATCCCAGACTTCCAATCTGCCCTTCTCCTAAAGAGATGATGTACAACTGCATTTTCTTATTGTCAAGCCACCATAACAGCTGTCCTTGAAAACAATGCTCACTGAAATCACTCTGGTTTGTCTTGCAGGAGGATAACTTTTTTTCCCTATTATTTGACCTGCTCTGCAGATGTGGAGTAAAATCCATTATAGATGTTGACATTTTCCCTTCCAGTTCCATATTGACAAATAAACATTTCATTACAGTCAGTATGAAATACATTGTAAAAGGTGATTTTACATGATCAGATGCAGCTCATTCATGTTGGAGGGTAAAGCAGGCTGATGATGGAAATGTGTGTCTGTTGTTTTGAGGTAACACCATATTGGAGCCGAACCACACAGACTGCCATCTGATTAATAGGCCCTCCCACCCAGAGCTGCTAAGATAAAATAGATGGCAGATTTTTGTTATTTTGGGCACAGACTTCTCCACATGACAAGGGTATGTCAGCCAGCACAGTGTGTGCTCACACACGCTGTTTACCTTACTTGATCCATGCTACCTGTCTAGGTTTCCAAAACTAATTTTTTTTTCCTTTGCTGATGGCAACAATGTGGATGACCCTAGAGGAAGCATTTTATTAACTAGATTTCAGGCCTTTCTTGTTATTTTTCATGTGTTTAAACCAGTAGCTTATGCTATGTACATCCCAGTTTGTCCCATCCTCATATTTAAAAGCTCCATGAGCACTCTCCAGAGCAAACACCTAGTGTAATAACAAGATTTTTTTCTCTTTTTGCTTTGTCCAGAGTTTTAAGATTCATGTCTCTACTTCCAAACACCCATTTTAACCATTTACTGCAGACATACATACACAGCCGTGTGAAATCTCCACGAAATTGTCTGGCAAAATCCAACTAGGCAGTTCCCTGGATTACATGGCTGTGTTGTAGCCAGCTGCTCCAGGCTAGATGTACATCCAAAGGGCACTGCTTTAAATTTCAAAGCCTCATATAGCTTTCCCTGAAACTGCTTTATGTAGCCAACCAGCTACAGACCCAGGAAATGCTGTCAGCCGCTACTCACTGTAAATCCTCTCCTCAGCATCCTTTCTGCTTTTTGCTACTTCTACACTCATCCATCCTAACTTGAAGAACCTATGTGAAAGACTAGCTTGAGTATACCACCATCTCTTATGCTTCTTTCAGTTTGTATACATCACAAAGGACAGAAAACACTAGTGGTGCTGAGCAGGAACAATGGATCAATCATTTGATTGATCACTAGTTATTCTCCTAGAAAGATAGAATCCTGATGGTCACCTTTCCACCTTGGCCTTTGTGGGTTAGACATTGGAGGCTGGTCACTTGCTGTGCTTCCCAGGCAACCAAGCATCAGCAGGGCTGTGTGCCACATAACACTCTCCTCTTCCTTGGACAGGGAAATCAAAATATATGGTGGCTAAAGTGGCTAAATGGATGTTAGGTCTTTGTGTGGGTGAGGCTTGAGTTTATCTTCCCTTAAGGCCACCACAAGAAATGCAGAAAATTTTCACTTATGACGGCTTATCATATCAACCATTTTTAAGAGAATGGCTCATTGCTCTAATTTCTGTGCAGATTTCAAGGTACATCATCTACTGTTGCCTCCTCTGTCCTCCCACATGATGTACATTGTAATTTTGGGAGGATCACAGGGCTGTCTGTGTCAAGCCAGTCTCTTGAGTGTCTTATGTCTGTAGTTTATATTTTTATTCTCTTGACTCCAACCCAATAACTGGAGAGGATATGTACAGTTACTTGGATCTTCAGCAACATGAAAATTGTACCTCAAGTATTCCTTGGTGTTGGTTGATCTCTTCACTGCTGCTGAGCAGATGTGAAGTACCCTTGATTTTCATCCACTGGTGAAATTTGGTTTTCCTCTGATTGCTCAGATTATCCATTTTTGAGAACAAGAAATTTCTGCTTTTTGAGAGAATATTTGTCATTTTGTGGCTGGAGCACCATGGGAACTTGGATGAGCAATCAATAAAGACAATACCTTTCCTTACCTCCAGTTCCAGTCACATTATGCCATGCCTTGCTCTGGGGAGGCAATCCAGGAGTGTGATGGATCGTTCTGTCTCTGAGGTGAGCAAGCCTCTGTGGTGCATCATCTCCAAAGAGGGGGGAAAAAATGCCAACTACTATCCCAGGTCTGGGATACTTCTTCTTGGGGACAAAAAGCTGTTGCATACACGGATGATAGATTTTTCCACAGCTGCCTTTCAGTTGATGTCATTCAAGGAGATGAGGGTGGTCTAATACATATTTGACCTCTGGTGCAGGGAATGAATTCTGATTTGGAGGTTTCATGGCTCATCCAAACCCTCTAGCCAAGATTTTAGCTCAAAAGTAAGGTCTGGTTTCAAAGTCCCAATCTACTGATTCATCCACATGCCTAACTAATTCGCTGGCTCATCTCAGACATGTTTAGTCTTTTGTGCCTAATTTTCATCTTTCACAGTTGTTAAATGTGTGAAAAACTTCTTGATGTGAAATCCACATCACTCCTTGGCTTGCATTTCCAGACCACAGATTCTGCAACCAGACCCTGCAGCCTGAGGTTGTTGCTTGTTTTATCTCAGGATTTACCTAAAAGGTGTGGAGTCTTCAAATGCCAGGGGTGTGATGTTATTCCTGCCACGTGAACTGTCCTGCTCAGTCTCCAGCTGCACAACTGAGAAAAGCAGAAGCCACCCTGGCAGTGTCTTTACCCTGATATGCCAAGCAAGCCTTAGCCCATCTGACAGGGAGTTACCACAGGGATAGGCACAAGGCTCTCTTCCAGTCATGAGGGACATCTGCTTCCCAGCATCTCTCACTTGTTCAGGGCCTGTAGGCAGGGAATCTGGGTAGGATAGCTTTCCTTAGTGCTCTCTGGAATCCTTCTTTTACAAGCTATGGAATTAGAGCAGGACCCTTTTCTCTTGCATACTTTCGATAACTTTCTTGGCCAATTTTGTCTCAAATTACTTATCTCCATAGGTCTTCTTTTTAAATTTAACTTGGCCAGAAAAAGTATAATAGTGGTTTTTCACCTTCCTAAAAGGGTTTAACAGACCTTTAGTGTTTAAGGGATTTTGCTTATATATATATATATATACACATATATATATACAGAGAATATATATATATATATATATATATATATATATATATATATATATATATATATATATACATACCTCTTCCATATTTTACAGGATTATTGCCTTTGACTTACTGGTTTCAAAAAGTTATTGGATTCATAGGAATATTCTCCTTACTGCCCATTTCTTCACCCAGTGACAGTCCTCTTCAGTCTGGCTATTCTGGTGCCCAGTCACAGAGAACATTCACTTTTCTGAGCTCTTAAATTGTTGCTCTTCTGGCCCTCTATCTTGCACTCCTTAGTGTCTTTCCAATGGGTCACTTCTATTTTGGCATTTTTACTATGCAAAAACATGCAAACAAGCTTATACTGAGCAGATTAGTTATGGCTGACATCCAAAAGAGATCAGAACATTTCAAGTCATGGCATAACACTGTAAGCCCTGCACAAACATGAGATTTGAGCATTTTGAATTGCAGAAAACAAGATCTGGTCAGATAAACAAAGACAGAAAAAGTGAAAGACAGGCAGAGACCTAGGTGGCAATGTTTCCTTCTATAGAGGGAATTTTAAACAAGAGCATCTGACTAATGTTTCCAGAGATGAGACTGGTTGAATGCCAAAACACAGTTTTCATAACCTTTAAACCTGAACTATGTAATTGTTTCATGAATCAAAAGAAAAAAACAGTGACAGGTATGAACAAAGAAAATATGTCAATCATGTGGAAAGGGGAAAGATTTATGCTGCAAGTAAGACAGCAAAAAGAGTTGGGGAAATTAGAATGAAGGAAAAAAATGGTAACATTGAAATTAAACTATTTCCCCAGGTTGAAAAGAAATTTCAGTTATAATTAAAAAGCCTACACACATGTGACTTGCTGTCATCTAGAAACAATTATAATCCTGCAGTGGCTGAGAAAACAGATGCAGTCCCTCTGAATAGCTAAATTAAACCCAGTTCTTTCTCCCCCTTTGATAAGGCATCCCAAAGTGAGCCAGAGTACACAGCTATTACACACTAATTAGCGAGACAAGGCACAGCCTCCCTTCACCAAGCAACCAAGCGGCCACTCAGCTGCAGCCCATTTCTTCCTCCTGTCTGCCCCTTCCAGCTTTACAGAGCTTCAGCAGAGTCATGCAATAGGGCAACAGCAGCCACGGTGGTCTAAATGGTCAAATTTCATAGGGAGAAGTAGTGTCTTTAAATATCTTTATATAGCTGAAAAAACTGAGCCAACTTCAGGCTCCTTAATCTTTCCCAAAGGCTTGCCTAACATCTTGTCCTTTTTCCCAGCTATGCCTGTTACTTTAATAAAAGATTTGGTCTATCCCCACAGCTTTAACATCAGAGACAGGACAGTCTGAGACCATTCACTCTTTCCTTAATCCATGGGGTAAAAGCAATTATTCTACAATTTTAGGAACAGATATGACAGGAGGAAAAGAGCCAAACTGCCACTCCACATGCACTGCATTTCAAATGTAAATGTCTTGCTGAGCTCTGGCAATATTAAAATAGCCTCTTGGCTGTCAGATGCTGCCCATAGGACTATCATTCTCTAACACAGAGTGAAAGTGAAACGAGATAACCCTGTGATGGGAACTGGGGCCTGAAGTCATTTCTCTTACACCACAAAGCTGCTGAAAAGATTAGTAATTGGAAACTGCTCTTAGAAGGGTCTAATAGGATTCACCTCTCCAACCAGTGAGGTAGCTGGTAGGGTTACCTCTGAGGTCATTAATTAGTCACTACTTTAAATGAGCCTCTTTCCCTGTAACTTTATCCTTCTAAACTTTGTAACTTCAGTGCAGTCTCCATTCCAGGCATATGGCTTTCCCTCAGTGAGGCTGTTAGCATGGTAATTCCCCCCTTGCCAACAGCGATCAAGAAGTAATAAAACAATCTGGAATCTTTATTCATGCATTAGATTTTCCTATCCAATAGATATATTTACATCTTAAATGCAGATTATTAAAAAGCTGATGATTTTAGTACTCTGTCAAATTTAGTGAAGAACACAGTGCGTTTACTTCTAAGGCTCATCTCTGTCTTTCTTCTTTTTCCAGAGGCTTAGAAAGACAAAGTCTCTTAATGAACCTTTGTTAATATGCACATTTATATTATCTGATTGGCCCTGGCAGCAGCTTAGGAAAACCTGTGAAAAGGCAGCTGACAGAGTTACCAAAAAGCCCTGCTAATTGGAATTATTAATTGTTTATAGATGCATTTACCACAAATGGAAGAAATAAAAGGTGGTGACAGAAAACCCCTCAATTTTTCAAGCAAGACAGTCTGCCAGCAAAATGGGAGTGACAGCATGGAACATGTCACGGTTAAATGGCATATCATCAAGTTCTAATTATGTGTCTCTTTTTAAAATATCAACCCCACAGGTAAGATCAAAGTTTGTAACTTCGAGATCTGCTCTCTGCTCCAGGAGCCCCTTCTGCCACAGGTAGCTGAGTACCTGCAGAGGCTGCAGCCCAGTCAGACACAACAGGCACATGGCTGGTCCCATGGGTGTTTTAGCTTTTGCTAGACCTACCTTTAAGTGCTTTGCTGACTTGGCTAAGGGTCATTGGAAAGGAGCTGGCACAGACACAGAGCCAGCAGTGCAGCTGGGAACTGCACCCTGGGCTGAAAACCTCCTTCAGTAAATTGCCCTTCCCTCCACTACACTTCCCTCCTCAGCCCTTGCTACACAAAGCACAGGATGATGAATTTGTAAATGAAAAAAGAAAAGCTGATGAAGAAATATGCAGAAGAATTGTAAAAAGCCTGGGTATTCACTCGTGGAGGAGGGGACTTTGGCTCCAGCTGGGCTTGGTCCAGAGGATAGACAGGAGATGCTCTGAACTGCCACACTGGGATGGGATTCAGGACTGAGAGGAAACCTCTGCCCCCTGGAAGGCTGCCTGAGGGAAGGATTGAGTGTTTTGCATTGCTTTTGAACACGGGGACCCAAACTTGAGCTTGCTAAGAGCAATTTGCCAAGAGCCTGAGGGCTGCCCCTAATCTGTATAGGCATTTGCATTAAGTGTTTTTTGTTGGGATTTCTGGGGTTTGGGGTTTGTTTTGAATTCTTGGAAATGCTTTTGGTGTGTTGGCATGGTTTTATGGGACAAACACTCAGTAGAACTCATACATCTGATCCTGAAAGGAAAAACAGTGCACAAGCACCGGCACTTCTCCCCCTCTGCCTACTTTGGTTCAGCTCTCCTCTGGGAGAAAAGCCTCTGTGTACCCAAAAGGAGGATCTTCTGGGTCTCTAGCACCCATTCTCATGGGGGATTTCTACTTATCACATGCTAGAAATACAATGGAGCAGAGAAGAACCAGTCTGAAAGGTTCCTGAGTGTGTGGAAGAAATCTTCCTTACACAGCTGGAGAGGAGTCAACTCAGGAAGGTGTCCCCTTAGACCAGTTTGTGAACACAGAAGAGATTGTGGGTAAGGCGATGGTTGGAAGCCACCTCTGGCTTCCAAAAGATCATGTAATGACAATTTTTGGTTCTTGGAGAAGTAAAGACAGAGGGCAGCAGAAACAGCCTGTCTGATATGAGAGCTTTCTTTGCCTTCAACTCAGAAAAAAAATTAACGGTTTAAGACCTTTGGAGGAAGGGGCAAGCAATATAGGAGAAGCAAAGGACATTGTGAGGCTGTGCAGGAAGAAAGAAGGGTTAATTCCCTTAAATCCAACTTGAATTTAATCTGGTTACTGTAATAAAAGACAATAAAAATTATTCTACAAACACATTCACAGCAAAAGAAAGGCTAATGAGAATCTCCATCCTTTACAGATGTGGGTGGAAACAGTAAAAAAATAAAAAAGGATGAAGAAGAGGCTGAGGTATTTATTAATGCCTTCTTTGCCTCAATCTTTATGGCAAGGCCAGAGGTGCTCAGTACTGGGGCCAGTCCTCATTAATAACTTCATCAACGATCTTGGTGAAGGAATTAAATACATCCTCAGTCAGTTGGAAGATGATGCAGCACACCCTGGAATGGTAAACCCTGGTCTCCAAATTTATGGCAAAACTTGTGGGACCAAGGAGATTTCAGATATCATGGCCAGGGAAGAGGTCACAGCCTGACAGAGTTCAAGAGGTGTTTGGAAAATACTCTTGGGCACATGGTGTGAATCTTGGGGATGGTGCTGTGCAGGGCCAGGGGATGGACTTGATGACCCTTGAAGGTCCCTTCCAATTCAACTTATTCTGTGGTTTTGTAACTTCAGATGTTTTGGCTGTTTCTATGCCCGTACATTTTTTAATGCTTCTGTGCCTTAAAGGAAGAAGAATACTTCTCAGTATTTGCACACTCCTTCGAAATGTCCCAGCATATAAATCAGCCGTTCTGGCTGTTTGCTGGAGATAGGATTTGTCTATTTCCCTTTATTTGTTTTATCTTCCAGAAGAGATGATTAGAAACTGCTTGTTGACTGAATGTTTAGACGAACAGCTTTCTCCTCACTATGTAATACAGGGAGCAGTTCAGGAAAATTGCCTCATGAACTTTAAATACTGGGCAAAATATGATGTTATGTCTGCTGGATTCATTTGAGTGCGATAAGCACAATGTAGGAAGTCCCATATCACTGAGATCTACTCAGTCTGTGCTGAAGTCAAAATAAGCCTTCATTTCTAGTTACTTGCAGCAACTGGGCATTTGCAGGCCCTGCAAGGTAATGGCAGTGTGACAGAGTGGGGAGGAAATAGGGCTGGGGAGAGCCATAACACTTCATTCTCATTTCTCCTGTGGATTTCTTCTATGTATTTGAAAAGCCTCCTGTAATCCTTGAAAATTGTCACCTCCATAACATGCCTGGCAATAAACTACTCATCCTCCCTCAGGTTCCTACAGTTTCTGGTAGGGAGTAAAAAAACTTTCTGCATGGCAAGGACCCTTTCCTGCAAAGGATGAGTGAGGCAAAAGGACATTTCTGGGCGAGGTGGTAGGTGCTGGAGATCTTGGCAGAGATTGGAATGAGGGGAAATGTGACCTGGCAAACTTCAGTGCAAAAACCACATCCTTGCCTCTCAAGCAGTACTGGAAATTCTCCCTAAGTTGCAGCCCAAAGCCACTGTGGTTTTACGTGTGTGTGGCCAGAGGAAGAGGTTTGAACAAGTCAAGGCTTCAGTGCACAAACCATAAAAGCTCAGTAGCCACCCAAATAAAAAGTGGAAATGAGCAAATGAAAGAAAATCCACCACTGTGTATATTTCAATGTCATGTTTAACAGCCTTTCAAGGAAAGCAAGAGGATGAGTAATGGCGAGTAAATACTTGAGGCTGGCAACATTAAGACCTTTTGTTTGTTTAGGAAATTAATTTCAAAGTCATCCTCCCTCCACTGCTTTTGCACAGTGGTATGTCCAGGTTGCAATCTGCCCCAGCTCTGACACACAGGAGCCCTGTCGACTGCCTGACCTTGCCTGAGGAGAAGCTGGACCTCAGAGGGCAGGGGGAGCGGAGCACAGCTGCCTGAGGAAGCTCCTGTGGCCCAGAGCAGCTCCACCGGCACTGCCAGGAAGCTGAGCTCACGAGACCTCCAGCAGCAGATGACCTCTCTGCTGAGCAGACCTGTGTTGTAATAGGACACGAAATGAACGACACGCACGCTGAAACTTCTAAGGTAAAAAGAAGAAAGTTTATTTTTCCACTTTGATATATATAGAATTGTAAAAGTGACTCTGGATTGGAGGATGAAATTGCTACTTCTTTAATGACACAGGTTAAACTAATAGTCTATTAAAATTTTTTTTCCTCCAGAAAGGAATGCAAAAACAATCGTTATTCACATAAAAGTGCGTGAGAAACTCTATTACAAAAATGTAAACATTGGAAGGCTTAGAAGAACTTAGAAGAACAGGGCGACAGACCTGCATGCTGTGGGTCAAGAGTTTGTGCCTTTCTGATGCTTGTGCCTTTGGAGGCTGTGAATGTTACACACTCAAATCATTACTGAATTCAAGGCTCAAAGCTCTGCTGAAGTGACATCACCAAACAGTGCCAGCCATAACTGTGGGTTTATGCTGCAGATGGTCATCCAGTGGGAGCAGATCTGAAAGTCCTGGTTTCATTTTGAGTTGGATAATCCTACAGATAGTTTCAATGCAGGCTTGGGTTCAGCTATTCTTATTTTAAACTATAATATTTTCATCTTTCCCAAATGTGATGCTTTGGTTGTTGTGGTTCTTGTGACTCAAAACAAGTAGAACAAAAATGCATTACACACAGTCCCAGGGGAAGGCACTGAGAACCTCCTCCTCATTCTGCAGACCCCCCAGAAACTCTTCAGTCTGACAATGCTCCCTGGGTATATTCAAGGCCAGAAATATTAGAAATTAAATCTCTCTCCTTACATCAGTGATCCCATAGCAATGCACAGCTAAAACTACTTTGGCTGCAGTTTCAGGAAGTCTGGGATTCAGACTGGGTCTAAAAAAGGATGATTCAACATCTGGCATGAGAATATACAGACAAGGAAATGCATCTTTGACACATGTAGCTCCATTGTGTGTACATCTCTTCTAAAAGGCTATTTTACAACTGTCTTGGAATGAAAGTGCTGAGACAGCCCAGAGATGGTCACCAGCAGCTCTAGAGGTCACAAAACTCATGTTCCTATGCACTGGCACATGTAGCCAGCCTAGTTCTCTCCTCTCTGCTGGTACAAAACTGGTGTGCATGAAGTAAGGCATTGCAAACAGACAAAAAAAAATGACACCATAAGTCTGAAAATCTGGAACTAAATAATTTTGGATTATTTTACCAGTGAATGCTTTTTGTGGGTTTTTGGGGTTTTTGTTTGTTTTCGTTTTTGTTTGTTTGTTTGGGGTTTTTTTGTTGGTGGTGTTGTTGGGTTTTTTTGTTGTTGTTTTTTTCTTTTAGTTGACTGTACTAAAGACCAGATTCTGATGGGCCTGAGAGATCTTTGTGAGCTTCCATCATTTTGGGCTTTTTAACCCTTGCCTTCATCACACTGTTGTTGTCTTAGGTGTTCTTCCCTGAGGAGTTATTCCATCTGGAAGGCAGAGGTCCCAGTCCCTCTCTCAGCCCAGACTCACACAGCTGTGATGCAGGTGGGATGGGGCTGTCTGGTGGTTGTAAGGGGAGGCAGAGGTATTTCAGATGAATTCCATAAAACCATTCTCAGCAAAAAACCTTCCTGTGCAAGCTAGACATACATTCAGATTTAAAACTATGAGCAGGGATCACCTGTCTATAGCTTCTCCAGCCCAAAGGGGCTTTAACAACCCATCTTGGTTAACTCAGAGGCTTATAAGGACAGGAACTCACTTTACTTAGCCTGTTGTTTTCACAGAGTGCAATGATGCCTGTGACTCCTGCAAACTTGCCATTCCTTGTTGTTTAGTTCCTTAAAATAACTATTACCTCATCAGATTACCTGCCAGATCCCTTCCTTATCTGGCATAGGGTCTCTTCTGCTCTTCACCTCCCTCTCTCTGAACTGGGAGCTGCCTGCCAGTCTTTCTCACTGATAAAAGCATCCTTATCTTTATTGGCATACCTTGTTTTCCTAGACAAACTGGGGCCTACATCCCTACAGATAAGTCCATGTCTTGTTTACTGCTTTCCATATATTCCTTTCCTACAAGTGGTCTGGTTATCCTGGCTGGCTCTTCTATGTCTACCTGGCTCTTGGCAGTGTGGAACAGGGTTTAGCCTTAACACACATCCTATCAGGCTTTAAATCCTATCAAGGATAATATTCCATCTACAACCACAATATGCCATTAAGCACACAATTACAGGTTGTCTTCTTTGCAAATTAGCAATGCAACACCACGATCTGTGTGTAAATCAGCAACAGATTTATTAGCCACCCACCTTGCCTTAGATTGTAATGACTCTGATCTCATTGTTGGAAGCCCAAAAGGATAAATCACAGATGTCTTGCAGGTTGTGACTTCAGTTTTTCACTGCATTTAGGAGGTGAAACAGATTTATGAATACTTCAGCAAGGCAGATTAAAAGCTGGAATTCATTGGCAGTAAGTGCTGGTCTGTTGTATAAGGCTGTAATGATCATCGGTATTGATTAGGGAGCTGCACAGTATCTGTATTCTTTCCCATATGTTTTAGCAAAAACATACAGTATATCTCTATAAATATACTACAATATCTTTCTCATCAGATTAATAATACATAAGATTCCGAGAATGAACATTTACTGCACTTTACTAGGTAAGTGGCTGCAGATTTTAAGCTTCTCAATTTGAGAGTGGGGATGATTGACTCCTGGAAGAAACACATATGGTTTATTACAGTAAAGCATATCTCTGTGGGTTGTTATTGGGAGGAACTTTTCAACCCCTTTAAATTGTATGCCAGAGGAGCTGCTTTGAATCACTCGCCCTATTTAAAGAGAAACTGATGTCTGACTTATTATCTGGCATCTGCACATACAATGTCAATCACAAAGTCCACCAGTGAGAAAATCTTGTTCCTACCCTTGAGCTGCTTTAGTATACCCATTATTTCCTCTAATGTAGTCAAAACATTCTACAGTCCCCACAATCTCAGATTCAAGCAAACACCCCTTCAGAAATAATAGTTTCCTCACCAAAAGTTTGTCACCCAGTCAAAGCATCCAGCAAAATCAATGAAAAGTGACAATGACTGCCTTCACAATCAGACTTCAATGTGAGACACAGACTGCCTGGTGGGGTAGGATCAGTCCCTCCAAGTGCAACAATAGATGTTTCAGGGTCTCCTGCAAGAATGAGGCAGTGGAATGGCTCCAGCTTTCCTCTATCTGAGTGATTCGAGTCCAGCATCACTTCAGCAAGCACAAGCAGCAGTGACTGCAATCCTGTCACACTGTCCAAACATGGCTTTTAAGGGATGTCTGTGTTTACCTTGTGCTTCCAACTCTGGCTGTTTCTTGCTAGCCTCTCAGTCCCAGCCTTAGAGAATAGACTTTGATGGTGGCTGGTAGACTGGTAAATAAAATTATCTTATGGCTGGAAATGTTTTCAAATACTTCTGACCAGAAAGAGATCCGTCAGGAAGAAGTTATGTTTGCTTTGAAGTGTATTATTCAGCACCATAATTCTTTTCCTTTGCCATCTCTGAACAAGCAAAGGGTAGCCACTATGGTATAGTATGCTGAACACATCTGAAAAATCTTCTCACACTCAGAGAGAAAAAGTTCACCATCACACTCCTAAATGATTGAATGGTATTCTTCCCAAGTGGATATGTGAGATTTTAACTACCCAAGAGATGGAAACCCTAATCCCAGTAAAAGTGAAAGGAAGTAGAGTGAGAAGATTCATGACTGTTAATAGTGCTTGTGTGGACAATCATTCAGCTTTCATTGCTAGAGCTGAATCAACCTTGTGAAGCCATCTTTTGTTGCTAAATCAGTGTAACTTATTCATGTTATTGCCACCCTCAATGTGTTTGTGACATTTACATAGTGGCTATACCCCATATGCATTTTCTGTTTAATGTTCTCTTGTCATAGTGTCACTCAGGGTGTGGGAGGGTGGTGAGGTGAGCAGTCACATGCTCACCCATGGTATTGGGGTGATGAGAACAGGCTGGCAGTATTTTGTATAGCACTGAAATCCTGGCTGATGCTACCCTGACAGGGGGAAATGCAGCTCTGGGCTTGGACCCCAGTTATGCAAATTCTTGTCACAGATGCAGAGAACAGGGCTGGTAAAACTCACCCAGTGAATCCCCCTGCCTCAAGGCAGGGATAATTGCACCTCAGTCATTTCTGATAGCTGTTTGTCTCATCTACCCTTAAAGACATCCAGTGCTGGAGACTACACAATCTTGTCAAACAATCTGTTGTGTGCCTCACAGTCCTTGCCACTGAAAACATTATATTATCTACTAGACATTTTACAGAGGATGGTTTCTTCCAGTCTTTATCTTTCATTCAGGACATGGGTCAGGGTTGAGAAGTTCATCCCAAAATATTCATTCCCAAATATTCTGTGTGCTCTGCGTGCTGTTCTGCTGCACCTTGGTGAAGCTGAGCATATGCTGTTCATTCTGTGAACTCTCACCTACATTACAGGAAAAGTAACAGCACACTCTGTTAGCAAAGCCTCTGGTCCCTTCCAAACATTGCACAAATGAGCCTTGAATAACTAGAAAAATTAGCAGCCTGGGATTACTTCTACAGTGTCCCTTGCTAAAGCATGGCAAATCAGGCTCCTCTGCACTCCTCTATGTCTGGCACCAGATCCCTTTTCCTCAGGATGGCAGTTCCACCTCACCAAGAGGCTGCAGTTGCTCTGCTATTGTATTTGCAGGGCGCCTCGACGTTGGAAGGAATTATGAATCTTACTCCATGTTCTCAGAAGGTTAATTTAATAGTTTATGATACTATATCATATTAAAGAATACTAAACTAAACTATACTAAAGAATACAGAAAGGATACTTACGGAAGATAATAATCTAAAGAGATAGTAATGAAAACTCATTACTCTCTCCAGAGTCCCAACACAGCTTGGCTCCAATTGGCCATTGAGTCAAAACAACTCACAGCAGAAACTAATGAAACAACCACCTGTTGGTAAACAATCTAAACACATTCCAAAGGAGCAAAACACGGGAGAAGCAAATCAGATAATTATAGTTTTCTTTTTTCTCTGAGGCTTCTCAGTTTTCCAGGAGAAAAATCCTGGGTGAAGGGATTTTTCCAGAAAATGTGAAAGCCACACTCTGCTGTTTTCTTCCTGCTCTGCGCAAACCTTTTCTGCCAAGAGTATGTCTTTGACCTCACATAGTTCTGCCATGTGAAGCTACCTGACAGGTCTGGTGACTGTGTTTTAAGGTTTTGGCTGGAGGAAAGTTATGGTGTTGCATGGTGGCTCTGATTCTCTCTTGAACTAAGGTGCAGGCTCATGCATGAAGAGAGGGGTAAACCACACTGGGACATGTGAGCACAGCTGAGGGGAATTGAGAGGATGACATGCTAAGAGCAGGTCCCTTGCTCAGTATGCAAAATGCTGCAAGCCATGCACAAACGTTAAATTGTATCTGCAGTTGTGGATAATTTAGCCTCTTTATCCTCAGCACGGTGAGGAACACCAGTTTTTCTTGCTGTAAGACATTGTTCCACATTTGTAAGTCAATGACTGTTTGACCCTTCGGTTGTCAGAAGACAGGAAAATAGCCTTGGAAGCTTGACAAGACATAAATACCTTCCTCTTTGTCCAGAATTACTAGGATTATATGCAGGGTTGTGCAGGAAGGGTTATCACATGAATGGGTCTGAATTTCGCTGGCTCCATGTGCAATTCTGTCATTTCTCTTCCTGGAATAGAACTGAAATTCTTACAAAAGTGTCAAGAGTTTAGAGGTCATAATAAGCAACTGAAAGGTAAAAATCATTTAAAGCCTGTTCAAAATGCCATGGATGTCATATGACTCAAAAAATCCTCTTCTATTTTCATTTCCCAGCAGAGGGGAGGGGGGTATTAAATTATGTAAATCAATCACAAATTGCTTAACCTTTCCATGAGTGCACTGTAACTGGGGAGGGCAAAATAAGCCCATTATCAGCAACAGAGCAGCAAGCCCTTTTGGGGAGCTCCAGTTGATTCTGCTTACCCCCTTCAGTGCTGCTGTGGAAATTGCTGTTTGGGAACTGTGCCTTTCTCAGCTCAGCTCTTCTCATTCCAGGGCTAGAGCTGCATAAAGCGTCCAAAGTGCTTCAAAGACAGCAGTGTGGAAAGCACCATATTCCCAGCATTCTGTCACTGCATTAGTAATAACTGATGACAGCCAATAAAATCAAATAAATACATGTGCAAATGGTAATGGAGGAAAATAAAACTAAATAATGCCTTAGCAGGCCCTGATTACCTTGATCTTGGCTTGTTGTCACACTTGTCTGTCCTCACTGGGGAAAAGACATGAAGTTCTACAATCTCTTCAGCAGGAAAGATATGCATGAAGAGCTTTTCACAGGTAATTATTTACAAATTCCCTGCAACCATGCTGCCTCTGTTGTTTTTATTAACCTAATAAAATATATTATCTGGAAAAAAGCTTGGTGCATATAGCAGTTAAATTTATATGTGTTATTCTAGTATGACAAATATTTTGTTATAGTTTGCTAGCAATTATTCAGAATAACACAAACAGCTTGGTATGATTGTAGCCTTGCGAATTGACATTTGAAATATTTATAAGTACAGCCATCCCGCCATATGGGCCCTCGTTGGAGTTATCAGTCACCGCATCCTACCGCTTCTGCAGCTTCACATTCTAACTCTGCCTGCCTCTGCAGCTCCAAGGAGCAGAGCTCCGGGCAGCATAGCATTCCCCATCCCTCAGCCACAGCTGTCAGCCCCGACAGAGGGGATGGAGGCTGGTGGAGCGCATCACTCGCTGAGGCGTTCTGCAAACACCTGCTCAACGCTCGCGCGCCGTTTAACGCCACGTGGTGGGCACGGCATAATGGATCCCTCTGGAAGTGAGTTTTAAATACAAAAACACCCATCCCTGATTGTTCACTTCTGAACGGTGTTGTTATAGATTGAAGAAATGGAGGGCATCTCTCCTTGGCCTGCTGGTTTGCAGGGTCTCTCCTCATCATATAAAATGCATGTGATGGCCCAGCTAGAAAAAGCAGGACATGTCACAGCTTTTTCCCCTAAAATGAATCTTTCCTCTCTCACATCCAATAGCTTATGAACAAATAGCTGGTATCTGCCCTTTCAACAGAGACTCACATCTGTGCAAAACTCTTATGGCTTTCAGTGAAATTCCACTCAAAGGGATGATGACAGGGAATGTCCTGAGCACAACCAGGCACTAAAACATGTATGCTGCATTCTTTCTTTGACTAATTAGTTGTATGTACAAAATCTTCTGCATCAAAGAATGAAGTTGAAATTCCTTCTGGTTAATTCATTAAAGTCTTGGTTTCAGTCCTGGGAATTTTAATCAAGTCCAAGGATCATTTGAAACTTGGAAGGGAGAAAGTTAAAAAAAAGAAAAAGCAAAAGAATTTTCTACACACATAAAAACTCTTGCCATTTTAAAATCTTGTTAACTTAGCTGAGAGTGATAGTAGGTGACTGGTTCATTTTTTGTGTGTGTAGAAAAAGAAATCCCAGAGGCTTCCCAGGCTTGATGTATCTACAAAAGAGACAAAACGGATAGGAAAAGAATTTTTTGCTAGCTCTTGGGAATTGCTGCAGCCAAACCAGGTGAACAGCTCAGAAAATTAAGCTCCCAAAAGTATCTTTTCTCCTCTGAATGCAAAGGACTTTACCAAGCAACTGGCAACTTCATGTCCCACCTTGGCATGGTGTCCAAAAAAGCCCAGAAAAAAAAAAGGATTGGTGAAAGAGACAACTTCTTAAATGAGACAATGAAAATAGATGAAAAATGCTTCTTTGTTTGATAACAAATTCCCCTCAAGGTGAGAGGCACAATAAAAGCCTGATCAAAATGTCTTCAGCCAGAGGGAGCAGACCTACCAGGAGCCAGATCTTCTGTCCTTCCTTTGCTCTCGCTTTGCTGGTCACCTTGCACTCAGCGTTCAAAACAGTCTTGGTGGAAAGCCTCCAAAAATTGTCCAAGAAGGGTCCCATTGGACCACAAAGGCCAGGAATATTTGCTTTTCAGAATTCATCTTGAGACAAATAATTCAGAAAAGCTTCTGTTGTTATCTGTGGTTTTGGCCTTTGCCCATATTTTGTTAGATGCTTTTACAATTTCTCCACCTCTAATTAAATACACGCCAAACTGAGGGCAGTGAAAGAAAGCAGAGAGGATCTTGTCTTCAGGGAAACTCTCCAGTCTCTCTGGCTAAGCTACAAATCGGAAAGGCCCTGAGCATGTCTCCTGAAATAGAGGAGACAAATGAGAAATATGGGCTTTGTTCAGAATAAAAAGCAGATGAGGCTCAAAGGCACTAAGGCACAAAAGGATTAGGACACAGTACAGCCTTTCATTTGTCATGTGCAGCTCAGCTGGGACCCAAACAACACCTTCGATGTCTCCTGCTCTTCATCTTAAAGGAAAATCCGGAGACTCCCTCCAATTCATACATAAAATGATGTTGACAGAGAGCCATGTTTGGAGACCTAGTGGCTTTTTGTTCCAGATAATTAATCCCCTTGTACAGGCTGACTGTCACCAGAGAAAGGATAAATTGGGCCACGGTGCATCTTCTGTCCAGGCAAAAGGATCCACTACTTGGATAGGAAGCTGGAGGGTTAAGGATAGATGGCATGATGTGTCAGGGAAAAGAGGTAAAATAGTGCTGGGTCTGGCTAAGTTTCTTCTGTAAATGGCTCTGCCATGCTGCTGTAAGTCAGAGAGGCTTGTTTGAGTTGAGAACTTCTTTTAAAATTCCCTCTTGCTTTCCCAAATGAGTGCACATGCCAGGAGCACCAGGGCTCTGCAAACACCAGGGAAACTCCTACATAGTTCAGACCCTAAGACTGCTCATTCTGCCCAGCTCTTGGACAATAAAGACTTCTGGTGCTCACTTCACTGGCCAGCCAGCATGTTCTGTTCTGGTTACACAACAGACTGCACAAAGCATCTTAGTAAAGGAGCATCCCAGGAGGTAATTTTTATAGATGTGAATCAATCAACAACCTCTAGAAAGATTTTAACCTCGTATAAACCAGCCTTTGCCCTGATGACAAAAAAAGCAATTTCCTCCATTTTTATTTGCTGGGGATTGATCCCTTAGTCAGTTATATTTTCATATCATACAACATGCACAGGAGTTTACAAAGCCTATATTTATTAATTGCTCCCCAGACCATTTAGACAGAAAGGTCTTGATTTCTACCTTGGTTCTCTGCTGCAAGACTGGAGCACTCCCTAAGAAGCAGGTGAAATTCCAGTGGTGAAAAAGTGGTGGAAGCCAAAGCAGAATTGAGAATCAAGAAGTTTCATTGATCATTGCTCACAGTGATCTTTCAGCTACCTTTATCAAATATTAACAATAATGACTTATTTATATAGCACCAACTGAGAGCTAGGTGCAAGAGGATAGGCGTAAGTCCCAGAGAACTAACAAACTAAATAATAAATACATATCAATCTCGAATAATAAATAATAAATCCCATATTCCAGAGTCACTTCATTTTTTTTCTTCAGAGCTGTTTGCCCTCACTTTCTCTGATCAGCAGGGGGGCTTGGTTAAAAAGATCAGATTAGAAATTTATCTCTTTGATGTTTACAAAGGCAATAGGGCTTTCACACCTTTCTAAGTGCAATCCAGCTGCAGGTAAAGAATTCTGCAGCTTGTGGAAGTGCTAATTAAAGCCAGTAATAACATGATTCACCTTCAACCCTGCTCTGAAACGCCCAGTGGTTTTTTGCCAGAAGGAGTGTTGTATCTCCAGGGCACTACTTTTGAGGAGATCTCTTGTTTCAGGGATCTGCAACGTAGCAACCATGCAGGCTAGAAAGGGAGGAAGCCAAGTTGTTTAAATCAATCCTTGTCATAGGATCCCACTGTTTATTGATATCCTGAAGGTGAAAGGTTAATGCTTTACTCAGGAAACCACTCATCCTCCAAAATACTATTATTGTTTATCTTGCTGAAATCTATTTTTATATTTCCCAAGACATTTTTATTTAATTTCTGTTCCAGGTTGTCTTTACCGTGTTTTCATAGTATCACTGTGCAGACTTAATCCTTTTCCAATCTGATACTGCAAGTTGTGATGGAAAATGCCAAGTGTCTGGTATTTTTTGAAATAGAAAGATTAGCAGAAAGAAAAATTGCTAACTTGAGGCTACTTGTTTTATACCAATATGAGTTATCAGGGGCTCCAATCAAGCACTGGAGTTGAAAGTAACAGATCAACTAGAATAAACATTTGTCCCCAGGAATAATATGTCTTGTCACTTTAGTAGCTTGGAACATGTTCTCATTTATCCAGCCATTTTCTTGCCAGAGCAATTATAAATGACCGGTTTGAAACGAGATCTGTTTCCATTGATTTTATTCTCAACCTTTTTTTTTTTTTTAAGTCTTTGTACCTTCTGGTTAATAAAAGAGCAAGGAAGTGAAAGGTACATAAATCTGCAGCATACACAAATAGCATTTCATGTGAACAGCTTGGCCTGTGAAATTCAACGTGAAGGAACTTCAAGTGAAATATTGACTACCTAGACTGTAAATAACTACTAACATGCATGATAATACCAATAACTGGATGTGTTGCCTCACAACAGGACGGTGTCTGTGATGCAGATCCAGAAATAATTGTCATGTTCTCCTTTTCTCAGCATTTAGGATCTTCCTCTCCTCAGGGCTGGCAACTGGAAATAGTTCATAAATTCATGGTCTGATGCAGGTTAGCAAATACTACATACCTACACTCATTAACCTGGAATTAAAATAATACAGTGAAAGGAATCAGAGAACTTGAAGAATATGCTTTCTTTGTTAGGATTGACATAAAAGTATATGCTGTTAGGACCATAGAAAATACCAAGGTCAAACTATAATCACTGAGAAGTAATGGAGAGGCTTTCTTTGTATGACCATTTTAATACCATTGTTAAAGGTGAAAAAAATTGCTTCATTTTTCAATGCCTACTGATTTCCCATGTATTAAAATAGAGTCTGCAAATGTTATTCTAATCAACTAGCAAAGTTCCTCCTAAACAGAACTGTTCATTTAACATAACATAATTCCTTGCACCCTGAGTGGTGTTTCTTCCCCATGGTTTAGAGTCACCCCAGGACCTACTGCTTGACCTTGTTGCCATCAGAACAGCCAAGAGTGGCTTTACCACAACAAGGTGCTTTTCCACATTCAGTCCCAGAGACCTGCCAGACCTCCTGAGAAAGCTTAAGTACTCTGCAATGTGTTTTGCCTGGACAGAACTGTTCAGGAAACTCTTCCTCAGAGGTGGCCCTGCAGGCTCCTTCCCTCTGGGAATCACAAGCTCAGCAGTCCTTGGAGATTTTTAATGAGTGGAGAAGGATTAAGCAGTTTGCTC